>NW_026690886.1:679774-1359549 GCF_020826845.1 Diceros bicornis minor | reverse complement strand
CTTGATCCCCAGAGCTTGTGCAGAATGGAGCAATGGCTTTCCCCAGCGGAACAGTCATTCCCAGTTATCTCCAGGTTCAAAACTAGACTGGCTCCTTTGAGCTGAGTAAGGTGTGAGCGTTCTTGCACAGGCAGAAGGAGATGACTTTAGGAAGAGATATCCTGGACTCTCCTTCCTCAGGGAAGAATGTGTAGCTTAAGAGATGGAAAATAAATATGCTGCTAATCATTCCCAAGCTGTGGAATGGATCACATGGGTCTACTGGAAATATTTATGTATATAGACACAAATTTGTGGCATCAGGAAAACAAAAACTTAACTCTTGACCACACAGATGGCTTTATGATTATTTTATCAATCTGTCCAAAAGTCTTTTTACACAGTATATAGGCATTAAAACACATGTTTACCTGACTTTAAAGTCAGAGCTTATTTCCAAATCTTACGTAGACAAGGAAAGCATTTAGCTCAGATATTTCTAGTGGCAGAATTCCCCATCCTATAAAGAGCGATCACATTTCTGGAAAAATATTAATAAGTGAGGGACGAAGATTTATTAAATGTACTAAGGAAGTATGAACATATATGAAGTATTTATGTGTTGGTGAATGTAGAGGGAACGTGCTATGTTAAGTCTGTACTTTAACAAAACAGAACTATTTGGGATGCATAGAAACAATTATGTCACAACTTTAAAATGGGAAAAAAAGAAAAGATACATTTCCCCATGGTCATGTGATTTTCATCAGAACTATACAATTCAGACCCGCAAGGACTTGCAAAAAATTTTAGCTCTAAAAAGACCAGGAATAAATAAATGAATAACTGCTCAGTTCTACCTCCTGAGAAGGGAGGTTCTGGTCTATGGAAATGGGGAGGACTGGCAACCCACTCCAGAACAAAAAGAAATCATATTTGAGGTGGGTAACTAATCACCCACCACTGACTAGACAAGTACAAATTTTAGAATTCAACTTAATTTACTGTAGTTTTAGAAGCATGTATTTTAATTTAAAATTTCAGTAAAAGTTGATTATCTAATATACACTAAAGAAGAAATATCTGTATTTATGAGTCAGGAATTTCATAGTTTCCAAACTGATTTTCCTTTACATTTAACACTTGTATTGATGATGCAAATTGTGACCCAGCTTGGACCCAGATCCGTTTTTATCGTGTGTGTGTGTGTGTGCGCGCGCGCGCGCACGCGTGTTTAATGATGCAAACACCATTAAAATAAAAGTCTAAATGAAAAGGTATAAAAAAGAAGCATTCCAATTGCAAATTGGCCCTATAGAAAGGGTGTATAAGATGTGATACCAAGACAAGTTGGGGCCATTTTGTGGTCCTTCAATCTCTTGCAGTTACCCTTTAAAAACTTAAAAATTTACTTAAAGGAGAACTAGTAGCCAGTTATTCTGCTTCAATTCACATTTAGCTTACGTTTGAAGACAAACCCTTCTTTTTGCTTTTGCCATTTTACTGCAACAATGTTTTTCTGTTTGCTAGTTCTAGGGTAGCATTCTAATTCTAAAGCATGATCATTAGCACAAAAGAATAACAAAATATTTAATCATTTCTTCCCTCTTGACAACCGCTGTGCTATCTACACCTAAAATAGGACATCCAGTTAGGCTTTTGCTGTAAAAAGGATAAAAACACATCACATGGCATCAAAAGGATCCTAAAGCAAACAACCTACCTGAGATAACTATCAGGGTACATACTTAAAAGTAATTTATTTGCCTTGTTAAAATTTCCCTGGTCAGAGAAAATGTTTCACAGAAACCATTATTTTTTTCTTGCATTCCACTAACCTTACACATTAAGCAAAAAAAATTGTTAATATCAAAAATGCCTATTTTACAAAGCCAACTCTTCAGCATTTTTATTGATCGCATTTGGAAAGCCTTATGCTACTATTTAAAAGGCATCACAGACCAATTCATTTGGCCAAATAATTCTACATCATTAGTTTGAAATAACACTTAATGAAACAGCCACAGCATCAAAAGATTGAAGTTACATTGGAATCCCCAGAAATGATAAAACATTTTGCACTACTTTAAAAAAATATATGGAAAGTTAAGAAAAGAAACCCTGAGAATTACATCAACACTTGCAAGGTAAGCACAGAGCATCACCTGTGAAGTCTGACTAAACTTCAAAAGATCTGTTCACACAGCTTAAAAGCAATGAAATTCAAAATACAATAAACAAAAATAAACTTTTGGTTTCTGTCTGACATGTAAAGAGCTTGGACGTATTCACTCCCATCCTCACAACAAGAATAAAGCTGGACAAAATGAAATCCAACAACTCTTCTCAGAGTCACCCGAGAATTGAGATCATAAGACAAACTGTTGTCCTGAAAACTGACAAACAGACAGGCAATTATAGAGAATCACAGCTTACCGGTATATTTAAACTGTAACTGATAAACTGCTGGAGGCTCAGTGTAGACTAGAGTTAGAGTTAAAAAACTCTGAAGGATCCCAGTCTTAGGGAGGCCCCCACACTTTCCACAGTTTTTCTTGAAAGAACCCTACCAGTTCCTCACTACAAAGATCAGAGAAAAATCCTCCAGTGCCTCCCACAGCGGGGAGGGGAAAGGCCACCATTGTCGAAATATGCCCAGAGGTCTCTCCTCCTTAAACAAGGCCTGCCCTCAAGGGAAACTATTTTACCAGAGCCTAACCTAATGAGATTTTATCAAAGCCTATCCAACCTGGGGAAGGAAAACACCCAACTCCAGCTCAAATACAGAACTCAGGCTCACAAACAGATTGAGACCTAATCATAGGACTACAGAAGGCTTGCCCTCCTCCTACACATTACCCCCAGATCAGTAGCACTCCTGCATAACAGCAAGGGATTATAGCTGAAAGAATTGAAAGCCTCGGACCCTATTTATGGACAAACACAACAGAGGAGACAAAAAACAAGGACACTAGAGGAAGTTTTAGCCTCCGAGCATGTACAGCTACAGCAAACAGTAAATGGCCTAACTCTTAGCCAGATAAACATAAAAGCTCACACTAAAGACCAATCTACTTCAGCTCCTTTTACCTGAGATATCATGTTCATCTTTCAAAATAAAATTGCAATGCATGATAAAACACAAAATCACAGTCTGAAGAAACAAAGCAAGCGTCAGAACTAGACTCAGACTTGGCAGAGATTTTGGAATTACCAGACTTGAAATTAAAGTGACTATGATTAATGTGCTAATGGCTGTAATGGAAAAAGGAAATAACATGCAAGAACAGACGGGTAATGTAAACAGAGAGATGGAAACTCTAAGAAAGAATCAAGTTAGAAAATGTTAGAAATCAAAAACACTGTAACAGAAATGAAGAACGCTTTGATGAGTTCATCAATAGACTGAACATGGCTAGGGAAAAAAAAATCAGTGGGCTTGATGACATGTCAATGGAAACTTCCAAAAGTTAAATGCAAAAAGCTAAAAGAATGAAAAAGATGGAATAGAATATCCAAGAACTGTGGGATAATTACAAAAGGTGTAACATACGCATAATGGGAATGCTAGAAGGAGAAAGAACAGAGAACATAAGAAATATTTGAAGTAATCATGGCTGAGAATTTTCCAAAGTTAGTAACAGACACCAAACTACAGATCTGGGAAGCTCGCAGAACAGCAACTAGGCAAAATGCCAGAGAATCTACACCTAGGCATATCATATTCAAACTTTAGAAAATCAAAGACAAAGAGAATACCTTGAAGGAAGCCAGGGATAGTGGCGGTAGACGGGGAACGTTAGATATAGAGAAATAGGTAAGAATTACTTTGGACTTCTCTCCAGAAACCATTCAAGCAAGAAGAAAGTGGAGTGAAATATATAGTGTTGAAGGAAAAAACCCACTAACCTAGAATTCTGTACACAATGAACAACTCTATGTCCACAAATTTAATAACCTAGATGAAGTGAAACAAAATCTACCAAAACAAACACAAAGAGAAATAGATAATCTGAATAGGCCTATATCTAGTAATGAAATTGAATCAATAATTAATAACCTTTCTAAAAATGCTCCAGGCCCAGATGGGTTCACTGGTGGATTCTACCAAACATTTAAGGTAGAAATGATACTAATTCTCTACAATCTCTTCCATAAAATAGAGCAGAGGAAACAATTCCTAACTCATTCTATAAGGCCAGCATTACCTTAATACTAAAACCAGACAAAGACATTACAAGACAGGAAAAGTACAGAACACATGAATATAGATGCATAATCTCTCAACAAAATATTAGCAAATTGACTCCAAAAATGTATAAAAGCAATCATATACCATAACCAAGTGGGATTTATCCCAGGTACGCAAGGGGCTTTTTCAACACTGAAAATCAATTAATGTAATCAATTGATATCAATGGGCTAAAGAAGAAAAGCACATGATCCTATCAATAGATGCATAAAATGCATCTCACAAAATCCAACACCTATTTATGATGAAAACTCTCAGGAAATAATGTATAGAGGGAACTTCCTCAACTTGATAAAGAACATCTACAGAAAACTGACAGCCAGCATCATACTTAATGCTGAGAAATTAAATTATTTTCCCCAAGACAGAGAACAAGGGAAGGATGTCCCATCATCACTCCTAGTCAACATGCTACTGGAAGTCCTAGCTAACAGAGCAAAACAAGAAAATGAAATAAAAGGCATACAGACCGGGAAGAAAGAAAGAAACTATCTTTGTTCATAGATGACATTATTGCCTATGTCAAATAATTGACCAAAAAAAAAAAAGCCCGGAACTAAAAAGTGATTATAGCAAGGTTGCAGGATACAAAATTATTATACAAAAGTCAATTGCCTTCGCATAAACCAGCAATGAAAAATTGAAATTTGAAGTGAAAAACACAATACTATTTACATTAGCACCAAAACAATGAAATAAATCTAACAAAATACGTACAAGGTCTATATGAGGAAAACTACAACTCAGATGAAGTAAACCAAAGAAGAACTAAGTAAATGGAGAGATGTTCCATGTTAATGGATAGCAACTTTCAATTGTTAAGATGTCAGTTCCAACTAACTTGATCAATAAATTCAACTCAATCTCAATCAAAATCACGGCAAGTTATTGTTTCAGACACCGATAAATTGATTTCAGAGTTTATATGGAAATGCAAAAGATCCAGAATAGCCAACTCAATACAGGCATACCTCGTTTTATTGCATTTCTCAGATACTGAGTTTTTTTACAAGTCCCCCCGCCAGCAAAAAGATTGCCACTCACCGAAGGCTCAGATGATGGTTTGCAATTTTTAGCAATAAAGTATCTTTTAATTAAGGTATGTAGATTGCTTTTTTAGAATAATGCTATTGCACACTTAGACTACAGTGTAGTGTCAACATAACTTTTACCTGCACTGGGAAACCAAAAAATTCACGTGACTCGCCTTATTGCAACATTTGCTTTATTATGGTGGTCTGGAACCGAACCGGCAACATCTCTGAGCAATGCCTGTATTGAAAAAGAACAAAGTCAGAGGACTGACGGTACCTGACTTCAAAAATTACTATAAAGCTGCAGTGGTCAAACCAGTGTGGTACTAGAGAAAGAATCGACAAAAACATTAATGGAACAGAATAGAGAGCCCACAAGCAGACTCACATAAATATTATCAACTGATCTTTGACAAAGGAGCAAAGAAGATAGTCTTTTTAACAAACGGTGCTAGAACAATTGAACATCCACATAAAAAAAAATGTAGACACAGACCTTACATTTCTCACAAATGTTAACTCAAAATGGATCATAAACTTAAAAATATGACGCAAAAGTATAAAACTTCCAGAAGATAACACAGAAGAAAATCTAGGAGACCTTGAGTTTGGCAATGAGTTTGTAGAAAACACCAGGAGCACAATCCATGAATGAACAAAGTGGTCGTTTAAATTCACTAGAATTAAAAACTTCTGCTCTGTGAAGGAACGTCAAGAGAACGAAAAGACAAGCCACGGACTGAGAGAAAATATTTGCAAAAGACATCTGGTAAAGGAATTTTATCCAAAATATATAAGTAACTCTTAAAACTCAACAATAAGAAAATGAACAACCCAATAAAAAATGGGTGAAAGAGTTGAACAGACACCTCACAAAAGAAGATATACTTATGGCAAACAGGCACATGAAAAGAAGTCCGGCATCAGATGTTATTACAGAACCGCAAATTGTGAGATACCACTACACACGTATTAGAATGGCCAAAATCCAAAACACTGACAACACCTAATGCTGGTGAGGATATGGAGCAATGAGAACTCTCATTCGTTGCTGGTGAGAATGTAAAATGATACATCCATTTTTGGAAGGCAGTTTGGCAGTTTCTTATAAAGCTAAATAAACATAGTCTCCACTACACAATCCAGCAATTGTGCTCCTTGGTATCTACTCAGTTGATTTGAAAACTTATGTCAATACAGAAGCCTGCACAACAAATGTTTACAGTAGTTTTATTCATAATTGCAAACACTTGGAAGCAAGCAAGATGTCCTCCAATAGATGAGTGGATAAACAAACCGTGTACATCCATACAATGGAATATTATTCAGTGATAGAAATGAGCTATCAGGCCAGAAAAAGACACGGAGAAAGCTTAAACGCAAATTCTAAGTGAAAGAAGCCAGTCTAAAAAGGCTACTTCCTGTAGGACATTCTGGAAAAGGTAAAGCTATTGAGACAGCAAAGAAATGAGTGGCTGCCAAGAGTTCAGGAGGAGAAAACAAGAAGGGAGAGGTGGAATAGACAGAGCACCGGAGATTTTTAGAGCGGTGAAACTATTCTGTACAATAATGTAATGGTGATTTTACACCATTATAATGACGGATATTACACCAGATGACATTACGCATTTGGCAAAACCCATAGAACTGTACAAGACAAAGAGTGACTGCTAATGTAAACTATGGACTTTAGCAAGTAATAACGTATCATTCATTAAGTGTATAAAATGCACCACACTAATGTAATGTAAGATGTTAATAATAGGAGAAACTGTGTGTGGGGTGAGGAGAGGGGGTATATGGGAACTCTTCGCGCTTTCTGCTCAATCATTCTGTAAACCTAAAACTGCTCTAAAAAAGTCTACTAGAAAAAAATTATGTTATTGTGTCCGTAGGCCTCTAATTTATTAAAAAGTCGACGTGTGCACACATTAATTTTCAAAAAAGGTTTGCTCATGGAAATGCAAAATTGATATAATAATTTTCTTATTTTCAGTTCTATGTATTTTCATGTATTACTTGTGTAAGTTTCAACAGCTAGCTTATTCTCTCTCCCCTCCCAACTACCCGCCCCCACCCCCCTACCCCCCCCACCCCGCCATAAACGCTGCCGGTCACAGATGTTACTCTTTTATGTTAATATTGGCTCCATTTTCTCCTATTTGTTCTATTTCACAGCCGTATTCATAAGAGAGCCTTGGGTGCGCCTTTCCTTCTCTTGGCAGCTTGATTTGAAAAGGTACACTTCTGCAGGGACAGTAAACGCACCCTAACCTCCCTCCATCTCCTCCCCACCCCACCCCCACCTCCATGTCTTCAAACACTCAGAATAGCAGAAATAGTAAAATGAGCATTATATACATGTATTACACAGATTTAATGATTCTTGACCTTTGGCCATATCTGCTTTCTCTAATTGTTTTGCTGAAGTTTTAAAAAGTAAATTACAAATCCATGATTTCATAATTGTAAATGTTTCAGCATGTATCCTTAAAACATAACAATTTCTTACGTCGTCCAAATGTTATCAGTGACCAAAGTAATGGTAATTTTCCTTAATATTTCTAATATCTAGTCCATATTCATATTTCTCCAATTGGCTCCTGCAACTGTTGCTTTTTCCAACCAGGATCCGATCGAGAACCACGCTTTCCAGTGTGTAACGTCATAAAGTAAAAGTCTAACCCATAACCTCTAGGATTCAGGAAAAGTCTCCAGCAGTTAGGTTCAATTGTCACGTCTTCCAACCCGCTCAAGAAGCAGAAAGGCTTCCCAAGCTACTTCCTGCGCTCTCAAGGTGCTATGGGAAATGTAGTCTTGGATGTCGTGGGCGCCCCGCGCAGCACTCTGGGAAGGGTCCTTGGCGCTCACTCTGCGCACGCGCACACCCATCCCGCCTCCTCCCGTCCGCCAGTCCGGCTCGAGACGGGAACGGTGTGGGCGTCTTCGGGTCTAGGCGGGAGCGGAGGCTGCGGCCAGGGGTGAGCGCGCCGGGGACGGGGCTCCGCGCGGCTGAGGCCCTGCCGGGTCGGGTGGGCTCGTGTCCGCGGACGGGAGCGGGGAGTCCTCCCCTCCCCCAGCGCCGTGCGCCCGCCGCGTCCCGGCCCGCAGGGCGGGCTCTCGGTCGGGACTCGGGAGGCGCGGCGCGGCCGGGGCGGGGCTGCGGGCGGCGGGAGGGCTGCGCCCCCCGAGCGTTCGCGGGGAGCGCGGGGCGCCTGGGAGCAGCGCGCGCAGCTCTCCGGGGAACGAAAGGGTGGTCTGGGGACGTTGTGTCCGGGGCTCGTGCTGACCCCTGTGTAGGGGGCTTTCGGAAGACCCCGTTTCCTTCGTCTGGGCTTTCGCATCACCCTCACGACAAGCCTCCTTGTCGGTGTAAACGTGCCGTTGTGCACAGTGGAAGGCAGCTCCTGGCGGCGGCATGGTAGACCCCAGGGCACCAGCCGGCGGGTGGGAGAGGTAGGGTGCCAATACGAATAGGTTTCACTCCCTGCGTCTGGCTCTGCCTCGTCTCCTCCGTGCCCCAAACCCGACGCGGCAGCCCTCGGAGCCCTTAGTAGAGTGTCCTCTCCCCCACATTCCCGGAGGGGTGATTGTGGAGTGCACGCGGACAGAATCTCAGCGCGCGGGAAATGTGTGCTGGGATTTGTGGCTTCTCTCCAGAGCCCCTGGGTCAGACGGCGGCTCTTGACCCTGCCTCGCCGTCCAGGCCGTCTCCGTCCTCAAAGACACCGTCTGGTACCTAATGGAGTGCTGGCCAAGAGAAAGGTAATGCAAACCATACACAATGTAAAGGTTTTCCGTAGCAACGGGAAAAAGAAAGGGATGTGAAGTTAATTTTACTGATGTATTTAATTCAGTACATCCAAAATGTGGTTTTGACTTGTGGCAGTAGCCACACTTGAAGTGTAGTAGTTGCATGCAACTAATGGCAACAGTACTGGGTACTACATTTCTAGTGAATTGCAAAAGAGTCAGGCTTCGAGTGTTAGAGGAAGGTTTCAAATAGAGTGAGTTTGTTTCTCAGGCCCAGGTCCCAGCCCCTCTCGAGCAAAGTAACTCTTTTAAGGCAGGAAAGGGAGTCTCAGGAACACTGCCACTTGGAAGAACAGCCTTTCTGACAGACCCCTCACCGGAGCTTCAGAGCAGAGGCGGAAGGTTCCAGACGGGAGCAGGTCCAGATTTGTTCCACCAGAAGCAGTTCTTGATCCCTGTATAGCATGAATCAGACTGGATGATGTCACCACGTCCAGAAGCCATCACAGACTGTGTGACAGTGGACACTGTGGACCAGCTTGCAGAAGGTGGTAACCGGGCGTTGAGAGGGGTGGGTGACTGTCAGGCTGCCCAGGAAAAGGCAGCTCACTGGATGGCTGGTGAGGACATGGTGTCCGGGGAAGGTGTACCCAGCCAGTGCTGACAAAATCCTCAACAGCACCCTGTTTCCTTCACTCTGCCCTCACTCTTCAGATTCCGAGCTGCCCTCACACCATGTTCATCAGCACGTGTGGCGTCTAGAGTTATGCCGATGCTGCCTCTTTCCTGAACGTAGAGAATAACGAAATGATAGTAGAAGAAGGGTTTTCTACACTGGGCGCCTTTGGAAGCCCAAAACTATCAGGCCTGAAATGAATGGTTTTTGTAGAGTCAGCCAGGACAGAACCAAGAACTAAGCGTGGTGCTGCTGACTTACACGCGTGTGAGTACTATAAGCATCTTATCCGAAGGCCTTTTTTAGAAACTGCAACCAATTTAGAACAAAAAGTTAAACAAATTTATTTCTTGCATGAAGCATCCCATCTGTATCTGGGAGTTTTCTGTGGAAGTTCTAACTCAAGGTGAAAGACAAGAACTTGATTAATAATCCAGCCTGAGTAGTTTTTTGACAACATTAGGTTTAATGAAGGTGGAGGGTTTCACCTCTGGTGCTGCTGACTTTGTTTAATCCTCTGTTGTTTTATTTTGTTGTTGTTAATTAGTCAGAAGAGGATATACATTGTTAATTCGTCAAGAAAAAGCAGTTTACCTTAGTCAGTGAAAATGCAAGGTTAAGTCCACGTAGTCATGTCGAAGATACATATGCACGTTCAGGTGGTGCTACCTCTGTGTGTTCCTTCTTGCCCTTTCTCAAGAATGTCCAAGGGGTATTTTCCCATAGGGAAGGCTTTTCTCCAGCTCGTGTTATGAGAGTTTTAGGCAGATGAATGTAGGAGTTGTAAGACCGACCAGGTTTCTCATGACCCCGTTTCTCTTTCCTCCTCCCCAGCTGAACCTTCACAGTTCTTTACATGCTTCCAGGAGTAGCAGAAAATGAACATAGCTCAGGTGAGTTCGATTTTTGATAACCTGTTTGTGTTACAATGGATTTTATAAGGGCTTAAGTGTCTATACGTTAACGTGGAAAAGTAGAAATAGAAATGGATCAGATGCGTTCAGAGAAGATATAGAAATACAGTTGGAGAGCACAGCAAAGGTGGCGGGTGGATATATGCAGGTCCTCTGACGTTACAAATGTACTATGTTTGGAGTTCCAAATTTATTTCTGAGGTTTTTGATAGCTGTGTCAGGGTATCCGACATGATAATTCTTTAAAGGTTAACATTGGTGAGAAGATAAAGCAAACTGATTCCTCATAGGCTATAAAGACAATTGAAGATAAAAAAATATCTTTGTTGTTTTCGAGTAGGTGATTTAGTTAACAACTTCCAGTAATAACCCTAAAATAATATAGAGTGTTGCCTCTACTTGTTCTTCAGTAAAGGTAGAAGACGTAATGCTGAATGTGAACTCAGTCAATACTATTTTTCGGAAACTCAAACGCAGGGATTGAATGAGACATTTTTCTGATGGATCAAATGACTATCCTTAAAATTACTCTCCATAAATATTTCGAGTACCCGTGATTTTCAGGACGGTTTAAAATCGTCAGCTCAGCAGTTTAAAATCCTGTTAAAATTGTCAGCTCAGCAGTTTAAAATCCTGTTCTCTTTCAAGTGTTTCAACGCTTCCCGTCCCACTCTAAACTTGTGCATGAGGCCTTGGTTTCTCTCCCCACTTGCCTGTGATCTCCAGTGACCAGAGACTTGGTTATAATCAAATCCATTGGGTCTTGTCTAATCCTTTCCTTACTTGACTTTTCTGTAGCACTTGCCTCTACTTCTCACACTGTCCTGGAAAGTTTCTCTGTTACTGTCTGTGACACCCTCCACTGGCTCTGTCCTTCTCCTGCTGATGTCTTCACGGAGTCATCTTCTTTCCCTCGTCCTTTCGCGTGGCTCATCCACAGTTTCCATCTTTGGCCCTTTAATCTTCTCTATTATCTTGGAATGATTTCCTTTTCTCTCATTTTTTCTTTTTTAAACAGCTTTATTGAGATTCAATTCACATACCATGCCATTCACCCATTTAAAATGTAAAATTCAGTGATTTTTTTAGTGTACTCACAGGTATGTGCAAACAGCACCACAGTGGATTTTAGAACATTTTCATCAACTTGAAAAGCAATGCTGGGGGCCGGCCTGGTGGCGTAGTGGTTAAATTCGCGTGCTCCGCTTTGGCGGCCTAGGATTTGCAGGTTCAGATCCCGGGCGCGGACCTACACGCCACTCATCAAGCTGTGCTGTGACTGCCTCCCATGTACGAAAATAGAGGAAGATGGGCACAGGTGTTAGCTCAGGGACAATCTTCCTCAAACAAAAAGAGGAAGATTGGTGAGAGATGTTAGCTCAGGGACAGTCTTCCTCACCAAAAAAAAAAAGAAAAAAGCAGTTCTGTACACTTTCTCTTCTCCCATCATTCTGTTCACCCCCAGGCCCCTCAACTTTTCTGTCTCTGTAGATTTGCTGAACCAGTCCCTGTATTATTTCTCGTAGGGCAGTTTTACCTCTGACAAATTCTGTTTTTTGTTTATCTGGGAAGGTTTTAATTTTTCCACTTTTGCTGGATATAGAATTCTTGATTGACAACCTTTTTCTTTTAGCACTTTGAATATGTCATTCCCCCTGCCTTCTGTCCTCCATGCTTGTAATACTGTTGTATGTGGTGAGTCACTTCTTTCTTACTGCTTTTGAGATTGGTGGTTTGGAGACTTCTTGTCGATTATTTCTTCAAATATTCTTTCAGACCCTTTCTTTGTCTCCTCTCTGTCTGGGACTCTCGTTATACGTATGTCTGTAAACTTGGTGCTATCCCCCGGTTCATTTTCTGTCATTATTTTTTCTTTCTGTTTCTCACTCTGCGTAACTTCAGTGGACCTATGTCCATTTGTTCACGCTTTCTTCCACCCGCTCAAATCTGCTCTTGAATCCCTCTAGTGCAAGTTTGGTTTCAGTTATTGTACTTTTCAACTCTTGAGTTTCTATTTGGTTCCTTTTTATAATTTCTATCTCTTGATTGATATTCTTTGTTCAGTGGAACATTGTTCTCATACTTTCTTTTAGTCCTTAGGCATTGTTTCCTCTGGGTCTTTGACGATATTTAAAATAGCTGATTTAAAGTCATTGCCTAGTAAGTCCAACATCTGCTTCCTCAGATGCAGGAATCAGTTTCTATTGATTACACGTTTTCCTGTGTAGGGGTCTTACTTTCTTGTTTTTTTCTTTGTTTGGCAATTTTTTTATTGATAATTGGACATTTTAAGTAAAACAGTGTGGCAACTTTAGAAATCAGGATTTCTCCCCTCCATAGGGGTCACTGTTGAAATTTATTTGTTCAGTGACTTCTGTGAGCTAATGCTGTGGAGCCTGTATTTCTTGTGATCTGTGGCAGTTGAAGTCTCTGTCCTGAAATGCCTGGAACCAGTAAGTCTCCCAGTCTTTGCTAAGGGGCTCTGTGCGTGTGAGGGTATTCCTACAGCAGTCAGACAGGCAGTTTACAGCTCGGCCTTAGCCGTCACTTCCTTCTTACCCCAAACCTCAAGATCACCCAGAGGTGACAGCTTAGGGCCTTCTCACATCTTTCCTGGACATATGCATGGCTCTCCGCATGTGTGCGGCCTTCTAGATTCTCAGGAATATATTGGAGCTTTTAAAAATCTTTATGGACATCTCATTCTCCAGCTTTTCCTTTTAAACTTTTTGATTAGGACGTTGTTTGCCCCAACTATTATCCACCTCCTCAGGTAGCCACTAAGTTAAGCAAGTGCCTTCAAATGTTTTTGACAAACGCCTCTGAGGATAAGGCTTTTCATTCTCTGTGAGCTCTGAGGTAGCTCAAATAAAGACGTCCTTGCAAGTGAGGTCTTTCAGGGAACCACCCAACAGGCCAAATAAAGAGTTTCCTGGGAGTGGGGCTCTGAGGGAACCTCAGCCCGGTTCTGCCCGCCAGTGGTTGCCACGCTGCTGGTTTCAGCCTTGAGTGCAGACTGTCGGTTCTCACGCCGCCGCCACCACGTTGCAGAGAGAGGAATGGGAACAGGGTCCCTGAAAAGCACACGCTATCACCGCTCTCACTCTGATTCTGCTGTTTTCCTTGTGTAAATGTTCTGTCAATTGCCTTTGTTACCTTCTACAACTTTTGCCGGTTTATTCGTTGCTTTTATGGAGGAGAGAATTTTCTTGGATCCTTATTTCCCCATTTTCACTTAGGTCATTGGTTAGCTTAGGTTTTGTTAATCCGGCTGATTTTTATTAAGCCGGACGTTAGAGAGATTGGCGAAAATGAACACAATGCCGCTTTTCTCACTGATATTTTTGGTTTTTGAAAATATAGTTAAATTTTCTTTACTTTTTTCAGATTAAAATAAATTTCCTTGAGAGGTGTTCCTATTCTTTTACTCATTTGTTTTGGTTACCAGCTCCTAGCACTGATCTTCATGCAGAGTAGGTACTCACTCAGTCATACTGAAGACATGAATGAACAAAGAACTGGATACATAACACTGGAAAAAAGCTTGTTTCTGTCCTCTTGTCTCTTGGTTTGCTTCCTTTCTTTTTATTTTTTATTGTGAAAAGAACACTGAACATGAGATCTACCCTCTTAGAGATTGGGCAGAGTTTTATGTGTACAATATAGTATCGTTAACTATAGGCGTGATGTACAGCAGATGTCTAGAACTTAATGACCTTGCATAGCTGAGACCGAAACTTTGTACCTGCAACTCCTCATTTCCCCCTCCTCCCAGCCCCTTTGAAGTCTTTTGTTGTGGAAACTTTCCCTTTTCTCAGTTTCCAGGACTCCACCCTCTCCTGATCCTATTATTACTTTTCAGAAAACGCCTTCTCTGGCTTTGTGGGCCTTTTTTCTGTCAGCCTCTTCAATTATCATGGTTCCTCAAATTCTACTTTTGGTACTTTTCTTTCCTCAATCCCCTTGTGCTCGGGTTGCTCTCTGATTGCCTCTGATAACTTCAGTTACCGCCTAAATTGCTAGTAATTCCTAAATGCTTGTCTTCGTCCTAGGCCTCCCTTCTATGTTCTAAAACCGTGTGTATACTAGTTTAAGGGACATTTCTAGCTTTATGTTCCGTAGACCCTTCAGTAGCAACCTGAGCAGATCTGTCTCACTACGACTTCTAGCACATTTTTTCCTTTCGTTTCCCAAATATCAGTGTTTGGCACCAGCACTCAAGAAGCTGCGCATGCAGTTAGACTGGGTAGCTGCACGGGAAAGTCGTTGTCAAATTGGTTGCTGCTTCTGCTCTATGATTAAGTCCCTATCCTTGTATCCATTGCTGTTCCATCAGTGTAGATAGTGTTCTCTTATACTGGTCTGTTTGATCGCTCTTAATGAGCTCTAAGAGATTTATATTATATATCTTCAGACATGTACTTATCCATAAGTTTGATCATGTATAATGTCTCCGCAACTTAGTGTATCTCTTCCTTGGCCCCCGTTATTTACAGTGATGATGTCCAAGGAGAGACTGACTATCCTAGAATTCTCTAGAATACCCAGGGTAATCGCTTGGGATGTAGAAGAAGTGTTGCAGGAAGTCTCTTTACATTGAGTTTTTTTTTGTTCTTAAGCAAACCTATAATTCATAAATATATACAAATGAATTATGTTAAGTTAGAAGCCTTTTAAACTAATGGAGTAGCTGTAAAGTTAAAGACAAAATTAGGTCAAAAATTGGCATCTTTTATAGCCATTTGTTTTAGAGCCTTAAGAGTAAACAGGAAAATTAGTAGTTCTCAAAGATATTTTCTTTGTCACGTAATTCTGAACCTTTGCACAAAATGTGCTGTTTCAGGGATCAGTGTCATTTGAAGACGTGGCTGTGGAGCTCACCCAGGAGGAGTGGCGGCAGATGGACTCTGCGCAGAGGGCCCTGTACAGGGATGTGATGCTGGAGAACTACAGCCACCTCGTCTCCGTGGGTGAGCAGACCTTACCATGTGACTCCCTCTAGAGTACATTTCCTTTTGTTAAAATGACCACACATAAACCGTTTTTAGAGATTGGTGGTGTTCCGGCTTTTTATTAAGAGGTCTAAGGTAACTAAAACCTTTAGAGAAACCGAAACGATGTTTGTGTCATTACTTCCGCGTTGAAAATTTCAAATGAGCGCCTTCATTTTGCTGCTCTTGCTGCTGTCTCTTTCTCCACCTTTGGCAACCAAAAGGCCTATGGATCTGGTCTGTTTAGACCCCCAATTGTTATGTTTACAGGGTACTGCATTACTAAACCCAAGGTGATTTTCAAGTTGGAGCAAGGAGAAGAGCCCTGGTCCTTAGAGGAAGAATGCCTAAACCAGAGGTACCCAGGTGAGTGAGCCCTGGCAGAAACACCTGGGTAGTTAGACCTTAGAAGGGAACACTTTTGAAAGTTTTTTTTTTTTTCCTTTTAAACAGCTTTATTGAGATATAATTCACATGTCATACAATTCATCCATTTAAAGTACACAATTCGATGGGTTTTAATATATTCACAGATAGGTGTAAACATCACCACAGTCAATTTTCATCACCTCAAAAAGAAACTCCATACCCTTTAGCTATCACTTCCCTGTCTCCCTGTCGCCTCCAGCCCTGGCAACCACTAGTCACTTTCTGTCTCTATAGATTTGCCTATTCTGGACATTTCATATAAATGGAATCACACATTATGTGGTCTTTTGTGTTGGGTTTCTTTCACTTAGGATTACAAGGTTCATATTGTAGCATGTATCAGTACTTCATGCTTTGTATGGCAAAACAATTTCCTTGTGTGGGTGTACCACATTTGTGTGTCCATTCATCAGTCAGTGGACGTTTGGGATTCCACCTTTTGGCTATTATTGAGTAATGCTGATATAAACATACATTTACAAATTTTTGCGTGGACGTATGCTTTTATTTCTCTTGAGTTTATATCTAGGCATGGAATTGATGCGTTATATGGTAACTCTGTTTGGGGAACTGCCAGACTGTTTTCCAAAGCGGCTGCACCATTTTACATTCCTAATGACAGCATACAAGAGTTTTGATTTCTCCACATCTTCACCAACACTTGTTGTTATCTGACTTTTTGATTCTTGCCGTCCTAGAGGATGTGAAGTGGTGGTATATCACTGAGATTTTGATTTGCATTTCTGTTGTAGTCAGCTGGAGTGGCATAGCACAATACCATAGCCTGGGTGGCTTAAACAACAGAAATTTATTTCTCACAGTTCTGGAGGCTGGAAGTCCAAGATGAAGGTGCCAGCAGGGTTGGTTTCTGGTGAGGCCTCTCTTCCTGGCTTGGAGATGGCTGCCTTCTCACTGTGTCCTCACATGGCCTTTCCTTGGTGCATGCATGGAGAGAGAGAGCTCTGATCTCTCTTCCTCTTTTCGTAAGGACACCAGTCCTATAGAGTTAGGGCCCCACCCTTATGACTTCATTTAGTCTTAATTACCTCCCTAAAGATGTTATCTCCAAATACAGTTACATTGGGGTTTAGGGCTTCAACATATGAATTTGAGGGGAGACACAATTCGGTCTATAACAATTTCCCTGATCACTAATGATGTCAAGTATCTTTTCATGTGCTTCTTTTAGCCTTTGTCTAAACTGGTAAACGATTCCAGGAATTTCAGAAGTTATAGTTTCAATATAATTCCTAGAGCAAAAAAGTACAATCATCTGAAGTAACTGTGTTTACTGAAAGTTTTGTTGTGAAGCCATGTAAACAGATAGCATAACATAAAGATTGACATAATTTAGATCAAGCGTATCTCCCAGTCACTAAATGCAAATGATTGGATCATATTGATTGGCTAAAAAAGATATCCCTAAATGAGGATCTTAGAAAGTTTGTAATAAAATAATAGTAAAGTTATCAAGTTAGTAAAAATAAAATAATTCAGGGTTTCGTGTTCTGTTATTCAGGTTTGAATTTTGGCAATAGATAGATTAATACAGTAAAGGTCCTCTAGCTCAAGAGCGCAGTTGAAGTAAAACTTGAAGCATTTGAATGACTGCACCAAACAAAATGATATCAGTGATCGTAACACACTAAATAAGGAAGTTCTGGGAACTTACAGTTCACTAGGATCAGGAGCTCATAATATATCTCATCTTATTAAATAATAGGTACTGTGGACATTAAAGAAGTATGCCTGTAGAGGAGGATATACATGATATTTGTACTCAAGTGAGTCATGTATTTGTGTATGTGTGTGCTGAAATCAAACAACAAGCCTTCCAAAGTCCCATGGGAGAGTCTTAAATTTGTGAAAATGTAGTGTTAATCTAAAAAGAGAACACCAATAAATCCAACATATTAGAATCACCACAAATAACGTTCTCTCAACATAGTTTGATCCATCTAGAAAATAATGATAAAATGAGTAAACAAAAACACTCTTTCGACATGGTAATTTTAAAAATTGTCTCCCTTAAATGACATATAAAGACGGAAATGAAATCTAAAATTGCACCACATTTATGAAATAAAAAAAGAATGTGCATATTAGAAACCTTGGGATATAGCTAAATGAGTGAACAGAGGTAAATTTGTAGTCTCGTATTTATATTAATAGATTAAGAATTAAGAAGAGTAAAAAATATACTAATGAAAGCAGAAGAATTTAAAGTAAAAGTAAAAATTAGTAAACTAAAAAAACTGAGAAATTGTAGAATGTTTCTTAGAATAAAAAACAATAAAATAGATGAAACTTGAACCCTAACAAAGACAAAAGAAAAGAAGCGCTTACATAATAAATTCAAGTGGGAATATACTTGTAAAGATTTAAAATGCGATATCAGAGTAACTCCGTTCATAAGAGCGATGTGGGACGACTCACTCTACCAGATATCAAGGCTTTATGTAAAGCTCTGAGTAGTTCAGTCCTATGGAGCTGGGGCTGGGATGGTTTAATAAATCAGTGGGGAAAGAATCCTGAGGTAACCTTATGATCAAAACAGAAACTCAGATTCAGGTAGCTTAAAGACCTGATTATCAAAGCAAAATTAGAAATATTCTATGTGATGATTAAGGAGAACATGTTCATGACTCTGCTTAGGGAAGGAATGGGTAAGATCTAAAAAGCATTAACTAGGGAAAAGCTGGAGTAAATGGGGCTTCCTACTCCTCCCACTAAGTATAGTTAAATATGTACTTATGTATAGTACATTTATATAAGACAAACGTAAGATTCTGAAAGATGGAACGAGGAATGAAGATGAGCTAGGGACCTCGGCACCTGATGAAGTACAGGGTGGTTAGTGTCACCGGAAGGCTGGTGGGGAGCCTGATCTCTCAGGTCTGCCCAGTGTTCATGTGGCGGCCTTCTCCTCCAAATCCCAAGGATGTCAGCAGAGGGCTAGTGGGAACCTAGACTTGTCTCCCCACTTGGCAGTAGTGAAGCTGCCCTCCACTTCTTCTGTTGGCGTGGTTTGAGAGGAGACCGGCTAAAACTTAACATTAATTTTGATAAAGTCCAATTCATTAATTTTCTTTTAAGGACCATGTTTTTGTTGTCCTGTCTGGAAACATTGAAACTCAAAGTAAAAACAGATTTCTTCCTATGTTTTCTTCTAGACATTTTTAAATTTCACATTTTACACTTTGTGATCCATTTGGTGTTAATTTGCCTAGAAAGTGTGAGGTATGTGTCAGGTTTAAATTTTTGAAAAGACGAGTGCGGTTACTCTAGCACCATTTGTTGAAAAGATTATGATTTGCCCACTGAAGAGCATTTGCACTGTTCTTGGGAAACGGATATATAGTTGTGTGTGTGTGTGTGTGCGCGCGCGCGCCTATGTACATATATTCCATGTATCTAAGACTTTTTTACTCTAGCTTACTAGTTAGGTCTTGAAATCAGGTAGTGTGAGTCCACCGATTTTCTTTTATATGAATTTTAAAATGAGCTTCTTGATATTTACAAAAAGGCATGCAGGCATTTGAAGTGGGATTGCGTTGAATGTACAGATCAAATTAAAGAGAATCGACGTCTTAACAATATAGAGTCTTTCAGTCCATAAACAACATATACCTCTCCATTTATTTAGGATTTCTTTCATCAGTAGTTTTCAGCATACAGATACCAAGGTTTTCTGGTGTTGTTTTTTTAGTGCTATGGGAAATTATATTGTTTATCTGATTTAAAATTCCAGTTGATTGTTGTTTGTATATGATTGGCTTTGTACATTGGCTTTGTATTTTGGCCTTGCGGAAAACACTTATAGTTTGAGGAGTTTGGGGAAGATCTTCCATGTAGACCTACTCCGTATCTTTCATTTTTGTTCTTGCCTTATTGCATTGGTTGGAACTTCCATTACAGTCTTGAGTAGAAGTGCTGAGAGTAAACACCCTTGTCCTTTTCCCAATCTTAGGTGTAAAGCATTCTGGTTAAAGCATTCTGACTAAGGCATTCATCACTCTTAGGTATGATGTTAGCTGTAGGCTTTTTATAGATTCCCTTTATTAGGTTAATGAATGGATTTTGAATTTTGTGAAATGTTTTTGCCTTAATTGATGTGATTGTGTAATTTTACTTCTTTAGATGATGAATGTGATTGGTTTTTGAATATTGCAACAGTTTGCATTCTTGGGATGAATCCCACTTGATTCTAATTTAATATTTCTTTTTATATATTGCTGTAGTCTTGGGCTACTTTTTCTTTTTTCAGGATTTTTGCATTTTTATCATGAAGGATATTGATCTGTAGGTTTCTTTTCTTGAGCTGTCTTTGGTTTTGCTATGAGGATAATACAGGCCTCATAAAATGATTTAGGAAATAGTCACTCATCTTGTGTTTTCTAGACGAGATTATATAAAATTGGTATTATTTCTTCTTGAAATGTGTGGTAGAATTCACTGTAGTTAAAACCATTTGGTCCTGGAACTGTTTTTTGAAACTGCATATTTTTTGACCACATAAGTCAATTTCTTAAACAGATACTGATCTCTTTGGGTTATCTCTTTCTTCTTGAATGAGTTTGGTAGTTTTTTTTTTTTTCCCCAAGAAATCCGTCCATTTTATTTATATTGTCAAATTTACAGACATAGGGTTTTTCTGTTATTATCTCTTTAATGTCTGTTGTGTCAGTGAGTTACATCCTCTTTCGCATATATCTTTCTGATATTGATAAGGTGTGTCTTCTGTTTTTTCGTCTGTTTGTATCATTAAAGAAAAATCTTTCTAAGCACTAAGCTCAGGTTTGATTGATTTTTCTCTGTTGTTTTCAATTTCATTGTCTAATCTTGGTTATTTTCTTCCTTTTTCTTTCTTTAGATTTAACTTCTCTTTGTCTAGTTTCTTAAAGTGGAAGCTTAAGTAGCTGATTGGGGGTCTTTCTTTTCTCATATAAAAATTTTAAGCTGTAAATTTATCTCTGAGCACTACTTTAGTCGCATCCCACAACTTTCTGTATGTTTTAAACAGTTTTTGTTTTCGTTCACTTCAAAATATGTTAATTTTCTGTGAGACTTCCTCCTTGACCCATGGGTCAATTAGAAGTGTATTAATTTATAAATACTCTGCATTCTCCAGGTAAGTTTGCGCTACTGATTTCTAGTATAATTTCTCTATGGCTTGAGATCACACTTGATATGATTTCTGTTCTTTTATGTTTGTAAAGATGTGGCTTATAGCCCAGAATGTGGTCTGTCTTGGTGAACACTTCATGTGCATTTGAGAATAATGTGAATTCAGCTGTTTTGTAGTGTATTGTGCCCTTGGGTTGTGAGGGTGTGGTTTTCACAAGTGGTATTTCCTCTCTTCTAGCTGTGACTGTGGGCTACCGTGTGTTCCTGCCTCTTTTCTTGTTCCTGTGCTGCCTTTTCTTCCTTCTTTGCTTCCCCTACCTGCCATGAATTGCCACCAGTGCCTTAAAGCAATGGATTTGTTAGAGTAGATAGGAATGTGGTTCTGGGTGGAATTTTGGCTGTGGCTGCTGATACCATCACCCAGAATGTCCTGTGAATGGAACTTTCTCAGGATTTTTGTTGTGAGCTCTTGGTTTGGCTCATGGAGGAAAATTTTGCAAGACGGGACAAATCCTTTATTTCTGTGGGAAGAAAAATCCTTTATTTCACAGGGAAGAGTGTTCCAGGTTTTTTTTGGCTTGAGTAGGGTTGATGCCGTCAGCAAGTTTTTCTGTTCTGTTAGACAACCGTTCTCTCAGACCTTTGGGTAAAAGAAACAGGCTTTTCTTGGAGCTCTTCTGTCTCTGCCTTTTATTGTCTTTGGATTGCAGGCTTCTCCAGCGCCCCATATGGGATATATGAGAAGCAGAAAGAAAAGCCTTGGAATTCTCTGCCATGTCATTTCTTAAGTCCCAAAGTCCACTTTTCCATTTTGTAGCATCTTCATTTGTTAATTTTTCTTTTCTTTGGTCCAGAGATTTTTAATGGTAAGAGGGAGGGACCTAGGAAGATGGGGCTGCTCCATCTTGGCCAGCACTGGAAATAATACCTGTTTTTTTTAAACAACATAGATGAGGAGAGAGAGTATCTGTCTTTCTGTCTGTGTGCATGAAGTATTAATCTTTGGAAACAGGCAAAAGATACGGCTCTAAGCACCTCTTCATAAGTAATGTGAGTCATAGGATGTTTTCAATTTTTCTCATTTTAGGATTTTACCAAGTCGATGTCCACGTTGAGGGGAACCAGGAAAAACAAGAGAAACCTCTGTGGCAAGTACTATTCATGGATAACAAAACATTGAGTACAGAAGTACAGAAAGTTTTAGAAAAACCATTTAATCTGGATTCAACTGCAGATTTTTCGGGAACAATGCCCTATAAATGTGACTCTGGTAGAATGAATTTGCCGGTTGTTTCTGAATTAATTATTAATGATAGAAACTATTCAAGAAAGAAAGCTGATTACCTGAATGTATGTGAAAAGTTGCAGGTTGATGTTAAGCAGGAGAAAACTCATAGTGGAGAGAAGTCTTATGAATGTAATAAAAATGTGAAAGCTCTCAGTTATGAGAAAGATCATCAGAAATTTCAAACTCTGGAGCAATCTTTTGAATGTAATGAATTTGGGAAAGTTTTGCATGATAAGACTGTCGGTGTTACAGCTAAGAGTTCTCTAACAGGAGAGGAATCCTGTAAGAATTTTGAATTTAGGAAAAACTTTGATAAAGCAACTCTATTTAACCACATGAGAAATGGCACAAGGGAAAAGTGCTTTAGTCTTAATGAAGATGGGAAACCCTGTGACAAAACCACCATTGTGGAATACAATAAAGTTCGCATGGCTATGACACGCTATGAATGTCATGAAAGTGGGAATAACTTCAACAGGAATTCACCCCTCACTCAACCTCAGAGAACTGTTATAGGACAGGTTGCTTTTGAAAGCGGTAAATCTGAAGAAAACTTGAGCCAGAGCTCAGCCCATGTAGTACATCAGAAGACACAAACTGGAGATAAATTCTGTGTTTATAATGAATGTACAAATGCCTTCTGTCAGAAATTAGACCTTACAGTACATCAGAGAACTCACACAGAAGAGAAATTCTACCAGTGTGGTAAATATGGGAAATCCTTCCATCAAAACTCAGCCCTCCATGTACTTCAGCAAAGTGACACAGGAGAGAAGTCATTTGAATATAGTGAACGTAGGAAATTCTTTTACCAGAAAGCACACCTCATTCAGCATCAAAAGATCCAGTCAGGGGAGAAACGTTATGAATGTGAGGAATGTGGGGAATCCTTTTCTCCCAATTCACATTCTATTCATTATCCTGGAACTCATATGGGGGTCAATGTCTGTGAATGTAGTGAATGTGGGAAAACTTTCTGTCAGAAATCAAACCTCAGTGAATATCTGTCAGCTGATACAAAAGAGAAACCTAGTGATAACAACGGACGTGGGAAATCTTACAAGAAGTCTTCCCTCACCGTACACCAGAGAACACACAGAGATAGGAAACCCTTTCAAGGTAATGAATATGGGAAAACATTCTCCAAGATGGCACATCTCACAGAATATCAGAGAATTCACACAGGGGAGAAGCTGTATGAATGTATCGAATGTGGGAAAACTTTCTCCAAGACATCGCATCTGAGAGCACATCAGAGAATTCACACAGGCAAAACAGCCTATGAATGTATTGAGTGTAGGAAAACTTTCTCTCACAAGACTCACCTCCTTGCACATCAGAGAATTCATACAGGGGAGAAACCTTGTGAATGTAATGAATGTGGGAAAACTTTTGCTGATAATTCAACCCTCAGAGCACATCAGAGAACTCACACAGGGGAGAAACCCTACGAGTGTAATGATTGTGGGAAGTCTTTTGCCCATATATCTGTTCTCAGAGGACATCAGAGAATTCACACAGGGGAGAAACCTTACGAATGTTATGACTGTGGGAGATCTTTTGCCCATCATTCAGCTCTCAGAGCACATCAGAGAGTTCACACAGGTGAGAAACCCTATGAATGTAATGACTGTGAGAAAACTTTTGCCCATAATTCAGCTCTCAGAGTACATCAGAGAGTTCACACAGGGGAGAAACCATATGAATGTAATCTGTGTGAGAAAACCTTTGCCCATAATTCAGCCCTCAGAGCACATCAGAAAATTCACACTGGGGAGAAACTCTATCAATGTAATGAATGTGGGAAAACTTTTTCCCAGAAGACGCACCTCAGTACCCATGAGAGGATTCACACAGGGGAGAAGCCCTATGAGTGTACTGAATGTGGGAAAACCTTCTCCCAGAAATCATACCTCAGTGGTCATGAGAGAATTCACAAAGGGGAAAAACCTTATGAATGTAACGAATGTGGGAAAACCTTCGTTTATAAGGCAGCCCTCATAGTCCATCAGAGAATTCACACAGGGGAGAAACCGTATGAATGTAACGAATGTGGGAAAACTTTCTCCCAAAGGACACACCTCAGTGCACATCAGCGAACTCACACAGGGGAGAAACCGTATGAATGTAATGAATGTGCGAAAACTTTCGCTGATAATTCAGCCCTCAGGGCACATCAGAGAATTCACACAGGGGAGAAACCCTATGAATGTAATGAATGTGGGAAAACTTTCACCAAGACATCACACCTCAGAGCACATCAGAGGACTCGTGCAGGGGAGAAACCCTATGAATGTAATGAATGTGGGAAAACTTTCTCCCAGAAGTCATATGTTAGTGCACATCAGAGAATTCACACAGGGGAGAAACCCTATGAGTGTAATGTATGTGGGAAATCTTTTGCCCATAATTCCACCCTCAGAGTACATCAGAGGATTCATACAGGTGTAAAATCCTATGAATGTAATGAATGTGGGAAAACTTTCTCCCAGAAGTCACACCTTAGTGCACATCAGAGAATTCACACAGGGGAGAAACCCTATGAGTGTAATGAGTGTGGGAAATCTTTTGCCCAAAATTCAACTCTGAGAGTCCACCAAAGAATTCACACAGGGGAAAAGCCCTATGAATGTAATGACTGTGGGAAAACTTTTGTCCGTAAGGCAGCTCTTAGAGTACATCACACCAGAATGCACACCAGAGAGAAAACGCTGGCATGTAATGAATTTGGAAAGCCCTAAAGGAACTCATATGTTATTAGGTAACACACAGGGGAGAAGCTCGTGTCACATAGACCTGCAGATTATTTCCCTTAACTAATTCCTTTTCCACTAGGCACATACCTTGCCTAAGTTTCCCAGTCTGTCCTTCATCCAGGTGCGGCTGATCATGGAATATGACACTACTACATTTAAGCTAAGTCTGGACTTAAAAAGTCACCTTAGATTCTTCCTGTCCTGTGTTATACTGGAATGGAGAGACTTCCATGCAGACTTGGCTGCTGTGTGTTGAAGATGGTAGAGCACAAGGTGAAAGAGACTAGAATCTGAATAACTGGGTGAAACAGAATTCTCCACTAACATCTTCACCAGTTGGCTTTTTGTTTTTTTAGGCAAGGATTAAGTTTGGCTCTGTTGAGCTCTTACAGATTTTGGTCATTGATTAAATGCAATAGCTTAGCCAATTCTCTGTTAGAGTAGGATGAAAGACTGAATATAATGAATGTCAGAAGACCACCAAGAATTCAACCTGTTATTGTACATCAGAGACTCCACATGAGGAGGAAGAAAACTTCTGTCAATATCATGAATGATCAACCTTCATCAAAAATCAGAGAAATCTCAGGGAAAAACACAAAAGCCTTTTACTGCAAAGTGAACTTCATTAAACATGAAATAATTAAAACTAGACTAAAATCTTATATTTTGATAAGTGAAACTTTTTACAGATACATTTGTGTGTTGCCTAACAATGGTATACGTTCTAAGAAATGGTTGTTAGGCGATTTTGTCGTGTGAACATCATAGAGTACTTACACAGACGTGGGTGGTGTAGCCTACTACACATCTGGGCTGTATGGTACTAGTCTTAGGGGACCACCGTCGCATGTGTGGTCTGGCATTGACTGAAACGTTATGTGTCTTGTGACTGTACTGAGTTTGCTTCAGAGAACTTTTTTCTGAGGAAATAAATCAGTTTCTGAATTGAAGATCAAATCTTCGCCTAGAACTGATGTACCAAAACTTGTGTTTTCCATGTAATACCAAGTTTTATAGAATATAAAAAAGAAAATATTTACCTCTACACAAACTGACTGTGGAATGTGAAGTTTTAAAGATGGAGGAGTAACTTGAATTCTTTGGACAGTACCAATAAATGTTTGTGACTAGTGTCTGAGCTATGTGGTACATCTGTCTGAGTCTCTGTAGCAGAGAATTTGTTATTACTGGTGAGTTCCAGTAGAAGGCAGTAGCCAAACCTGCTCTGGACCTCTCCACTTTCCTTTTCTGTGTGACAGTCTGTGTCCTTCTGTTGGCTTCCCTCAGCTTGATGCTGTGATTTTGGCCTGCCTGCTATGTCTGAATATTAGTCTGGTCCAGTTGTTCTAGGTCCTTGGAAATCTGTGAGATTTCTCAAGCATTCTTGTGTGTATGTGTCTGCGTGTGTTGTGTCTGTGTGTTTGGTGGATGTTGATTTTTGGAAGCTTTTTTGGCCTTCATTTTATGCCACTCTAGTGGTTCATTTTGCACGAGTAATTATAAAGCAAATCCTCCCCTCAGCCATCTTGTATGCATGTAGCCTGAGGATCCTGTCTGGGATCTTTTTTACACCCGTGATGCTTGCTCACGCTGCACTGTTGCAAACCAGTGTTGTTTCTGCCCTGCTTGGGCAACAGGCTTTGGAATTGGGGTGAGAAATCAGGGCTACTTTCATGTCAGAAGCACCGCATTGGTACTGAAAAGCAGACTCACTTTTTGGGAGACTATGTAGTATACATAGTATAGTCTTAGCCAGGAACATATTTGATCAATCTGCCATCATTTCAGGCTACATGGTTTGGTCAGCACAGAGAAGAAAGTAAATGAAACCCTCATTTTTAAAACCTGGACCACTAAAAATTTCTCTGAATCCTGGGCATGTTGCTTTCTGCAAGTGTAAGCTGGTAGATTGAGCATGAGGACAAGTCAGGTGGTTCTCAGGTTAAGTTTTCTATTCCCTATCCTCTGTTGATAACCATGTGAGGGAAAATGATGGTATATCTTGAGCATTAATTGGAGAATAGATATTTCTTCAACACTGGGTTATCACTTAACTTAGTGGCATCACTGCCAGAGAAAGGAGCCAGGAGTAAGAGCCCACCATTGGATGAGGGTTTATCATCGCACCACCGGAGGTGGATCAACACTCCTTGTGGCAGAAAAGTTCCAGCAGCGGAGAGAATATGTTTGCCCCTCCTCAGTTTCTGACACCCTGATGCAACTAGAGCTTATTGCACAGTGCCAAAAGGGAAATGAAAGTCAAGAGATCTCTTTCTACATGCTTGATTTTTCAGAAAACTATAGATGAAAAGGAAACTATCTAACTTGGAGTGCTTTCCAAAAAAAATTTAAAACTAACTTCAGTTTAGAATCGTTTTAGATTTCAAGAAAAGTTACCACCATAGTTCGTGTATACTCCTCACTCAGTTCCCCGTATTAACATCTTATATTGCTCTGGTTCATTTGTCATAACTAAGTAACATTGATACATTACTAACTAAACACATCATTTTTTAGATTTCGCTAGTGTTTCCCTACTGTTTTTGTATTCCAAGATGTCATCTAGGATACCACATGGCATTTAATTGTTATGTCCCCTTAGCTTCCACTGGTCTGTGACCATTTCTCAGACCTTCCATGTGTTTGATTACCTTGACAGTTTTGAGGAGTGCTTGTTGAGTATTTTGTAGAATATCCCTCAGTTTGGGTTTCTGATACCTTTTTTTATGATTGCGCTGGTGTTACGGGTTTTTTTATAGGAAAACCACAGAGATGAGATGCCATTTTCATCACATCAGTAGTATGTCCTGTCAACATGAGTGATCACTGATAATGCCAAGCTTGATCACCTGGTCGAGGTGGTGTCCCTCAACTGAAAAGCACGTGTAGCAAGCACCGTGCTGGCTACTTGGTAAATATTTCTTTTATAAATTATCAATCTATCAAATTGTGCATAAAATAAGATCAGAATCCTTTTTATATGTTTTGATTTCAATGTTGGAAATAATAGAAATGCAGATAGGTTAAAAGTCATAGCACCCAGAATTTAAAAAGAGCCTCAAGCTGATCCTGTTGACAGTCCACATTTTTGGTTTTTAGTGTTTGTTGGAATAAGAATGAATCATTGCTCTCTTCTTTGCTCCCCAGGAATTAACTTCAGGATTTTATGTATCTTCATATCTCATTCTGAGAGTGGTGACCAACTCTTCTATACCTCTTAATCCCTGGCATTTGGACTTTGAGTAATGAAAGGACTGAAAGAAAGTTTGTCTGCATTTCATGAGCCCGTCAACCCATAGATTATTATATTAACTCAGATACCAACAGGAGATAGGAAGAATGACCAGCGGGTTTAACTAAGAAATGTATGACGATAGCAGAAATAAGTCAGAATTGAGAGCAAGGTGGGTTATCAAAAGCCAAATGCCTGTATGGGGTATTTTAAAAGCATTGATAAATTGTGTGGTGCTAGTAAGAATAGTTAGAAAGGAATGGGTGTGTTATCAGACAGAAAGTTAAGTTTAGACATATAGGTTATAGGCAGGTGACATAATGAGAAATATATATAAAAGATGTAGGAGCACATGGTCACTCCCAGGTGGTAGCTTAGTAGCCAAACTGGAAGGGTTATAGAGAAGCAAGAGTTACTGTTGAAGCAAGAACATGTGGGCATATGTTATTGCACATGTACAATGCATATTGTCATCAGACAGTGTAGATGAAAATCTAACAGGAACTCCTACAGAAGTAACACCTCTGGGAGAGAAATATATCGATTGGAGTACATGTGGAGAACACGTGTTAACGGGCAACATGCTCTCAAGACAGGCGTATACCTCTGGTAGAAGATGATAACCCAGCAGCACAGGTAGAATGTAATCGTATCCCTACTGAGAAAGCAGAAGCAAGACTCTATTGTTAGACTGCTCAGGAAACCAGAGGAGATTCTTGGTGGCCAGAGTGCAGGTGGCTCCAAGAGAAGTAGGTCAGAAACCAACAAGCACTGAGAAAGTCATTAGCACAGAAAATAAGGGAAGGGCCAAAAGAGACCACTGAATAAACTGAACTTGAGAAAAAGAACTAGATTATACATGCCTCATGGATAGATAACTTGCAAGGAAGAGAAAAAGTGTACGCATTGAGAAGTAGCCGCAAGGCCGAAAACGACAGAACTGCCACGTTACCAAAAAATGTGGTGCACTAAACAGTGACGGTTAAACAGGGTTGAATGGCTAAAGAAGACTCACAGGACCCAAAATGACAATGCTTATAAATCTACAATTTATTAAGGGGAAAGGGTGCAATATAGCAACAGTATAAAGTAAGGATTTGCCTCACAGCCAGGGGTCTGGATAAGAGGCAGGCATGAGCTCCCATTTTCCTCCATGGTATGGACACAATTTCACTGTCAGAGAAGAACTTACGTGTGCACAGAACACCTCAGAAGCGTAAAATGGATTCACTGCTGGGGTTTTTTGTACCCTGCTGGGCATGTAGGCATGTTCTTGCTGTGTAACCAGCCCCAACAACAAAGGACTCTGAGGGTCTCAGTGAGAACAGGTGCCAGTCATCAATTGCACTGTTAGCAATAAACGCTGCTGATAAGCTGTTAAAAGCTGCCCCCAAAACCTTTTGGACCCGTGGCTACAAGGCAACACTATTAATCAATATATTTCATTCCTTGACCAATGATGTGCAGGATACTTCAGCTCAGGTCTGTTCCAGATCTGCTGGACTTAATTCTCACAGCAAAGTCCAGCCCCCCTGATTTTTGGTGAAAGCCTTTGACAAAAAAAAATCATCACTCTTAGTTTGACGGCAGTCATTTGCCTTTCAGCAGCTTGCAATCAAATAGAGAATCAAAATGCACATACAGACTTCAAAGAGTTGTAATAACAATGGCTCTCCAGAGATATATGGCTATCCCATCCACTAGGCAACCAAACATTTGCATTGTCGGGCCCAATTTGGTGAAATACAGGGAGAAGATTATCCATCCCATTAATCCCTTTGGAATTCTTGCCGTGAGTCAAAGTAGGAGACATAGTCTCTGGTTTTGGAATGTTTCCAGAGTCTTGGACCTTAATTTTAGCCCCATTGTAGAGACTTCCAGATCTGGCATTAAAAAAGAAATTGTTGTGAAGTAGGGATGAGTTGTTTGTAAATTGGAATGCATGTAAATTGGAAAAGAAGTAAAATTGTCTACAGATGACATGAGAGAGAAAATCTGATAGAATCTATGAAAAAGCTATTAAAAACTAAGCAGCTACTATTTATTCTTAATAAGCAAATAAAGCTACTAGTACTAATAAGTAAACTAATCAAGGTTGAAGGATACAGGATGAATATACTGAATGTCTTCCTATATACTAGCAACAAACAACTGGAAATTGAATTTAAAAATTACAGTTTACAATAGCACCAAAAACTATCAAATATCTAGGGAATATGTAAGATCTTTCTACTGAGAACTGTAGAACAATGCTGTGAGTAATTAAAGAAGACCTAAATAAGTTGAGATAAACCATGTTCATTGGTCAGAAGACTCCATCTTGTTAAGATATCAAATCTCCCAAATTATACGTTATTATATGTATTGTATACATTCAGTCCCATCCAATGAATGTATTATATACTTTTAACCCCATCCTTTCAAAAGCCCAAGTGATCCTTTTATGCAGATTGACAAGTTGATACTAAAATTTGTACAGAAACGCGAAGGACCTAGAATGGTAAAACTGCTTTGAAATGTGAATGAAATGAAATGAAATGTAAAGTTAGAGAATTAACATGACCTGATATTGAGACTGCATGTAAAGCTACCGCAATCGAGACAGTGTGGTACTGGTGTAAAGTTACACCAGTATAACAATGGAACAGAATAGAGTCCAGAAATAAACCTGCACACACGTGGACAACTGTCTTTTTAAACTTTGATCCCTACCTTGCGCTGTATTAAAAAATTAAATGGAATGTAGATCTAATCGTAAAAACTAAAACTAAAGAATTTGTAGCAGAAAACATTGGAGAAATGTTTTACCTTGGGTAAGGCAAACATTTCTTAGATACAACACCTAAAGAATGATACATAAAAGAAAAAAATAATTGATAAATTGGACTTCATCAAAACTATAAAACTGCTCTTCAAGAGACACAATTACGTGAATGAAAAGCCACAGCCTGGAAAATTTATATCTGATAAAGGACTTGTACTCTTTTTTAATAATAAGAAAACAGCCCAATTTTTAAAAATACGGACAAAAGAAGATATACAGATGGAAAATAAGCATGTGAAAAGCTGCTTGTGAACATCGTTAATCATTAGGGAAATACAAACTGGAAAGCTCAATGACACATCACCACACACCTATTTGAACGGCAAGGATTAAAAAGAGTGACCATGCCAAGTATTGACAAAGTTGCACAGGAGCTGGAATTCTGGTACATTGCTGATGGTAATTTTTCAATTGGTATAGTTTTAAATTGGTAAATTTTAAAATGGTACAGTACAGACACTTTGAAAATTATTTTGGCAGTTTCCTAAGAAGACAAACATATGCCCACGATTCATTCCAGACATTTCACTCGTGAGTATTTACCCAAGAGAAAAGAAAGCCTATATCTATACAGAGACTTGTACATGAATGTTCATAGCCATTTCATTTGTAATAGGAAAAAACTGGAAGCAACCCGGCTGTCCATCAACTGGTGAATGTGTAATTGTGGTACATCCATAAGATGAATCTCAAAATAATTACGGTGAGTGGAAGAAGCCAGATAAGCAAGAGTACATAAGGATTTCATTTATGTAGCATGCCAGAAAATGCGAACTAGTCTATAGTGATAGAAAACAGATCAGTGATTGCCTGGTTTGGCAGGGAGCAGTAGAAGAGGAGGATTGCCAAAGGGCACCAGGAAGATTTGGGGGGTGATGGATGTTTTTACAATCTTGATTGTTGGTGGTAGTTTCATGTGTTTATTATACATATGTCAAATGTCATCACATCGTGCACTTTCAATATGTGCAGTTTAGTGTACGTCAGTCATACCTCAGTTCTCTTTTGGGATAAGGGACAGATTGACAATACTCACTGAACTCACTCTGTTATTTTCAAGTGCCTCAGACAGAGACGGGGGTGCAAGAGTAGGGGGTGGAGGTGGTTGGCTGTCAACCACAACTCTGATGGCTAAGTTGGCCCAAAGATCTGTTTGAACTCATTGAAGAGGAGGTGTGAAAAGTCACTTTGCTTGTAAGTAATTTCTCTTTTTAACTTCTTTTGTAAACAATTATTAATTTGCCCTTTCCCTCTCTTTTGCCGTTTGATCTCAGAAATATCTTACAGGCAGACTCTGAACATTAACCTTGGTTAGAGTGGCAGGACAGTGTCCTGTAGGGTCTGAACAAACTATGGAACTTATCTCCCCGGCCTTAAAACTCGCCCAGCTTCTTCCTCCTAGGCATTACCTGTGCTACCACACAGAGTCGTTGCCGGCACAGGGAAATTGACGATTCCTCTCAAAGCTGTTAAGGGACTGAAGAATAAGTGAAATTGTTTCTTAAGTACCGAAGAATTTCCTAAAATGTGCAGACCGTCTCATAGACGGCTATTGAATTATTTGTTCAACTGTGTCTGGTGAATGTGTCTTCCAGAACTAGACTTCTTAACATTTCTAATGTAGAGACTAGACTTAAGAGCCACTTTTTATTTCCCGATGACTAATGGCCATAAACTGTGCAAGTAACTAAGGAGCCAGTGGTGAAAATCCTCAGAAATCTCCTTATTTTATTCGAATATGGATGAGACTGATATGGGTGAGGTATGATTCTTCCTGAGGCAAAGTTCCTTTCCAACTGTGAATCTGTGAAACCAAGCAAGTTATGTGCTTCCAAAAACAATGGTGAGACGGGCATAGGATGGACATTCCCATTCCAAAAGGTGGAAATAGGAAGGAAGGAAGGAAGGAAGGAAGGGGTGACGAGTCCCAAGCTCGTCTACAATCTAGCAAGGCAAACTCCAGAGGTCTTAAGCCTCTAGAATCATCCTCTCTGTCTCGATTCTCTGCCTCCCGGACCCACTGGGTGGCAAGGATACCCTCACAGTGGACCGAGTGCCACCCATTCCATAGCTCCCTGCCATGGTCCCACCAAGGCCATTGCTCTCTGCTGGGGCCTTCCCCGTGCCTGAGCTCTGCCAAGTGGGGGTAGGTCCCAGAGGGCCCCACTCCTGTGCCTTTGATTGGAGGCCATCTGCCCTGTTGAAACCTAGGCAGTGGTCCTGATGATCTCTGAATCGCCCTCAGGGTCCTTCCTGCCTTTTCTTGAAGGATAGCACACAATCACAGCCTGCCTTCATTCCATCCCATTTTCTCTGTTTCCTTTAGTCCTAGCTGGAAGTGTTTCTGCTGGTGTAATCCCGTTTCCATTCCTGAATTCTGTTGAGATGGCTGATTACGTCCATGGTTCGCACCCAACTATTCTCCTTATCAAATGCTCAGTCCACCACACCCTTAACTGTTCTCTTCAGGGCACACTTTTTCATTTTTGGTAAGCTGGACAGGCTGAGAATTTTCCACATTTTTCAGTTCTGATTCCTTTTGCTTAAAAATTCTGTGTTCAATTCATCTCTCTCGTCTCACAATTCACTCTGAGTAGTCAGGAGGAGCCAAGCCACTCCTTCACTACTGCTTAGAGAGTTCCTCAGCTAAATATCCAGTGTTATCACGCGCAGGTTCTACCTTCTGCAAACAATAGAACATTAGCACAATTCGGCCATGTGTCTTGCCACTTTATAACAAGGATAGCCTTTCTTCATTGTCCAGTAACATCTTCCTCATTTCCATCTGAGACCTCATCAGAATGACTTTTACCGTCCATATTTCTACCAACATTCTGTATACAGTTATTTGTGTGTTCTCTAAAAAGATGGAAGTTTTCACTACAGCGGCTCTCCTCTTTTCTTTCTCAGCTCTCACCAGAATTGCCTGTAAAAATACTTTCATGACAATATCAGCATTTTCTAGGATGAACTTCAAAACTCTTCCAACCTCTGCCCATTAGCCAGTTCCAAAGCCACTTCCATATTTTTAGGTATTTGTTATAGGAGCATCCCACTTCTCAGTGCCAATTTTTGTCTCAGTTTGGACTGCTACAACAGAATACCATAGACTGGGTGGCTTAAACAACAAAAATTTATTTCTCACAGTTCTGAAGGCTAGCAAGTCCAAGATCAAGGTGTCTGGCGAGAACCTGCTTCCTGGTTTGCAGATGGCCATCTTGTCATTGTATGCTGGCACAGACAGGGGAGAGAGAGAGAAAGCAAGCTCTCTTATATCTCTTCTTATGAGGACACTAATCCCTTTCATGAGGGCTCCACCTGTATGACCTAATTGTCTCCCAAAGGCCCCACCTCCAAATACCATCGTATTGGAGGATAGGATTTCAACATATGAATTTGAGAGAAGGGGGACACAAACATTCAGACCATAGCACTTCCCCAAATTCTAACTGAGCAACTTGGTTGCATTGCTGAAGACACTAGCCTTCTGCAAATTGCATTTAAGATGCCAAGTGTAGAAGACCTTGGCCTCAGGACCTGGCTGGAAAACATTGGCCCCGCTAGAATGTACCCAAAGTTCTCTTCAATATAAGCAAAGAATTGGTTGAGAATGGCTCTTACATAGAGAGATCCTGGGGAGGTTTGATGCCTATGACAAGTGATTATTGGTCCTTTGTTAAGAAGGAGGGAGAAAATTGTAAGGATAGGTAATTGCATTACTGAGATCTATGAACTAACCTAGAATAATTCTCTGCATGAATCGGCTTAGTTTTTTTCCAAATGAGAAAGCAGCTCCACTCCCCAGACCCCCTCACATGTCCTTGAAACATGCCAACAGTCTGGGCATCTGCTGTCTTGATGGGGATTGTTTCTCTTGAATCTTCTGCATCTAATTTAAAACAACAAAATATAGGCCATTTTTATTGTGTTCTGCGTTTGCATCCTGATTTCCTACCTTTCTGTTCTCCTAGTTCTGTATTTTCTCAAGGAAGTAATCAACCACATTCTCCTGTAAGCTGTGATGATTAAGCTAGAAGCTACTTACTCTAGCTGTGCTGATTCCTACCAGGTTTTTTGCACCACCAGTTTTCTTGCTCATGGGCACTATGTTTTCAGTGGTTTGACTTTTGAACTTTGTGTTGATTTTGTACCTGTAAGAGACTTTTTCTGTCTTCATAATTTATTTATTATCCCTTACTATTTCTCTTCATTCCTGCTCATTTTAATCTCCTAACAGTAAAAGTATATAATGATGTACATGGGAGGAAGGAACTCATTGGCTGAGCAGATAACCAGTCAGCTTCAAAGAAAAGAACAGCCCTAAAACCTTCTCGGCTGTTAAGGACACTGTCTATCTAAACATAACGTAGAGTAAACAGAATTGTTTGTTACAAATAGTTTAGGTTAATATGTGGAACTAATTCACACACACACGCACATGCATACATGTGTGTGTCATAGGTCATTTATATCATACATTGTTAGTGTCATGTATTATATTTTTGAAGTTATATGAACTTTAATAATTGAATCACTAGGACTACAGTGGTGTCTGTCATGCTGTGTGTTAAAGCATGCTTAGCCTCTCTATAAGAGAGAGCCCCAGAGACCTGAGGACGTTTATCTATGTAGAACCACAGGGCGTCTGAATGTATGGATTTGTGATACTCTCGAAAATAATCCTGTACTTAGTGAAGGGTACAAGGGACTTCCATGTACGTTTTTGCGACTTCATATGAATCTACAATTATTTCAAAATAAAAAGTGTAAAGAAGAACTCTGTCAAAAGAAATCTGCTGATAAACATGAAACGGTAACTTCATCAGAAACATGCTGATTAGGCTTCTTGTGGTTGCCACCTTGTTGGTTGCTTAACTTGATGCAAAATCCACCTCATGCCAAGTATAACAACTAACGTATCTGTTACATAGTTTACTGAAACAGGTAACATTGATATTTGGGACATAGACAAAACAAGATGAATCATAGCATTTTGATATTCTTAGCTTATCTAAAACAATAATTTATTAAGGGCTAGCTGAAGCTATGGAAAGAGAGGTGTACTTGACAGTAAATGCCTCACCTGCCACCTCTGCCTCCACTTCCTGCAGGGCTCTCTAAAGAAGGACTCCGTGAAGAATTTGGAAGAGCAAGTGCCCCACTTCTACGTATTCATCTCTTTCCACTGATGTGCGGTGCTCCCTCTGTAATAAATCAAGTGTCAGTGGACCCAACGATGGGTGAGTTACTGAGCTTTTATTCTTTTCCAGTAGGATATTCTGTCCATCATGACATCTATATCATGCTGTCTTGATGACCAGTTTTATGAACCTTGATTGATAGTATGGCAATTTCTCCCATCTTTTTTTTTAATTCTACAGTTTTGGTTTTTTTTTTTGTTTTTTTTTACTATTCTTGGACCTTTGCCTTTTGTATAAAGGTAATAATTAGTTGTCAGTGTACTCAGAAAACCTGGTGGAAATTGCGAGGAGAAATGCATTGAGTGTATAGATTAATTTGAGAATTGAAATGCTTACTATAGTGAATGGTAGCATTCATGAACATAGAATAAATTTCCATTTAGCTCTACAAATTGCTGTGTTTCTTGCTCATGTTGATGGGTCAAGGGAATCAATAAATTATTATCTGTCTTTCTCACTGAAGTACTTGAGGAATTTAAGACAGATCAAGGGAGAAAAGGTGAAGGTCAAAACTTGAGCTTCTAATTAAATGGCATGTGGCAGACAGGCTTTAGATGAGTGTCATGTTACAGCAGACATTCCATTAATTACCCCTAAAGTGTTCTAAGGTCTCCATGGACCTCTGAGGCCCACATAAGGCTCCAGAGGAGAGAGTTCTAGGTATTCAGGGACGTGGGCTCTCGGGAGACGTCAGAGGCATTCTGAGACTGGTGGGGCTACCAAGTAAAGGGGATGGTGTGCCGTGAGGGTGAATTTTCTTCTGGTCCCTTGGTGAATAACAACAGGGAACATTTATAGGGGATTTAACTGTGTATCAACCACCATCAGTGCATTTTATACCTATTGTATAAACCAATCATTAATTAATTGTATCAGTTGTATCCTTCGTACCCAGGACACACTTATGATGTGAGGAATATTATTATTCACATTGTAGAAATGATGAAACACTAAATAACTTGCAGAACAACAATCAGTTTCTGGAGGTGCAGCTATCCAAACTCAGAGCTCTGTTCCCATAGCCTGCATTTTTTCCCAATGGCCCTCAGAGTGTGGGAAGGGTGGCCTGAGAAACGCAGCATCTAATTTAGTGGGGCTGTGTGTTTGGTGGAGGCCAAGGGGGAATAGCAGGGTGAAAGGCCCCTGAGTTCCCTTTACCCCCACTAGGCTGACATGAGGTCTACACTGTTCCTGGACATTCCTGCTGACTGTAAACCAGATTGCTCAAGGGAACAGACACCACCTGGGCATGAAGAGACATGCTCCCCATGGCTGCATTTTTTATCATGTAAATTGCCCAGAAGAGCCTTCTTTTCCATATACCTCCCTGGGCATCTTGCAATGGGGAAAATACTTCTGACATTGTTGCTTCCTTCTCCCAAATTTTCTTCTCTCTTGTGCTGGAAAGGTACATATCCTTAAGTAATTCAGTAGTCTGGCAAGTATTAAAACTCTTTGAGAAAGGTGCTTGAATATGCATTCCTCTGCAACTCGCTCTTTTTTCTCTCCAGATTCCATATGTGAGAATCCTATTCTGTGTTCTTTATTTTCTCTCCTGTATGGTATTCTAAGGTAGGCATATACATAGATTATCAGCTGTCAGGTTATTTACGTGTTTATTTTGATCATATAAAGAGGGGTGCTATAAGCTTTCGTGTACAAAATGACCCCAAAAATCTCTTCCACAACAAATGTGTCCATTGTCAATTCTTTTATTTTGTTCCCGTTAGGCCTAGAATCTGAGAGTGTGGAGGGCTGGGGAAAGTGTGTTAAGACAATGGAGGGAGCCTGTGGGTGAATGCTAACTATGATAGCAGACAGACGTCATGCCTGCCCTGTACATGTATTCACGGACACATCCCAGGAAGTTTCTCTGGCGTGTTTATTTGAGGATGAACTGAGTAAAAGAGGGTATTCCTTATCTATTGCTGTATAATACTATTACCATTTACTTAGTGGCTTAAAACAACACAGTTTCCACAGAGGTTAGCCGGGTCGTCTCCAAGACTGCAGTCAAGGTGCTGGCCAGAGCAGATTTCTTGTCTGAAGACCCCAAATGGGGAAAGATTCAGTTCCGAGCTCACCGGGTTGTTGTGTCCAAGCTCACTTCCTTGTGGCTGTTGGACTGAGGGATTTGATTTCTTTGTGGCTGTTGGTCATAGGCTGCCCACAGCTACTTGCCAGTGTGGACCCCTCGACATAGTTGCTGGATTCATCAAAGTCTCCTCACAAGATGGAGGTCACAGCCTATGTGATGGTCATGGAAGTGATACGTCATCACACTTGCTGTATTCTCTTGGTTAAAGGCAAGGGGCAGGTTCCGCCTCCACTCACAGGGAGGGAACCACAAAGGTTGTGAACAATAGGAGGCGGGGATCATGGGAACCACCTAAGAGTCTATCTGCCACAGGGGTTGTATCAATTTCCAGCAATGTATAAAGCTTTGCCTTGTTCAACAGCTTCTCAAAATTTAGTATTGTCAGAATTTGCCAAACTGTTGGGTGGGCAATACCATCTTATTTTAATTTTTTAAAATAGCAATGCAGTGAAGCTTATTTTATATATTTATTTGCCTTTTTGGTAAATGACCAACTTCTGTCTTCCACTTAGTGTTCTATTTATTTGTGTGTCTTTCTCACTGATATTAGAAATTCTTTATATTTTCTGAGTATTCTTTATGGCATCTGGAATATTGCAGATACTTTCTGCCAGTCTGAAACTTGTGACTTTTTGTTTTCTGTAAGGAAGATATTTTTCCTTTCAATGTGGAAGAGTTAAATTATCCCCTCCTGTTGGGGTTTGGTTTCAGACAATATTCATGAGGAAATTCTCTTATTCTTTTTACTAAATGACTGAAATATTTGTGTTTCATGTTTAAGTCTTTAATCGCTCTGGGATGAATTTATTGTAAGGTGTAAGGTACAAATCCGTAGTGTTTCCATATGGATATCTGATTGGTCTAGCTACTTTTTAAATATCCGTATTTCTAAGCTGTCCTGCAGTGCCGCCTCTGTCGTGGATACCTGTGTCCATTTTTCTCTCTTCAGCTTCATTCGGTTGTTTGTCTCTACCTTGCCAAACAAAACTTCCTTAATTTATTTTTATTATAAATCTTAGTATCCAGTACTTAAGTTTCTTCATGTAATTACTGCACAAGAGTGTCTCTTGTCTTTTGGCAGGCCTTTGTTCTTTGATATAAGTTTTATGTCAGCTTATGAGGGTCCTCAGGAAATCCCATTGAGGTTTTGGCTGGAATCACACTGATAATTTGTGTAGAATTGACATTTTTTATGATTTTGGCTCTTTCTATTGATACTTGTCATATAAATCTCCATTTATTTGCTTTTCCTTTTCTCTCTTGTGAATAAGTTCACCTTTGAAATGGTGAGACCATGGTATCTGTTTCGCAGGGTAAGTTATAATAGAAGTGGGGGCTATACTTATTTATATTCTTCAGTCAGTTTGACCCCAAGTTCACAGTATTTCAAGTTGCTATTGAACATTTTATATATTTTAAATTAAATAGTACTTTATTTTACCAATTACTTAATTACCGAGTACCCTAATCCTATGAGTTAAATTATCTTTTCTCACCTCATTGCTATGTATGTTCCCTCTGTAAAAACCAACAAACTGAAAACATGTGGCTGTAAATACTAAGTATGTTTCTAGGGCCTTGATTCTTTTCTTGTGGGCTGTTTTGTCTCTGACTGCACCTACACCATGTTGTCTTGATGATTCTGGCTTTCCAAGCCTTTATTGGTAGCTAGGCACATCCTCCCAATGAATTATTTTCCTCTCCAGAGATTTTGTTAGTTTTCTCGTGCTCACTTTTTTTCTTTCAAATAAATATGAAAATCTAGTCGTCAGTGTCCTCAGTCAACCTGGTGGATATTTTAAGTGGAAAGGCATTGAATATATAGACCAAATTGAGATATGAGATGCTTCATATATGGAATCACCTTACCCATTAACATGGGCCTGATGCCCATTTAGTTTTGTACATTGACAAGTTGGAAGGACATCTTTAGGGTTTGAGGAGAACAATAAAAGACTTCCTCTCTTCCCAGTGGAGTCTCCTAAAAATTGAAACACATTAAGGGAAGAAAGTAGATGAAGTTCCAAATGTTTGAAAAAAAAATGTCTCATTGATAAAGAATGCATGGGATACAACATTTAGCTTTGGATCACAGCTGATTTTAAAGTCCCAGAACTTAAAAGTTCTGCTCAAACCTGAGGCCCTCATGATGCCTGCCAACCTTTGCAAAGTTGGAATGGGTTGGTACTTTGGTCTGGCCACCTTTGCTCCTGGATAGGTGCCCACTTTGCTCTATCAGCCTCATCTGTTCAAAGACCCTATACTGGGCGTATCACAAGGTGCCCGGTACAATGGGAATAGGTTGTGTGGAGTGGAGGAGACAGAGGGCAGTGAGAAGCACTTCAGTATGTGGGACACGTTAGCATCAACTCATTTAGCAACAATACCCTTAGTAACAATGCCTAGAACATGGCCCTTAGCAACAATGTACTTAAAAATCATGCCTTTACCAACAGCATCCTTAACCCCTAGCAACATTACCCTTAGTAGAAATGCCGTTTGTTACAACTCCCTTAGTAACCGTGGCCCTTAGCAACAACAGCCTTAACAACAATCACCTTAGCAACAAATAGCTTGACCTGAACACCCTTGTAAAAAAACTTGTCCTTAGCAACAATCCACTTAGCCACAGTGCTCTTAGCAACCAGGTCGTTAACAAAACTGGTCCTAGAGACAGCACTCATAGCAACAGTATTCTTAACAACAACGCTCTTAGCAACACTGTCCCTTAGCAACAATACCCTCAGCAACAATGTCATGCCCTCAGCATATCACGCTTAGTTAAAACTCCTCAGCGTCGACACCCTTGACAAATAAGGGCCTTAGTAAAATCTTTTATACCAACAATATTCTTAACAAATTCCAGTCCCCAAATTCTCTTAATAAAATTGTCCCTAGCAACAACACTCAGCCACAGTGTGCTTAGCAACAGTTACCTCACAACAGTGGTCATAGCAACAGTGCCATTAACAACAGTACCCTTAGCAAAACTTTCTTTGCAACAGCTCCCTTAACATTAACGCCTTTAAGAACAACATCCCTTTTAAAAGGCCCTTAACAACAACTCTATTAGCCATAACACGCTTGGTCACAATGCCATTAGCAACAACGTTAGCAACAATGGCATTTCTTTTAAAGCACAGCCCTGGCAACATATTCTCTTAGTTTTCTTCACTTTCTTTCCAGGATATTTTCTCTCAATATAGGATTCTGATTTGAGAGTTCCTTCCTTTCAGCACTTTAAAAATGCTTTTCCAGGGGCTGGCCTGGTGGCATAGCAGTTGAGTTTTCACATTCTGCTTTGGAGGCCTGGGGTTCGCCGGTTTGGATCCTGGGCGCAGACCTACTCACCGCTCATCAAGCCATGCTGAGGGGGCATCCCACACAGAAGAACTAGAAGGACCTACATCTAGGATATACAACTACGTGCTGGGACTTTGGGGAGAAAAAAGAAAAAGAGGAACATTGGCAACAGATGTTAGCTCAGGGCCAGTCTTCCTCAAAAAAAAAAAAAAATGCTTTTCCATCGTCTTTTGGCCTCCATACTTTCTGATGAGAAATCTGCCTTAACTTCAATCTTCGTTCCCCTATATGCAATATGTCGTTTTTCTCTGGCTGCTCTCAAGGTATTTTCTTTATCTTGACTGTTCAGCAAATTGACTATTATGTGTTTGGATGTGGTTTTCTTTGAGTGCATCCCGTTCATGAGTTGCTGAGATACTTGGATCTGTAACTTTATATTTGTCTCCAAATTTGGGAAGTTTTCAACCGTTACTTCTTCAGATATATTTTCTGCACCAATCTTTGTCTCCTCTCATTCTGAGATGGATGACATAGTTTTTAGATCTTTTGATGTTGTCCCATGGATTCTTCAGGCTCTGTTCATTTTTTTCAATATTCTTTCTTTGTTTTCAGGATGAATAATTTGTAATAATCTGTCGAGCTCACCAACTCTTTCCTCTATCATTTCATTCTCCTATTAAGCCCCTCCGGTGATTTTTTTAATTTGTGTTATAGTGTTTTTTAGTTCTAGAATTTTCGTCTAGAAATGGATAAATAGCTTGTATTTAATTTCTAAGAACAACTTTCATTCCATTTATTTCAAGAGTGTTTGCTCTCACACATCTTGGAGCAGGTTTATAACAGCTGCCTTAAAAGTTTTGTCTGATTGTTCCAATATTTGGGTCATCTTATGGTTGCCTTCTGTTGATTGCCTCATCCCATGATAAATATTTAGGTTTTCCTGGTTCCTTTTATGCCTAATGATTTTTGGATTGTATCCTGGACATTTTGAATACTATGTTATGAAACTCCAGGTCCTATTTAAATATTCTGGAAATTTTTGTTTTAAAAGTCAGTCATTCTGGCAAGATTTAGACCACAAGTCCTTACGAGGCTTCTGCAGGCTTTTGTTCCACTATTGGCTTAGTTTCCCAAGGCTTCACAATGATATTCTAGTTTGCCCCAGCTGTGTGCCTCCCAGATGCTAGTCTGGGACCTAGGCAGCATCTACACCACAGTTCAGTTCTGAAATCCTTTGCTCTACTTATTCTCATTGTTTTCATGCATGCACAGCTTAGAGATGAGCTTAGGACTTGATAAACACAGGCTCTTCACAAACACAATCTGTGTGTTCCTCCACACACGCTCTTGTTCACAGGGGTACCCTTTCCTGGTTGTCTGGGTAGAAAGCTCTGTGTCACACGCCTCTTGCAACTAGGCTTACCTTGGAGACATGCACTGAGATAAAAGCCTGTGGGGCTACCACAGATGGCCTCACAGCTCCCACTGTCTCTTTTTGGTGTAGGCTGAGGAAAATCAAGGAGAACTTTTCTTCACAGAGACCTCCTTGTTGCCACTCAAGAGTCTAAAAGGTTTCACCCCACAGGGGCTATCTCTGCTTCAACAGTAGAGAGATTTGGAGGCTCTGTCTCATTCCTGGCATTTGAGAGGCCAAAGGACTCTGCCCCATGAGGGCTGTGTCTACTATACTGTTTGGAGTGGTGGGGGGAGCTTCCGTATCTTGCCTCGTGCTAGGGTATCAAAAGGTTTGCTAGCCTTTGAAAGTCAAAACAATTCCATACTGTACAGAACCCCCACTCCTGGTACTCTGAACAGAGATAGTGGGGTTTTATTGGAGCTTCCCTTGTCTGTTTTCAGTTCTGGTTCAGGCTGTTCTAGAGGTCAAGCCCGGATATATAAAAGGAAGAAGAAGGAGGAGGTGGAGGAGGAGGTAGAGAAGAGGAGGAGGAGAAGAAAGGAAGGAAGGAAGGGAGGGTGAAAGGAGACAGGAAGGAGGGAACCAACTCAACACTAGATAATCCTTTTGGAGTCTACCTGCTCTTATGCAACTTTCACAGTCCTCTGATACTTATCTTATGTATTTTATCCAGAATTTTTTGTTGTAATCATTAAGAGAGAGAAGGTGGAGTGTGTTTACTCCGTCTTAACCAGATTGGAACTCTCCAACTGAGATATGTGGAGCTGTGCACTTTCAGTCTGTCCGTGTTGAAATGTTGGAACAAGTGATTGATATGACCAAAACACTTGGAAAAAACATCAAAGCAGTAATTCTAATTATACCATCTATTATTCCTTTTTAATAATGTTTAATGTTTTCATTTCAATAAAATTTAATTTTCACACATATAAATATATATATACATATACAGAGAGAGAGAAATAGTATGTAAAAAATGTATTAACAGGAGAATGCAGTGTTATTTAAAATCACAGTACACATGCTCAGCTCGTACTGTTGTAATTATAGAAAAATCAATTACCTCTTTGTCATTAAAGAGCATTTGATTTTTTTCATATATTTTATCTTTTACTCAGCTACTCAAAACAATATTAAGCTCTCTTCTAAAATGTACTTAGTAGAGGTTTATTTCTTTTCTTTTGTCTAACTAATAGCTTATTATACAATTGAGATCTTTGAATATCGGGAAAGATACATGTCAAAATTGCTTGTGAGGGCCGGCCTAGTGGCGCAGCTGTTAAGTGTGCACGCTCTGCTGCGGTGGCCTGGGGTTCGCAGGTTCGGATCCCGGGTGCGCGCTGACGCACCGATTGTCAAGCCATGCTGTGACGGCGTCCCATATAAAGTAGAGGAAGATGGGCACGGAGGTTAGCCCAGGGCCAGTCTTCCTCAGCAGAAAGAGGGGGATTGGCAATGGATGTTAGCTCAGGGCTGATCTTCCTCACACACGTACAAAAAATTGCTTGTTATTATTCTGTCATGTTAATATTCTTCTGCTATCTGAAATCAAAAGGTCTCTGGTCTTTATAGGTATTAATGGAACCTATTTGTCTGCATTATTACTTTGAAAAAACAAAAAATAAAATTTTTTTCATGGTGTTAACTTTTAAAGAAAGTTTAATTGGCTCTAATTTGTCTGTTGGAATTCAATGCAGTTATTTTATATGTAACATCTTTTAAAAGTCACTATTTTCATTGAGTGTGTGTGGGCCCAGATAACATTGCTATGATAGTCTTCTTTTGCACAGCGCTGAAAAGCTCTGATTATTATGTGGGAAAGGAGTGAGCCAGCACAGTCTTTCAGAAATTAACCAGGCTATACCCCCTCTGCTGGTGGGTGAATGGAGGAAGGCTGCGGCCCTGACTGATGCCTCTGCAATTTCTTAGAAAATATGGACACCCTAGAAAATTACTCTTTTTGACCATACTGCCAGGTGCCTGAAGTAGCTATATCTCTTTACTGAGCTACAACTTGGATCAGACAAAAATGGACCGTCCTTGATGATGTTCAGAAGCAAAGAAAGCTTTGAGGAGAAAGATATGGTTCTTAAGTCCTAAAGGGGCAAGCCCATACCCAGAGGAGATTCCTAGTGACAGAGCCCTGTGAGTATTCCTGTAGAAGTCTGTGTCCACCAGGCTTCCTTGTTTTTATTACAAGATATGAGTCGTTGGAGGAAACAAACTAAGATCGAAAAGGTAAGACCCAATCCTAGAGATACTGTTTGTGCCGTGGATACAGCTGTAACTGAAGCCTGTTCTTGAGCATTCTGTTATGTGAGCTAAAGCCAAGGTTGAAGTATGTCTTTGCCGTTTACATCCAGAAGAGTCCTGGCCATGTTTACTGAATGTACCTATTCTCTGAAAATTCAGGGACATTTATATGGTGACCTGTTGTTTAATTTTTCAATAATATACATGTCAGTTACAAGAAAAGGAAACAAACACTAATAGCTTTCTTTCTCCTAAAAGTTATCCAGAATTTAAAGAAATGAAGAAACTAAACAGAATAAGTACATTGAGTTTATATCTAGTCTGGTCTATATTACCGTCTAGTCAACTATTAGACTAGCAAATATAGTCTCCAGAATGGAAAAATATAATTGTTTTTTTGGGCCAATTTATTTGGAGAAAATTATGAAAACATGCAGGCCATCAATAACACTGATAACTTATTAAATGGACAGTCTGCTGCCAGGTGTTACTATGTTATATTATTATTATTATTATACATTATTGTTATATATGTCATATTATTATATATGTTTATTTCATATGTTTATTTTATAATTCCCTATCTTGTTTTATCCATTGTGTTTTATCCATGAACAGGCAATTATTGTCTTACTGTGTACTTTGCTACATTTTACCTGTAAACCTACTATCCAACATCTTGCACACAAAAGTTGACTTTTCTCCCACTTCTTTCCCTACATCTCAGAATAATCTCGTAGAGACCATAGGTCAGATAGTCTTAGTGCTAAAAGGATTACAAGAACAATTGTTTTATTCCGCGCTCATCTTTGTGAATACAAAACCCTAAATCTCTGAAGTGTTTTGTGTCTATTTCTAACACTATGTTCCTGAGTTATTATTATTTCATTATTAGTTCTGAAATTAAAAACTTGACAAGGTATTGAATAGCTATTGCAGAATACTCCGTGAAGAACTACCATTAAAATAGCACTTATTTTAGTTGTATTTCATCACCTTATTTTGCAGGTCAGTGCACCGTTTCTTATTTCTTTTGAAATGATTGCACTTAACCAGTTCAAGAAGAATAACTATTATCAAGTTAATTGCAGTCCATATATTCATCTTTTGGTGAACTTAGGTTGAGAATTTAGCACTGAATTTCAAAAGATTCAGTTTTTATCTTTTAAAAATATATTTTATGTAATAAAGAATTTTATTATCCTTGATTAAGTCTTATAAGTCTGAAGCTTTCAAGACAGGAAAGAGACAGGGATTTCTGAGTTAAAAAGAACATAAGGATTGAGAAAGGAAATACTAATGTTGTTTTTAACTTTGAGGAAGCCAGTGAGTTAAGACCGTGAATGTGAAGACTGATAGTGAATGTAATGAGAGATTAGCATAGGCCAGAGACCTGTACTAAGTGCTGTATGTAGTATAGGATGCTTCAAGACCATCCCCATAAGGCAGTTTGCAAGTTTTGGGAAACAGGCAAAAGGCTAATTTATTTTTTCGATTCCCAAGTTCATAAGAACAACGAGCTTTCCAAGAGACTACAGTCAACTACGTCTGGCTCTAAGAGAAAAAGTGCTCTAAACGTTACTTAGTTTGTTCTTTCTGTAAACCCTTCAGGAAGGCAAGACTGAATTAGAGAATTGTGGTGAGTTCTTTTCGGAATGTGTGTGTTGCCTGTAATGTCCTTATCTAAGAAGTCACCCCACAGTGGTGGGCCCTGCCTGCCATGTTTGTATCATGTATTCATGCCCAACACCTGAGCTGATTAGTTTAGAGGGAGACAAGTGACCAAGCTGGGCCAGCCACATTTCTTCTCCAGAACTTGGGAATTGGAATTGACGGATACTCGTCTGTCCTCACAGGACGCTTTTTTTTTTTTTTCCAGCTTTACTGCCGTATAATAGACAAATAAAATTGTAAGATATTTAAAGTGTACAACATGATGATTTGACGTACATATACATTGTGAAAGGATTCCTCCCCCGCTATCCAGTTAATTAACACATCCATCACCTCACGTATTTTTTGGGGGGGGTTGAAAACATTTCATTTCTACTCTCTTAACAAATTTCAATTATACAATACAGTGTTATCAACTATAGTTATCATGGTATACATTAGAGCCTCAGACCTTATCATCTTATAACTGAAAGTTTGTACCCTTTTACCAACCTCTCCCTATTTCCCCTACCCCCCAGCCCCTGGCAACCACAATTGTACTCTCTGTTTCTATGAGTTCAACTGTTTTTTTTCTTTTGAGATTCCTTATAAGTGATACCATGTGGTATTTGTCTTTGTCTGGCTTATTTCACGTAGCGTAATGTCCTCCAGGTTTATCCATGTTGTCACAAATGACAGGATTTCCTTATTTTTTAAGGCTGAAAATATTCCATTGTGTGTATATATACCACATTTTCTTTATCTTTTCATCATCTATGGACACTTAGGTTTTTTTCCATACCCTGACTGTTGTGAGAAATGCTGCAGTGAACATGGGAGTACAGATATGTCTTTGGGATAATTGTTTTACTTCCTTTGCATGTGTACCCAGCAGTGAGATTGCTGGATCATATGGTGGCTCTGTTTTTAATTTTTGCGGAAGTCCCATACTGTTTTGCATGGTCGTTGTGCCGGTTTACATTCCCACCAACAGTGCACAAGGGTTCCTCTTCTCCACATCCTCACCAGCACTTGTCATCTCTTGTCTTTTTAATAATAGACATCCTAACAGGTGTCAGGTGATACCTCTTTGTGGTTTTGATATCCATTTCCCTGATGATTAAGTGATGTTGAGCACCTTTTCATGTACCTGTTGGCCATTTGAGTGTCTTCTTTGGAAAATATCTATTCAGGTCTTTTGCCCATGTTTTAATTGGGCTGTTTGTTTTGTTGCTATTGAGTTGTATGCATTCCATGTACATTTGGGGTATTGACCCCTTAGTGGATATGTGGTTTACAGCATATTGTCTCCCATTCCATAGATTGCCTTTTCATTTTGTTGATGGTTTTCTTTGCTGTGCAGAAGCACTTTAGGTTGATGTAGTCACACTTGTTTATCTTTCCTTTTGTTGTCTTTGCTTTTGGTTTCGAATCCAAAAAAATCATTGCCAAGACCAGTGTCAAGGAGCTTACCCCTTATGTTTACTTCTAGGAGTTTTACAGTTTCAAGTCTCATGTTCAGATCTTCAATCCATCTAAGGTTGATTTTTGTGTGTAGCGTGAGATAGGGGTCCAGTCTCATTCTTTTGCATGTGGCTGTTCAGTTTTCCCAACACTGTGTATTGAAGAGACTATCCTTTTCCCATTGCATATTTTTGACTCATTTGTCAAAAGTTACTTGACCATATATTCATGGGTATATTTCTGGGCTATCTATTCTGTTAGATTCATCCATGTGTCTGTTTTTATGCCAATACAATACTCTTTTCATTACTATAGCTTTATAACATAGTTTGAATCAGAAAGTGTGATGACTCCAGCCTCGTTCTTCTTTCTCAAGATGGCTCTGGCTGGTTGGGGTCTTTTGCAGTTCCGTACAAATTTTAGGATTCTTTGTTCTATTTCTGTGAAAAATGGCCTTGGAATTTTGATAGGGATTGCATTGAATCTGTAGATCACTTTGGGTAATATGGACGTGTTAACAATATTATTTCTTCCAATCCATGAACAGGAGTTATCTTTCCATTTATTTGTGTCGTCTTCAATTTCTTTCATTGACATCCTATAGTTTTCAGTATACAAATATTTCACCTCCTTGGCTAAATTTATTCCTACGTATTTTATTCTTTTGATCTTATTGTAAGTGAGATTGTATACTCAATTTCTCTTTCTGATAGTTTGTTGTTGATTTATTAAAATGCAACTAATTTTTGTATGTTGGTTTTGTATCCTGCCACTTTCCTGAATTTGTTAATTAGTTTTAATAGTGTTTTGGTGGAGTCTTTAGGGTTTTCTATATGTAATATCATGCCGTCTGCAAATAGGGACAGTTTTACTCCTTCCTTTCTGATTTGGATGGCCTTTCTTCCTTCCTTCCTTCCTCCCACCCTCCCTCCCTTCCTTTTGCCTATTTGTATTGGCTAGGACTTCCAGTACCACGTTGAGTAAAAGTGGTGTGAGTGGACATCCTTGCCTTGTTCTTGATCTTAGAGGAAAGGGTTTAAGCTTTTCACCATTAAGTACGATGTTAGTTGTGGGCTTGTCATATATGGCTTTATTGTGTTGAAGTACGTTCCTCTATACCCAGTTTTTTGAGAGTTTTATCATGAAAGGATGTTGAATTTTGGCAAATACTTTCTCTGCATCTATTGAGATGATCATATGATTTTTATCCTTAATTTTCTTAATGTGATTTATCACATTGATTTGTAGACATTGAACCATCCTTGCATCTCTAGAGTAAATCCCACTTGATCATGGTGTATAATCCTTTTAATGTACTGTTGAATTCAGTTTCCTGATATTTTTTGAGGTTTTTTTGGATCTATGTTTATCAGAGACGTTGGCCTACAATTTTCTTTTCTTGTAGTGTCCTTATCTGACTTTGGTGTCACACTGATGCTGGCCTCATAAAATGAGTTTGAAAGCGTTCCCTCCTCTTCTTTTTTTTTGGAAGAGTTTGAGGATTGGCATTAATTCTTCTTAAGTGTTTGGTAGATTTCACCAGTGAAGCCATCTGATCCTGGACTTTTTGTTATTGGGAGGTTTTTGATTAATGATTCAATCTCCTTACTAGTAATTGGTGTGTTCAGATTTTCTGTTTCTTCACGACTCAGTCTTGTTGTTTGTTTTTGGAATTTGTCCATTTCTTCTATGTTGTGCAATTTGTTGGTGTATAATTGTTCATAATAGTCTCTTGTAGTTCTTTGTATTTCTGTGATGTCAGTTGTAATGTCTCCTCCTCTGTCATTTATAGTTTTATTTATCTGTGTCCTCTTTCTCTTTTTCTTGGTTAGTCTAGCTAAAGGTTTGTCTCTGTTGTTTGTCTTCTCGGAAAACTCTTACATTGATCTTTTCTATTGTCTTTTTAGTCTCTATTCCATTTATTTCTAATCTGATCTTTGTTTTCCTTTCTTCTACTAATTTTTGGCCTTAATGGTTCTTCTTTTTCTAGTTTCTTAATGTGTAAAGTTAGGTCATTCTGTTGAGATCTTTCTTTCTTAATGTAGGTGTTTATTGCTACAAACATCCCTCTTAGAACTTCTTTTGCTGCATCCCATAAGTTTTAGTATGTTGTGTTTCCATTTTCATTTGCCTCAAGATAAACTTTGACTTCTCTTTTGATTTCTTCTTTGACCCATTGTTTGTTCAGGAGCATATTGTTTAACTCCACATATTTGTGAATTTTCCAGTTTTATTCTTGTAATTGATTTCTAATTTCATACCAATCTTATCACAGAAGCCTTTGGCTGGTTCTTTTTAAGAACCCCAACAGCTTGAGATTCCTCACCTAATATTTTCTTCATGATATTAATAAAATATAAATGCATTAGATTCATTAGCTAATTGTTAGAGTCATTAGATTATCATTCATTTATTTTATTGTCAGTAAATATTTACTAAAGAGCTGTCATATGCCAGAAATTGGGCCAGTTGTTGAGAATTCAAAGATGAAGACAGAGCTCTTGGCCTAGTGTATTTCTCATTTTAGTGATGAGTGTATTAATTCAATTTCTGTTAACAGTGTTTGATTCCCTTCCCCCCAGTATCCTGGCTGGATGCTGGTGATTGTGTTCTTTTATAGTGAAACTACACTGGATCCCTGTTATAACATTAGTTATTGAGCATGAACAATGAATTGACTACTGACAATTCTGTAGAGCAGAATTTACTACTAGCAAAATTGGAGTCCACTAAAGGGAGATCAGTTACTAGAATGTCAAAAGGACTAACCAATCAAGATTCCTCATAATAAGGTGATACAAAGCCTTATATTATGAAAATTATATTATGTTGAGTCTATAATATGACTCTTTATTGTTCTTAACACTGCTTAAAAACATAGTACAAGAAAGTGTAATGATTTTGGCGCTTTTACTTTTCTAGCTTCTCATTGTAGTTTCCTGATTGGCTCCAACTACCCTTCTGACCCCTTTAAACTTTGGGTAATCCACTTAGATTCTCTCTCCCCTCCCTGTCCTTCATAATTGCACAACTACTGTAATCTACATGCCCATTCCCTACCTCACCCACTGAGTTACTAACTATTTTATCTCCCTGTTTTACTTTTCATAGCAATTACCCTTATCTGAAATGATCTTGTTTGTGCATTTAACTTATTTCCTGTCTCCCACACTAGAGTGTAAGCTCCATTAGAGCAGGGTCCTTGTCTGTCTTGTTCACTGCTGTATCTCCAGCACATAATAGGTGCTCAAAAACTATTGTTTGAGTGAGTGAGTGGAGGAATGAATGAGTCAAGAAAGATTTGCTCTGAGGGATACAGACAGAAAACAGGTCATGACTGCAGGATACTAACTATCCAACTGAGGAGACAAGAGGTCTACACATGAAAGGGTGTGATGTGCAGAACAACTGATAGGTGACTACAGTGGGTGATCAGGGGAGAGAGCTGTTGCTGGGGATGGGCCCAATCAGGAACAGCTGCAGAGAGTACATATAACTTGCAGACTTCTCCCACGAAGCTTCCTGAAAGCTGAGATCTATACATGAGTGATTATCTCTGCTTGAGAGACCAGGCAGGTCTGTACAGAAGAAATGTCTTCCATGGCCCTGCCCTCCCAGCCTCTCTAAGAACACTCCAGTTCCCCATAAGTAACTCTTTCCCAGGGACTTTTACATTTGCTGCCTCATTGATCTGGCATGTTCTTCCTCTAGAGACAAGTTGACTCCTTATGTTCCAAATCTCACCCTAGATCACATTCTCTGAGAATATACATCATCTGAAAATTGCTGTCTGTGCTTTTAAAATCTTTATAACTAGAATGGAAGCTCCGTGGAGCACTGAATTATTGTGTCTTGTGCTTTGAATTATTCCCAACACCTAGCACAGTGCTGGGAACTGCGTTAAGTTTTTAATAAATGAATGAATAAATGACTTTGAAGAATGGACTTGGGGGAAAGTGGTGCAGGCAGGAGGAGACTGATGGAAGAAAGATGAGGACATACAAGGAGATGAGAGGGCAGAAGTCAAAGCTTAGAGATAAGAAACAGCTTGGGTAGCCTAGAGTAGGAGCAGCAAGAATGGGAAGGGTGGAGGATAAAGCTGATTACCTGGGAAGGATTGTTCTTAGGTGAATCTCACTATCCTATGGTCTCTTTGGGGGATTGGTTCTCACCCATGTCCAGATGGTAACAGTTGTGTGTGGCATGTTTATGGAACCAGCTCCACATTGGGACTGGGAGCTTCTCCATATGTGCAAACCACAAAGTTAGACCTGGCAAACCTCGTTGGAATCCTATTTCAGCTTTATTTCTGCCTAGTGACAAAGACGCAGAAGGGATGTTAACACGGCTCCAATGCCCTATGGTAATCAGTGGGTCTAGTTTATGTAATTAGGCATAAGTAGTTGCTAACTGCTCCTTTTCTCTAGTATTTGTTTTACAGTTATCCTAATGTCATTTCTTTCCTAATGATGTTAAAAATGTTTAGTACGCTTCAATTGTATTGCAGGTATGAAGATGTTGCCATGGCATCCCCTCTTGTCTGCAGTTGGCAGATCTCACTAATAGTGATTGCTCTCTCTACAGGGCTGAACAGTCATGAACTGAACAGGAATGTTTGGAGGATAGTTGTGATGCTGCGTAAAGGGCGGTACAGCGCTTGAGGTTCCACTTCCACTCAGTATTCAAGATGGTCAGCTTCAGTTGAGATTTTGGGGGGTGATTTCAATGGGCTCTTGTGGTAGATCAGCCATGCCATTGTTTGACAGTAATTTGAGCACATGTCAGGGCATTATTGCTGTTCGTTATCACATTCTGCAGCTGTGTGCATGGAAACTGCTTTGCAGGTCCTCCTGTATCTTTTCTGTTGCAATGTAGTTTCTAATTCTGCATGGCCAGGGACTGTTTCTTTTGTTATTATTGTGTTTTTTTAAATGACTGCAAACACCTCCCCGAAGAGATATTCTTGAACGGCCACCAAGGTGGGTAAGTTTCATTATCCTCATTTTACAAATGGAGATACCGGAGCTCTGTAGAGATGCATTTGCTCATCCAGGGTTTCCAAGCTGGCTCTTCATAGCAATATATTGTCTTCATAGAGCCATAGACTATCCACTGGAAGGCACTGCAGTTGTCAGTGGACATAACTCTCTTCCAGTATGAATTCCTTTTTCATATCCTTTGGTTCTTTATTAAATATATTACTTCTAATATGATGTCAACATTAGCATATATTAAAGAGGAAACAAAGAAAAACAAAAAAATATTTGGTAACAGAAAATGGCTTTGTTCCTTGGGTTGAAACACTAAGTTCTTAACTATAAGTTGTCTATATACATAAACTCTGTGAATCACCCAAACGAAGCCCTTCTGTGTAGATGCAAAAATGACAAGTATAATTCCAGTGGGCAAATGCAGTGAGAATCCCCATAACGTGCATTAATAAAAGTTTCCTGAAATTTACTTTAAGGAATTTTGATCTAATTTTAGATATACTTTATTTTTCAGACTATTTGAGGTACATGAATGATGCTCTTCATTTAAATAATACTAATCTACTTTTTCTGATTATAGCATAATCCATGCATATTATAGGTAATTTAGAAATTCAAGATAGAAAGAACTTTCTATGCATCTGTGTATTTTGTACACTCAATAAATGGTGGTTGTTTCATATATCATTAAATATACTTCGAGATATTTTTAATGGCGCCGTGGCATTTCAGTGTAGTGGTGTATGGACTTGTAGGCTGTTTACACTTTTTCACGGTTATAAGCATGAATGTGTAAAAGATTCATGCTTTTTGTGACTTCAAGATTCTTTCCTCAGTGATAAATCACCAAGTGGAAATTCTTAATGAAGTATGCGCACATTTTAAAGATTTTGATAATATTGTCAAATTGGCTTCCTGGAAATTGCCTCTAAAAGGGTAAAGTGGACACTATCTCAAGCCATCTCTAACACTAGATGTTAACTTTTGTTTATTTTTCTACATATTAATTCATTTTATGGAAAATAGTATCCCTGTTTCATTTTACTTTATATTTTTTGGATTATTAATTTGGCTGAAATTTTTATGTTATATGTGCTGTCTGTATGTCTTCTTTCTATGATACGTTTTGGTACTAAAAATTGCATTCATTCCTGTTATTTTGTGGCAGCTTATCCCCAGCAATAAAAGTATGCATTGCTGCATACTGGCATCATAGCGGCTGTGCTTTGGATTTCATCCCGGCCTTGGAGAGTTGACAAAGTAGTGATCAGAAAGGCTTTGCTAAACCCAGTGTGATGTTTCAGCATTATCTGTGGTGTAGTCACAGCAATATCATAGGCTCTACAGTACCAAATTTGGCAAATGTACAGATATCTTTTTGTGTGTTGGTGAATAAGTATCAGTAGTGGATCAATAGTAGCAGAATCTGTCAGAGGACCCTCAGATGCAATTACAAGATATTTATTGTACCGCTTTAAGGAGATTTTTCTGGCAAGCTAGAATACATTCTATATGCCTATTTAAGAATATAATATGAGTGAACATGTAACTCATTTCAGTAGACCACTGAACAGTGGGAGCTATAGAACATCAAATGGAAGATAAAGTTAGTCTCTTGATATTGCCATTAATATGAGTACTTTGCATTATGCAACAATATATTTGCTTGCAAAGTTCATGAAATAAGCAATGAAAATGTAAAGATATTATAGAATCCCTTGGACTGTATTGCTCAACTTACAGGCCAATGTTAATTTTATCCATATTAATTAAAGAAATCAGTTTTTTATTATGTTACAAAATTATTACAAAATGTGAGAAAGCAATGCTAAAAATTACAAATCAAGAAGCAAAATCACGTGTATTCCAAATGGAATTGCAAACTAACTCTTAAATTACTTAATGTTAAACCTCTAAAATGTGGTTTTGTCTAGTGGATTAAAATTTTACCAGTTATTTCCAATAGCAAGTAAAAGTATTAAAATGCACTTAATATCAATTTTCAACTCTTAGAAATGGGAAAAAATTATGATCCAGGAAAAACTGAGACAGTATTAACTTAAGCTTTCTTTTAAATAAGTACAAAATATTTTCCCCATTCATATAATTGTTAATTAGGCTGCTTTTAAAGAAATCTATATTTGACTTGATGAAAATGGATTTGGAGCATCTTATACGATATGGAATAAAGCAGTTAAATGTAAACGCTTATTTCAAGAGATAATTTTTGATGAATACTTTTCTAGTCTGCTGTGGTCACAGAGGACCTATTAACATGGTTGGGGCTGTGACAGAATTAGAGGAATACAATTGGTACGGCATGCGGAGCCTCCTGGATTCTTTCTCAGTTCCTGCTTCATCCTGTAGGGATCACACTTAGCCTCTGCCCAGTGCAGTCTCCCGTTGAACAGTCTTCCATGTGATTTTGTTCCAGAAGTTCTCGCCCTGGCAGAGATGTCTAAGACAGGGAAGTTCAATTCAGATTTCCCTTTGCCTGCCTTCTTCCCCCTCCACTACGGCCGGCCCACTTACCCTCACCAAGGTGGGGCAGGTCCAGGCTGCTCACTGCCCAACCACACAGCCCGTGAAGGTAATCATGAGAAATTAAAATTGGTCACATCTTTCAGATAAAAGCCGTGTCAATCATTATTTGACTATTTTGTAAAGTTGAAGTGCAGTTTTAAAGGGATAGAAAGGTGACAGTGGTGATTTTAAAGAGTTTGAAATGGCCAAAATGTAAAATAGGGTCTTGCTAGGTCAGCTCAACTTGGTTGAGTACATTCCTCTCCTGTTCTCAAATTTTAGAGAGAACTGAAGTCTAAAATGTATCCTTCTTCTAGTTATAATCCAAATATGTGAAAGTGAAAAGGAATTAAAGTGAGTAAACAAATTCTTGTTTTCTTGCTTTCTTGTGTTCAAGTTGAAGTTCAGGTACAGAATTTACCCTGCCCTCTTATTTGAGAGCTAATGGCAGTCCCTGACTTGTGGATGGCATTATGGCGCACTTTTGGCAGGGGCAGCCTGGGCTGCCTAGAATGATTTTGGACTTTTTCATCTTGGAAGTTGGGTTAATTCAGAGACGTGTCTCTCAAGAGCCTCCTTTTTAAGGAGTCCAAAGTTAATAGGACAAATGAAGTCGTAACTGCTCTGGCTCCGCAGCCATTAAATGCAGAAATTTATCCAATTGCCTGCACCTAGAAGAACTAAACCAGGCAACATTTTGTTCCCCCAACCCATTATGAGGTGTTGCTAAAGGTTATTTCAGGAAGTCGGTGGATCTTAGTGCCGGAGGGAGATGGAGAGACTCTTCTTGGTTTTAGCATTGGCAGGATTCCCATCTGTATTATATATCAGCCTCCACCTCAGACAACTCGCCCAGCAAGAGGTTCCTTTGACACTGTAAATTGACTCCATTAGGATGAGCTCTCTTTCAGAGAGTGGCAGTTAAGCTGTCACTGACTGTCTTCTTGCATAGTTTAAAAACAGACTATGGTGGCAGCTCTAACTTCTTTCCAGTTCAAACCTCTGAACTTCCATTTCCCCCTTTTTGCTCCATCTTTCTGGCACGTTAGTACTGAACTGGACACCAGCTCTAAGTAATGGCACAGTTAATGTTCCGAGTCCTCGAGGGCAGGCGTTTGCGCTCTTGTGCCTCAGTGCTCTTTGAATGCTGTTTTACTGTGGAGTTGCTTAAGCCATTTCACTCATAATCCTGAGTCAACTTGGTGTTGTGTTCTGAGTCCTGAGTCGTGTGGTGGAACATGACTGGATGCTTCCCTGAAACTTAGAGGACTGTACAACCAGAGAGTACATTTTGTTGTATGTAAGACAAAGAGTTAAATTAAATTGCAGACTTACAGACTTGTATTTCTTTTGCTGAAGAGCTAGATTGGGTGTGAGACCCAAGATCTGTCTGTGCTGGCTCAGACACTCCTCAGCCACGCGAGGATTAGATACTCAGAATCACCAGTTCAATCTGATAAATTGTATTTACATATAATAGTGGTCAATTCAGTTGATGAAATCTTTCTCTCAAACTTGTTGGGTTAAGCTTTTACACTGATGGGATTTTTAAAATTTTAAATACCTATTGTTTAAAATAACACTATCCACAGATTACCATTAGTTTATTTATGGAAAAATAATAAGTTTATCAAACAAAAATAATCTTCAGTTTTGCTTTTTTTTAAATCTCTAGATGTAATTTTTTCTTAATTTTCTCATTTTAATATTTCAAATTTCTGTAGTGTTACTGGAACCATTTTTCAGAGATGAAAGTATCTTTGATATTTACAGTAATTATGTTAAATTTAGGTTTATTAACTATTAATACACTAAGAAAAATGCTATTCCTCTGTTGATAAGAAAAATGAGAGCCTATTAACACCGATTATTTTTATTACTCCAGTTCATTAGTTTTCTTGGATAATCAGATCAATATTCAACATATAAAATTACTATTTTTCGTAGGAATGATCCATTGTTTTCTAATTAGTGTCTCGAGGCTCTCCAGGCTGCACACCAAACTAGTTACCATCTTTAAAATAATTCTTTCTGATTTGCAAACTTTTGCACAACAAGCATATAAATATGTAAGACCTTAAATATTATTTTGATAGGGGCAGACAAAGCTCACCTTATCACATAGATAGCCTGCATTTTTCCTGGCACAATGCCGTGTGAAATATACACGATACTGCAATATATACTATAGCTGTAAAAGCCCAAGTGACGCTTCAGTAGAAGTAAATAAATCTTGGCATATTGAATAATTTAAAAGAGTAATACCTGTGAAAAACATTATTTAAATGTGTTTCTTATGATTTTAAAAATTCTTTTAATAATAGATTAACATGTATCTTCACTATTTGTGAAACAAGGACATGCATTCAGTTTGTCCTTCAGCATTCACAGACAAATCCTATGGAATTATTATGTGTTATAAACCCATAGTTGATAAATAAATGAACTAATCAATATCCTCTTGAAAATAAACCTCTTTTTATTTCCATGAAGCCTCGTGATAATTAGGAACCTGAGTGGCAGAGGAGAGTGGCAGATGCTGACAGGGAAGATGCAGGTTATAGAGGAAATTCACCCAATCCAAGGGCATGCAGACCTGGCTGACGCGACTCTTTGGGCTTCAGATTTACTGTTCAGTCCTGATAGGATCCTTGAGCAGTCACGGTATGTAGGAGATGGAAACTGGTCTACATTCAGCATCGCTATGTGCAGGACATAGTGTTTATTAAAGAAAGTAATAGGAATGGGAGAATGTTAAAACATATAGATTGATAATTTAAAGTAATTGAGGCAGTAAGCCTATAGGCATTTTTGTGACCTTTCTTCTTATGTATTTTCATACAGAAAAAAATATTTCAAACAGAAAAAATTACATATAGAATTGTTTGCCACGACACTATTGCATATATCGGTAACATTTTATCATATTAAATTTTAAAGAGAAAAACGAATTGTTACTCCTTATGTTTAGAATCCTCAATTTGCAGTTTATGTAGCTGTCACAATTTGTGATTTTTTTTAGTTTTTAAGGGATTACTTTCTTTGGTACTACTTCTTTGGTAATTTGAATTTGTGGCACAGTAGAACTAGTATTTTGAAGTTAAATTGCTTTTTACTTCATATTTTATAAACAGCTAGCTTTTGCAATTGTTTTTTCCAAAGCTGTAAGGATATTTGTATTTGACCCATAAAATAAAGGCCTTGGATTTAACGATTTGGAAGTTTCTTTATTTCATTTAAATTTGATTATCTTTTCTATTTTACTTTAACAGATTGTTCCCATGGCATTACTTGAAAGTGTTAAAACCTTTCTTATTATATTGGTATAGTTTAGACATAAGGTAGATTAGAGAACATTTATTCATTTATTTGTGAATATTTATAATAATGAGCATTTATTAAACATATACATAACAGACATTATACAAGGTACTGGGAATACACCCTGTCCACATGTTGCTTATAACCCACCTGGAAAAACAATATCAACATATGTGCTGGCTGTCACAGTGAACAAGATACTACTCTCAAATTTAACATAATTTGTTATATTTCAGTATTTTAAAATAACCAAAATGTTGTGCTAGAAGCAGGGCCCCTGCATATGTACTGTGATTTCATGTGCACAGTAAGGCTTGGACTCCCTCACCCTCGCCCACCTTTTCTTCTGTGTATTAAGGTTACAACTTCTATCAGTAGTGGGATTTCTTTCCAGCTATTGACTAAGTATATTGATTCACCTCTCCACTCCCACTACTTCACAGAATCCTACTTTACTAGCAACAACTGAGAGCAAAGGGCACACAGTCACAGAAACACTGCAGGGTGGAGAGGCTGGAATAGCATACAGGACATTCACAAGCGGTTATGGAAGAAAAATGGCAGGTGAGTTAATTTTGCTTTAAAAACCACAGCTCAGAGCCCCCTCACGAAACGGCTGCAGTGTGTAAGGAGGCATCTTTCACAGTGATGAAAAAGCACTGAGCTCAGAGTGGGCCGTATCTGAAAGAACAACTTTCTTTCCAGTATCCCTTCATTTATTCATTGAGAATAGTAGCACAGGCCAATGAAATTTTTCATTTCTGTTGGCAGGGTCTCTGAGAGCAAGTTGCAAGATTTTCAGACCTTCACTGAATCTTCTACTGACATTTAGCTTAATCTTGACAAGCATATCGGAGTACTGCAATGTGTTAATGATCAAGGAATATGTTAAATAATGACATGTCTACTGCAGGAAATTATGGGATAATGCAAACAGCGTGCACTGGATCAACCATTATCTATGCCTAGTACTTAGTACTATGACTAAAAGTGACTGCTTTTGGCATCAAAAATTGAAGCATTCCTCTGGCTCAACTTGTTCTTTGCACATCTTCCTTTACTGTGACAAGCACTGAGAGTTAAGTTGCTGTCTTCAATACAGTCTGTTGATTATTAATTTCAGATACAACATATGCTTAAGATGGCTCCCTGAAGTTGTTCTGCCTGGCATCTGGGACTTGCTCAATATGCCAGTTTGTGAGCATGATTCGATGTTTAATATTTATTCAATGTTTAATTTTATCAAATATTTTTGCAGCGTCCCCTCTGTTTAGTAGTCTAGTCACTACATCTATACATATTAGATGTCAATGACAGTCTACTTTTCTTTTCTCTCCAAAACTGTTTTACATTATCCCAAACAAATAACATCTTCTTGTGGATCTTCCTCATATGTAAAAATGGAGATTTTAAAAATTGGCAAATAAAACTTCTACCTTCAGAATTCTTCCTTTCTTTCAAACCCAATTAAAAAGTTATGAATTTCTATAAAAATGTCAACCATTGCATTGATGTCTTCCATTCATTTCTTGTAAGAAGCTATTGTCAAAATCATGTACAAGTGGCTTTTTGGCCATTCTTTGGAAACATGTCTGGTCAGATCCTTTGCCCATTTTTAAATAGGATTATTTGTCATTTTATTATTGAGTTTTTAAAGTTCTCTATATATTCTGGATACAATAACTTATCAGATATATGATTTGCAAATGTTTTCTCCCAATCTTTGGATTGTCTTTTCACTTTCATGATGGTATCCTTGGAACTACAAAAGTTTTTAATTTGATGATGTCCAATTTACCTATTTTTTCTTTTGTTTCTTGTGCTTTTGGTGTTCTATCTAAGGATATTTGCCTAACCCAAGTTCATGAAGATTTTTTCCTATGTTTCCTCTAAGAGTTTTATAGTTTTATCTATTAAATTTTAGTCTCTGATCAATTTTGAGTTATTTTTTTTTATGTGATATGAGAAAGGGGTCCAATTTCATTCTTTTGCGTGCGGATATCTAGTTTTATCAACGCTATTTGTTGAAAAGACTATTCTTTCCCTATTGAACAATCTGAGCTTCCTTGTTCAAAATCAATTGACTATAAATGTAAAGGTTGATTTCTGGACTCTTAATTGCATCCCGTTGATCTATGTGTCTATCTTCATGCCAGAACCACTCTGTAATGATTACTGAAGCTTTGAAGTAAGTTTTGACATAGAGGAGTGTGAGTCCTCCACATTTGTATTTCATTCACAACATTGCTGTGGCTGTCATGTGTCTCTTGCATTTCTGTATGCATCTTATGATCAGCTTAGCAATTTCTACCAAAAAAGCAGCTGTGATTTTGATAGGGATTGTGGTGGATCTGTAGATCAATTTGGGAAGTATTGCTATCTTAACAATATTGTCTTCCAATGCATGAACATGGATATCTTTCCATTTATTTAGTCCTTCTTTAATTTTTTTCAAGTATGCTTTGTAGCTTTCAGAGTATAGATTTTACCCTTTGTGAATAATTCATTTCTAAGTATTTTATTTTTTTGATGCTATTATAAATGGACTTGTCTTAATTTCATATTTGAAGTCCTCATTGCTAGAGTATAGAAATATAATTTTTGTATATTGACCACGTACCCTGCAGTCTGAATGAACTTGTTTATTAGCTCTAATAATGTTTTAATGAGGTTGTTAGGATTTTCTTATACAGTCAGGTCTTGCTTAAGAACAGGGATACATTCTGAGAAATGCGTTGTTAGGCGATTTCGTCATTGCAAGAACATCATAGCGTACTCACACAGACCTAGCCTACTGAATACCCAGGCTATACAGCACTAATCTTATGGGACCACTGTCCTATACGTGGCCCGTCTTTGTTTGTTTTGTTTTTTTTTTTATAATTTTATTTATTTATTTTTCTCCCAAAGCCCCAGCAGATAGTTGTGTGTCATAGCTGCACATCCTTCTAGTTGCTGTATGTGGGACGTGGCCTCAGCATGGCCGGAGAAGCAGTGCGTCGGTGCGCGCCCGGGATCCGAACCCCGGGCCGCCGGCGGCCGAGCGCGAGCACTTAACCGTTAAGCCACAGGGCCGGCTCGACACGGCCCGTCTTTGATTGAAACATTATGTGATGCATGACTGTACAAGATATCATCTGCAAATAGAGGAAATTTTACTTCTTCCTCTCCAATCTGGATTCTTTTTATTTCTTCTTTTTTAATTGCTTGAGCTAGAACCTCCAGTACAATGTTAAATAAAAGTGTTAAGAGTGAACAGCCTTGTCTTCCTCCTGATCTTAGGCAAGAGCATTTAGTCTTGACCATTTAGTGCTCCACAAGCGTGGCGTGTTGTGACTGCTACTCAGGAACCCACACACTCATGGCCCACCTCCCTCACCCAGAAATGGTTTTCAAAGGCACATTGGCCTTCATCTGAAACTTTAGAAAATGTTTATGAAGTCAATTCAAATCTCAACCTTAAATGGAGAAAAAGTCAGAAAGGGAAGAAGACCTGAAATCGTAGTCATGTCAAATTACAGATCATTCCATGGAAAGCTTGAGTTGAGTTTTTCCTTCTCTGATTCTATGGCTTTTCCTCTTTTCCTTCTGTGAGGAGGTAAATGTTCCTTTACTTGCCTTCTTAGTTATTTCAAAGAAGAAAGTACAATCCCAGCATACACTCATCTATGCTGTTATTCCAGAAAGTGCCGAGTTAAATCTAATTGGCCTCGGTCATATTTAACCATTGCTCTCCTTGACAACTAAAGCTTTATAATGAGAGCAAACTTCTCTCCATTTAGATATTTTCACATTTATACTCATATTGTAAAACCATTAAAATAAAAACCAAACTAATGCAAATGGAGATGAAAATAAATATTGAAAAGTCCCAGACTTATATGGTTTGTGACTGATTATTAAATGTACGAATCTTTCTGGCAGGCTATGCAATTTTTTTTTTTTTTTTTTGAGACAAACTACTGAGGAATTTTACCTCTAATAAACTTTTACCAAAATAACCAGGGGAAGGAGTGATATGCAATAGTTAAACAATGAGAACAATAGTAAATATATAGGTAAATCTAAACAAGCATTGACAGTACTAAAAATATAATAATGACCAATTTTGGAGTTAAACTAAAACACTGGGCAAAAACAACATGGAAGACAAGAGAAGCCTGATTGAATTGAAACAGCTATTTTTAATTGTTTGGATAGGGTATTCAATTTAAATAGTGTCATTAAAATTTTGTCATAATTAAAAGAATAGAAATAAAATAAATATAAAAATAAGTAGAAGAAAACATGGCTGTAACCACGCAATAAAAATGTCTTGCATCTGGCAAAATAATAATCTATATTTACATATTTTATAAATAAAGTAATCCAAGATATTTTGCTAAATGAGTAAAAGAAGACATAGAATAAAAGCTATTGTATAGTATTTATGTGAAAAGATGCCTAAACTGTATGTTTAAGTGAACGTAGATATAAATATGGATATATACTGAGATTTAAAAATATGGGCAAATTTTTCACATCGATTTGGGCTTTTTTCTACTTTATTTTGTTTTATCTGTATTTTATAACAATTATATATATATATGTATGGAATTCAAGTAAGTAATAATTAAAAGAAATACAAAATAGCATAAGCAAAACAGATTAACTAGGCTATGCAATTTTTATTGGTTGATTACAGGAACCATTTTACTCTTCAAAGGAGACACCTGTGCTAAATTTGAAGAATAGTTACAATAGAAGTATTCATATAACTATGTCTTTATGAAGAATGTTCCATAAAACGTTTATGCAATGGAAGCCTGGGAGAGAGGGGACTGTAAAGGCTTAATATCATATTTGGGATAGGTTTGTCGCATGACCACAATGAACTTCCTCCTTCCCCACTTGTGTTCTTGTTAACTGTCCATAAAGAAGTGGTGCTACATAGAGATCTGAGTGTTTGGACCTGAGCACTCACAATGTGAACTATACATATATGGGTGTATGTAGCCAGAGAAACAAAGGAGGAAAGCATTTTCTGCTTTTGATTTCACTTTTTAACAATGACCAAAAATATCCCATATGCTCCCCCCAAAAATCAGTTTTTTATTCTTGTGAGACTAAAAAATGTGGACTGACAATCAGAAGGTAAAAACAGTACAGTGCAACCAGCCTGTGAATCTTTCTGATTGGGTCAGATGGGCCATGGACAATGTCAACACTAGGCAATGCAAAAAGAGCACAGGACTGAATTGGATAGGGAAACATAAAATATGTTATTTTGCCTTTTGGCTGTGCAAATGCAGAGAGATTCTCCACTCCTGCCTCCTGGAGCCCGTGATGGATCCAAAATAAGTCTCACATTGAGAGATTTTTGTTTAAGTGCAACATAAATTCTGTTACAACGTGAGAGTGAAACAGTAGGTTTTCCTGAGCTATATTTTAGTACATAAACGCTAAAAACATCTTGACTGCTAGTGTATCTTAATGATTAGTTTTAAAAATGTTTAGTCTGTTTTCAAATGGCTCCATCATCTGCTGAAGAGCTTTTATGTGTTTTAAGTGACATTTAATTTTGAAAGAGCACCCTAGGCCTTTCTACAAAGACTCAATAGATTTACTTTCTCAAAGAGCTCCAATATTGTAAAGGGAATGTTATTTAGAAAACAAGCCTCCTGGTTGTCACACATGCCTGGTTAAGGTGTTGCTTAAGATAAAAGGGGAAAATCACAGCCAAGGGCTGCCTCATATTCCCCTCTGCGTAGGGACCACGCCATGTGGAAGTAAGTGAATGGCACCACAGGGAGCATCTCAGAATAGTGGTGACTATTTTTCAGTAGCTCTTGCTTCTTTGTGTTGAGTATCTGCTCAACCAAGTGAGAGCAAAAGCAACCTAGGATTAAAGTGAACTCTTTAGTGATCTAGTGCTATATACTTTGCCTTTGGGTATTTTTTTTTCCTGAGATAAAAGTGAGACTTTGGAAATGTTTGTATTCTCAAGTTTTGCCCTCACTATTTTCTGCTGTTTATTAATGAATTACTTCCATTATAGATTTTTTCTGAATTATTTTACCCTGGGAAAGACAAATTTAGAAAAAAATCTGGTAGGTAACCATAAAAAGGAATCTTAAATAAGTATCAGGAATCAAATATACTAAGTTCTTTACCTTTAGAGGCAGTCGACAAGTAAATAACCACTGGGGGTATAGGAGGAATACCTTTTCCTGCCTCTTGTATTTCTCTTGAAAGAAAAAAAATTCAGTAAAAGTGCTTTACTGTACAAAATCATCAAATATTGAAAGAACTATTTTTTCAACATCAAACAAATTTGGGGCAATGTTAGTTTCCACATAGATATAAAACGTTGGCAGCATTATGGATTAACACTGTGAGGTGGGGAACATTATGAAAGCTTTGGTGGTGGTGCAGTTTTCTGTAGGGTCAGGAGAAATGGAGAACAAAGAAAGGAAGGATTGATCAAATCAGGAAATGTGATTCTCTCTAATAGTCTTCTGTCTTGCTTTTTTTGGACTATGAGTCCATTGTTAGATTTTATTTTTATTAAACAACTCTTCCATTTTCTGGAAAACTCTGAGCCATCCTAAAGGAACTTAAGTTGTCACAACTTACAAAGAAGAAGGATGGCTTTAACTTTGTTCATTTCCTATGGTTATAATATAAAATATGAAAAATAGTACAAAAGTCAGAGAAACAATTTATTCCACAGAGAGGTCATGGGGCTCTCTTATAAATCACTTTGTATACCGACAGCCTTGGGTAAGGTGCCTTCAGGTAACGGTCACACAAATAGAGCACAAACCTCTGGGGAGATGATATAAACTGAATGAGGCCCAAGTTTACCAGCTATCACTTCCTATTGAAAAGGCATTTTGATACAAGTCTGCTCTAATCATGTCAGTTAGGAGATAGTTCTAAAGGCCATCCCTGAGGAATCATTACTTCGAGATGCAAACCCCAGGCTGCTTTACTAAAACATTTTAGGATTAATTCTATCCATTGTCAAACAACTCCGGCATTGATATGACCACATCTTTAATACAGTTTACTTCGCTGGATCCTAGATCCTTAACTTTATAGGCCAAAGTCTGTAGTTATGATGTTACGTTATTTTTGGAAATTAAAAGTGTGCTTAATTCAAGGAGAATTCAAAGACATAAGCATCCTGCCACACATTGTTTTCCTCTCACAAAATCCTTCCTGAGATTCCCCTAATGCCTCACCTTAAGCACACACATTATACTGTCTTGGAATTTACACCTTAAGTTGTCAGCTGAAAATATCTTGTCAACTCCTATCAGCTGAAAATAAGCAAACAAACAAACAAAAAAATGGCCACAGGGGCCAGCCCGGTGGCGCAAGCGGTTAAGTGCGCACACTCCGCTGTGGCGGCCCGGGGTTTGCCGGTTCGGATCCGGAGTGCGCACCAATGCACGGCTTGTCAAGCCATGCTGTGGTGGCGTCCCATATAAAGTAGAGGAAGATGGGCACGGATGTTAGCCCAGGGCCAGTCTTCCTCAGCAAAAAAGAGGAGGTTTGGCGTTGGATGTTAGCTCAGGGCTGGTCCCCCTCACAGAAAAAAAAAAGGCCACATTTATAAAGTATGATCATTCACCAATACAAGCACTTTATATGCATTATTTTATCTTCTCAACATGAAATGAGGGAGGTACTTGCATTATCACCATTGTATAGACATGGACCCTAAAGCCTACAGAGGGAAGACCACTTGCCTAATGTCTTCAACTAGGTTCCTTATGGGCAGGAATCATGTGTCCCTCTTCCTTTGTGTTACCATTAGCATCTAGAACGGTCTCAAATCTTTGTTAGCACTCATGAAAAGAGGTTGAATGGCAGATATGCCGGGCCATCCTCAGACCCTTGTTCACGATCCCTTAAGAATGGGCTAAGAAAGCCATATGTTATGATTTAAAGAAGGCATAGACAGAGATATTGTGTTTACTGCATGCTAGAGATTCTCTGATCTTCATTTGAACATTCCTGACACAACAGTGGATGCAGAATAAATACTAGATGAGTGACTAGATGAATAAAGGAATAGACATAGAGTGATAAGGGTTGGCTCTAGGGCAGTGTGGGATCAAGAGAGGGGGTGTATGAATAGGTTAAACTTATAGTTTAACCTGGTCTAGTTTTTTCTCCTGTCACAAATAAGCTTTTTAAAAGAGAACCCACTAGTAGAAACAATTTTTTCCAAAGGTGAAATAACTGCTGTTCAGTGTATTAAAAGCAAATATTTAGGTAATCACATGCCTTGAACACAGGTGCCTGTGGTAACCTGGAATGCTCTTCTTGCTAATTTGTACTTTGGCAGCTCATCTCTCCTCTGTGCAGCTGCAGGGTTCTGGGGCATATGAATGATGAATAAGTCATCAGTGTAGCTTCGTTGATAGAGTTTATTAAAACTGTAAGAGTTATTTGTACATTCCTTCTGGGTAACTTCCTATAAAGTCCAGTATTCTCCAACTAGATGAATAGTGAAGAATGATTGACGTACAAATATATTTGCATGATTGAAACAGTAATTGTTGGGGAAAATTACACCATTATTTATTGCAGACACTGAACAGTTGTCAAGCAATATTAACGTCATTAAATCAATAGACAAGCACAGAACAACTGAAGCAAAGTCATAGATTAACAGATGGCAGCATAATGGAGTTAATTTTTTATTGACTTAACCATTCTCCTATTTATAATGCCCTTTCCATCAAGATTCAGTTCACTTTGGGATGATGTATATATAATGGAATCTCCTCCTATACAGCTGCTGAGGAATAAGTGTTGATGGTTATTATCCGTATTATTTTTAATCAGACGCTTTTCATAGATTCAAGTAGAATGATGACTCTATGGGAAACTGATAAGACATAGCCAAACTTTTCATGTAACTTTTAGAAAAAAATAATCTTCACTAAATAGTTTTGTGGTCAAATGACTGTGGAAAATCTAGGTTGAAACAAGTGAAAAGTCCTTCGTTATCAGAACTGTCGTTATGTTAATGTGCGTGGGTCTCCAAGACGAGTGCTGTGGTGTGCAGCACTATGGTCATGGGGCCTTGTAGAAGCAGATATACTTTTTTAATTACTACTTTAAATATTGGAATTAATGCACTGCTTAATTAAGTGCAGCTTTAGAGAGCTGACATTAGACTTCTCGTGAGTGGGAGCCATTTCACTGTACTAGAAAGATCAAGTGCATGTGCTCTGTCACCCACAGTGAAACAGCAAACCATCGAGCTTCATATTTAGATTTTGGATTAATTGCATTGTATTCGATTAAAGCTTACATGTTATTTTACTTGCTAGGATATACTTTATCTCTTTCATTGCACTGGCTTATCAAATATCTGACTTGAAATTCACACATCAAGCAATATAGTTTTTTTAAATCTACATTTTGCAGGGAGAAATCCTAAGGAAATCACCACTCCTTCTGTTAGCATTACAGTTGCAATAATATGAAGAGTCAGTGCAGTTCCTTCTCCTCCACAGATATGTTTTTGAACATCAGGCAGAGAACTTCCCCATAACTGTGTGTTTCATTGTTTTTTTTCAACCAACCAGCTCAGTGAGGTTCCATCTGAAAAATAAGCATGAGAAAGGCGATTGCTATTTTCCTCCCAACTACGTGCCACCCTAATAGAGTTCCGTCTCCTCCCAGGTCATGAAGTAGGGAAAGAAACTGTTTTGAGTCTCTGCAACAAGATGATATTTCTTTAAGAATACTATTCAGCTTTTTTAAAACTAAAAATGGTTTCTTAGTGATGTTAAACTGGTTTGCTATTTTCCTTTTATTAAAACATAAATAAAGAGTTCTTAATCTGTCGAGTAATTATGTTACACAAATTATCTTCACCATACCAATTATGTAATTTCTTTAAAATAAAATGCAAAGAATGTTTTCATCAAAATGAATAACTGAGTAATGTACACACCGAAGCTAAAATCTGTTTGTGATCATGACATGCCTATTAAAAAACCTAATGCTATGTGGAGATACGATTTACCTCATTATATTCATCAGCTGAAATCACCAGGTGTGGATTGAACATTTAGCATGGTGTGGATCTCCTTCACTGTGTCTTTAACGTCGTGTGGAAGCATGTGCTCGTCCCAAAGTTGTCCAGAGGCATGGCTTGGCTATTTATTTAGAACCGAAGGAAATGACATTGATGGACCTTTCCTGGGGTAGATTTCGCCCTCAACAGCACAGTCTCTCTGAGCCCAGTGTGTGCCTATCTGATGTAGACACACATTATGTCTCCTTAGTGTTGCCCACGAATAAGTGACGCAGTCAGGTGCTGCCTTCCTCAATTCTGCTGTAATTCTACTATTCTTCACGTAAAGTGGAGAATGCTGCCAAAGAACTAGTATGGGGAATGCCCAACACATCTGGGCGAGAGATGTTTTTTAGGAAGGCATACGAGTCATGCAAGGCCTCCACTTTACAAAGGAGGAGAGCAGTGGGAGGTGAGAAGCTCCCTAGGAGGCACAGAAAATCAAAGCACGGAGGAAAGGGAAGTGGCCTTATATCCATTGGTCCCTCAACAATGTTTAGCCACTTTCACATTTTCTTCCCAAACCATAAACTCTCTCCGTAGGTCCCGACTGAATCTGCACACACCTGAACTTCTCCCTAACGTGCACCTGCCACTGCTCATGAAGGCTCCCTGTTGGGTGAGATCTGTGCTTCTGCTGACAACTCTCAGCTTGTAAAGAGATCGTTAAACAGATGGCCACTGGCCGCTGGCCCCAGAGGGGAAGGAAGACAGCAATAACAACAGAATGCAATTCTGGGGACAGTGAGACAGACACAAAGGCATCAATACCTAACAGTTGAAAAAATCATGTTGAAATGTAAAACTAGGTGGTAGAAAAGACTTAAAACAATTATTAGATATTTTTCAAAGACCACTTTCAACTTGATTACTGTGTCATTATATTTTCGGAGATTGAAAAGCCAACATATCATCTGAATGCAAAATTGTTTACGTCTAACTCATCTTCGCCATAAAATAGGAAATAAATTTATAAAGGTACTAAATGTTTCAGGATCCATTCAAGATTTTTAAATGTTCTAAAAGATTTTAGGGGACTGTAATAAAGAGTTAAGAAAATTATGTGGAAAAATTAGACTCTGAAGAAGAGAAATAAGAACAATAAAATGACTTCATCAATTATTTTAGCTTCTGGCTCACAGCCCTCCTCTTTGCCCACAGATACAATCCTTAGGGGCTTTCACAGGCACAGGCTCATTTTCTCATTTGCTGACAGCTCGGTTCCTCAGCATGAGAGGATCTATTTTTGTACGTGCACTTTATGTTGTCTGTTCCTTTTTTAACTACCCACAATCATGACTTAATTTTAGAATGTCTATTGTGCCAACAGGACATTGCTTCTTGCCACAAAGACAATATTATTTGATTGATTCTGCATATTACTTAAAAAAAAAAAAAAGAGCTTTGGAGGTCAATCTTGAACAAAACTGCCATATTTGGAAAGTCAACTCAGCAGAGCTATATGCAATAGAGCCAGATATCACTTCATCGTACAGTGTTGCAAGATGTGGCAGTATCCTCCCATTTCAACTCTACCTTAACCAAGGGCTTCTGGAAATAGTAAGTCTAATGCAGACTTATTTTAGATGTCTGTACAAATTAACTTTGTTTTAAGAATTCTCTAGTGGCAGTTTTGCTGTAGCAGCTGTCAGACATACATCGAGGAAACGTGTATTGAAAGTGCATTGATAAGAGTTGCCTATTGTTTCTGTAGAAAGAGATTTTCAAACATAATTCTTTACATTTCCATCATCCTCTTCCCCAAATTAAAAATATATATATTGTCTATATATTATTCTCTTTAGTCAGTAACTTCCTCATCTCTTTATGCATCTGTTTCTCTCATTTTCAGATAAATTTCCAGGGTATGCATGTTCAGATCATGTGGACTACATGTCATTATAACTCTCTTTGACTAAAAATATGTCCTCCAGTATTGGTAGCTCAAACAAAATGCTTTCAGGTCCCTAATGGTTATGGGAGTGTCAACTGACAAAAATTCTAATATATTTCTGTCACACTGATTACCTACACTTTTTTGGATTAAAAATAAAATAAAATAAAACCTGCTCAATCCTGTAACAGAAGGAAGGATTTTTGGATCCTTTTGTTTTTCGTAGGAGGATTCACCCTGAGCTAACATCCGCGGCCAATCTTCCTCTTTTTTTTTTTTTTTTGCTTGAGCAAAATTAGCCCTGAGCTAACATCTGTGCCAATCTTCCTCTATTTTGTATGTGTGACACCTCCACAGCATGGCTGATGGCTGTACTTTCTCTTAAGTACGGAGAAAAAAAAATTTTTTTTAATGGGTGGAGTAGGTCTGCGCCTGGGATCTGAACCCACGAACCTGGGCTGCCGAAGCCGAGTGTGCGGAACTTAAACCACTTGGCCACAGGGCCGGCCACTCTTGGATCCTTTAATGTTCTAACAAAGACCTAATGACCTCCTGGAGTATTTATGCTGCATTTGTGCCGCATTGTACAAAAGGTCCAAGATTCAGAGGGTAAAAAGTGACTGGCAGTTGTCCTATTTCTACTACATATGTGGTGTCAAGTCACTTAACTTCTATAAAAATGTATTTCATAAAATGCTAAATTTACATGAGTATTTGCCAAATTGGAGGGGGCAGGGAAGAGTCAAATGGAATTTTTTAAAAAAAACTATTACATTTACATTCTTCAGAAATCAAAACAATATATTGAATTATTTACTGAGGAATCCCTTTCTTACCACTACTCCCATCATAGGGAGTTGTGAATGGCCTGACTGCTAAGTTTGCATGAGACGAACTTAACCATCATGGTGCTAGCATATCCCTAACATAACAACAGCAACAGAGAGGCAAAGAAAGGGGATAGAGAGCTACCAGTGCTATAGTAATAACTCAAACTCAGGGTGCCCATGGAGAGCAACCTGTAATATCTAAGTAGGTCATGCAATTTGAAATTGAGAGAGAAGAGGGCTTGTTAGGTCACCATGCTCACTCACTCAGTAGAGAAGGCTGTGAGTGTCCCACAGAAATTTCAACCCAAAAGAGTTTTCCTTTAATCATGTTCTTATATTTTCATGGAAAATGTCTAAAATGTCTAAAATAGACATTTTCCTATGCATTACTCTACTACTCTATATTCACTCTTGGGATTTTCCTCTCAAATGAATCAAATATAAAGGGAACTTTATAGAGTGCTGAGTTGCGCTTTGGAGCTGAACAGTCAAGTGCTATTTTTCTCATGGCTTGTAGCACAGTGGAAAAAATGATGCTCCTGAATAGCTCATATTTGCAGGTGGTCAGTATGATAGACTTCCAGTTACACATGGTTAAAAAATAATAAAAAAAAAAAAATCCTCAGTAAAGAGAAGAGAAGGATTGAGAACACGTCTGTGAAACTTTTTCTTAAGAGGAGAATGATAAGCTGTGGGCAATATGAGAGAAGTGTATGTGTGTAAAATCTCACTGAAGTCTCTGCCTTTTATAAAAATATCAATATTTGAAAGACCCAAGCAAAGACACAGCCAATTATGTTATGTTTCTCTAATTGTTCACAACTTGTTATCTTCCAAGATTATAAGAATATTGGAGCTGGAGAGCAGAAGCAAGACCAAAGAATTATAAGTAACCTGCACAATGGGAAAGTGTATAGTTGATGTTCAGTATCATTTGAATCATGAAATAGACTCGCGGAGATTCATTTGAAGAGAGACTGCATGTGGAACTGGTTTCTCTGGTGTGGTTGAGTCAGACTCTGCAGAGCATGTGTGTCCTGACTCCCTGGAGCCGCTGTGCTCTCACTGGCCCACAGGAGAGTGACTCCTGGCTGACCCTTGTCCACCCTGTAAAGAACACTCACAGAAACATGCAGTTTAGCAAGTTAAATTTTATTATTCGATTGGGTTTAGCAGTTTGCAAACAATAAAATTTAGTGATTATATTATACAAAATCCCACGTTCAGTTCATTTGATAAAAATTACATCCGTTTTGCAATTTTGCAACTCTTTCTTAGACTTCATAACATTCCTGTAAAACTTTGTAAGACATCTTATGTAATCCATCAATTTGATAAGAAAACTGCTTGTTCTATGTAAAAGGAAGATGACCTTGGTTTCTCACATTAGATAAAATCATGCTCATTCCCAAGTTCCCTAGAGAAAAAAACTAAAGAAAATACCAACACCGCTGTAGTTGGTGAGTTCATCATTCATGATTTGGAAATGGACCTCCAAAAAAGTGAGGGAAAAATCTCTCTCAGAGAAGTCAAAAATAATTCCCATTTTTGTCAAAACACTAACTTTAAGAAATGAGGAACACGATTCTGATGATAAAAGGGAATACAAATTATATGGAAATTGGAAAATAACACATAGATTATCTATCCTGTCACATTTTATCTCTGAACTGATCGATGACTTGAGCTCATGCTGGTGAGTAATGAAGGATTGATGTAACAGTAGACACACAGAGATAAACCACATGCTATTTCGTGACTCTGAGAATGTAGTGGCCAAGACAGATAATTTAAGTCCAGAAATATTTCCATTGTACTGCTGTCCAGAGACAAGGACATTGGTTAGCGCCTGTATTTTATCTAGGCCAACCCCCTTGACATAAAAAGGAGGAGACTGAGTCCTAGAGAAATTATTATCACAGAACTATCAAACTGTGCCACACATTTCTGGTTTTGACCTCGGCTGAGTTCTTAGGTTTTGTTCCCAAGAGCAATAACCAGGAATTCTCACTTTAATTTGATTGTTTTGGTTTGAGGATTTTGGAAATAATTAGTGTCTCTTGACAGGTCTTCTGTGTTTCTTTATCTTTAGCACACTGCTGCTCTCTTGGCTCCAAATTTTCAGAACATCCCCATAAAGTTTCAATATTGTTTGGTGATCTTAGCTGAAGCATTTTTACCTCCTAGATACTTTGTGTGTGTATGTGTGTGTGTGTGTGTGTGTGTGTGGCACGCGCACATGCGTGTGTGTGTCTGGGACCTGCTTGGTATTCCACGTCAGTCTTAATTTATATAACCTTAAAACATTGCTCAGCACGCTGAGGGAGAATTGTTTATTTACTCCAAGGTTCTTTATCCTGGAGAATTCTTAAGTCAGGGAGACAAATTTCTGTAAAAACTAATCATCTAAAAGCATTCTAATACAATCTTTTGTTATCAAGTTTCATTTATAATTATTAAAGGAGTGATTTTGAATATTTTCTAAGAAACTATATACATATATTATATATGGTTATAATATATAATATATATTACTAAATTCTTATTTGAAATGTGAAAAATTATTAATAGATGATATTATCACTTTTAGAGCCTCAGACATATCTAATTTTTGAGAATATATGAACTTTAGAATTGGAGATTTATACTTTATCTTGATATATGTGAACAGATAGGGATGTGTTGGGGGTGGAAAGAGCTACAAGTCTGTCCTGGCACAGGGTTAAATCTCACCTACAATTCAGTCTACAGAAACAGAAAAAGCAAGAAAACTGCTTTGACAGCAAAATTAACAAATATATAATACGTCTATTTAGCAATTACACAACTATCAAACTGCACAGCTTAATAAAGCTGCCACCAGGTACATTTCTCCTTGGCCCATTTGATCGTGTATATAAACAGCAGATTTATAGCCTGGTCCCCAGGACGCCACTGCCATCTGCATTGCTATGGTAAAACCTAGGAGGATTCCCGAGGTACTTGTGGGCTTTGCAAGACTACTTGCAAAAAGCTGTAGAACACTGTCCATCAGAAAGAGGGGGAATAGAATGAATCTCTTAATATGTTTTAATTAAGCAGCAAAAGGTTTCCATTTCTGGATTATTAAGTAGAAGAAAATATCGTGGAATTTTTTTAAAATAAAAATTCATTTTTATTACCAAAGGAGAACGAACAGTATTTAGTCACAATGAATATAAATGCCGAATGTTGTTAGGTGTTGAATAAGTATTGGTATCTATTTATATTATGAGAAGGAAACAGTGTATTTGTGTTCAAATGTGAAGGTGTGGTTACAGTGGGAAGGTAACGTGAACATCTAGCGACCTTTGCCAAGTCTTCGTATCATATTTTCTCTAGTTAAGTGTTCTCATTTTATTTTAATTAGGAGGCAGAAGAATTCTGATGCATAGCATAAAAAATCAGAAGAGGTTTCACAGGAAAACCTGTGGATATGAGTCCTACATGCTATAGAAGCACAAGATTCTTCTTAAAGTCATAGTAACTAGACTACAGCATTAAGCACTATAATTACAGAAGTGAATCAGTCAACTGAATATCTGAAGTGCATTTGTTTAACGTCCCTAAATGATCAGTTATTATCCAAGAGACCACTCCATAAGTATTTTTTAAATTATCAGTAATTATACCCTTTGCTTACTTAAAAACAATTTGCAAATGAAAAGCAATTATTTCAAAAGATGGAAATGATCATCAAATGAGCAACTCCTCTTCATGAAAACCACTTAAAGCCAGTTCAAAAAGAAACTTCTTTGACTATTTTGCAAATAAAAATTCAGATAATTAACATCCAGAACCTAAGAGAAAATATTTACATAAAATGTATTTCCACACTATTTTAGTTTGTTCTGAATCATAATTGAATATTTTACTTTGTACAAGTAAATGTTTTACTGTGCACACAATATGGGATTAACATCTGTAGGTGATGGGCATTGCAGATCTTCAGAATCAGTTTAAATGAGAGGTCAGCAGCATGACAGCTCCTGTGCACATGTTGAGCAGCAGGCAAGAAACCACACGAAGACGTAACAGGCAGCTAATGGGTTCCGGGAGAAGCTACATGACTGATGCTGTCACAGTGCATAGGCCCTCTCCCTAACAGCCCTAAGGAGCAGACTTGCCTACTTCAGCCCATTTTGGTATCTTCTCAGACAGGACTTACGTTTGGGGGACAAATATAGTGGAAGGATGAAATCATCCAACAAAAATAAAACCATCATGTGGAGGAAAGGATGAAATATGTTTATGTCATTTATTATCAAGACTTATTTAAACAAAAATTTTCAAAGATTTAAGGGAAACTCAGGAAGGGTTATGAAAATTTATTTCTCTCATTTCAAATAATAAAAAATTTAAAGGAATGTTTCTTTGTATAAAGGAAGATTCTAAGAGTCAACAACTTTTTTGGTAAATATGTACAGGTGCCCAATGAGAGTTGTTTCACAGGAAATTATACCAAATCAATTGTGTGCCTAGTATGAACTTTATAGGCAGAAAGACACACAGATATTCTGCCATGCTTTGATGCCTTTCATGTATACCTTTCTCTACGTACATTCATATGTTCATAAACGCATGGGAAAGAGTCTGAAGGGAAGCCTACAAATGGATTGCATCGCTCCATTTTGTGTGGGGGCGGGGATTTGATAGGGAACATGAATTGAAGAGGGTTGATTAGGGGACTTTTCCTTTACATATACTGCGTGAATAGTTAAGTGACAACATATATACATTAATCGTATAATTAGACTCTTGTTTTTTAAAACCTATACCCACTATTTACCCCCACCAAACAAAAAAACAGGCCCAACCTATTATAATTGGGTGTGTCATTTGGCCTTATGGTCCATTGCTGTGGGTTTGGCAAAATTTTACCTCCCTTTGGTTTACGTGTTTAAGAATTACAATAGAGTCAATTCAATTATTAGATTAATTGTGAGCCACAGTTGAAAAATCCTTTTTATTTATCTTCTGATTTTTTCCACAGGGGTGATTGAAACTATATTCTGGTTACAGTTAATGATCAAGCTTTAGTATGAAAAATTCAATTGCAACACATAAGAGGCGATGCTGAGTGTCATGGGGGATACGAGGAAGTACAAGCTATTGTTCCGAAACCTGCCACGTCACTCAGCCTCCAGCTTCAGGAACTTCAGAGCTCCCGGAAAACACTGAGCAGCTTTAACAACAGGAGCCTTCCTGCACACAGACTCTTACTGGGCGCCTCAGTAGTTAAGAGAGTCGGCAGGGAAGTGCTCTGGGTGAGAGGACAGAGGTGTTTGGAGCTCTCTGGAATGTCACCTCTGCTTGTCCTGCCGAGAGGCTGGAGGCTCCTCTGTGGGCCCAGAGCTGGAGCTCAGGTCCTCATCTTGACCCCACACCAGGCTCTTCAGAGTCAGTGAACACAAGCATCAAGCAGAGTTTTAACAATCTGCACCCTGCCTTCCTCTCCTAGTTTCTGTGAAAATCAAAGTAAATAATTTACCTGACAGAGTTCTTGAAACTAAAAGAATAACCTCAGTGAGGGGATTAAGAGTGGTCCAGTGGCAGACTGTGCATTTAACTCCTTCACTAAAGGCTGAGGGTCTGAAAAGAACGCTAAGGGAGAAGTTGCTCAGAAACAGCACGAGTGAAACACAAAACGCAAGTTAAAGCAGACAAGCAAGCACACATTCAGGAGATCATGGGGATTTCAAGGGGTCTGCCAATTAATTCTGGTTGACAAATTAGTGGTCAATGAAGTGGTACAGATTTTAAACACACAATGAAAGATTACTCAGGAAAGATGTACTATTGGAGAAACACAGTCAAGTGGGCTAGCAGTGGATCTGAGTCAGCTGGTCCAGGGTGGGGTCAGAAACCGGCATTGCTAAGGAGTTCCCAGGTGATGCTTGAGAGCGCAGGCCCGCAGACCCCACTTTGAGTAGCACTGAGCCTGACTTCTGGAGCCTCCTGCCCCCTGCCCAAACCTCACTCTGTCTCTAACTAGCCATGTGTTAACGTGTTGAATTGTGTTGGCCCCCAAATTCAAATGTTAAACTCCTAATGCCAAGTACCTCAGAATCCAGACCATATTTGAAGGTAGAGTCTTTACAGAGGTAACAAGTTAAAGTGAGCTCGTGAGGGTAGGTCCTAATCCAACATGACTGATGTCCTTATAAAAAAGGAAAATTTGGAGACAAGCACGCATACAGGGAAGACAATGTGAGGAGCCAGAGGGAGAAGACAGTGGTCTATAAGCTGAGGAGAAAAGCCTGGAACAGGTTCTTCCCTCACAGCCCTCAGAAGGATCCAACCCTGACGACACTTTGATGTTGGACTATGAAGCTCCAGACCTGTGAGGCAACACATTTAAGTCATCCAGTCTGTGATGCTTTGTTACAACATCACTAGCAAACTGATATACCTCTTGTTCTGTCTTCGCTCATCTGTAAAATGCATTGACGACTCATTTACCTCCTAGGGCTTCTATGAAGATTAGGTGAGTGAATGCATGCAAAGTCCCAGAATAGTACAGATATATTGTAATTTCTCAGTGAATGTTAATTATGATTATTAACGGCAACATCATCATCAAAGAAAATTGGGGGCTGGTGTCTAATCTCCTCAACTATAACTTCACCATCTACTTTTCATGAAAATCTTTTATTTCATTAACCTTGAGAGTTGTAACTGATCATGTTTCAACTTTTCTTTGGCAGAAGACATCTCAGAATTACAATTATTGCCCAACCCAAGCAATTAGACAAAATGTTCACGCATTTGTGTTCACATAGGAATAGGGATCATGCATTTCTTATTTTATTTTTATCCCTGACTCTTTTATTTTCTTATTTTTCCTCTGAAATAAGGTGGAATAAAATTAAAAACCCTATAAAATAATAGGGTGCTAAAGTACTTATTCTTGTGTGTTTTTCCAAATGGTTGTAAACACATGGTGTAAAACGCAACCAATGAAAATGGAGCAATACAGAATCAGAACGGAAACAAGAACCATCAGTGTGTGAGTCCTACAGGAATGGCTGGTCGCTCCCGTGTAAGCAGGGTCTGCACAGTCTCGGCTGAAGATGTTCCAGATTCGTGTTGCTTATGTTCCTGTCAGATGTTAAATGTGTATTTACAGCTACTGCACATTTTTCATAATTGGAAGCGTAACTTGAGCCAATAAAAAGGTGATACATATACTATGCATATAGATGACGTGTCAGTTGATTGACGTGAACCACGACATTCCAATATCAAATACTGCCTTTGCCTCAGCACAGTGTGCCTTGCCCCAGAAGGCAGCATGGCCTGCAGAGTGGGCTGCGGAGTGCAATGGTTAGAGCAGGGCCCCAGAACCAGGGCTGGATCTGAAATCTTGCTCGGCCCCTCCAGAGCAGTGAGACCTCAGTCAATGACTCAGTTTCTTGGCTTGTGTTTCTGCTTTTGCAAGATGAAAAATCCCTAATTGATAGCAGTGTCTTGAACTGAAACAGGTCGTGTGGTTAGCAGAGACCTGCTGACCTGAGTTTTCTCCCTTCACTTTGCTTCTCTTTTCTTCCCTCTTCCTTTCTTTAAGATGATTCTATTTATGGTGTATTGGAAGCCATGTGAATAGTGAAGACATAAATTCAAAGCTAGAATGAAGCTTTTTTACTCCAAAGTAGGAGAACAAGGTAAGAGATGATTTTAGAAGTTAAAACCTAATCCAATGTAAAAGGATATTATTTGTATCACTATCTGTCATCCAAACGGCCTAATGCTATTTTCTTTCCCATTGGGCTAAAGTTTTGATTAAAAAGAATAACTTCTTATCCCACATGTATTCCCAATGTTGGCAAAGATTTCTGAAAATCATTTTTAGGCTTGTTACTTAATTTTTGTTTTTAGTTAAAATAGTTTTGTACTGCAAGAGCTACATGCACAAAGCAGCTATTTGTAAAATGCAGCTTTAGGATATACTCTCATAGCACAAATACTGTAAACATATCTTTGTGAATGAACAGACAAGATATCAAAACAACGTCTTGTTGTGGAGAGAATCAAACACGCATCCCAGAGGAGGTCACAGCCCCTGGGCTCCGTGTGTGCCAAGGTGACCCTGTCCTGCAGGCAGGTCTGCCTCCTGCCCCGCGACCGTGAGCAGGCAGCTGGACGCCTTCCCGACCTCCCTCCAGAGCTGGTGCGGGGACAGCCAGGGAGCGTGGTCACAAGGGCTATGACAAGAAGTCTCTGAGCCCAAAATCAAGACTGAGTGTTACTGGATTAATTCTCACTTATGCATCCATCATCCTTGTGCCAATTTTTTCCTACAAATCAATGAAATGCGTATATGTGGGGAAATTATTCTGTGTTAAAGAAATCAATTTCATATAAGTGAATTTTTAAATTCATAGAAATTATATCCTATTGGTTCAGAAAATGTGGTTTGTAAATTATAACTAATATGGCCGTTATAATTTTTAAGTTAATGTTTAAAATGAGATTGACAGACCCTACTCTACAAAGTAGAAAGATAAAATAAGCTTTTAAGAGGTGCACCATAGTATAGAAAATATTGTTTTTCTGACTGAATTGGTCATAAAAATGGAAAAAGTGTTGTTGTGTGAGTTTGTGGCATTTGTTAATTTATTCAACACCACCACCAGAGGTGAAGGCAATAGATAGGCATGCCATAATATAGAACAAGTTTTGTTTTGTTTTACCTGGTGTGTTAGTCAGAATTCTCCAGAGAAATAGAACCAAGAGGATATATATATCCTTTATCTGCTATCTATATCTATATCTATATCTGTATCTATCTATCTATATCTATCTCTCTCTCTCTCTCTCTCTCTCTATATATATATATAAAATAATTCCTTATGATAAGGAATTCACTTATATATATATATATATATATATATATAGAGAGAGAGAGAGAGAGAGAGAGAGAGAGAGAGAGAGAGAGAGAGAGAGAGAGATATTTATGATAAGGAATTGGATCAAGCAATAATCGTGGAGCCGAAGAAGTCCCAAGATCTACAGTCAGCACGCTGGAGTTCCAGAAGAGCTGATGACAGAGTTCCAGTCTGAGTCCAAAGGCCTGAGAACCAGAAGAGCTGATGGTGTAGCTCCAATCTGAAAGCCAGCAGGCTCAATCAAGGCCCGAGAAGAATGGATGTTTCAGGTCCAGTCTGAATGCAGGAAAAACCCATGTCTAAGCTCAGTGTAGTTAAGCAGGAGGAGTTCCCCCTTACTCAAAGGAGGGTCAGCCCTTTTGTTCTATTCTATTCAGGCCTTCAACTGATTGGATGAAGCCCACCCACATTAGGGAGGGCAATCTGCTTTACTCAGTGTACTGATTCAAATATTAATCTCATCCAAAAACACCTTCACAGACACACCCAGAATAGTTTGACCAAGTATCTTGCACCCTGTGGCCCAGTCAAGATGACACATAAAATTAACCATCCACACCTAGTATGGCCACGTTATTGCGTTTTGCCAAAATAATTGAAGTTACATGGCATGACTGGAAAGATAACTGCAGTTGCAACACTTAATTTTCTCAAGTTTATACAACATTGCTTGTCTTATCTTCTCTATCCATTCCTTTATCTCGTATGGCACAACAGCAGCGAGGCATTCCGCCTATTTCATTGAGTCTAGGTCACGCAAATTGATGCCAAGGCCTAATCCTTTCCCAGAGGAGAGATTCAGTTTTGTTTTCCCTGTGGAAAAGGTAATATGAGTGACCAATGGTGCAAATTAGAATCGCAACCAGTCCGATTCTCCTGCGCCTAAGAATATACTTACAGGGGATGAAGTAGAAAAGAATGGACCAAAGGCATCTTGGACTTCTAGGCCCTAAATAATCTATTTTCCTTTTAGGATGTTCCAATGTGCTTCGTTCAATGATATATGTTTGATACATTGTTAGTTAAAACATCAGCAACATATTTTATGAATTTAATAGCTTTGAGCCACATTAAGATAATATTAATAAATGTCTTCTAAACAGTCTTAAAAAAACCCAATTGTACAAAACTAAAGATGCAATTTCCCATCTTTAAGATGAATATAACTTTTCCCTTCCACGTAGGCTAGACAAGAAAAGAGAGGGGGAGAGAAAGCAGGAGAGGGGAAGGCAAGGAGGAGGGAGCAAGAAGGAGAGGAGGAAAGAGAGAGGGAGATGGAAAGAGGAAGGCAGGAGGGATGGATGATACTTTTCCAATTGTGTATATTTGTTAAATTTGTCATAAACCCTTTGAAAACAGACCCGCCAATGGAAAGCCCGGGATGCCGGGACCTGTTGGTGATGCCACAGGAGTCTGTCTGGAGGTCACTGAAACTCCCCAGTGCCCCCTGCCATCCTGCGATGGGATCCACCGCTGTGTCCCCAATGGAGACGGGTCTCAGGCAGCCCTGAGATGCCCCAGGGGACTTCAGCACCCAGAGCAGAGCCGTCAGGTCAGCCTGGGTGTGGAGACACAAGCGCAGGAGAAAAGCAACCGTTAGGGCCCATAACAATTGCACACACAAAAACTGGCTCTACTGCAATATTATGGCACAGCTCACACGATTTTTAAAAATAGCAAATAGACTATTCCGTAAAAAAGGGAAGAAAATATATATTTTGTTAAAAATTAAAAGCTATTTTTTAAAATCCTATTGCAACCATCTAGTTTCACCCAAATTACAAATGACCATAGCTGGGAAGCAGTTGTCTTTTATTAGTCTGAGATTTGCAGCAACACAATGATCACATAAGAACTCTGAGCAAGGACACGACTTTGATCTTAATCAAGCAAAATTTGCTCTTGATGGTGCTCAGGTCAGGCCACCCCAAGATGCACCACTCTGGTATGCGGATTATTTTGAGCTGAAGACAATAAAGACTCAGAAAACTCAGGAAGAACATTTGAGTTTCCCCTCCCAAACTGCCTAAAAAGAAGTTAAAATAAAAGATCTGTTTCAGGAAGGAGTTATTTTCATGATGGCTGTATATAATGTAAAATAGATGTTACAATAGGAAAGGCACCAAGCCCCTCTTATCAAAAATTCTGTCTCTCCCTGGCCACGTTCTCTATAGGTGGTCCTGAAGAGTTGTTAGACAAACATTTGCATTTCCATCTCCATGTGAATTGCCTTCTTCCCCTCGGAAATCCCAAACCACTACCCCCAACATCTTCCACGCCTTAAGCTACAATACTTAAGCAAGCAGTTTAGACAGAAGGACGAGCTGCTCATTTCTGAGTTTCTCCCATGTATACATGTTATTATACATAACTTACAAAATGGAACTTAGATTTGGTGCTGCAAAATGAGTAACATAAAAGATGAAAATGCACACTCTAGTAAAAAGAAGCTATTTGGCGGAAAAAGTAATGTTGATATAGAACACAGTAACAAGCCATTTATTTAATTAAACATTTTATTTTAATATAGGAATATGAGTCACCTCATTTAATAATAGTTTAATATAAAAACATCATGAGTTAATTTTTATACCATAAAATTTTTGCTTTTAAAAATTTAATTAAATCTTTGCCTGAAGAAAAATCACCACATTTATACTGAGTCCAGAAGAACTATTTTTTTCTAACTCATGGAGTACAATTTCTTACATGATTTTTTTCCTTAGGCCATTTCTACTGTCATTTAATATTAATATTTATGAAATATGATATCCGTATTACTATTTATAACTGAAGATTTGGATTTTCTTGATAATGTCATTTTTTTAATCAAAGTGAAAAAATATTTTAAGAAATATAGAGTTTATCTATTATGCTGATGCATTCTGCATTAATCTTTCTCTTTTTTGTGGTTCTCAATTACTGGTACAATTTCAAAGAGTAGGCAATGAAGATTCAGCCTTTCCTTAGATCCTACAGAATCCACGCTGGTTTTCTCCCTCAGAATTTTTATAACAACCATTTTATTTTCTTTAGATTTTTATATTAACAACAAAGGCCATATCCTGTTAATATCTTAATACTCTAAATTTTAGATTCCTAGAGTAGAAGATTGCATCATATTTAAAATCATTTCCAGGATGCTGAAACCTTATATATGACCTCATGGAAACTTTGAGGTTTCTAATGTAATATCATATTAAAAATTTTTGCACTCTGAAGCCTTTTGTTTATTATTTCTAAAATATATTGAAACTCAGAATCCAGATGCTAAAAAATTCTCCGAACGATGGGATATAGTTAGAATAAACTATATAGAATAAACTATATAGAATAAACATCTCTAAAGGAGACTTCTACTGCACCTCATTAATAATCAAGAACATTGAGACAAAGAGTGAAAGATATTAATTATACATATATATATACATATATATATATAGAGAGAGAGAGAGAGAGAGAATAACTATCATGTTCTAGGAATACCAGTAGTTCTGCTAATCTCCGTTCATCACCCCTCCCACGTGGAAGGGAAACTAAGAAGTAAAGACGAAACCCCCCACTCAATGAATGACATGTGTCCATTACTATTGAGGGAATCAGTGAGGCTGTGATCCTGTGAGGATGGCCAGATAAACTGTCACTGAATATCATTATACTAGAAATGGGATACTACAGTCAGATTTCATGAGAAGGTCGTATCTTACAGAAGTGAATTTACAATTAAATTTTGTGATTGTAATAAATCTACTGAGAACCAGAATACCATGTGTGCTTGTGGTTTGCCCTAAGCTTCCCTCCTTTCAGTTTCATTTTATAGAAATACAGTTTGCCTTTATCTGATGTCAGTCAATTGGTGTTGGTTTGTTTGTCTTTGCCTAGTGTGTTACTTTAGTTTTTAAAATAATCCACATTCTTCCTTCCTGAAAAATGTTGCTCTTATATTGACATAGTATGTCTAGTTTCAATATAGAACTCAAATTAGAGTTTGCAGCTGTGTCATTAAATTTAGGTCATTCTACATTTATATGTTAGTTGGGAAGAAAAAACTGCAAACTGTAAACCTGATTTCCATTTTTGCCTCTCAGTGCCCATATATAACCACTACAGAAAAAGAATTGAAGCGATGAAACAATCTCTTTTATAACAGGATTAATTTTCAACTCTTTGATTTGACTTGTTACTCATAGGAAACTATATTAACATGATAGTTATTTTCAGAATGGCATTGGCACAGTATTCAAGAAGAGAAAATTGGACCTATGGTCTCTCAGGTGCTTGTGCTGGTCATAAGTACCTGTGAACACAAGGTCATTTCTAGGTGCACATGTGACCTGCCCACTGCCAGCGTGTGGACATCAGTTCCACTTCCCCCAGCCTATCTGCTAAAAGGACACATCACACCAGTTGTTCCCCTGTGTCCTCTAATCAAGCTAGTAAACTCAGTTACATCCACTTTGAACAGGAAAATTCAAAAGTCACTCGGAAAAGGAGTCATGAACTGGAATATTCATAGAAGCAATTTTCATAAAAGCCAAGAAATACATGAAAACTATAAAATGGTACTACTAGGTAAATGAAATGTGGTGTATTTATCATATAGTAGTGAACATTAAGGACTTTAATTACATATATCAGCATGCCTGAATCTCAGAAACACAATTTGGACAATGACAGTTTAAAAAAATCACAGAATTCATACATATATTCCAAATATACAGAGTGTTTACAAGGAGGAGATAAGAAAAAAATGTTTTTTAAAGAATCTTACATAAATGACAAATTTATAAATAAAAATAAAGAAATGACTAACACAAAATTTAGGATATGTTTACCTGGGAGACTGATAAATACTAGTGATGTTCAATTTCTTAAGCTAGGAGATGGATATATGTATATTCTTTCATACAAGTTATTATTTTTCTAAATATATGTAATATATATGATAAAAACTAAATATAAACATGGTATAAAATCACTCAAAAGCATTTTTAGTATGTGTGTATATATAGTGTATAGTATATACACACATACTAATAGTATGGATATACTATTAGTACATACTATTAGTACATACAATTAGCATGTGTGTGTGTATATATATATATAGTATTATTTTTGGAAATAAATATACTCTCAAACACGTGGGCATTATTAAATCTGATATGTAGAATATTAAAATATAAATGACGATGTTATATTTATTATTAGACAGTTTTCTCTATTCTATTTTCTTTTGTATCATTTAACAAATTGGTTGAACTCTTTCTTCCTATCGCTTTCAGTGCTTTTAAATATTTTAATTTAAAAATTATAGCTCTTAGGTAATTGCTTTATGTATCATTTTAAGAAATTTGTTCCTATAGATTGCTGGAAATCTATAAGTGGCAAAGCTTTAAAAAAACAATATGAGGCAGAAATGCACAAAGCTCAGAAAATGAGAAAAGGAAATGATCCAACTTTAAGATTGCTAGGCAGAGTTCTACATATCATGGTGACGTTTGCTTGGAGGGAAGGAGGTTAGAGATCAGACAACCTCATTCACGGTTTGTGTGCTTACTGTCTACAGTGGGGAGAAGGGTGGCTTCTGCTCAGCAGGGGCACTCCACGTGCCTTCACATTCAATCAGCCACAGCAAGTCCATGACCAACCCCTACTTCATTGTGTCATGGATGGATAATCTTATTACTCAGAGGGCAGCAAGTAATTGGGAACAATAATATAATCTTCAGAGATTATCCGAGTCAAGAGAAGGGACCGTTCAAGAAAAATTTATTCCCAACTCACAAGAATGTGGAAATAATAATTGTTTGATTTTTTAAAATAATCATGTCTGATATTCTAATAAGCCTTCTTGATCCTAATCTGATGATGTTTACAGAACTATTAAAAAACAGATTATTTAAATAATCTGTGAGTCTAGAGGTCAACCATTATTGAAATTGTTATGACTTTGTAGTCCAGTAGAGTACTTAGCCAGTTAAGAAATATTTTATGGTGAAATAAACCACCAAATAGACCACTGAAATAGACCTCCAAATGACATCCTGGAATCTAGAGAGATGAAGAACTGAAAGATCTATAAACGTTTCTTCCAGAGTCATCATTAGGTGCTTCTATTGAAAGGCTATGAGGGAAAAGATGGCCAAGATCATTCCCTAAACACTGCGACAGAGTTTGATCTATTTCTAACATCTGGTGACATTTTCACAGAATAACCTCCAAAAATTATTTCAGAATATGCTTATAGTACACATTCCTGTACCTAATTGTTAGTAGAGGCCATTTGTCTACATAATGAATGATGCTATATCTCAATAGAATTTATCATTCAAATTTAGAAAATGAAGGGCCTGCATTTATATTCATTTTCTGTATCTTTACATAAAGATGATAATTTTAATTGGATGATTTTCTTTCAAAAGTGTGCAGCCCCTCTTGCTTCTAGATTTGAGAAAGGACAGCATGTTTCACAGTCCATACTACTGCCAAAAATTGGGATTTCGAGAGAGAGAGTGGGAGACTCTATATAATATATTTTTGCTTTTGGTACTCTAGAGATTAAAGCTACCTCCATCCCATCACTCCTCCTCCCAACTCCTGAGACTAATGGTGAGTTGTCGTGGGACGGTTTTGGAATAAAAACAACGAAATGTTACAGAGGCCTGCCTGTCTGACAGCACTGTGCTAAGGGCTGCACAGGAATTCTACTCACCACAAAGTCTCACTGTAAAGATGAAGACACCAAGGCTTCGGGAGGACCAGCTACTCATCCTCTGTGACTCAGAAGCAAAGCATAGAGCCGGCTCAGGAGGTCGTCTGTGCTCTGCCTACCTCAAACCCATGCTCCTGCGTTTCCTTGCAGGGGAGGTGAGTCCTCTCCCCTCACCTCCCGGTTTATGTCAACTCATTAAGTCAATAGCTAAGGAGAGCGTTCACAATGGCCAAGGAAGGGATTGGCGGTGAGGAAGGTGTGGGAAGGTTGAGGAGGAACTTCTCTCTCTCAATCTTTGTGTCTCTCTCTCCTTGTTCATCCATCAGGCACAAGGACACACAGAACACAGTAGGAAGAAAATGGTTTATCTCTATTCCTTAGAACATAAACATTTGTTTCCAGTTCTAAATTTCCACATAAAGTTATTGTGAGAGCTAAACTACCATCACCCTGACCTAAGACTTCACCTGGCAATCCCTAAGGGTGAGATTTCTGAAGGAAAATTATGTTTGCTGTTTAAGGAGACTATTGACAGAGGTGCAAGAGCCAGGTGCTATTATTTAAGGCCTTGTCTATCCCTAAATGTTGCCTTCCCAGGTCTGACGATGCCAGGAATTCCAAAGTTAGGTCATCTGCCTTGACTTAAAGGTGTAGAATTGCTCTTGCCAGGATAAAAATAAGTTTGAGGACTTTCGCTCTTTCAGGGAGCAAGAACCTAAGGAACCAGGTGTGTCACAAGCTGTGAAATGGGAACATTCCACCAGCCAGAAGAGGAAGGGGAGATCAAAGATGGGTTCTCCCAAGCAAGGCAAATCAGAAAGAACCAGACCAGCAGCCATCACTGATTACTTGTGAATGAACAACGCAGAAGAAAAACGTGTTTCGAATTCTGTAATTCTGCCTCAGCCTGACCTGCTGCTGAAATGTTAATCATATGCCTGATCTCCTGTGGGCAAAGGCAGCAGAGTTGCTAAAATCATAGTGGAAAACTGACATTCAAAACCTTTAAGGACAGGTGAGTAGGAAACAGAGCTGGGAGGGATCAGTGTCTATCAGAGGGATTCCTGACTCATTGAAAGAGGGCAGAGGGGATGCCTACCCAGTGTGGCCAGATTGTCTACTTTTTCATAAGAAGCCAGAAATCTCAATTTCTGTGAGATGTCTGAGTTTTAAATCTTGGCAAAACTGTGCTGAGCTGGCCAAATAGAAGGAATCTGAAGGCCAGAGGTAATCCAGGGTAACCATTTACAGAACTAGAACAAAGATTTAGATAGAACAATGACGTGTTTTAACAAAAACAGGGAATATTGTGCTTCATAAATGTCTTCATGCCTTCTAAATGTTCTTTCTCTTGAAATAGATAAGGTGACCTGGGATGGCAAAGTACTTTTTGGCATGAACCACTATACTAGATCTCTAACAGGCTGAAGTAATATGTTAAAATAATTTTTAAATAATCGTATGCAAAGATGTACAGAAAATTAAAATGTTTATTTGAATTTTAACTCAATTCACCCTACATTCAACTCAAAAAATATACACTTTCAAAAGATAATAAAGTCTTTGAGACATTAATGTATATTAGATTATCAATTTACATCCTCAGTAGCTAGGAAAATATTAAGCTGTCCTTCCTTAACGGAAAAATTTATTTTATGATGAAAATAACACATGAATAAAAGTGCTATTATCTTTAGAGAGTCAGTATAATAAATCCTGGTAAATGTGCTCAGAGTCATATATCAAATTTAATTATCAAATGTTGCAGTGTATGTGTCACTTAAGTCAAAAGGCTTTGCTAATAGAGAAATAAAAGCCTACCTGTCGCACAAACCACAGTTTACTTCGTTATCAAATTCAAACTGTACTTGTTTCACTGAATCTGGCAAAAATAAACATTTCAAAAGAATCCAAAAAGAGACGTTAGTAAAGTTGGTAAGAAAATATTTGCTTAGTGAAGAACTAGAGGTTTATTATCTTACCTATACTATTCCTTATATATTTACATTCGCATTAATTGTTATTATTAGCTACCAAGTTAATCATGTTAAAAAATGTGGTACCATAATGCATTGTGTTTGAAGTGGGAACTAAATATTATTTTAAAGATGTAAAAATTACTGAAGGGTATTTTGTATTATCTTACACATACTTGGTAAGATCTTAAAGTCATTTGCTTATAAACTAGTTTAAGAAGACATTAGTTTCATGGGGCTTATCAAAGCAACATTGAATTGATATTTAAGACTAGGCCATGACTGAAGCTGCTGTAAAAGACACTACAATGAACTACCGAGTAATGGCATGTTTACTGTAAACTGTACAATCTGTTCAGTTACTATGAAATCCACATTTTCAGATGTCCCAGGAAGTCTGATAGTCACTCCTGTGGCAATGCACTGCACTGGATTTATTTCCTTTTCAAACCTGCAGTGATATGAATTTGTCACCTTATAAGTGTGCTATCAGTAGTCAGCATAATCTATCTTAAAAATTGAAAAATATTACTAATGTTCTGCTCACTTTAACCTTCAGCAATGTACAAGGCAGAAACTGAGGGACAAGTGACAGGAATGAAAGTACCTATCGCAATACTTGATTTCCTTCATATTTAGCTTCCAAATACTTTTTCTCTCTTTTTTTCCTGTCCAGATCATACCTATATACGCCTGTTGGTCATAGATTAATATACAGGAAAGCAGTGCAGTTACATCTGTACATTTTTCTGTAAAAGATCAGCTATTAAATCGAGAACTATGAGAACCAGAGCCTCCCTTCACTGTCAACATGACCATGACTTTGCTGTTCCACGGTCCCTTAGCATTACGTCACCTTTCCAGGACTGTCCTCACAAAATGGTTTGATTGTTCATTGTAGGAACTTCCCAATGTCCCATCAGCTCCTCAATGGGAGGCATAAACACAGTTTGTCCTCTAAGATTCTCTGAATCTCTCCCCTCAAATCTTCATCTCACTTTTTGTTGCCAATCCTGGACTGTTGTATCACAATTTTTACCCAATCCCAATCAAATGCTCTCCTTAAAAGACCCACCTTAAGCCAAACTTCCAATTCTCAATTAGTTCTGCCCTGACTCTCTCTCCTCTGAGCCCCTGCTGAAGATTTGCAGAGGCCTTCTTTCTCTCATTACAGTGCACTACTTCCCTGTTGCTGCTGTAACAAATTACCTCACACTTCCTGTCTTAAACAATTCAGCTTGCTTATCTTACAGTTCTGTTGGTCAGAAATTTCACATGAGTCTCACTGAGCTAAAATCAAGCTGTCAGGAGGGCTGAATTTCTTCTTGCAGGCTCTAGGCTCCTGTTTCCTTGCCTTTCCAGCATCTAGAGGCTGCCCACATTCCTTCGGCTCCTGGCCCTTTCCTCCATCTGCAAAACCAGCAATGTCACGCTGAGACCTTCTCATGCTGCCATCTGTTGGTTCTCTCTTCTGCCTCCCCCTTCCATTTTTAAGGACTTGTGATTGGGCCCTCCTGAATAAGCCAGGATAATTTCCGTATTTTAAAGTCAGTTGACTAACAACCTTAATTACATCTGCAGCCTTAATTCCCCTTTGTCACGTAAGGTAACACAGTCACAGATTCCGGGGATGAGGACATGGACATCTCTGGGAGGCCATTATTTGCCCACCACATAGATAAGCAATAAACTCAGTTTTCTTTTATCAACAGATTATATCGGTGATATTTGGGGAGCCAGCTTGTGGTGCTGTAACGACTGGACATTCTCGTGCAAAAATATGAATGTAGACAGAGAACTTACACCCCTCACAAAAATTGACTTAGAATAAATCATAGACCTAAATGTAAAACACGACGCTATAAAACTCCTAGAAGATAACATAGGAGAAAGTCTAGATGATCTTGGGTATGGCAATGATTTTCAGATACAACACCAAAGGCATGGTCCATGAACGAAAGAATTAATAAGCTTGACCTCCTTAAAGTTAGAATTTTCTGCTCTGGGAAAGAAAGTGTCAAGAGAATGAAAAGACAAGCCAGAGACTGGAAGAAAATCTTTGCAAAATACATATATGATAAAGAACTGTTATCCAAAGTAGACAAAAAACTCTTAAAACTCAACAGCAAGAAATGAACAACTAGGTTAAAAAATGGGCCGAAAACCTTAACAGACACCTTACCGAAAAAGATATACAAATGGAAAATAAGCATATGCTGAGATGTCCCACATTATATGTCATCAGGGAAATGCAAATTAAAGCAACGATGATGTACCACACACACCTCTTCGAATGGATAATATCAAGAACACTGACAACACTAAATGCTGACTAGAATGTGCAGCAACAGGAATTCTCATTCAGAGCTGGTGGGAATGAAAAATGATACAGCCATTTTGGAAGACAGTTTGGCAGTTTCTTACAAAACTAAGCACACTCTTACCATACAATCCAGTAGTTACACTCTTGGTATTTGCCCAAAGGAGTTGAAAACTTTTGCCTACCCAAAAACTTGCATATGGATGTTCATAGCAGCATTATTTATAATTGCCAAAAGTTGGAAGCAACCAAGATGTCCTTCAGTAGCTGAATGTATAAATTAGCTGTGGTACCTCCAGACAACGGAATGGTATTCCATGAAAAGAATTAAGCAATCAAGCCATAAAAAGACATGGAGGAACCTTAAATGTATATTACTAACTGAAAGAAGTCAATCTGAAAAGATCACATACTGTATAATTCCAACTATATGACATTCTTGAAAAGGCAAAACTATGGAAACAGTATAAAGATCAGTGGTTGCCAGGGGTTGGGGGGAGGGAGAGATGAGTAGGAAGAGCACAGAGAATTTTTAAGGCAGTGAATCTACTCTGTATGACACTATAATGGCAGATATATGTCAATATACCTTTGTCCAAACTCGTAGAAGGCACACCACCAAGAGTGAACCCTAGTGTAAACTATGGACATTGGGTGATGATGTGTCAACATAGGTTCATCAGTTGTAACAAATGTACCACTTGGGTGCATGGTGTCAATAATGGGGGAGGCTGTGTAGGGGCTCGGGGTATAGGGGAAACCTCTGTACCTTCCTCTCAATTTTTCTTTGAACCTAAAACTGGTCTCAAAAATAACCTCTATCTAAACGAAATAAAACAAAACTCTGTTGTCCTTTAGACAATGCCTTGATTTTATCTCCACTGTGATTGCAATCAATTATAAATAGAGATTGAATCATATTATTATATATTTTAACATTAACCCATCCTTCCATTTTTAGACTAAAAGCAGTTGATAACGAAGTATTTTCTGTTATCAAACTTTTTATATTTCATTAGGATTTTTTGCACAGTTAATTGAGATTGGTCTATAATTTTATTTTTTGTGTTTAACCTTTCATTACAAATAATTTGGTTTCAATGTCATACTCATTTCATAGAAATAATTGAAAAGATTTCCCCAGTTTTCAATTCTCTGGAGCAGTTTTTAAAATGCACTGGAATTACCTGCTCTTCAAAGTTGTGGTAGAATTCCCTTAGAAATGTATGGCTATCTAGTATTCTGAGGGGTTGACATCTCTGTTTTTTGTATGGAAGTCAATGTAGATTTTTCTAGTTTTTGTGGGATTAGTTTTGTTAAATTATGTTTTCCCAGAAAAAAATATACTTTTTATTAAGATTATCAAACCAATTTGAATAAACTGAGCTAACTAGATTCTTATGATACTTTTAATTTCTTCCATTTCCATAGTCATTTCCCCATTAGCTGTTCTTGTTTGGTGTATGAGTTTTCTCCATTTTTTTCTTCTCTAATTTAGCTAGTAGTTTATCAATGTTGAAATAGCTCCCCCTGAATTTTCATCATCTCTTCCTTGAGCCTTTTTATTTTTGCCTTGTCAAACATGCTTCACATGTGTTATGAGTTGAATTGTGCCCCTAAATGATGTGTTGATGTGCTAACTCCTGGCATCTGGGAATGTGGCCTTACTTAGAAATAAAGTCTTTGTAGATGTATTCAAGCTAAAGTGAGGTCATGAGGGTAAGCCCTAATCCAATCTGACTGGTGTCCTCATAAAAAGAGGAAAATGCCACGTGAAGATAGACAAGAAGGAGAGAACAGCATGTGGTGAGAGAGGCAGAGATTGAATTACTGCTGCTGCAAGCCAGGGAGCATTGAGGGCACCAGCAAACCAACAGAAGGGAGAGAGAGGCAAGGCGGGATCCTCCCCGCAGGCTTGCCAGGAAGCGTGGCCGTGCTGGCACATTGGTTTCAAACTTCCAGCCTACAGAACTGTGCGAAAAAAATTCTGCTGTTTTAAGACACCCAGTTTATGGTACATTGTTACGACAGCCCTAGGAAACTAATACAACGCTGGTAATCATTTATTAAATTTGGAAAATTTTATACTTAAATGTTTGGTCAAAAATTTCATCCACTCTTTGCCCATAATGTCTTACTTTTTAATCTCTGAACAGTTGCTTCCTTTTTCTTTTGGTATCTTTGTACTGACGCTCTGCCAGGTCATTTTTCATTACTCCTCATGGGAAAAAAATTATATTTTTCTGGCTTGTTTATTTGCAGGAAGTTCCTTCAAGGGTTATAATTTTCCTGGTGTTTTCAGAGACCTATTTTCTCTGAGCTGTTTCATTATTCTCAACTCACCATTCTTGCACTTTCCCCCAGCAAAGTTTCTACTTGATCAAACTCTACCTCGACTCCCAGGTGCCCCAGCTCTTTGTGAAAGTGATATTGGAATATCAGATTGTAGTGAGATCTTCAACCTACAGCAATTCTATCTTGGTGGATTTTCTCAGATCTGCCGACACTAGGTTGATTACTATTCACTTCACTTTGTGTGGCTTTCTACACCTGTCCTAGCTACTTTGGAAATAGTTATATTTTGTTGTTATTTTATTTTGTTTTCTTTGAGTGTAGAGATTGTATCTGTTCCCTGGTTTTCTATGAGTGGAGTCTGTGGCTTGTTTTCCACTCACTTTTTTGCTTTTCGGTGGTGTTGGGGAGAGGGAGGAATCCCCTGCATCATTCCTTCACAACTCTCAAATCTGTTCAATTTTTTCTATTATTTTTCTTCTTCTCTGTCTTTTTGCTTCATTTATTGCTTACTTTGAACTGATAGGTGAGAAAATATGTTCTTATACCATCTTAATTCCGTGGTTTATTTAAAAGTTACTCCTTTATTTCCATTTTTACAGAGGTTATCCTTCAAAAGTTGACAAATATGGTTAGCTCTAAAAAATAGTTGAAATGGATCTTTACTTTCTCCCCAGCACTGTAAAAACTGTGTTAACTCTGCTCACCCACCTACAATTCCTGACTGCCTTCTTTTCTGACTGAGTGATTTTTCTCAGCCTGTCTTTCCCCTCCTAGGCTCACCCGGTTGATTTGGGGTCATTGAGCAGCTCCCCACTTTGTGTGCCTCCCATTCCTCTGCCCACATCCATTCATCCTCAGTGCTCTAGGTTGCTAGGGTAGCTCTTTTCTCTCAGAGTAGCACCAGATTCCTTGTTTTCTGCCACTCTTGTTTCAGTTTAATACTCCCCTGAGTGAACAGGGGGGTGGATCTTATAACTACTTGATTGAAAGCCCATCAGTGTTTTTAAAAGTATATTTGTTGTAATCTATCCAGCATCTGAGTACTTTGTGACATGACACACTTCAGAATATTATGTTCACATGTTATAAGCACTGTATTAGTTTTCTATTGATGCATAATAAATTACTACAAACTTGACTACTTAAAACAATACAAATATACCACCTCACAGTTTCTGTAGGTCAGATATCTGGACACAGAAATTTAGGCTTTCTCTGAGGTGATTTAGGATTTCTGAATCATGCTCCTCACTTTGCTTCCGTCATCCTCCCACTGCCCAATTCCAAAGCCACTCTCACTCTTGATACCAAAATTTGTATTAGTTTTCTCTTGCTGCATAAAAAATTACTGCAAGCTTAGTGGCTTAAAACAATAGCGTTTCTCAGTTGACAGTCTTGTAGGTCAGAAGTCTGGTGTGCCACAGTTGGTTCTCTGTTCAGGATCCTTACAAGGCTGAAATGAAGGACCAGGTTGTGTTCTCATCTGGAGAACTGACTAATGAGGAATCTGCTTCCAACTCATTCAGGTGCTTGGAAGAATCTGGTTTCTTTTTTTCTTTTTACTGAGGAAGATTTGCCCTGAGCTAACATCTGCTGCCAATCTTCCTCTTTTTGTATGTGAGCCACCACCACAGTGTGGCCACTGACAGACAAGTGAAGTCTGTGCCTGGGAACCAAACCCAGGCAGCCAAAACACAGCATGCCAAACTTCACCACTAGGCCACCAGCGCTGGCCTGCGAATTGAGTTTCTTGTGGTTGTAGCAGTGAAGTACCTATTTGCTTGCTGGCCTTCAGCAGAAGCCACTCTCATATCCTGGAGGCTGCCTGTATTCCTTGCCATGTGAGCTTCTCCATCTTCAAAACAGCAACAGCATATTGAATCCTTCTTGTGATTTGAATCTCTGACTTCTTCTGCCATCATCCTGAGAAAATTTTCTGCTTTGTAAGAGCTCATATGATTAGATAATCTCCCTATCTTAAGGTCAATTGATTTGGAACCTTAATTACATCTACAAAATCTCTTCACAGCAGTAGAGATCTATGTTAGTGTTTGATTGAATAATTGAGAGAAGGCGTGTGTATTGCAGGGGTAGGTAATCTTGGACATTGGGGCAGGGGGCATAACTTAGAATTCTGCCTACCATAAACATGTTGTTCTCCAAAATTGTCTCTTGAGTTGATATAATAACACCATGTAATTTTATTTTGGGGGCTATCAAAAGATGTACAAAGTATTACAAATATTAATCTCAATATAAACTTGGACTACCATTAATTATTCCCCATGGCCTACAAAGCCTAAAACCCTGATAATAATCCCACTATAAAACAGTGATTTTGCAATACCCTGAAGTGGTCTATTAACTGTAGTTCAATTCGTATGTTTTCAACATTTAACCACTCAATATAAAATCAGCAAAAGTCTTTATGCTCGACAGAAATGTTGCACAGCCTTGAAGTAAAGCCATTTGTGTATGAGTGTGTATGTGTGTTATCACAAATACCTAGATATATATTAATGTGAAATATTATGGAAGAATATTAGCTTAAGGAAGAGAGAAGAAAAGACAAATGTAGAGACAAAAAGATGGACTTATCCGCATAAGTTTCAGAAGTGAATAGTGTTCTAAATACAACATAAAATCATCATATTCTAGAAAGGGAGAAAAGAGGAAATAAACAGAATTTCCTGTTTTCTTTCGTCTCTACTTTGTTTTCCACGTGCTTTAGGTTGATGCTTGTTTTCTTGACTCAGCAATGCAGAAAAGATATACTGATGGAAGAGGCTACCGCAGCAAACAGTGATTCTCCACTGTGACATCAGACCCTGAATGTCGTTTGAAACGATTTGCAAAGCTAGAAGGATACAAGTTCAGAAGAGAAAATGCGCAAATTGAGTAATGAACTCTGGTCTCAAACTTGAGAGTTCTTCTTGAAGTAGGGAAACTAGATATTCTCCTATTAATTCTCTGAGCACAGCTCCAAATATTTAATAGGAAAAGAATTTTCCCTGATAGGTAAAACACGGATGTTACGTCAACTGAAGGGCAGAACTATGAGCCAAATATTTGTTGGCTGTAACTGAAGTAAACTTTGACCACTAACCATTTTTTATTTTATTCATGATTTCCTGACCATGCCATACAAAGACATGAGAGCCCAAACCTGATTCTAAGTAATAATAATCAGAAAATTATGAAATTATGGAATAATTTGGTAAAAATAATGAAGGATAATGTCTAATGTAGGCACTTTAAATCTACATTATCGGACTGGGATTTTTTCTTTTGGTTTTATGGAGATATAATTGACATACCGCATTGCATAGGTTTAAGGTGTACAGCATAATGACCTGACTTATATATGTTGCAAAATGATTAAGTTTAGTTAACATCCATCACCTCATATAGATACAAAAGAAAAAAGAACTTTTAAAAATCTACTCTTTTAGCAACTTTCACATACACCATACAGCAGTGTTAAGATAGTGATCAGGCTATGCATTCCATCCCCAGGACTGATTTATCTTATAAGTGGGGGTTTGTGTTTGTACCCTTTGACCACCTTCATCCAATTCCCCCACCTCCCACCCTCTGCCTCTGGTAACCACAAATCTGGTCTCTTTTTCTGTGAGTTTGGTTTCTTGGGTCAGGAGGGGTTTAAAGAGACGGAAAGGAGATACAAAGCACTTTAGAAATTGACAAGAACAGATTGTTCTATTTTTGTACAATAACATAAAAGAAAGCAGAGTGATTTAAAGAACTCTGAATTTAAAAGGAATTAAACTTTGTACATTAAAACAAAGAAGGTAGATAACCAAACTGTAAAAACTACTTTAACATCATAGTTTTTAGATTGATTCAGTGACTCATTGTAGAAGATTATGGGAACAGATGTGATGACTGCTAAATAACTATAAAAACAAGTTTTCTGACAGAGTTTAAGTTAGTATCATCTAATGTGCAGAAGACAGTGCCCCTGCCTCTCGTTCAAACCTGCAGCTATTGCAATGTTATGTAGGGCATGTCAACATTCTCAGTTTCTTTATTAGACAATTTGGATAATAAAGCTTACTTTTTCTACAATATGCTACATCAAATGGAAGTATAGATATGACACTGCAATTAAATTAGAAAATTATTATACATGCCATTATTTTTCAAAAACATACACTGCAATCAAATGGTTTCATCCTAAGAGACTGACTCCTTTGTACGAATGTAATAAACTTTTCTAGATGTTCGTTATTTACTCAGTTTTCATGATCTGATCACAGATCAGGTTTTTTTCCTTAATGATTTAGTCTTCCATTTAACAAATAATTGTTGTTCCAAGCTCTTTGCTAGGTGCTGGTGTGACAACAGTGAAGAAAATTCAGCCCTCAGGGATCCTGCTGTGGGAAGAAGGACATCAAGGAACATATAGACACGGGAAAGTGCAGAGTTCTTAGAACTCAGAGATCCAGTTAGGCTCTCAGAAAAGTCATTTCTTGAGAAGTGGCATTTCAGCTAAGACCTAAAGGATGGCGTGTGGCTTTGCCAAAGGAAGAGATCCAGAGAGAGAGAGAGAGAGAGAGAGAGAGAGAGAGAGAGGAAACTATACAAGCAAAGGCCTTGAGTCAGGAAAGAACTTCCTACAAGAGAGGTGTGGGGGGATGACAGTGGAAAGTGAGGTTGGGAAGGCCAGGGGCTAAGTCTGCACAAGGGCCTGAGCCTGGACAAGGAGTTAGATGTTGTCTTTGGAAAAGAGGAAAGCTGTTCAAAAGTTTTAAGTAGGTAAGTGATAAAGTCAGGTTTGTATCTTTAAAAGGTCACTTCAGCATCTTTTAAACAGTCGTTTATGGGAGTCTGCCCATAATGCACTGAATATGCCACACTGATTAACAGCTCCTGGGTCCTATTTCCTACACATAGAAATCACAAAAAGCATGATACACTATGGTGGGGATACTGCAGGACATTGCACATGTAGGAGTATGTAAGAATGACCTTTGACTTGAACATGAGATGTCAGGGAAATTATCAGAAAGGAAGTGACTTCTCTACTGAGATCTGGAGAATGATTAGGAATTAGGTAGTAAGGAAATGATAGGTGGGTGTAGAGGGAATGTTCCAGGTGTCTGGAATATGTGTGCAGAGACTCTGAGTCCAGAAAAATTACATATGTTCAAAGAGCTGGAAATAGGTCAGGGTGTCTGAATAGTCAAGTGTTCTACCTCTCGATCTGTTTCAGAGGGGAGAGCAGCATGGAATATGAGATGAGGTTGAAGGAGTAAACAGACCAGGTCATAAAGAATTTAGAATTGAATCCAAGGGCAATGAGGAGCTCTTGCAATATCTCAGGGGCACCTTCAAGCATAAGAGAGATTATTGTTCAGAGAATTAGATGTACATTTTAGAAAGATACCTCTGATTGCAGTGTGAGTCCAACTAGGAGGGAAGAGGACCCGAGGCAGGTGGCTTGGGTGGAAGGCAGGAACTTAGGCCAAGGATGGCGACACCCTAAGCAAGACAGCAGCCATCAAGATGGAGAAATGTTGGCACATTCAAAACTATGTTTAGACTGTGGTATCCATGGGTCTTGGAGAGAGACAAACATAAGCAGACTCGGGTGCATCGTGTTTGAGTAACAGAGGGGATGTCACTGTCAAGATAGGAGGCACTTAAGAATACACACATTTTGGATGAGAACAAAGAAGACAACAATTTGGTTTCGAATCGATTGAGTTTTAATTGCCTTTGGCCCATCTGAGTGGAGTTGTCTGGCAAGCAGTTTAATGTGAAAGGTTGAGCTCGAGAGATCTCATTTATAAGTTCGGAGTATATTTTACTCAATAGATACGCAGATAAAACTAGAGTCCTGGGATTTTAGAGTCACAAGTGTTGGTGATCTTCTTCCTGAGCACATGCTGGGAGCTCCTCCCCCACAGGAACCCCTTGAGACAGTGCCTGCTCTTGCCATCTTACAGGTTAGAGACCAGCTCACAGAGACTCAGTTAACTGTTCAAGATCAACAACAGGTCAATAGCAGAGCTGGATTTCCACCCAGGGCCACTTACCCCAGAGCCCACAATCTGAGCCATTTTGAGATATAATCACTCAAGATATCTTAGAGCTCATTTGATCCAACTCTCTTCATTTTATTTGATAAATTTGTTTGTTTCAAACTTTGAAGGGTAATAATAGGACAATGATTAAGAACAAAGACTCTGAAACCTTAGAAAGCTCTGCCACTCACTAAACTTGGGTTCTTTGTGAAATTCCTTAACCTACTTGTGCCTCAGTTCCCTCATCTGTAAAGTGATGATAATAGTACTCACTTCAGGGACATGCTGAGACGCACAGTGCCCCACACACTTAGTGCTACATGTTTTAATGTTGTGATTATTATTTTTTTGTAACAACATGAATACATTCTTATCAAAGTTTCAAAGAATATCTAAGTATATACAGTAGAATGTGTAAGTCCTCTTACCTACCTGCCCTCTCTTCCTGCCAGGGTTACCTAAATCAGTGGATGTGCCTCCAGGCCTTGAATGTCATATTTATATACTTTTATATTGAGACAAACACCTCCGTATTGTCTGCCTGAGTTTAGCATGAATGGATTGCCACTTTATGTGTTATTCTCTACCTTCCTTTGTTCCCTTCAGGTATTCATGACTTGGAGATCTCTCCATGTGAGTCATATATAGGTCTCTCTCATTCTTTCCAACAGCTGCACCCCACTATAGAGCAAGGATTCAGAATGATTCACCTGTCTCCTATTGATGAACTTCTAGGGAGCTGTCAGGTTTTTGTTTTGTTATTACAAACAACACAGCAATAAACATTCTGGCACATGTTAGGGGAGGTTTTGTCCTTATTTGAGTATTTCTCTAAGAAAAATTCCTGGTATTGTTGTCCTTAACCCTTCGTGTTTGCCCAAGCCCACACCTTGCCTACGCATGGAGGCATTCTAAGCATCCGTTTGATTCAGTGGTTGATAAGGAAACACAGACTCTGGGCCACAAAATACAGTCAAATTGGCATAATGATGGGTTAAGTAAAAAGAGTTGTTGAAATTCAATGATTTTTACATTAATTGAGATATTTTCCCTAGTTGTGGCAGAGTCTAAGATGGGGTACATAATTTCAAATTCCTTATGTAGTAATAACATGAATAACAATGATTATTATCTCTGTTGCTAATGTTCGTGGAGCACCTCCCTGGGGTTGTGTCAAGCACTTTGTGTAGATGACCTCATTTAATTGCCAGACAAGGTAGTCACTGTCACCTAAATCTAAGCTAAATCGAGCTGGCTGGTTGAAATGCAAGGAGGATTTTGTGGGTGTTCTCTGGTTTATAATCCAAAACTGGCTTTCATTACTTCTCCACTGGATTATTTCATAGCATTAGATTTGCAGTTTTAAAAGTCAATTTCTTGTCTTAATGTGGAAGAATTGATCTTCCTATTGTATGACAATGCTTAGCAACAGAAATTGCAGAAATGCAGATACATTTAGTTATATTCCTTATAAATAATCCCATACTAAAATGTAAATACTCTTTTGTGAGGATTCTTACGGTTTAATAACGTTCATCCATTTCCTCATTTAAAAATATTCTTAAGCCACACTGTGTGTCAGGCACTGTCCTGAGCTCTGTGAAGCAAGTGGATGACAGTCTGACTTGATCCCTGTCTTTGGGAAACTTACCTCTTTGCCTCATTTACACCTGATTGAGAACAACTGCCAGAGATCTAGTTGAAAAATTAAGGACAATGAGAAGGCAAGAGGGAAATTACAAAAACTAATTGTTCCCACTTCACTTTTTTTGCTTCTGGCTCATTCTTGGACAGAACATAAAACACACAGAAAGATGATGCTAGAGCAAGTGGTGCACATAATGAGTGTTTCCAAAATACTGTTATGATTTCATAATTTATTACTTTTATTGTATAACTGCATATTCTCCAAGTACATTCCAGAGGAAAATCTTGAACACACACTTAAGGAAAGCAATAAAAAGTACTACAGTGTGATAAAATGGATCTTTTATCAATTTTTAATTACATTTCTAACATATAAGCTCCATCACACTTCACAAGCTGGGCTTGTCAGGAGTCAGACAAATTCATGAATGTGTGCCATCTTTATTATATTTCTGTCAGGGACTATTTGTTTTAAAAATTGATATCTCAACATTCGTTTCTCAAAGAGAATTAAACACAAACAGCGTCGTCAGCGGATTCTGTGCTAAGGTCTCCTTTTTCTATCATTGAACCTGCCTCACGTCCGTGGTGCCACAAGCAGGATGCAGCCCCTGGCAAGCCCGTTCTCTGTGATTCTTGGTTTCAAAGTTGGACCAGGGAGGAGAGCCCAGGCGGCCAAATGATCTGCTTCACCTGGCTGTCATTGTCACCCCAAGAGAGCAGTGGGAAGATCAAAGGCAGCGAGAATTCTATGGCTGTTGGACTTCCCCAGAGCTGCTCCTCTTGCTTCCTCCCCACAGGCTGAGTCCTGGGCCCCTCTGCACGCCCAGGCAGTGCTGCCTCCCTGGAGGAGTTATGTGTGGCTCAGAAAGCACCGAGTTCTAGGCTTTTCCCATCTCTACTTGACCTACTTTAGCTCAGGGAGGCAGCACTGGATTCTGTGGAGAAAAGAATAATGGCTCTCAAGTTGGAAGATCTAAATCAGTGTGGTTTTTAAGTTTCATTTTACCAAGCTGGATGAACTATAAAACTATGGCCGATCATAGTATCAGTTATTCAGAAGTGATTTATTAATCAGATTAAATGTCAACCTCCTCAAAGAGGATTTAAATGCATCACTGAGCTCTTAGCAACTATAAAGATTTGCTTGTTTATGTCCTTCACCATATGGATAGCTCACATTCAATTCTTCAGTTTTATAATGAATGGCTTTTGTGAATTAAAAATTATTTTGCAAGAAATAAAAACCACAGTTTGCCTTTAGACATTGCTCTGTCGAGGTTATCTTTATGCAATAGTTCAACACCAGGTGATTTAGTACTAGGAATGTCATCTCCCACGAGCATCTCCCAATGTGCACTATACACAGAGAACTATTTCTTTTAAGATTTGCTAGAACAGAGCAGCTAGCTACAATAAATCCTCACATATTTTCTAGAGATTGACTTTGGCGGGCAGCAGAAGAGACATAGAGACCAACTGCGCAGGAACTTGACTCTCAGGATTGTCACAATCTAGTGCCAGACACAAGCGTGTCAACAAAGCAAGGCTGGCAAGTTCAGAAAAGGGAGGAATCACCGTCATGAGGGGAAGTCAGGAGATGCTCCATAGAGAGGTGACAGTTGACCTGAGTCTCAGACAAGACACACGGGATTGCAAAGGGAACTGCATCTGCAAAGGCATCAGAACAAGAATTAATGAAGTGTATTCAGGGAACACAAAGAGTTCCCACTGGAACTTGGCCGTGGTTTAGGGAACATGGGGGTGAGAAGACAAAGATGGGTCTGGAGAGTATGGTTAGGCTCTTAAATATCAAAAGAAGGACCTAGGATTATATTAACCAGGTGTATTCTCTATCGCTGCTGTAACAAATGACAGTGAACTAGGGGGCTCAAAGCAACACAAACGTGGTATCTTATGCTTCTGTACATCAGAACTCTGACACTGGTCTTAGCAGGTTAACATCATTGTGTCACTTGGACTGTGTTCCTTTTTGAAGGCTTTAGGAGAGAATCCTTATTCTTGCTTCTTCCAGCTGCCAGAGGTCACCTACATCCCTTAGCTCATGGCTAATTTTCATTTTCAAAGCCAGCAACCATCTTCAAAACTGTCACATCACTCCAACCTCTGCTTCTGTCATCACACGTCCTTCTCTTTCACTTTTAAGAGTTCTTGTGGGGCCGGCCCCCTGGCTTAGCGGTTAAGTGCACGCACTCCGCTGCTGGCGGCCCAGGTTCGGATCCCGGGCGCACACTGACGCACTGCTTCTCCGGCCATGCTGAGGCCGCGTCCCACATACAGCAACTAGAAGGATGTGCAACTATGACATACAACTATCTACTGGGGCTTTGGGGGAAAAATAAATAAATAAAATTATAAAAAAAAAAAAAAGAGCTCTTGTGATTATATTTGGCCCACCTATATAATCCAGGATAATCTCCCTATCTTCAAATCAACTGATTAGCAAACTTAATTCCATCTGCAGCCTTAATTCCCCTTTGCCATATAAGGTAACATATTCACAGATTCTGGGGATGAGGACATGCACATCTTTGGGGGCCCATTATTCTGCCTACCACATCAGGCCACATGGCATCCACAGAGCATTTGTGGATTTGTTTCATGTGAAGATGGCGGCGGCAGTGGCACAGCAGGTGCTCTAGAAACAGGCAGTGTGGGCCAGCAGAGAGACAAGACAGGGAGTTTTACTTCAAAAAACAGGATAGAAATCTAGTCACATAGGGACTGTCCCATTTTATATGTTGTATTTGAAAGGAAGATAACTAATAAATAAAAATTTAATGACCAAAGAGAGCATTTAATTTGGACTCACAAACTATTTCGTTAAAGGTCTTGAAACTGAAAATTATTTTATCTCCTAGTGCACAGTCAGGTGTTTTTAACCCACCCCCACTTCTTTTCTAAGTAGCTGCAGTTAAATCAAAGTTGTGGTAAGTTTGCAGTAACAATAACTCACATTCACATGTGTGAAGGGTTCAAGTAAGCCACGTTTCACTGTAAGGAAGGTGAACGAGAGCCTTGGAGAGCCTAGAGTGGATGCTGAGCCCCTTCAAAAGTGACTTCTCAGACATTGCTGATTTCATCGGTCCTCCTTCCATTAGCATGAGGTTCGAGTTTCTTAGGTCTTCTCCGCTTCCTCATGGAGTGAGTTGTGCATCTCTCCGAGTCTCTCCTGGAAAGAGGTGTGGGTGTGTGGGGCCTGAGAGGCTGCTCTGAAATGACTTGAGTATCAGCCTTAACAACTCACTTCAGAGGCTGTCAGTGAGTGCCACTGGGTGTTAGAGAATGTCAACCGAGCAGAAATAGTTCCTTTGGGGAGAACACTGGGTGGTAGCAAACACTCAGCATAAAGTATATGTTTTGGGTCTCTGTCATTATTCTAGATGACCCTCAAGGAAAGTCTTGCAGGGTAGTAACTGTGGATGACTGATGAGGGGTCACAGAGGGAAGACGGACTAAAGGGATAGAAGGGGTTGGGGAAGTTGCAGAGTTGAGTGACAGAGGGGCAGAGCAGAAGAAAAGGCCTAGGAGTCAGGAAAAGACATTAAAGAAAAAGAACTCTGAGGCTCAATCTTAATTATAACGTGAGCTACCTAAGGTCCATTTCCTGGTGTTGCTGGCATGAGAGAAGGCTGCTTTAGCTATATCTGTAGATTGTTTACATGTCTCATATTGATCAATATTACACATCGTCCTTCTCCAAGTATCATCTAGTGGAACCAACACCATTCACTAGTGGGAGAAAGCTGAGCTGTTCTGCAGAAGCATCTCCAATTATAAAGAGCTGATTAATGGATTACTTTTTTTTTAAAGTGCCATGCCTGACCACATTCCATCTCAAAGGCACCTCACAGTCATTGTCACATTACAGTTTCTGAATGCAGTGTTTTTTCTCTTGCAATAGCAAGGCTGGTCCTGCAGGGACTAGAGTCTCTTCAATCATCATGATCTTTAGAACATACTTGGAAAGAAGGCATAAAGAATTAAACTAAACTTAAATACAGCCATCAATTACTTTGAAACAGAAGTTTCGGTATTACAAAAGTGACTCAAAAGCATCTTCGGAATCTCAATGAAATTATTAAAATTTAAATTGCAGGATCTATCTTTATAAATGTAGTAGTTGCTGTATTAGTTTTCTATTGCTCCACATTACCACAGATTTACTGGCTTAAAACAGCACAAATTTATTACCTTATGTGTCTCCTGATCCATAGGTCACGAGTCCTCTGCTCAGGGACTCATAAGGCTGAAATCAGGATGGTGTCTGGCTGTGTTCTCACCTGGAGGCTCAACTAGGGAAAGATCCACTCCCAAGCTCCCTCAGGTTATTGGAAGAATTCATTTCCTTGTGACTGTATGAATGAGGTCATCATTGTCTTTCTAGCCACAGCAGGGGATCCCTCTCAGCTTCTAGAGATTAATCTCAGGTCTTCACTACATGGCCCCCTCTACCTCAGTATCAGAGAACCTCCCTGATGCTGTAAATCGATTGCTTCTAATCTCTTTTACTTCCCTAAAGGTCAGATTAGGGCAGGCCCACGCAGATAATATCCATATCTTAAGGACAACTGTACCATAACATAACCTAATTATGGAAGTGAGCGCATTATATTCACAGTTCCAGGGAGTAGGAAGGGTTTGTGCACCAGGGGATGGGATATGCCCTGGGAGAGCCATCTTCAGGATTCTGCCACCACAACTTCCACTAAGGCTCAGACCCATTCTGAAACACGAAAAGCCCTGAGAGTTTCTTAGCCATCACAGCAGGAGGAGTAGATCTTCTGGATACACATGGGTATCTGCTGTCTGTCCCCACTCGATACTCCATCTTCATATCAAGTGGTGAAAAACCAACTAGTCATCCAGCTCAACTGGAAACATTTACCATGGATTTTGTAATTCTAGCTCCTTTTGCTAGATGTTTGAGTGCATACTAGCCAGACAAGTTCATTCATCATCAGCTCCACACAGTGAGATCCTCAAAATGCTCATTATTATCTAGAGTTTACCAATCTCTCTCTTTTAACTGCACTTAAGTCAGCAGAACTCTTATTCATTTCATTAACCCAAGTGGAGAATAGGAAGCTAGAAAATCACACATCAATGTTTCTCTTGAGAGAAAAGAAAAAGACAATTGTCCTCACACCCTCGTTGCACCTTTCAGTGGTTATATTAACCTGTACAGACCTGCCAGTCTTGTTAAACTGCTTCCCAGTGAAGATAGAAAATTTCTTAGGAGACTGCCTATTGGACTGGCTGGCCACTGGCTCCACAGAGAAGAAAGAATAAATTAGTAGTTGTAGCCAAAGTAGCCGCGAGCTTCTAATTAGACATCCGTAGGGTGAGGGTTGGAAATTTGTCTTCAGTACACAAAGAAGAAGCAAAGAAAAGTGTTGATAATAAAACAAAAGTAAAAATTGACAGAAAATTATACTTTGGATTAAATATGGCTAAAATCAAGATATGAAAAAGTGGAAAACAAAACAAAATAAGTTCAAATCCTGAAGCAAGGTTAAATGAGAAAAATAAGTGAAAAAAAATTCATTGGTTCAGCAAATTATGACCAGAAAGAAAATTAATATAGTTAAGTAATTTCACCTCCAGACACGGGATGAAATGAAGACAAAGTATTCATGCTAATTTCAATCTATTTCTGAATGGTAAACTGCTTTCTTCTTTTTCATTCCTCCACTGAGAGGTGGCATCTATTCCTCCAAACCCATGAATCTGGATTTGCCTGCAGAACATGGTGGTGAAACTTCCTGACTTCAAAAACTGGGTCCTAAGGAGCCTTCAGCTTTTGCCTGGGTCTCCTGAAATGCAGGGGACTCCAGAGGAGGCCAGGCTCCACACAAAATGTCTGACTAGACTGAGACTGCCCCGCTGGGAGGAATCCGAAGCTAGTCACATGGCCAGGCTGTGTGGAGCGAGAGCTACAAGAGCAGCTGTTCAGTCCACCCCACTATGAGTGCCACACAGAAGAGTGCAGACGCTTCCAGATCACTCCAGTCTCCACTGCCATCTGAGGGTCTGCAGGTGAGAACTATTCAGTGGAGCTATCAGTCCCTCCACTCCCACTGAGAATCATGAGACATCATCGTGTGGGATAGTCATCCTCTAAATTATGAGACGGTCTGTTACATGCAGCAATAAATCACTGAAAAAACAAAACCTACAGCTCGGGGAATGGGTTGCGGAGGAACACATCCTATAACTGCAGAACTGTAGAGTAGAAGAAACCTTAACAGCCATACGGCGCACTTCCCAGTTTACAGGGAAACCTGATGCTCAGAGAAGCCATGACCTGCCACAGGTCTCCCAGCAAATTAGTAGTAGAAGCAAAACCCCAAGTTTTCTCCATGTGATGTCCTTTCACTACTGAAAAACGCCTCAGCTTCCTCAGTTTGAGTGCTGTCAACACCCCTTCATGAATCAGGGGCACTAACTTTGCAGAAAGACTAAACTTCTCACCTTCTGGCTTCCAAACACGGCTGAGAACAGCTGTGCCACGTCTACATTCTCACTCCCATTCAGAAGACAGACTTCAAGAAGCACAAACCTGTTGGAATCCATGTCCAATGGGGTAACCTGAGCAAAGCTTGTAACAGGCATCTGGGAAACAAGGGCACGGCCAGGGGCAGAGGTTGCAACACCTACTGCAGAGGTCCACTCAGACCTCAGGGCCCATAATTCTCCCCCACACTGTTCATTTCTGTCATCCTCGGGCATTCACTCAAGTCTCAAACCACAATCCCCTCAGGCAAATCTGTCTTTTCCTCTACTGGAGGCAATTCTCTCCTCCTAACTCATCCTCCCACTGCTGTCCTGCCTTGCTTCCAGCTCTTTTCTTCTGTGCCCTCTGGAAATCAGTTACATTTTCAAATAGGACTACCGCACCCTCATCAAAGAATGCCCCCGTAGAGCATAGCATGTGAGAGTGGACTTGGAGTCAACAGCCTGAACTTCTAATCTAGACTCCACCATTTACTAGTTGTTACCTTTAACAAGTCACTTAACCTCTCTGAGCTTCAGTTTCTTCCACTGTAAAATGAAGGTACTCATTGTGAAGACTAAATAAGGCTATGCACACAAACACACCGCTTGGTGCCTGGCACACAACTACCACTAAAAAACAATGTTAACTCTGTATCCTCACCTCCACTGGAATCTAGACCACCACTGCTGGACAGCAGTGCCCTTGTAAGACTCTGAAATGTGATTTGCTCATTGTCCCCAGATTCTATTTACCATAGCATTAGGAAGTATGTTTGGTAACTTTCCATTGATTCCTGATCATTGGTCTTCATAAAAAGAAGCAAGAAAATAAAAGGACAATACCACTTTTCCTTTTAGACAAACATCAGCTGCTTGTAGCAAATTCTACCATTCCTGGCCAGTGTCATCTCCCAAACTCTTGATCATTTTCTTATATTCACCACCATCTTTTCCATTCTTCAACCTTCAATATTCTTGTGGATGACACCTAAGCCCAAGGAACTTGCAATGCCTTCATGGAATGACTTTCATGCTGCTCTACTTCAGGACCCGTTCCCGTGGATCTTCTTAGAATTGCCATCTGGAAGAATCCTAAACGCTTATAAACTACTTGTTGACAGCTCACCTCTAGATCCTTCCAGCATTCTCACTCCCACCTCTGTACCTGCTTGGATCCTCGGGAGCACCTCAACTTCTGATTCCTTCTGATGCCCCTATCAGCCCCTCCCGACCTCAGTGCCCACCCTCCCAGCCCAACTCTGTGATTCATTCTTTCCCTGACTCTCTTACCAGCTTTCTCAGTGTTTCTGCCTGAGGAATTCAAATCAAAATTAAACTTCTATTTGCAGTTCGTTTTTTCAGTTCCATCTACGTTGCATAGATTCAACTCTGAAGGCTATGTCCTAGTACTTTCACTGTTCTCTTCTCATGCTCACAGTCACTTCTGGGTCATGCATAACACCCAAAGATTACTCCACAAGGACATTAATGAAAAAAGTAATATACCAATAATATGATAGAGTATGGCGAAAACCATACTTAAAGGTGGGAGACAGGAATAACCTGGGATAAGCGTGAAGGACAGACTATGTGGGTTTTGTCCCAGCACATATGAAGAAGAGCTTTCCCTGTATTTTTACAGTCTGCTCAGGGCTTGCACCCAGCTCTGTGCTCATGAAGCCTTGGTAGTGTAGTCCAGCAGACTCGTGACTAGACTGTCTTCTTTGGCCAAGAAGAAAGTCATCAAGGAATGTTTCCCTTGAATTGTAATATAATTATTAGTACTTTTTCACATCCATACCCCCAAAAAGCACATATTAGGAAAACACTCCTAATGAAGATAACTTAGATGCCATTCAGCATACTCTAGACAATTCCCTGACTCCCAGGAGCTATCAATTTAAAATAAGAAATGAACTGACTTTTAGTAAAGACAATATACATGGTACATCTTTTAATCATCATCATACAGATATTAGATCTGACATTAATTTATGTCAAGAGTAAAATTTCAGGAGAAAGGGAAGTTTATAACTAGAGTAAATAGAATGGAAAGTAGCTGAGTTCTAAGCACAGGCCAGGAGAAGCTCAGAAAGCCACTTGTAGTTTATAGTCACCCATTTCAGAAGGCATTTTAATGAGAAGTAAGAGATGGTTACATAAATATTGGGGAGGAAGAAGCACTTGTCCAGTGGGTGGTCTGAGGACCAGCAGAAGGATGTGGGCTGGAAATGCTGAGATGGAGCTTGTTCTGCGGGTGTGCTCAAGACATGCGAAGAGCATGACCTGGGAGAGCTAGGATTCTGGGAATGTGGGGCAAGGGAAAACTGTGGTGACTGTCCTACAGCCGAGATTCAGAAACCAAGTCAGGAAGTGTAGAATGAAAGGAGGCCACCCCAGAAAAACATAGCACCAGAGCGGTGGACAGAGCTCTCACCCCTGGCGGCAGAGCTGAGCCTCTCAACCGCACACAGTCATGTGTGGCGTATGCAGGCTGGTGCCCGAGCCTCGCCCAGCAATAACAGTACATGTGTGTCCACTCTTATACAACATATCCTTTCCCCTGGGCCTCACTTGAGATGCTGAGGCTCACCTCTAGAGAGCTCTATGGGGCATTGGAACCCAGGGCTAGGCAAACTCAGCCACAAATATGAGGTTTGGACCTCAGCACATACTTTTTTTTGAATAATAAGTTCTCCGACACAGCCAAGGAGAACATCATTGGGCTCATTCACGTATCATGGTGTCTTTTACCTATTAGTTCAAACTCTAATAGATTTTCCTTTTTAGCACATTGAAGCATTGTCCTTTGCCAACCTTGTACATTTATGAATAGTCGCCTAGGATAAAAAGTCTAATACATATATGCAATTTTTTAAAATGTGGCAGTAGTTATTGTGAATTTAGGTGAGGATTTAAGACCTGAAGTAAAGTTTCCTCAGTGACAAAGTGAAATTATTCTCCCTTCTATATGAGATCATAGCGGAAACCTGCAATTCAGAAACTAGAAGAGAATGAGAGATCACTGAGGCTTGACTCTGGATTCTAGCCCAACTCTCATTTTTTAACCAAAGAAAAAGGAGCTCATGCATGTTGAGCAACTACCTCATGGCGACCTTCTTGTTGGGGCTGGCGTGGAAGCAGAGCCTTGTCTCCCGGCTCTGGGCCCTCTGCTCCATCCACAGAGTCACAGCCTGGGGACATGCGGCTGCACAAATACTGTGCAACCAGTAAATAAACAAACAGCCACGGCTTATACGTCAGCTACTAGGAAAATAAATATGTAAAAATTTCTTTCCTTGATACCTTTAGTAAATGTTACACGGTTATAAATATCATATAATGTTACCTATTTTTACTGTCCTAAATAGTTATATAATTAATATCCTCATTTGGTGGTGGATATGAGCGTGTCTACTCACAGGAATTGCCACTTAGAAAAGAGTGAAGATGCCAGTGGACTTAGAACACCCTTCTAGCTTCCCTGGGGATTGCCGTCTTCCCTTCTGAAAAGTTGTCATTTATTGCATTTATTTGTATAGCTATTGCCAATTTTCCCTCGCATGTCTTTTTTTTTTTACTTCCACCAGCAGTGTAACCGCTTTCCCAGACCCTAAGGCAGTGATTCCTAATTTGGAATCATTGGAATTCTACCTTCACAACTGACTTAATTGAAAGTTTATGTGCCACACACTAAGCGCTCAACAAATGCTAGCTTTACTTGGTTTATTTAGTACTTTAACTTAAATTGATATACATGTTTTTATATTTGTCTTGTACTAAACAGTAGTAGTTATGCTTTTAAATTGCTGGTATGTAATTTATGTGTTACTGTAAGACACATAACTATAAAAATTTTAAAAAATAGTTTGAAAAGTACTATCTTAAACAACAGAATATTTTCAAATATCTGGACAGTTCCAATTTGATAGATTAAGTGAAGTTCTATCTCATTGCTGTGTCCCCTGTTTTATGGTACTGTCTTCAAGGTAACAACAAAATATGTGTCAATGAAACGAAACACTGTCTTATTCTAAATGTTAAATTTACTTTAAATAAATTCTTATTATTTTTCTTCTCAAATAAACATATTCCCAGAACGTTCTAGGAGCTTCTGTTTTGGCAAAAATAAAAATTCTTATCACATGAAGAACCTGCACAGTAAAGAAGAAATTTATTTTAAATTTTAAGTTGTCAGTGAATTTTGAATAGCAACGTCCAACTTGAACCCATGAGAGGTAGTTAACCTTTTAAATAAGAGTTCTGATGAGTTTTTATGTCAGCAGTAAATCCCTAATTATTGTTACAGAAAGCCAAGATTTGGGAAAAAGTATGGTCCTCAAAGTCATGGCTAAATCTAAACTCTTAAGTGCCTGGAAATTATTTATTAATAAAATTAATTGTATAAAAAGATTAGTGCTTTTTTCTACCAGGCTGCCAGAGAAGGAGCTTCTCTCAGCTGCACAGACATTAGGGTGCAGCTGTCTAGGGTGCGTTCTTAAGGCCCATCCAATTGCAGGGAGAGGCAGTGGCTCAGGACAGCATATGGACATAAGTGAAACAATTCCTAAAGCAAGTTGAAAAATTCTGCATAATTTCAGGAACCTGAAAAGAATTAAAAGGTCAAGACTACAATCCCCACGGAAGAGATTTTCTTGTTGCTATTAAAAGGGTACTCAAGAAGTACAAAGCTGCAAACGACTCACTAAATCTACTTCATTCTTCTCCAAGTACCTAAAGGTACAAGGAATTGCAATCTTCTGCCTTCCTTGTGTAGGGGCAGTACCAGAAATAGAGAAAGAGAAGCCCTAAGAGCAGATGGCAGTGGAGGAGAGGGAGGTGGAGAGACCAAAGAGTCTGTTACAAGGAGTGGGAGAGGGGATAGCAGCTGTGGAGGCAGAGTCTGCACAGCCCTCCTCCTTCTTCTCAGATCAGCCCTCGCCTCCCATGCTGTGACTGCAGTGGGAAGTACCTTGGTTTTACCTGACTCCACGTGCCAGCCACAGCTGCTTGGTCAAGAGCATCTGTCCTGAGCTGAGCCCATCATATCTCCTGTCCTCCTCTCTACCACCCTTCATGCACAGCCAGTGGGTCCTGAGGGTGGCGTTGACCTGAGCTAGGCAAGTCAGATTTGTTTCACTAGAAAAGGAAAGTAACAGAGGCTTTTGGTAGCAGAAGTTGTCAGCTATGAAGCTCAGGGGATTCCAGTGAGTTTTGTGCTCTTCACCCTCCTACATGCTCCAAAGCAGGCCTTGGTAACTACATTCCCCAAGCCGCTCGTGCCAAATTTTCCTAGGGTTCTCAAGGGCCCCTGGCTAGAGGGGCGTTGAGAGTGGAGCCTCCTGTCATTAGCTGGCATCAGAGCCCTGTTCTCTTGGTGTCAAACTGCTCATCCTAACTATGATTTGCAGGGCAACAAGAAACCCATTCAGAGAAGGGTGGGCAATCTGAGAAGGCTAATTAGGGCACCCACAGTGAGCCCAGGCTAGCTTTAGAGCATTCTCAGAAAAAGGTGCTGAGCAGGCTGTGCAGGGGCATTACACAAACTGCTCACTCTAAAACATCAAGACCCAGGCCCAGTTTCTGCACACACCACCACACGACTGCTGCAGCTGGCCTACCAGCTTATTTCTCACAGACTCCTGGGACTGAACTGGAACAGCCACTCTCCCAGCCTGGCGCAGAGGCCTCTGGAGCAGGAGCCCGAGTCCTGCCAGGTGCTCCCTTTTTAGTGGGATGGCAGGGGACAGTTTGAGTTACAGTTTAGATTCTACTATGGTAGCCTCAAGGAAATGGCACAGTAATTCAGAATTGTAACAGTTTCTTATAAATTGTTGATTCTTACTTCTTAACAAAACAAGTAGAAAACAGACATCAGGAAAGATTATTTGTCAGTCTCTGAACAGCCACAATCAGTATTTTCAGTACTGACTTCCCTGGTCAACAGAATGTCATTGCATCAGCACCAGGGCCCTGAGCATGTTACTCATGCCACTGGTCCACACGGCAAACCCCTCCAACTCCTCACCCAGCATCGGGGCTGAATACATCAGCGAGTTTCAGTGGGCTACTTGTAGAAAAATCATTGTTGCTCAAAACTCTTATAATATTGTCATTAATTGGCCCCATTCTTTTGACTTTGAACAATAGTATCTTTTCCGATTGCGTTTCCATTAAGAATAATTGCTATGTGTATTAAATAATATTTCTGTCCCATGAAATAATTTTCTTGCCTGAAATATAATATATAATTGTAATTCCTTTTCTTATATTCAGAAAGCCAGCATTATTCTATCATTTAAGTAAAATTGCCCTCTTCTTGAACAAATTTTATATAACATTTGCTTCTAACTTTTGTTTTTCCCAAAAAAAGCAAATGCAGCCTTTGAAACAGTCACTCATTAAGAATAAATATCAACACAAGTATGTAACCAAAAAATGTGGATTTAAAAGTAAATAATTAATTTGGATAATTGGCATTCATTGAGTGGTACTAGTAGTAAATATGATTACCATGGATTTTAGATAGCAATACTTAAAGCACTATAAAAGTGATTTACAAAGTAGAGTGGGAGAAAGACTGAGTAAACATATAAGAATAAAGAATGAATTTTTGTTGGCGCTGTTTTTTAAAGTAAGAGAACTAGGCCTTCAGTAGAGAGAGAATACACAATCTGTTCTCCTAAGGGAAAGTAGTTAAGGCAATGAGACTAGAAACAAGTGAAATGACCATGTTTAAATTTGCTCTAGGACAGAGGAGCTAGGACGAACTCCTGTCATTGTAATGAAAGCTGTGATGTCAACTCTAAGCAAAACTGCCAAACCCCTTGACCACACAAGACATTTATGCATGGAGTCTCGGAGTCAGCTAGAAATGTTTGTTTGATAAGAAGGGATACTCGATTCAAGAAACAAAAATAGATATAATCATAATAAAAATCACAATGATCAACTTTATAGAAAGCATATATGTTTATTAATCAAGAGTGTTTACATAATGAAAAGAAATATTTAAGTTAATTCAAGTTTACCACATATATTTTTATCTGAAAATGAAGACTCGGAGTAGCAGCAGAAGCACTGATAGTATATTTAATTTGTTAAAAGTAGCCATGGTACTTTTCTAAAGTAGGGACAACAAAACTCTACTATAAACTTCAAAATTGCTAAGAGACTAGATCGTCATTGTTCCCACAACAAAAAAGAAATGACAATTATGTGATGTGATAGAGATGTTACCTGACACTACAGTGGTAATCATAGTGCAACATAGAAATGGATCAAATCAACACATAGTATATTGTAAACTTACACAATGTTATGTGTTAATGATATCTCAATAAAAAAATAGCCATGGCAATGTGTGACAGTGATAGTAAGCTGTCAAAATAAACACAATCTTAAAAAATCAAGTACAGGCATATCTCATTTTATTGCACTTTGCAGATATTGTGTTTTTTACAATTGAAGATCTGTGGCAACCCTGCGTTGAGCAAGTCCATCAGCGCCATTTTTCCAATAGCATTTTCTCACTTCATGTCTCTGGTGTCACATTTTGGTGATTCTCACAATATTTCCAACTTTTTCGTTATTATCATATTTGTTATGGTGATCTGCTGTCAGTGATCTTTGATGTTACTACTCTAAGTGTAACACTAGTAATTATCAACCAGTAAGATTTTACTTTTGTAAAAGTCAAGTTAGCGCTGGTAAGAAAGTATTAAGCTACTTTGCTGGAGAGAAGTAAGCAATTGTTTTAGCTCTGATGTCTTAGGAAAAAAATCTTCCAAAATATGTGTATGTGTGTGTGTTTGTGTGTGTGCGTGTAGAATTTCAGGTACTACACATTGATGTTGTATTCTGTATCTTTGATAATGTATTCTAAGGTTAAAAAAAAATACCTCTGAACCTGACACTGTGTACCCTGGTGCTCTTTCAGCCATGCTTTCTGCCATCTTGGCACATCTTGCTGTTGTACCTAATCTCAATTTCTAAAATATATTACATTAAAAATGCACCTAAACCCCTTAATACTTTGATACTAGACAATTTGAAATAAATGGATAGTAAATTTATACCAATCATTTTAACTGACATTAAATTGCAATACTATTGAGGATAAGAAAATAACACTGTGCCGAATCATGTCTGCTCTTCCCTTAAACTCTGTGTTCAAAGTCCCCAGGGACATCACTTAATGTCACTTGAAAACTTGGCATTTTCCCCACAGTGGTTATTTCTTTACTGAAGAAATTGTTAAATATGTGTATTTTACTGCTTTTCTTTTCATGTACGTTCCTGACCAAAAATTTTAAAGAAAACTACAGTAGGAAGGAGTGCCATATACTAATCAGATCTGTATTGCTCCATCTGTTTTCAATTCCAATTTTAAAAGTTAGATATATAATTTTTGTACCTCTGTACTGAAAATATTTTAACAAGAGTTTACTAACACATTAGATCTAAAACAAGAATTATCCTATGGGCCTATAGACAAAGTAGACATGAAGTAAATCTCTCATTAAAATTCAACAATGAGTCCTAGCTAATGCAATAAGACAAGAAAAGAAAAGAAAAGGTATATACATTGGGAAGAAAGAAATATAACTATTTTGTTCACAGATAATGTAATCAATGATTGTCTACGTAGAAAATCCAAAAGAATCTAACACAAACTCCTGGAACTAATAAGTGATTATAGCAAGGTTGCAGGATACAAAGTTAATATACAAAAGTCAATCACTTTCCTATGTACCAGCAATGAACAAGTGGAATTTGAAATTGAAAACATGATACCATTTACATTAATCCCCCAAAATGAAATACTTAGTTATAAATCTAACAAAATATGTGCAAGCTTATGTACATACGAAACTCTGATCAATGAACTCAACGAACTAAATAAATGGAGAGATATTCTGTGTTCATGAATGCGAAGACTCAATATCATCAAGATGCCAGTTCTTCCCAACTTGATCTATAGATTCAGTGAATCTATAGATTCAGTAGAGCTGTCAGCCTTGGAAGATAGAAATAGTGGCCTCCTCTGGAGCAAAGGGCAGGCTTGCTTACTGCCCTGTATAATAGAAATAACACCCCTCCCCAGGGCAAAGGTCAACAGACTTCCTGCCCATTATCAAAGATTTGAGTTCCTTAAGCTCTGAGTTCTTGCAACCCTCTGCGTGTCACCTGGCCTACTGTGTATCACCCTGTAGGAAGTGGGATTTAGTGAACTGGTGCAAATGCTGATACTCTGGCCACTTCTATTGCTGTGTCATTAAGTCGTCTGTTTCTGACCCATGGGTCTCGTGTCTTTTGCCAGCATCTGTAAGACCATGGTAGGCTAACTTATTGGTTTGCAGGTAAGGTAAAATATCAGGCCTTTTACAGTTCCTGACAAACCCTTAAAGTAACTAGTAATCTTAGGAACAGAGAGCTATCCAGAACAATATGCATGGATGGTCTTCATAGAAGACTTCACGCAACCAAAACTTTAATAAGTCTCTCTGACCTCTTTTATTTGTACCCCAAGTAGAAGGAGAGGTACCAAGCTATTACAGACCTACGGCTTGTGCAAGCCACCGGGAGACCTAGTGACCAGAAACTTCCCATGGGGAGCAAAGACAGATGGGCATAATTTCCAAAATGGACCCATGTGCCTCTCGATCATCCAAAAGACAATACATTATCTTAACTTATGGTGATTTGATTCATTAAAAGCTTGTGATGGGCCAAAGATACACTTCTAAGAGGAGTGAGGCACATGGCAGTTGTAAGCAGATTAACACATTTAGTGAATATCAAACTCTGAACTAACTTTTGTGTTCTAATCAATCAAAAGGTACAACAAATTTAATTAAGTAGATTAAATGATATTTAATGGTATGCCTGATTATTACTCTGCAATAATGAACAAGAAGCTCATGTAAATAACTATAATTGGTCTTACTTTAAAATATGATAGTTAGGACTGTTTGAGATAAGCTGGAGAGAAGGAAGGGGAGAAATAGATAAAAGTTAGTTGCTCTGAAGCCACTCTCAAGACTCCTGGATCTACATGTAACCCAGGAGATCGAGGCAGATGGCTGTGTGCCTAGATCCTCCTGCACTGTGGTTCTCAGGGATGCCACAGGGCCGAAGCAGCTTCCTGAGTCGTGTTTACACATCCATGTGTATAATACCCCTGACAGTGGGGATGAACCACCATTCAATCATCCCTTACACCCCTCTAATTAACAATTAGATTTCAAAAGCATTGTATCATTACATGATAATTTATTCCTCAAACCTGTAGGATGCTGAGCTAAAAGAAAATCAAATTTCAATGGCTTCTTTTCTTTGAAGGACCAAGATGTTCTTTCACACTTGTTAGAATCCGGATTAAAGGATAAATCCTCAAATCAATGGAAACAACTTAAGAAATGGAAAGAGAGAGAAATATTTCATTCATATATACACAGTTTGCACTGTGGCAAAAATAGAGTGATATTTTAAAAAATTAGAATTTCTTGAAATTGTATAGATAGTAAAGACTTTGTTCTGCTTACACTCCCTTTGATTTACCAAACCAAACTTGCTCTTAAATGGGCATTTCTAGCATTGAGCGCTAATAACAACAGCTTTTTAAAATTCTTATTTTTCCCAGGTCAAAGACCAAGGACAGAGGTCATCGAGAAGTCAAGTCTAATCTACCTACGTATGTGATAGCCTTAACCATGGATGTTCAAGCCAGACGTTGCCAGCAGAACCACATCTCTTCACCCATGGGTCAGTTTTTACTAATAATCTCAGAGACTTGAGGATATCAAAGGAAATTCTTTATTAAGAACCAAAGTTATAGATTCCTATCTTGGGTTCATTACTTTGAATTTTTGACCCAAATCATATATATCTATTGGACCAAGTTCAATTCTATGATCTTTAGAAGATGCAGCCTACAGCTGGAGAGAAACAGATACAACACCAATATCGTATCCTCTCTGAAGCCCAACTGAGAGCCTCTGGAGTCAGAAGTTTTCAAGACAAGAAAAAGTCATCATTCTTCTGAACAGAGAGAGTAGAGGCTATTCAAACATTCAACTTTAAATTGTTAATATGACTTGTTAGAATGTGATGGAGCAAGCCTCACACCTTCTAAGTTTTATGATTTTTCTCCAGAATAGAGATGGATGACCTTGAAGCCCAGTTTCCTCATAAATGTCTTTATTCAGTGATAAAATTAATTTCCCTGTAAAATAATTCCCATAAAAATGTTAAAAATATGTCATAGTCTCTCACTAAAAGGAAACAAAGCAAATTGAGCAGTTGAATAGCAGTGTAATAAATTCCATAGAAGGACCTTTAGGCAGCATTATGTATAATAGTGAAACTGGATATAATCCCATCTCTATGGAAGAAGAAATAAACAGATCATGGTATTCTTGTTCTTTGGAATACCTCTAAAACTTCTAAAAAGGTAAGTTAGAGTGACGTGCACTGATAAGGAGAGATGTCTATGATATATGGTTTGGGAAACAGCAAACTGCAAAACGATGTAGTTATGTAATTTATGTTAAAAAAAAACTTTGTGTATTTATAAATTCATAGGAAATGTCCAGAAGAATAAGCTGCAACCTGTTAACAATAGTTCCTTCTGAGAAGGGGAGTGAGTTTGCAGGGAAGGGGATAAAAGGAGAAGGTTTCATTTTACTCTATATAGATCGGTGTAATTTGACTTTGTTTTACAGGTTGGTGCAGGGCAACAGTATTATGTTCACCAGTCTCTGTACTGTATGTTACTACACAGTACGGACTGCAGGAGAAAACCCAGAGCAGCAATGAAGATAAAGAAGACATGACACCTGCAAAAAGTCAGTGGAGTATTTCTACATAACAAACCTTCCAGGTGAGTGACCGTCAGTATCTTCCACTGCTCCAGCTCTGGCAATAAACCTAGAACCTGCCCAGGGTAAGGTTCAGAACCTGCCCAGGAGGACCACACCCAACTAGTCCACTCCCCACCAGGGGCCAGTTTGTGCAGGGTGACTGCCATCAAGCAGACAATGGACTCAGGATGGGGCGTGTGCCTTTGGGGAGGCTGGAAGAGAGAGACAAAGTAGAATCCCAGCTAAGTGCACACACCTGAGAGGCAGAGTTCCCGGTGGAGACTCAAAATGTCCCAAGAAACTGTGTGAAGTGAAAGAAGCTACTCGACCAGTCTGAGCCTCAGTGTCCCCCCCTGTAAAATGGGGATCACAGGCCTACTTCACAGAGCTGTTGGGGAAGATACCTAAAAGTGCCTGTGACAGCCAGTGTCCACATTATTAACAAAGTCATATCTGACTTCAGAATAATTGATGAAAAGAATAATGTTGATGAGACCAAAGATGAGATGCCCAGCTTTGTAAGCAGCCCCAGCAGCATGAGAACGAGAGGAGCTCCAAGTAAGCAGGGCTCTTCACAGCTCCACTGGAGAGGAGAAACATGGGCTACCCCAGGATAAGCGGCTATTGTACAGGACTCGTGTAGTGAGGGTGGGTCCCTAAAGATACTGTAAAATACAGTTACACACAGTGGCTCCTAGGAAACAACTACAAAGCAATCAATGCAGCAGACAGGAATGGGAAGGGGGCGAGCAGAGGAGGGTCAGAGCTACAAAATCTGACGGAAAACACTGAACCACGAGCGCCCAGCTCTGTCAACAGCTGCTGTGGTGGCGCCAGGAGATCAAACGTCTGAGACAGCCATTGTGGGGACTGCTGGGAGCACAGTGGTCACTGCAGCCACATCCCAACAGCAGTGCATTGGAGCACACACACCCTGAGACTTTCCTCTCCGTTAATCCTTGTTTTAAGATGATGAATATCCTCACGTTACAATGTCTCCTTCCAAAACTGTGGACGAGTGTCATCAGAACCCCCTGAAGAGGTCACAGGCCAGAGTAGGATGGAACACTGGGGGCTGAGGGAGCAGCGCTGCACCTGACCATATGGACTATCACCTGGGCCTGTTGAACATGAGAGAAGAACCTGAGGATGTGGTCTAACGAGAATTCCCTGTCTTGCCACATTCAGAGACACTACAGAGTTTCTTGTCCTTTCATTACAAAAATGTTAAAGTATTCATGTGTCATTAATTCATAAAGAGGTAAATTCTTGACAAAGTGACAGGGTCCAGTTTCCATGACCAGGTTTTTCAGTTGTTTTGATAATATCCCACATTCAGGAATCAGAAATGAAACTTATTGGAATGTGTAATGTAAACAAGGACTTTTTTTCCTGTAAATCAACGCCCAGATTTTTAGGGACGACATAAATCGTGAAAGATGCTAACCATTCCTCCACAGGTTTCAATAAAACTTTTAAGTTAATTTACCAATCTCATGAAAAGAGAATTTGGCAATTCAAGTTTTTTGTTTCTGCATTCAAGCGTACAGTACAGCCAAGAGAATGAGCAGAAAAAAATTAACAGGAAGGTCTTGCTTGCATTTTATCTTTTGCAAATAATCAGGATATTTTATGTTCTGTTCCTTTCACTACTCTAATCAATTTTTAAAAAATACAGTACATCTGACTATCCCTAGGCGTGTTTATCCTGGAAACTTGCCAGAATCCAAAGCAGAGATGTTAAAGCTGACGAGTTTCAAATGCTGCCCAAGTGCTGTCTACCTTGAACATCCCTCTCCCAAAGCTGGACCACTGGTCTCTTCCTGAGGGATCAGTCACCACCCGTGTCCCTGAGAGACTGGCCACTCAGGCCTGAGCTGAGATTAGGCGATCAATCTAAAGGGCAAAACGCTTAAGCTATTCTCATCTCAAGGATGCTGTTTCGGAGGCCTCTGCACTGGAATGGGTCGGTGAAAACGGCCTACTAGATACTTGTCATTATTGTTCCTGTTATTGTTTTGATTCACACAGAAAAAAATCACTACCTGAGAAAATGAATTTAAAATTTATTTTTAACTTGGGGAGAAAAAAATTGAGAATTTCAAACCTGGAAATGAAAAAAAAGACTATGATAAATATGCTGAAGGCTTTAATGGAAAAAGTAGACAAGCTGCAAGAACAGATAGATAGTGTAAGCAGAAAGATGGAAATTCTAAAAAAACCAACAAAAAAAAAGAAATGCTTGAGTTCAAAAACACTATAACAGAAATGAAGAATGGGCTCGTTAGTAAACTGGACAAAGCTGAGGAAAGATTCTCCGAGCTTGAGGACATAACAATAGAAACTTCTAAAATCCACTGTTGTTCTTTTCTCATGAATTCTTTGTTTTCCATTGATATTAACAGAAAAGAATAATAGTATAAATAGAATAGTGAGGCGGCTGTGCATCCCCAATTATATTTTATTTAAGCTAATCTTGAAGTTAGTTTACTTTGCTTAGTGTAATTTAGTGGAATGGATTAGCCAAACACGATGTGTGGCAGGGAAGGAAGAGGATGGGTCAGATGGTGTGAAAAACTGGTTGCAAATTGGCAGATGTTAATAATAACTGTTGACATCCATTGGGTGTTCAGTCACTGCTCTAAGCACTTCACTGGTAGTTACTCTTTCAGGTCTAACAACACATTCAGGAGTAGATATTAGTATTATCTCCACTTTGCAGATGAAGAAACTGAGGCTCTGAGTGGGTAAACAACTTGCCCAAGATCATACAACTAGTCATTGGTAGAACCAGAATAACGCATTCGTGGATCGTTGACAATTAACTTTACATGGTGAAGAAAACAAGAATGTCATTAATGATCAAAGAATCTTAATTTGAAGGAATTAAAATGTAATCTATTTGAATCACTAGATATTGGTGCCAATTCTATTTCACATGATATTTTTCTTAAAGTTCAAGTACATAAATAACTGTATATAAATAACTGTATGTATAAAATTAATGCAAGACTATTTCAAAAGGAGTGTTTTTTTACAAGGTATGATTTTTTTACTTTTCAGAGATCAGTTAATATTGTCAAGATAACTAGCCATATTTCTGGAAATAGAGGTAAATATTCCTGCTTCTTAAATTAGTCTCTTCTTTGAATTGATGTGTTACTAATAATTTATCATTTGAATGATCTGTCTCTTTTAAGAGTCACTGTAATTGTTTCTTAAGAGTCCTAACTTTGTGTGTGTGTGCGAGTTTTTCTCAACTGGGGACAGTCTCCTCACCCAGGGAATACCAGGCAGTGTCTGGAGACATTTTTGATTGTCACAACTTGGAGGAGAGTGAGGTGCTACTGGCATTTAGTGGGTTGAGGCCAGAGATGCTGCTAAACCTCCTACAGTGCACAGTGCACACGACAGTCCCCCACAGCAAAGAATGTTAATAGTATCAAGGTTGAGAAACCCTGATGTGTGTGTGTGCGTGTGTGGGTGTGTGGGTGGGTGTAATATGTATGTATATCAATGTCATTCTAAAACATAGGGATACAAAAATAAATTAATTTTTAGATGATACTTTGTTTTCAAATGAAATATTTATTCTTTATCATTCAGTTATAATTGATCGCTTCCAAACATAATGTCACTTGATAAGATTCTATAAATATGTATTGAACACCTCTTCTTTGCCAGGCACTATGCTAGACACTAGAGGTAGACATCATTCCCGCCATCATGAATCTTAGTATATCCTTCTAAAGGGACCTGAACATTGTTTTTGTATCAGCCTAGATTAGACTATTTCATATTATGATATTTTCCCAAAAAAGAGGAAAGGAAATTGGCTGTTGACTGTCTCAACTCAAGATACAAATGTAAAATCAAATTAAATGAAAATAAATTAAATGGAATCAATGAAACTGGTCATTGTTGGCTTGAGTAGGTTGTTGGAAAGTGTTGGCAATGTCAAACCACTGATTTTTCTTTTCTCCTGTCCTTTGGGGGTAAAGTTTCACAGATATCATTGCTCTTGCTAAAAGTAGCTGTCTCCTAGGACATAGTGAAAATGACATTTGGAATTTTAAAAAGGTTCTTTTCTAGTCCTACTCTTCCCATTTAGTGACACTGTTACTTTTATGCATAATATGGCAGAACTAACCTTATGGATGAATGAAATGAGTATAGCAACTTAAAAGCACTCAAAATATTTATCCCCATTATGCCTGAAATTGCAGCACTTGAGAATAATTCCTTTGGGTAGGCATTATGTCTTCAAGAGTTTTGTATTAAAATGCAGATGCTCCAGAGAGAAGAAGAGAGAACATAAAAAGTAAAGTTTGTAAAAGATTTTATTTTAAATTTTCCTACTTTGGGGATTTAGAAAAGATACTGACTTGGAAAAATATGAGGGGAGAAAAGCAAATTACAAATTTCAAAATAGCAGGTACAATATAAGATACATATTATATACTTTGTGTATAATATGTGACATATAATACACTCTCAATGGTGTGATGTTAGGGGATTTTTATTATTTACTTGCTCATACACACACATATTTTGTTTCTTTTCCAGTTAACGTGTCCTATTTATGTCAGTTTTTCATAAAGTTAATTATTTAGGTCAAAAAGAAAGCACTGAGTCCTCAGGTAGGTTTAAGCTCAAACTACACAAAGTGTTCTGGAGATCTGGAGGGGGTGGGGCACATTTTGGCACACGAGAACATGTGCAGTCCACGAAGGACCCGGGATGGAATCGCAGAGATCTAACCCTTGACACAGCTCCTGTCGAAGTTAAGCATGTTTCCATTGAGCGGGCCATTGAGCTTACTTACACAGGATATAACGCACGCTGGAGACAGCGGTGTGACTTTGTCTTGGGTCAGGGATGGGTGTCACTACATGAGGAGCAAGAGATGAGATTGTTTTCTTGGCAGATTACAGTTACATTCTGCTCAGCATGAGCCGTAAAGGCACAAGCCCTTTTTCAATATCTATGACACACTGAAAACATTTCATGCTCAATGTAAACAACCAAACCAAATGCACAGACTTGTGCCAGTCTGCCACCATCCTCAAAGGAAGGCTACAGACAGACACACTTCTAACTAAACCACCACATCTAATGGCTGAGAATTCTGCTAATGACATACTTGATTCAAAGAAATGCAATATCAGAACTTCGGAATATAGAAGTGTTTGTTACAGCCAATTTTTGGTTAACAGCTTGTAAAGTACTCAGAAATAAATGGTGAAGGTTGTTTTCTGTTTCAGTGTGATTATATACAATGTGTCCATGCGTTTCACCAAGCATACATGGAGTACCTGCTGTTTCAGCTGTGCTATGTTTGAAGCTAGAAAGATGAATAAGCTATGATCTGTGCACACAGGGCTTAGAGGTCAACGAGGGGCACCAGCCCATATGGTGTGTGTATGATGCCATGGAGCACAGAGAAGGGATGCTGTGGGCATGGGGGTGCTGGGAATGTTTGGGAGGAGATGATGCTGGAACCGAGTCTTGCCAGACAGACAGGGTGGAAAGGAAAGATGTTTCAAACTGACATAAAAGCACAGAGACATGCAAGAGCCCAGAGTTTTAAAAAACTGCAAATATTTCCAAAAGATTGAATTGGACTTTCACTTCTGGCCAAGATGGAGTAACATGGACTGGGTTTACCATCCCATCAGAAACAACTTAAGAAACAGGCAAAATATAGAAAACACTCGTTTTCAGACTCTGCACACCAGGCAGTGAGGACAGTGACCCCTGAGAGAGGGGAAACCAATGAGGTGAACTCTGTGTTTATCCTAGCTTACTGCCCGGAGAGAGTCTCCAGGGTGCAGCTTAGAGAGTGGGAGCCCATGTGGAGCCTGAGTGTCCAGGGAGGCCATGGCATCTTCAGTTCTCAGGCAGAGGAGCAAGGAGGGGAGCACTGCACATTGAGAGAGCTCCAGAGACCCGCAGAGGCCCCCAGAGTCTTCAGGAGAGTACTGATAAGCACCTGAGGGTGGGGGAACTACCCTAGGCTCAAGAAAGAACCATTGGATAGGAGCAGAGGGAATAGTCCTTGAATGAAATACCCGATAATTCACAGGGCATCAGAGAGAGTATTTAAAAGAACATTGCTTAGGTAGTGTGGCAAAATTAGTTCTAGAATAAAGGCCACTCTCATCCTGCGTATCAAAGCTTAACAGAAGCTTCAAAAAGATCAAACTGTTTCCAAGTTTTTTAACTGCTTCCTAGAATAAAGCTCAAGAAAATATTTATAGGAATAGAAAAATATCTAGCACCTAAGAAGTTAAAATTCACAATGTCTGGCATCCAGTGAAAAATGACAAGGTGCGCAAACAAGCAGGAAAATACAATGAATAATGAGGAGAAAAATCAGTCAATAGAAACATACCCAGAAATGACACAGACATTAAATTAGACAAAGATAGACAAAAACACTAAAACAGTTATTATAACTATATTCCATTTGTTTAAGAACCTAAAGGAAAGATTGAGCATATTAAGTAGAGAAATGGAAGATATTGAAAAACAAACTGAAATTTTAGACATGAAAAATACAGTATCTATGGTGAAAAATATACTGGATGGGATTAACAGCAGGTTAGATACAACAGAAGAAAAGAATAGTAAAGTTGAATGTGTAGCAATAGAAACTGTCCAGAATGAAACACAGAGAGAAACAAGGTTTAAAGCAAAATGAGCAGTCAGTGAGCTGTGGGACTTCAAGTTGCATACACTGTAACCCTGTACCTGAGGCCAAAGCTGATTGATTTATGGGTGGACACCTTGACCATGGCTGGGCTCATGACTTTCTTCCTTGGGATTTTGAATTTAGTACCCAGAGAGAATCAAGCCAGTGTCACTCCGTGTGACTGAAGCAGAAACATAGAAACCTTCATTGTTTCCCACCAGGTAGACTGAGAAGCAGAACAAGTTAGTCTATAACAAGTGGAGGAAAGAAACAGACATAGAGAGGAAAGTAGAGGTGTGATATGGAGGGAGAAATCATGGAGTTTTCCAGGTCTTGGTTCAAGTTGTTTCTGAGCTTAATTGTACCCCTGTTCTTTTTTTTTTTTTTCAGGATTGTTATGCACATTTATTCAATTATTGCCTCAGAGCACTAAAAAATACTAATAGATTGAAATACTTTGACTTTCCAAACATAAACTTTTTTTCAAATGGGCTAAAATTACCCTTAGTATTTAATAAATTAATAATATCATCTATGTCCCTACTCTTTTTTTTTTTAATTTTTTGTTTATTGCAGTAACATTGGTTCACAACATTGTATAAATTTCAGGTGTACATCATTATACTTCTATTTCTGCATAGATTACATCATGTTCACCACCCAAATACTAATTACAACCCATCACCACACACATGTGCCGAATTATCCCTTTCACCCTCCTCCCTCTCCCCTTCCCCTCTGGTAACCATCAATCCAATCTCTCTCTATGTGTTTGTTTGTTGTTGTTATTATCTACTAGTTAATGTGTGAGATCATATGTGTACCCCTGTTCTGTTCAGCTTCTCTTTAGATTCCATGAAATATGGTTTTTTGTCATATATAATGAAAAAGGCCTTAAATGATATAGAGGTGATGCATTTGCTTTTGGACTCATGATGGGAGTGTTTATGGGATATCAACATGGAAATATCCACTAGGCGGTGAACAGAGTTCTCTGAAGTTCAGAGAAGAAGTATGCACCCCAAATTTACATTTTTATTCTATCTATCTATAGAATAAATAGACTCTCTAAATCTATAAGTTTATATGAAATTGATAATTGAGAACATATAGAGGGAAACAAAAATAAAGCCAAGGATGGGACCTGGAAAACAACCACATTAAAGAGGCAAAAAGTGCATCCAGAGAAAGACTCTGAGAAGGAAGATTTATCAAAGTAGAATGAGAGCATAATGTTGAGGAAATCAAAAGAAGGGAGAATCTAAAGAAAAGAGAATTTGATAATATTGTCAAATTCCTAAAGGACCTAAGACATTCCTAATTGGCAACCTAATTCCTGATTGGCAACCACCAACTTCCTATATTTCTAACCTTACTTCCTATTTTCTGCCCATATTTACCATACTTGAGTTTATATTTCCCTGTTACTGGCCTCAGCATGCTAACGTAACCGTAGCTATTCATCTATTTAGGATAGTTGGACTTGGCAATCTTAAACCTACATTATTTACAATACCTGACAAGGATTAAAGATCCAGTCAAAGCAGATCCACAGAGAAGAGCTGAGCCTTTCTCCCCAGAAAGACAATTGCATGCCAATAGGATTGGGGGAGGCAAGGCAGGAGCTGGAGGACAACGTATGGTTTCCATAAGAGGAAATCAAGCCTCATCAATCTATTAAAGTGTTTTTAGGAGGCACATATGCATGGGAGACAAAAGCCCATGAATGGTGTCTATTTAGATTTTCAAAAAGCCTTTCACAAAGTTCCACACAAAAGGCCATTTAAAAAATTGAGTTAGCCTGGTATGATGGAGACTGGTGCAATGCACAGGGAAGTTGCTTAGAGACAAGAAACAAAGGTTTAGGATAAAAGGGTACCTCTTGGAGGAAGAAGTCTGAACATTGGCATTTCCCTATGACTACCCTTGTTTAATATTTTTATGTCTTATTTGGAGAAGGGAAGGCACAATGACACCACATTCTTCTGATTATGGAAAGCCCAAGTATATGGGAATAACTTGATGTTAGTGTGAGGCTATGTGAATAGGCATAAAATATTGAATTGTTCTTTATACAGGCAAAAATAAAACATTGAACTTAGGGAAAAATAATCTAAAGTATACTTAGAAGTTTCATTTACTCATTCATTCATTACACAGTTATTGAGGATCTACTATGTGGCCAGATATTGTGCTATAATTTGGGGAGAAAATAATTGAGAAGGGATTTCTCCCTGTTGTTAGAGAACTGAAATGGAACAAGAAGATATTCCTGAATCTTGAGAAAAGCAAATTTAAGGTGAATAAAAGGATGTAGTTCACACAATAGGAAACACATGGAGCTTAGTTTTCTAAGAGTTAAGCTGATAAGGTTGCAAAATGTAGATATACTCAAAATATTGAGATAATTCCTAAAACGCACTGATATGATGGTTCTGTTAAGGGAAGCTAGAATATTTGGGGCTACATCCATAACATCTCTATACATGAGGACCATTTTTTGTTTCAAGTGACAAAAACCCAACTCAAAACTAACTAAAAAATAAAAAGGTAAGCCTGACTTCAGGCGTAGCTGGGTGTGGAGAGGCAGGAGGTGTCACAAGAGCTTGGTGTGGCTCCCTTGCTCTCCACCTCTCAGCTCTCTGTTATTCTGTGTTGGTTTCATCCTAAGAGTTTTTTCACAGGGAGTAAAGGAGGCTTATATATGGGTATGGAAGGTGGAAAAAATTCTGGTTTTCTGTGTTGCCCAGCACCTGTGATCTTAGGAGACATTTTTTCTCCCAGCACCCATGTCAATTCCTGAAAAAGGACAGTGAATGGCCCAGCCCTGAACCACTCACTGTGGCCAGAAAGTTGAAACACTGTTACTGGCCAGGCCAGGGACACCCCAGCTGCCAACCGGAAGAGCCAGGGTGAGGGGGAGCAGTCATCCTCCCAGAACCACACAGACTGAGAATGAGGAGGAGGTCATTTCCCAAGTAGATGGTCGGCAGACAAACAGTAAGAGAGAACAACTATCTGCTTCCTCTCTATAAGTCATCATAGACTGATTATGGTTGTGGCAGGAGCCTCTAAGATAATTCCCCTCTCATTCCTGCCTTCTGTTATTCACACCCCTGTATAATCCCCTCCCTTTCAATGTGGGAGATTTAGTGACTCACTTCTAAAGAAAAGAATGTGGCAGAAGCAATGGAACATCACTTCTGAGATTCAGTTATAAAAGACTTCAAGTTCCAGGGGCCAGCCCCATGGCCTAGTGGTTGAGTTCAGTGCACCCTGCTTTGGTGGCCTGAGTTCATGAGTTTGGATCTCAGGCATGGACCTACACCACTCAGTAGCCATGCTGTGGCAACATCCCACATACAAAATAGATGTTAGCTCAGGGCCAATCTTCCTCAAGTGAAAAAAGAGAAAGATTAGCTCAGGGTGAATCTTTCTTGGCAAAAAAAAAAAAAAGACTGCAAGTTCCGTCTGGGATGCTGTGACTCTTTCTAGCTCTCTCTTGGATTGTTCACTCTGGGGCAGCCAGCTACCATGCTGTGAGCCAGTCCTATGGAGAGGCCCAGGTAAATGAGCTTGGAGGTGGATTTTCTGAGACTGATAATAACCAGATGTTTGAGCTGGATCCTCCCCAGTCCAGTCTTTAGATGAGACTGCAGACCTGGCTGACAGCTCAGCTGCAGCTCCATGAGAGAACTGGAACCAGAGGCACCCAGCTAAGCTATGCCCAGATTCCTGACCCACAAAAACTGAGAGATCATACATTTTTCCTGTTATAAGCCACTAAAGCTTTGGGGCAATTTGTTAAACAGCAACAAATTACTAATACACTGGGGTTGGTACAATAAGGTAATATTTATGTTCTTATGTACAAATGACCAAAAATAGGAAAATACATACAAGATCAGATAAACAAATCTGTTAAAATATCATATGTGATTCTGTCATATGTTTGAATATTTTCTGTGTTGAATGTGAAGAAAATGAACTTTTCCCCCATAGATGAAAATATTGGGTATTATTTTTATGGATAAATAGACTGAATATATGGCAGCTGCATTGTATCTTATTAAATACAAATCTTTAATCAAGAGACAGTAATTACAGCATTCTGTAGCTAAAGTCTAGATACATTATTTGGCTATGTTCTGGACTGTTTCTCTAATTTTTTTATGGTTCAAATGAGATCTTCAATTGTAATTGGAGGTTAAAAAGAATCGTTTTGCCAAGTTTCCTTTGACTCCTTGTTTAAAAGATCTGACATGAATCACCATGAAGGAAAGGTCTACATAAGGTCAAGGTGACTTTATCTTTGAGATCTGTTTATGTCTTCGTGTTTGTAGGTTACCTAAGTACCACTCCCTGATGAAATGTCTAAAAAAATCTCAAGGGAAAAAGAGATAGGACTGAGTCCAAAATCAAAAGGGTGTTTATTAAAGCCAATTTTCTTTAGCAGAAGCCTTACAATAAAATAAAAGATATTTTTAAATTTATAAATTCATAAACCTGAGTATAGACCCAGACTGATGTAATTCCATAAAAAATATCAAGTTGTAACCTCTGAAAACTAAGTAGGTAATAGAACTGTTGATTAACCTCAACTGAAGTGCTTATACCTGTTACTATATTCAGAAGTTAATAGCTACCCTGGGGCATTTTTAACTTATGTGTGACATTAAGTGGGGTTTTCCTCTGATGATTGCCTTAGTGTTTCAGAAAATTCTAATTAGCAACTAATTTCCATTCCACCCTGTCATCACACAACCTTCATGCTGCTGCTGTAACTTTATTTCTTCAAATATGACAGAGGGAGGCTCCAACAAGTTCTGAAGGTGCTTTTGATAATTATATAGCACAGGGAACAACACTACCTTTGCTATTATTTCTGTAAGATACAGTGTATCCAGACAACCAGTGTGTTCAATGTAGAGCCAAAACAAAGTTTATCTGCTTGTGTATTTGGGAGACCAGCGTCTCACAGTGAGCCTGTAATATGCCTCCCACCTTCTTACAGGCTCCAGGTTTTCTTGCAAGAGACTGGAAAGCAGGAGCCTTTACTTGAGATTCATTGGAATTCAATGAATACTTAGAATTCATTACTCATGACCAGTTAACTCATTCCTTGGTGCAAATTTCTTCATGCTAACCAATTCTCACTCATGTGCAAAGAAAATTTCATGTTTTAACATGTAGTATTACATTTGGTTGAGTTTTTTAAAAAAATTTTCCTTCCTTATATAACTTTCAACTACTGTAGAGGACTGTTATGAAACTATTTAATTGTTGTTGTTCAGTCCTTTGAAGCTTAATGAGGAAAGTTGTATGAATATACACATAGTCATGCAAACATACCCCCTTATTGCCTAGGTGCTAGGTAATGCCCAAAGTTATTGAGCCCAAGGAACTGAAGTCGTATTTGTGATGATTGATGCTTTGCTGAGAGCCAAGTCTATCGGAGCTGGAGAAGAAACAGAACTGATGGTTCCATCTTCTCTTCCAGAGTCAAGAACTTTGATACCCCAAGCCCCTGAGAGGTTTAGATCACCTTGGAGCTGTTGAAAAGCTAATCTGGCGCTATCACGTGGAAATGGAGGGGTTCTGTGTACCATCACCTTGATTTCACATTGGAAAGCCAAAGTTTTTATTCCAACTCCAGATAATTCCACAGAGAAATGGTTATTATGTATTATTATTTGCCTACTTAAGGTAGAAAGGTCTTCTATAGACAATAGCAAAGAAAGAAACCATAAAGGAAAGACTGATAGATTTTGCTACAAAAAAGGGAAAACATTTGTAACTAAAAAAAAATACGGTAAATAAAACGAAAAGGCAAATTAAAATAATGGAAGGTATTTGCAAAATGTATGACAGAAGATTAGGGCTAATACACAGAGAGTTCTTTTTAATCTCTATAAATAAAATTAAGTTTCTGTTTCTTTTCCTCTCTGGGGATAGTGTCTAGAGGCATTCAAAATGGTCCAGCACTTGACATACTGTTGTAGGCTATCTTACAATACAGCCTTCAACAATGCTAGGCTGTCCTGAGCCCCTGGTATTAGCATTGTTTACCTTCATGCCAAGAAGGGTGGGACAACACCAAAATCCACATGTCATGTGTGCCCAGGTCAACTTCAAGGGGTTCATGCCATGAGACCTAAAGTTCTCATGAGATTGTCTAAAAAAAAAAGAAAAAATATCATCCGGGCCTGTGGTGCTTCCACAGTTGCTAAATGTGTCTGTGAGAGGATCAAGTATGCTTTTCTAACGGAGGAGTAGAAAATCATTGTGAAAGTGCTGAAGGCACAAACACAGAGTCAGAAAGCTAGATTTAAAAATAGATTTTTTTGAATAATAAAATCAAAAGCCTTCTAAAAAAGTTAGTTTCTTCTGTTACTGCATCGTGGGAAAATGGAAGGGCATATTTTTACCAAATTTGGAGATATATTTGGGGTGACCTGACTTAAAATATAGCCTATGTGTTGTACAAGAGGTCCATTTGGGAGGACCCTGGGGAAAACCAAGGGAGCTGGGCAGTCCTGCTGTAGAGCAGCTGAAGCTGAAGTTCAAAGCAAGGCCATTGGGAGTGTCCATTGGGTCAGACATACTAGCTGAAGGATTAATGGTACTAACACTGGCTAAAGCATAGAGTGTTTTGAGGACTCAATGAGATCATCCATGTAAAGTGCTGAACTCAACGCCCAGCACATTCACTCAATGATTCATTTACTCAGCAAATTTTTATTGAGTGACTGCTGTGTACCAGGTGCTCTGCTGGATGCTAGGGATATAGCAGTGATCCAAACAAGACAGCCATCTCTACCCTCTCAGGGCTTACATTCTACTTACATTCCTTTTTTTCTAAATTATCCAATTTGCTGGCATGTAATTGTTCATAGTAGTCTCTGATAATCCTGTGTACTTCTGTGGTGTCAGTTGTAATGCCACCTTTTTAATTTAAATTTTACCTATTTGAGTCCTGTCTTTTTTCTTGCTTAGTCTAGCTAAAGGTCTGACTATTTTTTGTGTGTGTGTGAAGAAGATCAGCCCTGAGCTAACATCCATGCCACTCCTCCTCTTTTTGCTAAGGAAGACTGGCCCTGAGCTAACATCCGTGCTGATCTTCCTCCACTTTATGTGGGACGCCGCCACAGCATGGCCTGACAAGTTGTGTGTTGGTGCGTGTCCAGGATCCGAACCCCGGCTGCCAGCAACAGAGTGCACGCACTTAACCGCTGCGCCACGGGGCCGGCCCCCTGTCTATTTTTTTTATCTTTTCAAAAAACCAACTCTTATTTTTGGTGATATTTTCTCTTGTCTTTCTAGGCTCTATTTCACTTATTTATGCTCTAATCTTTATTCTTTCTTTCTTTCTGCTAACCTTTGGGTTCGTTTGTTCTCCTTTTTCTAGTTTTTCTAGCTTCTTGAGGCATAAAGCTAGCTTCTTTGTTTGAGATTTCTTTTTTCTTAATTAGCCATTTATCACGTTAAACTTCCCTCTTAGAACTATTTTTGCTGCATCCCATACATTTTTGTATGTTGTGTTTCCATTTTCTTTGACTCAAGATATTTTTTGATATCTTCTTTAAACTATTGATTGTTCAGAAGAATGTTAATTTCCACATATTTGTGAATTTTCCAACTTTATTCTTGCTATTGTTTTCTAGTTTCACGCTTTTGTGTTTGGAAAAGATATCTGGGATGATTTCAATTTTTTAAAATTTGTTAGGACTTGTTTCGTGGCCCAACATTTTGTCTATCCTGAAGAATGATCCATGTGTCCTTCAGAAAAATGTGTATTGTGCTGCTCTTGGATGGAATGTTCTAGACAGGACTTTTAGATCCTTTTCGTCAATAGTGTTTTTCCACTTCTGCTGTGTTCTCATTCATTTTCTGTCTCAATGATCTATCCATTGTTGATAGTGGGGTAATGAAGTCCCCTCCTATTATTGTATTACTCTTGATTTCTCCTCTAATTTCTGTTAATATTTACTTTAGGGGCCAGCCGTGTGGCTTAGCGGTTAAGTGCGCTCGCTCCGCTACTGGCGGCCCAGGCTCGGATCCCGGGCGTGCACCGATACACTGCTTCTCTGGCCATGCTGAGGCCGCATCCCACATACAGCAACTAGAAGGATGTGCAACTCTGACATGCAACCATCTACTGGGGCTTTGGGAAGAAAAAGGGAAAAAAAGGAGGAGGATTGGCGATAAATGTTAGCTCAGGGCCGGTCATCCTCAGCAAAAAAGGAGAATTAGCAGGGATGCTAGCTCAGGGCTGATATTCCTCACAAAATAAATAAATAAATAAATAAATAAATAAATAAATAAATAAATATTAAAAAAAATATTTACTTTATATAGTTAGGTGCTCCGATGTTGAGTGCGGTATATTTACAATTTTTATGTCCTCTTGATGAGTTGCCCCTGTATCAATATATAGTGACCTCCTTGTCTCTTGTGAACAGATTTTGACTGAAAGATTATTTTGTCTGACATAAGTATAGCCACTCCTGTTTTCTTTTGGTTACCATTCACATGTTATTTAGTTCAATTCCTTCATTATTACTCTAAGTATGTCCTAAAAGCTAAAATGAGTCTTTTGTGTGTAGCATACTGTTGGATCTTGTTTATTTTGTCTGTTCAGCCATTCTGTGTCTTTGATTGGAGAATTTAATCCATTTACCCTTAAAATAGATATTGGCAGGTTAGGACTTACTGTTGCCCTTTTTGGTATGTGTGTGAAGAAGATAAGCCCTGAGCTAACACCTGCTGCCAATCCTCTTCTTTTGTACTGAGGCAGACTGGCCCTGGGCTAACATTCATGTCATCTTCCTCTACTTTATGTGGGATGTCTGCCACAGCAGTATGTAGGTCCACGCCCGGGATCTGAACCTGCGTAGCCCAGGCCACCAGAAGCAGAGTGCATGAACTTAACCACAACACCACCGGGCCGGCTCCACTCTTCCCCTTTTTTGGATTTTCTGGTGGTTTTGTAGTTTCTTTCTTCCTCTTGCTGTCTTCCTTTGTGATTTGTTGATTTTTTTTTAGTTCCATGATTTGATTTTGTTCTCATTATCTGTTGTGTATCTACTAGAGAATTTTTCTTTGTGGTTTCCATGAGGCTTATGTAAAATATATCCTACCTACAGAAGTCTAATTTAAAGTGATAACAACTTGACTTTAATTGCATACAGGTCTGTACACTTTTATTTCTCCCCTCACATACATTTTATGCTTTTGATGTCACATTTTACATCTTATTATATTGTGTATCCACTAACAAATTACTGTAGCTATAGTTATTTTAATATTTTTGCTTTTAACATTTACACCATAGTTAAAAGTGTTATGCACCATCATTACAGTGTTGGAATATTCTCAATTTAACTATATGTTACTTTTACTAGTTAGATTTATACTTTCATATGCTTTCATGTTGTTACTTAGTGTGTTTTCCTTCAACCAGAAGAACTCCCTTGAGGATTTCTTGTAAGGCAGGCCTTGTATTGATGAATTCCCTCAGCTTTTGTTGGTCTGGGAATGTCTTCATCTTATCTTCATTTCCGAAGGACAGCTTTACTGAATAAGGTATTTTTGATTTGCAGTTTTTTCCTTTCAGCACTTGGGATAGGTCACCCCACTCCCTCCTGGCCTGCAAGGTTTCTGCTGGGAAAACTGCAACCCCTTTAAATGTGATGAGTCACTTCTCTCTTGCTGATTTCAAAATTCTCTTTTTGTTTTTGATTTATGACAATTTGATTGTAATGTGTCTTGGGGTAATATTCATCACATTGAACTTGGTGAGGTCTTTTGAGCTTCAAGAATCTGAATGTCTATATCCCTCCCACGATTTGGGAACTTTTCAGTCATTATTTCTTTAAATAATCTTTCTGCTCACCTCTCTCTATCTTCTCCCTCTAGGACTTCCTAGTGTGCATATTCCTTCCCATGACAGTGTCCCATAGATCTTGTACACTTTTTCACTCTTTTTCATTATTTTTTATTTTCCTAAGTGGATAATTTCAAATGATGATTTTGAGTTTGCTCATTCTTTCTTCTGCATGGTAAAACCTACTGTTGAAGCTCTCTATTGAATTTTTAGTGTTGTCATTATACCAGGATTTCTGTTTGGTTCTTGTTTATGATTTCTATTTCTCTATTAATCACCTCATTTTGTTCATTCATTATTCTCCTGCATTTGTTTAGTTGTCTGTCTGTGTTCTCTTGCATCTCATTCAGCTTCTTTAAGATGATTATTTTGAATTTTTTGTCAGGCAGTTTGTAGATTTGCATTTCTTTGGGTTAGGTTACTGGAACTTTATTTGTTACTTTTGATGGTGTCATGTTTTCCTGATTCTTTGTGATCTGTGTAGCTCTGTACTGTTGTTAGTACATTTGAAGAAGCAAGTACTTCTTCAAGACTTACAGACTGGGTTCCACTGGTAAAAATCCTTCTCCTCTCAGGTCCGTGATCTGATGGGTTTGCCTCCAGGGTCACAGTCAAGCCTATTGGAGATGGGTCATGTGGCTGTGGCTGGGTCCACAGTGGTGTCCATGATTTGTGGGCCTGTTACTAGGGGCTTCGGCAAGCTGAATCCTATATGGTCCCTCAGTGGATGGGAACACATCCAGGACCTTGGTCAATATGGCTGGCAGTGACAAAGTTCCTCTTCAGGGTTCACATTTGGGTCTGCAGAAGGTGGACCTGTTTCCGGGTGTGTGGATGGTTAAATGGTAAATCTCTTGTCAGATTCCTGGGATGGCCCCACCAGGTCACTAGGTGGATCCCTGGGTGGGAGGACTAGCCCAGTACCACAGCTTAGAGGTGTTATAAATAAGTCACAGGGCTGCTTCAGGATCTGCAGCCAGATTAAGGTCTGCAGGTCCTCCTTAGAGGGCACAGATGGGGTGCCTCCTACCAGGGCCGTGGGTGGGCATGACTGCTCCCTCACTGCTGCTGAGAGGGGCTGGAGCCATGTTACAGGACTGCTTCAGAACCCATGGTTGCACCTAGATTAGTGGACCTGCCTCCAGGGGCACAGATGGGTGTGTCTCCCAGCAGGTCCCTGGACAGGCATAACTGCTACTGGAGTGTGGCTGGGATGGACTGGAGACAGGTTACAGGGCTGATTCAAGATCCACTTTTGGAACGATGTCCATGGGCCATCCTCTGAGGACATGGATGTGTGTGTCTCCCACTGGGTCTCTGTATAAGCTTGTCTGCTCCTGGACCGTGGCTGAGAGAAGCTGTAGCTTGGTCATAGGCCACTTCAGAGTCCACAGCAAGGACCAAGGCAGACAAGCCTGTTACCTAAGACACAGAGAGGAGTAACTCCCTCTGGGTCTCTTGGTGGTTGGTGCTGATGGCAGGACCAAAGCCAAATGGGGCTGTAGCCAATTCAACAAGGAAATGAGGCTTTTAGCATGGCTGCAGCCAGGGATATGGTCAGCAAGCCTGAGACCTGAGTGTGGGGTTGCCCTCTCAAAAGTCCCTCCTCACTCTTGGGCTCCACCAGGGTTTCACAGCTGGCTACTTGGATCTCGAAGCTCCCAAAAAGGCACTTATGTCCATGGATGGCTGCCAAATTATTGTTCCATTATTTGGAATGATCCAAATTATTATCGGGGAGAGAAGGGGAGGAGACCTCCTATCCACTACCTTGCTGTCATTCCCATAGGTATTATCTTTTCAGTTACTGTGAGGATTACATAAAACATCTTATAGTGATAATAATCTTTTCTAAATGGATAACAACTTAACTTCAATTGCATACAAAAACATTACTCCCTTACATTTCCACCCCATGCTTTATGTTATCACTTTCAAATTACATATATTTATATTTTGTATCCATTAACATAGTTTTATTGTTACATTGTTATGGTTACCCTCTGTGCTTTTTACCTTTTAAATGGCATATGAGAATTATAAGTGATTTTTGTTACCATATCACAGGATTCTGTATTTGTTTATATGTTTACCCTACCAGAGAGCCTTCTATTTTCATGTTGCTTTCTAGTGTCCTTTTGTTTCAAGATGAAGGACTCTCTTGCAGTTCTTGTAGGACAGTTCTGTTGGTGATGCTCTTCCTCAGTTTTGTTTATCTGGGGAAGTCTTTATCAAGCTTTCATTTTTGAAGGACAGTTCTGCTGGATATAGTATGCTTGGTTGGCAGGTTTTTTAAAAATCTGACAGCACTTTGAATACGTCATCCCACTCCCCTCTGGCAGGCCTGTAATGCTCCTGCTGAGAAATTGCAGATAGTTTTATAGGTCTTCTCTTGTATCTGATAGGTCCCTTTCATGCTGCTTTCAAGATTTTCTCTTGTATTGGACTTTTGTCAGTTTGACTATAAAGAGTTTAGCTGTGGGATTCTTCTTTTTTTTTTTTTAATCTGTGTGTTTTTTTTCTTTTCTTTCTTTATTTTTTCTGAATTTGCTTTTTTTTTTAAAGATTTTATTTATTTATTTTCTTCCCCCCAAAGCCCCAGTAGATAGTTGCATGTCATAGCTGCACATCCTTCTAGTTGCTGTGTGTGGGACACGGCTTCAGCATGGCCGGAGAAGCGGTACGTCGGTACGCACCCAGGATCTGAACCTGGGCCGCCAGCAGCAGAGCGTGCGCACTTAACCGCTAAGCCACGGGGCCGGCGCTGCTTTTTTTATTTTTTTTTATGACAGTAACATTTGTTTATAACATTGTATAAATTTCAGGTGTACATTGTTATACTTCTATTTCTGCATGGATTACGTCATGTTCTCATGTTCACCACCCAAATACTAATTACAGCCTATCACCACACACGTGCCTAATTATTCCTTTTGCCCTCTTCCCTGCCCCCTTCCCCTCTGGTAACCACCAAGCCAATTTCTGTCTCTATGTGTGTGTTTGTTGTTATTATCTACTAAATGAGTGAGATCATACAGTATTTGACCTTCTCCCTCTGACTTATTTCACTTTGCATAATACCATCAATGTTCATCCATGTTGTCACAAATGGCTGGATTTCATCGTTTCTTATGGCTGAGTAGTATTCCATTGTGTATATATACCACATCTTCTTTATCCATTTCTGATTTTCTTCCTATAGTTGATTTCTAGTTTCATACCGTTGTGGTCAGAAAAGATGCTTGGTATTATTTCAATCTTCTTAAATTTATGGAGACTTGTTTTGTGGCCTAATATGTGATCAATCCTGGAGAATGTTCCATGTGCATTTGAAAACAATGTGTATTCTTCGGTTTTTGGATGGAATGTTCTGTGCATATCTACTAGGTCCATCTGTTCTAGTGTGTCATTTAAGGCCAATGTTTCCTTATTGATCTTCTGTTTGGATGATCTATCTGTTGGTGTAAGTGGAGTGTTAAAGTCCCCTACTATTATTGTGTTACTGTCTATTTCTCTTTTCATGTCTGTTAATAATTGCTTTATATATTTAGGTGCTCCTACGTTGGGTGCATAGATATTTACAAGTGTTATATCCTCTTGTTGGATTGTTCCCTTGACCACTACGTAATGCCCTTCTTTGTCTCTTTTTATGGTTTTTATTTTAAAGTCTATTTTGTCTGATATGAATATTGCTACCCCAGCTTTCTTTTCATTGCCATTTGCATGGAGTATCTTTTTCCATTCCTTCACTTTCAGTTTGTGAGTGTCTTTAGGTCTGAAGTGTGTCTCTTGTATGCAGCATATATATGGGTCTTGTTTTTTTAATCCAGTCAGCCACCCTATGCTGCTTTTTTTTTTTTTTTTTTTTTTTTGTGAGGAGATCAGCCCTGAGCTAACATCCGCCAATCCTCCTCTTTTTTTGCTGAGGAAGACTGGCCCTGGGCTAACGTCTGTGCCTATCTTCCTCCACTTTGTATGGGACCCCGCCACAGCATGGCCTACCAAGCAGTGCGTCGGTGCGCGCCCGGGATCCGAACCAGCGAACCCCGGGCCGCCGCAGCGGAGCGCACGCACTTAACCGCTTGCGCCACCGGGCCGGCCCCCACCCTATGCCTTTTAATTGGAGCATTTAGTCCATTGACGTTTAAAGTAGCTATTGATAAGTACGTACTTACTGCCATTTTTAAAATTTTTTTCCTCGGTGTTTTAGTAGTCCTTCTCTGTTCCTTTCTTCTTCTCTTGCTCTCTTCCCTTGTGGTTTGATGGCTTTCTTTAGTATTATGTTTGGGTTCCTTTCTCTTAGATTTTTGTGTATTTATTAAAGGTTTCTGGTTTCTAATTACCATGGGGTCCATATACAGAATTGATGGTCTCTTTAGTTTGACCTCTGTCTGAAAACTCTACTCTTTAACTCCCCTCCTCCCACATTTTATGTTTTTGATATCATATCCAATCTCTTTTTTGTGCATTTGTATCCATTACCCTCTTATCATGAAAATCGATAATTTTTCCTATTTGTGGTCTTCTCTTTTCCCCTTAAGTAAGTCCCTTTAGCATTTCTTGTAGTACTGGTTTCTTGGTGACAAACTCCTTTAATTTTTGCTTGTCTGGGAAACTTTTTCTCTCTCCTTCCATTTTGAATGATAACCTTGCTGGGTAGAGTATTCTTGGCTGTAAGTTTTTTCCTTTTCGCACTTTAAATATATCGTGCCACTCTCTTCTAGCCTGTAAGGTTTCTGCTGAGAAGTCAGCTGATAGCCTTATGGGGTTTCCTTTGTATGTAACTTGTCTTTCTCTTGCGGCTTTTAGGATTCTCTCTTTATCTTTAATTCTGGACATTTTGATTATGATGTGTCTTGATGTGGGCCTCTTTGGGTTTATCTTGTTTGGTGCTCTCTGTGCTTCCTGTACCTGGATGTCTGTTTCCTTCCTTAGGTTAGGGAAGTTTTCAGCTATTATTTCTTCAAATAGATTCTCTGCCCCTTTGTCTTGCTCTCTTCCTTCTGGGACATCTATAACCCAGATGTTAGTGCTCTTGATGTTGTCTCAGAGGTCTCTTAGACTGTCCTCACTCTTTTTAATTCTTTTCTCTTTTACCTGATCAACTTGGGTGTTTTACTCTAGTCTTTTGTCCAGCTCGCAGATCCGTTCTTCTGTATCCTCTTCTCTGCTTTTGAGTCCCTCTAGTGAATTTTTCATTTCCAGTATTGTGTTCTTCATTTCTCATTGGTTCTTTTTTGTATCTTCCATTTCTTTATTGACATTCTCACTGAGTTCATCCATTCTTCTCCCAAGATCAGTGAGCATCCTTAACGCTCTTTGTGTGAACTCTCTGTCAGGTAGGTTGCTCATTTCTCTTTCACTTAATTCCTTTTCTGGGGTTTTGTCCTGTTCCCTTACTTGGAATTTATTCCTTTGCCTCTTCATTTTGCCTCTTTCCCTGGGCTTGTGTCTATGTATTAGGTAGCTCAGCTACGTCTCCTGCTCTTGGAGAGGTGGCCTTATATAAGTGATGCCTTATGAGGTCTGCAGTGTGCTTCTCTCAGTTCTGAATGTTCCAGGAGTGACCCCTATGTGGGCTATGTGTGTCCTTCTGTTCTGGCGTGTTTGCTCTCCCTGTAGGTGCCCAGGGAGGCTGAGCTATGCTCCAGGCCAGCTGTTGTAATGCTCAGCTGCTTGTAGCTATTGTGGGCCCTTCATTCTCTGTATCGGGTGTGGGGAGCCCCAGCACAGTTGGCTGCAAGTTCTAATACCACATTTGTGTTGCAGTATTTCTTTTAAGTGTGTAGGCCCCCTGTGTTGCAGGTTGTTAAGCTCAGGGGCTTACAAATGCTACAAGCCTACAGCCTTTAGGTCTCTTGTCAGCTCTCTGAGGATTGCAGCTGGGTGGGGCTGGCCTCAGGCATGGGAGCACCAAATTGTTTCAGGCTTTGGAAGGTGGGGCAAACCCCCTATGGGGGTCTTTGAGCAGCACAAGTCTGCAGCTGACAAACTCGGCTGCTCACAGGTCCACACACAGTCAACACAGTCCTACCCTGTATGCATGCCCAGACCTCCTATAGTGGACCCAGTCTCTCCACAGCAGGAGCCCCACACACTCCACCTCTGCTCCACACTCTCCACCCGCTCCTTGTGAATGCCCTGCCCCACTGAAGTGGGCCAAGTAGCCAGGCTGCAGAGAATCCAGTCACCAATCTATGCAGGCCCACAAGTTGCCTGAGGGCTTGTTGTTGGGTGGGGCCAGTCCATAGGGTGGGCTGCCTGCCCTGGCTGAGCTGGATTAAATTGGTACTCTAGTGGGTGGGGCTTACTCTGGGCTAGTAGGCCCCAGGGAGAACTCCAGTGGTGTCTGTGTCAGCACACCCACACCAGGCCACAATAATGGCCACCGCCAATGTCCCAGTCCCTGGAGAGGTCTCACCTCTCACTGGGATACACTCAGAGCCTATCAAGTGAGTCTCTTTTCATGAAAGCACTGTGCACCTTTCTTTCTGGTGATTTTAGGTTGCTTTCTGAAATGGGTGAATTTGTGCATGGGCCCTTTAAGAGCTGGTTTTAATTTCTTTGTGAGCCAGCTTTTCTAGGGGTACTCCCCAATGTTTTAATAGCAGGCAAAGTCAGATATTATGCCACTGGTCTCGATTGTGCTGGGTCCACAAAATGCCTGCAGTGGGAGCGCTCCCTGGCTCAGGGCCCTGCTCCTCCAGGGAGGGCTGCATACCTTTGGGCTGCTCCCAGGTGGCCATGAAGCACTGAGGCTGGTGAAGGTGGTGTTTTTTCTCTCCAGAGGGAATTTCTGCCGCTTCCACCTCAATTAGGATTGTTGTTGGTTGCAGGAGTTCCTCTTATCCAGTTTTCAGTTCTCTCACAGGGGTAATTTTTCCACGAATAGTTGTAAATTGGGAGGAGTGTCCGTGGAGGAGGTGAGTTCAGCCTGCTCATGCCACCATCTTGACTTCTCTTAGGCCTCTTTAGATTCATCATAGTTGGAGCCTTTTAAGCTTCTTGAATTTGGATGTTCATTTCCTTCTTTAGATTTGGGGAGATTTCAGCTGTTATTTCTGAAAAGAAGCTCTCTGCCCCTTTCTCTCTCTTTTCTCTTTCTGGGACTCCCATATGTGTATTGATCTGATTAATGAAGTCCAAAGGCTTTCTTCATTTTTATTTATTCTTTTTGTTCCTCTGACTCAAGAATTTCAAATGACCTGTCTTCAAGTTCACTGATTATTTCTTCTGCTTGATCAACTCTGGTGTCCAACCTCATTTGTGAATTGTCCAACTCAGTTATTTCTATTGTTCAACACAAGAAATTTGAGGTCATTTTTATAGTTTCTATACTTGTGCTCATGAATTTTGCTCATGAATCATTTTCCTGATTTAATTTGTGTATTTCTATGTTCTGATGTAGCATGTTGAACTTCTTTAAGGCAATTATTTTGAAATTTTTTGTGAGACAATTCATAGATCCCTGTTTCTTTAAGATCAGTTTCTGAACATTTATTTTATTACTTTAATTGGGCTTTTTCCTGCAGCCAAACCTGGGCACAGTTCACAAGCAGAAGCCTTGTGCTCTCTTTAACAGTTGGGAGCAAAGGAGGGAATGTGAAATTGTAGGGTTTCAACTTAAGCCATCTGTCTGTGCTGCCCTTCATCCTTGGCAGGTTCCTAGGTGTTATTTATAGTCTCTGAGAGAGTGTGGTACAGAGCTTCAGGAGTGGGTTCTGGAGCCAGACTGCCTGGGTCCAAATCCTGGCCCCACCCATTAGAGCATTGTGACCGTGCATAAACTTACTCATCATCTAGGAACCTTGCAAATAATTGTGCTACCTCAAAGAGGAAACTATAGTACTTGGCAGATGGTAATCTTGTCTGATTCATTCATTCAAAGCTATTCACTCATTGAAGAAACAACATGAGGATAAAGAGATGTTTCCATAGGACCTGCTGTGAGAAGCTACTAATCACTGGAGCCACAGACACAGACATGTAGACTCCAAAGGGTGTGAAAAGGCTACAGAAGAAACACAAATAATGAGGAAGGAGAGGCAGGGTGGTGGATGAGAGGCAGGAGGTAATTCAACTGGAGATGAGACATTTGGGCTGAGGTCAGTAGGGTGGTAGACTTGCTAGAGTCAGAGATGAGGAGAGACCCCCCCACTGTGCAGATGAAGACAAGAAGCCACAAAAGGCAGGTCATGTTAGAAGAAGAGGGGGAACCCAATATGGCAGCCATGTAGTGGCCTTAGATGATCAGGGGCAGGGAGTGGGCACAAAGTAACAAGGCCAGATAGGTCCCTCTCCAAGAGGACCCAGAAATTCAGGATAAAATTTGGGCTTTTATCCCATAGGCAATAGGATACCATGTGATCAGGTGGTCATTTGGGAAGTTTCCCCTGGAGGACTTGAGCAGTTCCAGCTGGGGGCAGGTTACTGTTACAAAACATAGTGGGAAAGCCACAACCTTTGTGATAACCACAAAACCAGCTGTAACCACATGAGATTTCTTCTTGTACAAGAAACCTCAAAACCCAAGGATCCCAGGATGCATTACAGTCCCTGCTAACATTTGTCCTGCTTAGCACCCTCTACACTGTGTCTGAGTTGGTCCTCACACCAGTGCTGTGAGGTGGGAACAATCAGCTCCTGCTTAGAGCACAAGGTCACACAGCTAGGATATGGGAGAGTTAGGGCTTGACCACTAGTCTGGGGAGGTCCTGAGCCGGCCTGCCTAGCCACCTTCTCATAAAAAATGGCGCTGCCCCTCCACAGGAAAGTGTTCCACAGCTGCAACTACTTTATGTTCTACAATGTGATGCTGGGCCTGGGGGCCTTCCTCTCCAGGCTGCTCATCAGCTGCATCCAGGGCACGTGGCTGACTGCCCTCGTAGACAAGACCATCATGCAGAATGGCTATGAGGGAGCAGACATGGGTAAGTGGTCCATCCCAATTGGCCACACATCTTGGGAGAGCTGGTCTTGCACCTTTGTAGAAGCTGCCTGGCGTCAGATATCAGCAGTTCACAGTTCACACTCTTCACTTGTGCTCAGAGCTTATCCTTCCGTGGAAGCTATACAGCTGAGTAGGAAAAACATTCAACCCAGTGGTTAGAAGGGAGTTTAAGTCTACTAAATACCAGCAATTTTGACAGACCTTTGAGGTGTGGTGGAGGGCAGAGAGAGGTAGCAGGATTCTATCTGAACAATTAGAAGTTTAATTTATGGATGCATGGCTTTGAAGTTTTTGAGAAAGGATGCGTCTTAGATTTAATGGTGTTAGTTGGAAACTTATTTAGTCAAGAAAATGGTCTGTTAAGTTGAAAAATTTCAAAATCACAGCCATTTCTGTGCAGCAAAGGTAGTTTTTCTACTTCGGGCCCACATCTATTCATGGAGTCATCCATTTGTCATGTGACTGATGCCTTCTCTCTATTAGCCACAGCAGCTCCCAGCCCCTTTGAGATTCAAATTCCTCACAAGATAGATGGACTAGAATGTGATCTCTATGAACCCTTCCAGCTTTTTGTACCTCATTTTCTAGATTCTCAGCAAAGACACAGGCACCATTTAGGAAAAAATTGATGCTGCTGTTATGTCATAAATGCACTTTCTGGGCCAGCCTGTGACTTACTCCCTGGCTTGACTTGCCTTTGGGATTTTGGGGGCTCTATGTGGACCATTATCACACCAACCCATGCTCAGCAGCTTTTCTCGCATCCTGATTGCAGGCCACAGGCCATCAAATACTGGGGCCTAAATCAGTCAGCAGTAATGCCTGCTGTTTGAATCCACACTGGGGTTGAACTCCAGGACACAAATATGCTGACTTCCCTGGTATCCCTGAGATGCTTCAGGTTCCCCCTTCCCTGCCACCTTTCTCCACACTCCATGCCCTGGGAGCCCTTGTACCTGCAAGATCAGGAGGTTTAGCCCCCTGTCAGGCTGGCTATGGGACCCCTGAAGCCTTGTGTCCTTGTCCTTCCAACTAGGTTCCTCTCTTTTTCCTGGAAATGAACTCTACCTCTGCTAGCTGAGTCCTCCATCCCCCATTTCTTGGAGTCTCTGTCCATATTCCAGGCTGCAGTCCTGCTGCCCTTCAAGATGGGGCTCAGTTTTGCTTTATCTTCCCTCTTGCTCACCAGAAGCTGTCTAGGTCACCAACTCCCGCCTCCTCAAGGCTCTATACTGTCTACTCCCACCCTTTTTACCCCCACTACTCGGCTCTGACTTCTCCTCAGAAGCCCATAGCCATGTCTTTTCTGTGGACATTCAGCGCCAATCGGGACTCAGCTCATTTCTGTTCCCAGCACTGTAGATACCCAGCTCTGTGGGACAAACTCAGATCCCTCCAGCCATCTTCATGTCCCCAGGAGTCCTGGTCCAGCTCCTCCTTTCACATGTCACGCCACCCAGAAAGCTTTTCCAACAGCCTCTGAGAAGAACAGAGACAAGCTTCCCTTTCCCCTGGCCCATCTACTCTGATTCTATCTTAGGTTCCTGCCTCTCAGCTAGGTCCAGGATAAGATGGCTCCTGCTGAAGATTTTGATCCATAACCCCAGACTGGTCATCCTCAGAAAATCAAAACCAGGTCATGCTTCCTGTGAACTTACCCAGACTCTGCTGACATGGTTCAAGAGTTGACACTGTCATCCAACATCTGCTCCAAGGCCACTCCAGGATGTCTTCTGCCGAGAGGCTGTGCAAACTACCCAGAAGTTTTCCCCTGCAGTGTGATAAGGATAGCATAACCACTGTCCATGCAGATAGCATACCGCACTGGTTACTCAGCGCTGGCCACGAGCTGAGCTCAGCTGGGCTGAGTGATCAAGTCTCAGGTCTATTTCACTCCCTTGGCAAAAAGATAAGTACTAAAGAAGAGTTATGTTGATTAAACTTTGCCCAATTGTGATTTCCACCATTCATGGGTAGGATCAGCCTTGGGGAGTTGCATGTTAAGAAACACTTAGTTTGACTACATGGCAGAACTTTGTTTTACTGAAGAAGGTGATAAATTAGCTACATCAGGGCCTTTTAATTCTGTGGCTCTATTTTTCTCTGAAAGAAAGTATGGCCTCAATCCAACAATATTCTCATTGCTTCCTCCTTTCTATGTCTTATAGTGGATGGGATAGAATGTAATTTATGATCCCATCTTCCAATCTGGTAGGGCAAGCAGGAATACACTGAGCTCTCTGTCCCTTGGCCATTGGGATGAGGAAAGGATCAGAAGTGACCTGGCCTTTGTCATGTGGAAGACACATAGATTCTCTCTGACAGGTGGAGTCACCTAGGAAATCCACCTGTCTGAAGAGGCAGAGATAGGGTGGATAGGCATTCTATGTGGGGCACAAGAAGAGCAGAGGTGTGGGAGGAGGAAAGCCCTGGGGATGTTTGAGGAGGGTGATCCATCTGCTGTGTTGAGTTTAAGAGTGTTGGAGGCTGGTTAGGCCATTCTGAGGAGCCCAGAGTGCCAGGCTGGGTGGCCCAGGGCTTACCCAAATTCTTCACATTCAAGCATAAGGTCTGTGATGTCCTGGGACCTGTTCAAAGTCTGACCATTCAAAGTCACTCACAAAGCTTGTGCAAGAGCTATGAGGACCCACCAACAAGATGAGGGATGTCCTGTCCACCTGGTGAGTCCCACAGCCATTGAAATTCAGTAATCATTAGTGAGCACCTATTGTAAACTCATTCATGTTGCTAGGTGTGTTTTCCTCTTTTTTTTTTATTTATTTTTTTATTGATGTTTTAATGGTTTCTAACATTGTGAAATTTTGGGTTGTACATTTTTGTTTGTCCATCACCATATATATGATTCCCTTCACCCCTTGTGCCCAACCCCCACCCCCACTGCCCCTGGTAACCACAGTCCAGTTTTCTCTGTCTATGTGTTGGTTTATATTCCACATATGAGTGAGATCATACAGTGTTTGTCTTTCTCTTTCTGGCTTATTTCACTTAACACAATACGCTCCAGGCCCATCCATGTTGTTGCAAATGGGACGATTTTGTCTTTTTTTATGGCTGAGTAGTATTCCATTGTATATATATACCACATTTTCTTAATCCAATCGTCAGTCGAGGGACACTTAGGTTGCTTCCACTTCTGGGCTATGGTGAATAATGCTGCAATGAACATAGGGGTGCATAAGCCTCTTTGGATTGTTGATTTCAGTTTCGTTGGATAGATTCCCAGTAGTGGGATGGCTGGATCATAGGGCATCTCTATTTTTAATTCTTTGAGGAATCTCCATACCGTTTTCCATAGAGGCTGCACAAGTTTGCATTCCCACCAGCTGTGTATGAGGGTTCCTGTTTCTCCACATCCTCTCCAACATTTGTTGTTTTTTGTCTTGGTGATTATAGCCATTCTAACGGGCGTGAGGTGGTATCTTAGTGTTGTTTTGATTTGCATTTCCCTGATGATTAGTGATGTTGAACATCTTTTCATGTGCCTATTGGCCATCTGTATATCTTCCTTGGAGAAGTGTCTGTTCATTTCCTCTGCCCATTTTTTGATCGGGTTGTTTGTTTTTTTGTTGTTCAATTGTGTGAGTTCTTTATATATTATGGAGATCAACCCCTTGTCAGATGTATGTTTTGCAAATATTCTCTCCCAGCTGGTTGGTTGTCTGTTCGCCTTGATTCTGGTTTCATTTGTCTTATAAAATCTCTTTAATCTGATAAAGTCCCACTTGTTTATTTTTTCTTTAGTTTCCCTAGTCTGGGTAGGCATGTCATCCGAAAAGATTCCTTTAAAACCAATGTCAAATAGTGTGTTGCCTATATTTTCTTCTATGAGTTTTATAGTTTCAGGTCTCACCTTCAGGTCTTTGATCCATTTTGAGTTAATTTTTGTGAATGGCGATAGCACATGGTCCACTTTCATCTTTTACATGTGGCTGTCCAGTTTTCCCAACAGCATTTATTGAAGAGACTTTCCTTTCTCCATTGCATGTTCTTAGCACCTTTGTGGAAAATTAGCTGTCCGTATATGTGTGGTTTTATTTCTGGGCTTTCAGTTCTGTTCCATTGATCTGTGTGTCTGTTTTTGTACCAGTACCATGCTGTTTTGATTACTATTGCTTTGTAGTATGTTTTGAAGTCAGGGATTGTGATGCCTCCTGCTTTGTTCTTTTTTCTTAGGATTGCTTTAGCTATTCGGGGTCTTTTGTTGCCCCATATAAATTTTAGTATTCTTTTTTCTATTTCTGTGAAGAATGTCATTGGGATTCTGATGGGGATTGCATTGAATCTGTAGATTGCTTTAGGTAATATAGACATTTTAACTATGTTTATTCTTCCAATCCACGTGCATGAGCTATCTTTCCATTTCTTTATGTCATCATGGATTTCTTTCAATAATGTCTTGTAGTTCTCATTGTACAGGTCCTTCACCTCCTTGGTAAGATTTATTCCTAGGTATTTTATTCTTTTTGATGCAATTGTAAATGGTATTATCTTTTTGAGCTCTCTTTCTGTTAGTTCGTTATTAGCATACAGAAATGCAACTGATTTTTGTAGATTGATTTTGTACCCTGCAACTTTGCTGTAGTTGTTGATTGTTTCTAATAGTTTTCCAACAGATTCTTTAGGGTTTTCTATATATACAATCATGTCATCTGCAAATAGTGAGAGTTTCACTTCTTCGTTACCTATTTGGATTCCTTTTATTCCTTTTGCTTGCCTAATTGCTCTGGCAAAAACCTCCAGTACTATGTTGAACAGGAGTGGTGAGAGTGGGCAGCCCTGCCTTGTTCCTGTTCTCCGAAGAATGGCTTTCAGTGTTTCCCCGTTGAGTATGATGTTGGCTGTGGGTTTGTCATATATGGCCTTTATTATGTTGAGGTACTTTCCTTCTATTCCCATTTTATTGAGAGTTTTTATCATAAATGGATGTTGTATCTTGTCAAATGTCTTCTCTGAGTCTATTGAGATGATCATGTGGTTTTTATTCTTTGTTCTGTTGATGTGATGTATCACGTTGATTGATTTGCGGATGTTGAACCATCCCTGCGTCCCTGGTATAAATCCCACTTGATCATGGTGTATGATCTTTTTAATGTATTGTTGTATTCAGTTTGCCAATATTTTGTTGAGGATTTTTGCATCAATGTTCATCAGCGATATTGGCCTGTAATTTGCTTTCTTTGTATTGTCTTTATCTTGTTTTGGTATCAGGGTGATGTTGGCCTCGTAGAATGATTTAGGAAGTGTTCCATCTTCCTCTATTTTTTGGAATAGTTTGAGAAGGATGGGTACTAAATCTTCTTTGAATGTTTGGTAAAATTCACTGGAGAAGCCATCTGGTCATGGACTTTTATTTTTTGGGAGGTTTTTGATTACTATTTCAATCTCTTTACTTGTTATTGGTCTATTCAGATTCTCCATTTCTTCTTGGTTCAATTTTGGGAGGTTGTAGAATTCTAAGAATTTATCCATTTCTTCTAGATTGTCCAACTTGTTGGCATATAATTTCTCATAGTATTCTCTTATAATCCTCTGTATTTCCGTGGTATCCGTTGTAATTTCTCCTCTTTCATTTCTAATTTTATTTACTTGAGCCTTTTCTCTTTTTTTCTTAGTAAGCCTGGCTAAGGGTGTGTCAATTTTGTTTATCTTCTCGAAAAACCAACTCTTTGTTTCATTAATCCTTTCTACTGTTTTTTTGGTCTCAATTTCATTTATTTCTGCTCTGATTTTTATTGTTTCTCTCCTTCTGCTGGCTTTGGGCTTTGCTTGTTCTTCTTTTTCTAGTTCTGTTAGGTGTAATTTGAGGTTGCTTATTTGGGCTTTTTCTTGTTTGTTAAGGTGGGCTTGTATCGCTATGAGTTTCCCTCTCAGGACCGCTTTTGCTGCATCCCATATGGTTTGATATGGCATATTATCATTTTCGTTTGTTTCCAGATAGTTTTTGATTTCTCCTTTAATTTCATCAATGATCCATTGGTTGTTCAGTAGCATGTTGTTTAATCTCCACATTTTTGTCACTCTCCCAGTTTTTTTTTTCATGGTTCATTTACAGTTTCATAGCCTTATGGTCTGAAAAGATACTTGTTATGATTTGAATCTTCTTAAATTTATTGAGGCTTGCTTTGTTTCCCAACATACGGTCTATCCTAGAGAATGTTCCATGCGCGCTTGAGAGGAATGTGTAGTCAGCTGTTTTTGGATGAAGTGCTCTGTATATGTCTACTAGGTCCATCTCGTCCAGTTTTTCATTTAAGTCTATTTCTGTATTGACTTTTTGTCTGGATGATCTATCCATTGCTGTAAGTGGGGTGTTAAGATCCCCTACTATTATCATGTTGTTGTTGATGTCTCCTTTTAGGTTTGTTAATAGTTGCTTTATGTACACTTGTGCTCCTATGTTGGGTGCGTATATATTTATAAGTGATATGTCTTCTTGATGGAGTGTCCCTTTTATCATTATATATTTCCCTTCTTTGTCTTTCTTAACCTGTTTTATCTTGAAGTCTACTTTGTCTGATATGAGTATGGCAACACCTGCTTTCTTTTGTTTGCCATTAGCTTGGAGTATTGTCTTCCGTCCTTTCACTCTGAGCCTGTGCTTGTCTTTAGTGCTAAGATGTGTTTCCTGAAGGCAGCATATTGTTGGGTCTTGCTTTTTAATCCATCCTGCCACTCTGTATCTTTTGATTGGAGAGTTCAATCCATTTACATTTAGGATAATTATTGATATATGAGGGCTGAATGTTGCTGTTTTGTCACTTATTTTCTGGTTCTTTTGCATTTCTTTTGTTTCTTGTCCCATTTGTTTTGGACTGCCAATTCAGTTTGGTTGTTCTGTCTTATGAGTCTTCTAGTTTTCTCTTTGTTTATCATATGTGGTTCTGTTTTAATTATTTGTTTAGTGGTTACCTTGAGGTTTGGGAAAAAACTCTTGTGTATGAGATAGTCCGTTATCTGATGGCCTCCTATTTCCTTATACTAAGTCAATTCAATCACTTTCCTCTTTGCCTTCTAAGTCATTCTTGTTATACCTTATTCTATCTTGTGTTGTGGCTGTGTGTTTACAGTGATGCAGTTAAATTTATTTTTGGTGAGTTCCTTCTTTTGATCTTTGAATTTAGTATTTAAATGGTTGCTAACCTATTCCGGTAAAGATCTACTATTTTTCTGAGTTTGTCTACCTACTTTTCTCCTTGTTCCAAGCTTTGTGTTCCCTTTCTCTTCTTTTTTTTCAGGCCTGAGGGCCTTCTTGAGTATTTCTTGTAGTGGGGGTCTCGTGGCCATGAACTCCCTTAGCTTTTGTTTATCTGGGAGAATTACTATTTCTCCATCATATTTGAAGGATATTTTTGCTGGATAGAGTATTCTTGGCTGAAAGTTTTTCTCTTTCAGTATTTTGAATATATCATTCCAGTCTCTTCTAGCCTGTAAAGTTTCTGTTGAGAAATCTGCTGACAGCCTGATGGGAGTTCCTTTGTACGTTATTTTTTGTTTTTGTCTAGCTGCACTTAATATGGTTTCTTTGTCATTGACCCTGGCTAGCCTTACCACTAGGTGTCGTGGTGAAGGCCTTTGTCTGTTAATATATATAGGTGACCTGTTGGCATCGCTTACTGGTATTTCCTGCTCCTTCCCCAGATTTGGGAAATTCTCAGCTATTATTTCCTTGAATAGGCTCTCTGTTCCTCTTTCCCTCTCTTCTCCCTCAGGAATACCTATAATTCTTATGTTACATTTTCTAATAGAGTCAGATATTTCTTGGAGTCTTTCTTCGTTTCTTTTTAGTCTTAGTTCTCTCTCCTCTTCCATCTGGAGTATATCTGTATTCCTATCCTCTAAAGTGCTAATTCTTTCCTCCATATTGTCAGCTCTGTTCTTTAAAGATTCCAGATTCTCCTTTATCTCCTCCATTGTGTTCTTCATCTCCATCAGCACTGATTGGTTTTTCTTTATGATTTCAATCTCTTTTGTGAAGAAACTCCTAATCTCATTGAATTGTTTGTCTGTGTTGTCTCGTATTTCGTTGAGTGTTTTTATGATAGCTATTTTGAAATCTCTGTCATTTAGTTTATGGATTTCTGTGTCTTCGGGGTTGATTTCTGGGTGCTTGTCATTTTGTTTCTGGTCTGGTGATTTCATATATTTTTGTATTGTGGTTCCTGTGTTGGTTTTGTTTTTCCTCATCCTGGAAATCTCTGGTTGCAATTTCCACCTGCCGCCACTGTCTGGTGGTAAGAGGCTGTGTAGTTTAAGCCCCATGCACTCTGCCCCAGTTTTTCTGCTGCGATCCGCAGTTTTGTTTTGTTTTGTTTTGTTTTTTCCCACTGCGATTCACGGGTCTGGTCGTTTGATCAGGTCTGCCGTGGATCGCTTGGTCTGGTCTGTCGCGGATCTCTTGGTCTGGTCTGCCGCGGACCGCTAGGTCTGGTCTGGTTGGTTGAGCTGCAGGGTCCAGTTTGCGGGGAGGGGGGAGCTCTCTCTTTTGCCCTCTGGGTCCCTGACCTGGGAGGCTTCTCATTTGCCCCTCTTTATCCGCTCTCTGGGATGCTCAGATGTTGATGGTAGCCCTGTGGCTCTTCTGAGTCCTCTGTGCGGGAGTTTCCCACTGGCTGAGAGAGTCCAAAGAGCTACGGTTTCCCCGCCGAGGGCCGCCCCTCCCCCCTCTCTGGGAGCCACGCGGACCAGGATCGCTGATCTGATGGGGAGGGAGAGGAGTTCTCCTTACCTCTCCCGGCTTCCTCCGGGGGCCCAGCACATTCCACTCTCAGATGTGCAGCAGTGTGGATCTTTCTGCTCTAGCTTTTCACTGTCTGGGATTCCGTTGTTGGTCTGTGACTGTTCCTTTTGTTGTATCTTCTCGGGGGAAGATTTCATGGGAAAGGTCACTCCACCATGACGCTGATGTCACTCCGTGTTTTCCTCTTTTAACATAACCCGCACAACTAAGTTTTGTCATTCTGCTTTCAGAAACTGAGGAAAGTGGAACTCAGAGTATTGAGATCCCCACACCACCGATTTCTAGTTGTGTGACATCTGCCAAACTACTTTGCCTTTCTGTGTTCCTTTTACCTTATATATAAATAGGGGGTGATACCTACCACATCCAAAATTCTTCTGAGGATAAAACGAGTTTATGCATTCAAACACTGTTAAATCTGGTACGTGACATGTCCTACACTCTCCATAATTATCAGTTATTATTTTTTGTAATGTGACACTTTGTGGTGATCTGATGACTGTCTTCCCACCTCTCACTGTTCTCCCAGATCCATGAAGAAAGAGACCTTCTCCAGTTTTACTCACCATTACTAAGTACGTGCCTGTAATGTAGTAAGGTCTTGGAATGAGTAAAACAAGAAGGCTATGATGAATGAATCTTTCAGCCATGAATTCAATACTGAAATCATTACTGGCATCACGGACAAGTGGGAACGAGAAGAAGATCAGGAACACTGGGTTCTGGTCTGAGCTCTGCCACTAGCACAAATCTGTTTCCCTAAATGAGAGCTAGTGCTGCCATCACAGTCAGTGCTCCTCACTTGCATACAGCCAGTGCTTACCGAGCACCTGCTACATGCATTTGCCATTCCAGGGACACAGGTAACCTAAGGAGATGAGGTCTTGCTGCAACATGTGGTACAGGCCTCTCTCGCAGCTCTTGCTGTGATTGTCTCTCAGTATCTTCCCTAGACTGCTTGTGAGTTCCTCAAGGGAAGCGATCAGGTCTCTCTCATTCATGATGGCATTATGTATTGGTGAAAGGTACAATCCATCAAGACGATGTCACAATTTTAAACACACATATCTAGCAGCAGAGCTTCCAAAATATATGAAGCAAAATCAACAGAATTGAAAGGAGAAATAGACAGTTCTCCAACAATAAAGGAGATTTCAATACTCCACTTTCAGAAAAAGATATTACAACCAGACAGAAAATCACTAAGGAAATAGAGAACTCAAACAACACCATAATCAATTAGACTTAACCTTCCAGCCAAAACAGCAGAATACATATTCTTCCCAAGTGCATATGGAACATTCCCCAGGGTAGACCATATTTTAGGCCCCAGAACAAGTTGTAATAATTTTTTTTAAAAATTGAAATCAAATAAAGTATAATTTGTAATCACAATGGAATGAAATTAGAAATCAAGAACAGGAAGAAAACTGGGAAAAATCACAAATACACAAAAATTAAATAATGCACCATTAACACCCAATGGATGAAAGTTGAAAATATGAGGGACACTAGAAAACACCTTGAAGAAAATGAAAATACAACATACCAAACTCATGGGATACAGAAAAAGAAATGCTCACAGGGACATTTATAGTTGTAAATGCCTACATTAAAAGAAGAAAGATCTCAAAACTATAACCTAACTTTACACCTTGAAGAGTAGAAAAGGAAGAGTAAACTAAACCTGAAACCAGCAAAAAGAGGGTTACAATAAATATAAGAGCAGAGGTGAAATAAAGAACAACAAAACAAAAGGGAAAATCAATCAAACGAAAAGTGTTTTCTGGGAGAAAATCAACAAAATTGGCAAACTTTTAGCTAGACTAACTAGGAAAAAAGAAAATGGACACAATTATCATAACCAGAAATGAAAGTTGGATATTACTACCGACTCTACAGGAATAAAAATGATTATAAGATTGTACAGTCTTCTTTGCCAATGAAGAAGCCCTCCCAGCCTTGTGTGGGCAGGTGAACTCTGCTTTTCCTGAGGACTCTGTAGTGGTCTCCCCCAGGAAGCTGTCTTGCAAATACTGCTCATTCTCCTTAGGACCTACACCCACCAACCCCATTTGCTACTAGATCTATTAGCCTCAACTCCCAGTATGTCCCAAAGACTGAAGAGTAAAATATGACCCATGAGGAGTTGTGCTATGTTCCGAAACAGCTGCATCCTTTCCCCAGTTTATACAGAAACAAATCTAGGAAAACTGTGTGGAAATGGCTATTAAGGGGTATGGATAATGGTGGAAGGAATAAAGTTGGATCCGGTCAAATTTATTGATATGGGCCCACTAAGCAGAGATTCTCTACTCTTTGCTGTGTCTTGAGGAAGTACAAAGAGTTCCAGCAGTTTGTTTGGTTGCCTGGAATACACTAAGTGAGGCTGACCTTCCTTGGTCTCTTGTAGAAGAAGGGATACAAGGCTTAGGTGATTGGAATGTTACAGTGTATTTATCATGTAAGACATGCCTACCCACCCCGACAGGGTCCAGAGGACGCACTTGCCCTACTACTGTGGAAATAAATTCATGAGGGCAGCCCCAGAGTGCGTGAAGATCTCTGTGGCCACTCTTCTCTTTAGGGCAGACATTACAGTGGAACTGCTGCCACTGACCTTGGATCTTGATATGCAGTGAGGATACGTGGATCCCGGGGTGGCAGAGACCAAACGGAGGCACTGAATCTCAAAAGACAAGGTGGTTACAGTTTCTGTAGTGGATAGTGGAGTCAAGGCAATAATGAGAATCCATCTGACTCACAGAGACCTATGGTGGTAGCTAGTCGATAAGAGTATCTGTAGAGGGAAAGAGAAGGCAGTCAATGAAATTCTTACTTGATCTATGTAAGAAGAATAGTTCTAGATCAAGTGAACAGAAGTCCAACTTGAATCACCAAAACAGTTATGGCCCTTCAATCATTTCCCAGACATGAGCCACTTAGATACAGAACCTTTTATGTGAAGGGGAGGCTGATTCCCTTGAGTAAGGATCTAGGTATACTATTAAAAATTAAAACTTTATCTTTCCCCAACCTTCTCCAAAAGGCTGTACAGCCTTTTGTGTTGGTGACCATACATTAAGGAAAAGGAAATAATCAGAATCATAGGGATTATTGAACACAGGTTCTGAAGTAACACTAATTCCAGGAGACCAAAAATATCACTGTGCTCCGTGAATCAGAGTTGGGCTTATAGGATCAAGTGATCAATGTAGTTTAGCTCAGATCTGTCTCATAGTGGGTCTAGTGGGTCCCTGAGTGCATCCTATAGCTTTTCTCCCAGTCCCAGAATGCATAGTGGTAATAGACATACTCAGCAAATGGCAGAATCATGAGATTGGTTCCCTGACCTGTGGAGTGAGGGCCATCATGGTAGGGAAGGCCAAGTGGAACCCACTAGAACTGCCTCTACTTAGGATAATAGTAAAACAAGAGAAATATTGCTTTCCTGGAGACTGCAGAGATTAGGACCACCACCAAGGACTGAAGGATGCAGAGGTGATGAATCCCGCTACGTCTCTATTCAAGTCATCCCAAGGCCTGTATATAAAACAGATGGATCTTGGAAAAGGATGGAGGATTGTCATAAACTTAACCAGATGGTGTCTACAGCTACAGCTGCTTTCCCACATATAGTTTCATCACTTGAGTCCTGGTAACTCATATACAGCTTTTGAGCTGGTAAATGCTATTTTCTTTATCTGATAGGAAAGACACTAGAATTAGTTTGCTTTTGCCTGTCAAGGCCAGCAATAAACCTTCAATGTCCCATCTCAGAGTGTAGCAGCTCTCAATCTCTACGTCATAATTTAGTTCACAGGGACCTTGATAACCTTTCTCTTCCATGAAGCATAACACTGTTCCATTACTTTTTTTTTCTTTGATGAGGAAGGTTGGCCCTGAGCTAACATCTGTGCCAATCTTCCTCTATTTTATGTATGGGACACCATCACAGCATGGCTTAATGAGCAATGTGTAGGTCCATGCCTGGGATCTGAACCCATGAACCCCAGGCCACCAAAGCAGAGTGCATGAACTTAATCATTGTGACACCAGGTCAGCCCTTGTTCCATTACATTTTTGACATCATGCTGATTCAATCTAGTCAGCAAAAGTAGCAACTGTTTTATTGGAAGACATTGGCATGTGAGAAGGTGGGAAATAAATGCAATGAATCAGGGGCCTCTCGCCTCTGTGAAATGTCTGTGAGTCTAGTGGTGTCAGGCATTTTGAGACGTCGCTTTCAAGGGTAAAGATAAGTTGCGGCATCTGGTCCTTCCTACAAATGAAAAAGATGCATACTGCCTAGTGCGCCTTTTTGTATTCTGGAGGCAACGTATTCCTTATTTTGGTGGGCAACTCCGGCTCTTTTACCGCGTGATCCAAAAAGCTGCTAGTTTTGAATGGGGCCCAGAGCAAAGAAGGCCTTGGGGCAGGTGCAGGCTGCTATGTAAGCTACTCTGGCATTAGGGCCGTGTGATCCAGCAGATCCAATGGTGATTGAAGTGTTGGTGGCATTTGGAGATGTTGTTTGGTGGCTTTAACAGCCCCCAAAGATGAATCACAGCACAGACCCTTAGGATTTTGGAGCAAAGCCCTACTATCCACTGAAGACAACCGCTCAGCTTTTGGCTTGCTGCTGAGCCCTAGGAGAACTGAATGCATAACCATGGGCCACCAACTTAGCCCGTGACCTGGGATGCCCGTCATGAACTAGGTGAGGCAGCACCCCACCGTCCCATGAAGTGGTGTCTACGAGGGCAGGCTGGAGCAGGCCCTCAGGCACAATCAAGTCACATGAGTGTGTGTACCCAATGTCCGTGACCCCCAGCCCTGACACATTCCCTTCACTCTCCCAGACCACACCTATGGCCTCATGGAGAATAACTACAATAAGTTGACTGAGGAAGAGAAGACTCAGGTCTGCTTTATATATGGTTCTATGTGATAGGCAGACGCCACCCAAAAGTGGATAGCTAGATTATTACAGTGTCTTTGTGGGACATCCCTAAAAGAAAGTAACAAAGTGAAATCCTCCCAGTGGGCCCAGACTTAAGCAATATACCTGGTTGTTTATTTTGCTTGGAAGGAGAAATGGCCAGAGATATGAGTCAATTTCAGTTCACAGAGGCACGATTGGCTGGCTGGTCAAGAGCTTGGAAGGAATGTGATAGGAACATTGGTGGCAAGGAGGTGTGGAGAAGAGGCATGTGCCTATACTTCTCTGAATGGGCAAAAAAGGTGAATTTCTTTGTTTCCTATAAGAATGCACACCAAAGGGTGACCTCAGCAGAGGAGGATTCTAATAGTCAAGTGGACAAGATGACCTGTTGTGTGGGTGCTACCCAGCTTCTCTTCCTAGCCACTCCTGTCGGGGCCCAAGGGGGCCATGAACAAAGTGGCTGAGAGGCAGGAATGGAGGTTATGCATGGGTTTAGCATCGTGGACTTCCACTCATCGAGGCTGATCTGTCCACAGCCACTGCTGAGTGCCAAATCTGCCAGGAGCCTAGACCAAAACAGGGTCCCTGATAGGGCACTATTCCCCAGGGTGATCAGGAAGCAACCAGCTGGCAGGTGATTACAATGCACCTCTTCTATCATGGAAAGGGCAGTGTTTTGCTCTTAGTGGGTTAGACACCTCCTCTGGATACAGGTTTGCCTTCCCTTCACACAATGTTCCTGTTAACTACCATCTGTAGACTCACAGAATGCCTTATCCACCATCATGGTATTCCACTCAGCATGGCTTCTGATTAAGGAACTCACTGCCCATAAATGAAGTGCAGCAGTGGACCCATGCTCATGGAATTCACTGGTCTTTTCCTGTTCCCCACCATCTGAAGCAGCTGACTTGAGATAAGAATAGGCGTGTGAAGATGGAGTTACAGTACTACCTACGTGGCAATACCTTGCAGGTTTGGGGCGGTGTTCCCCAGGAAGCTACTTCTGCTCTAAATCATTGTCCATTATATAGCACTGATTTTCCAATAGCCAGGATTCACAAGTCCAGTAATCAAAGGTGGAAATGGGAGGGACATCCTTCACTACTACCACTGTTACCCCCCATGATCCACTAGCATAATTTTTTTTCATGTTCATGTGACCTTATGCTCTACTGGTTTAGGGATCTTCATTCCAAAGAGTGAAAACACATTGATTTCATTGGACTGGAAATTAAGACTGCCACCCAGCCCCTTACGGCTCCTCTTGCCTCTGAAGCTACAGGCAAAAAGAAGGGGGTTTCCATGCTGGCTGAGGTGATTGATCCTGATTACCAAGGGGAAACTGGGCTGCTGCTCCACAACGGAGGTAAGGAATACAGGAGATTCCTTAGGGCTTTCTTAGTATCACGTGCCCTGTGATCAATGTCAATGGAAAACTAGAAGAAACCAATCCAGGCAGGACTACTAATGGCTGTGACCCTTCAGGAATGAAGGTCAGGGTCAACCACTGAAATTGAAAAAGTTTTGCAGAGAACCACAACCAGCTAAGGTGCTTGCTGAGGCAAAGGGACTATGAAGTGGGTAATGGAAGAAGGTAGTTATAAACACCAGCTATGAAAGGGTGACTACCTGCAAAAACATGGAGTGATTGTTATATTTCTTCCTTATTCAGGTATGAATAAGTTTGAGTATTTTTGTGTATTTTGTATGTTAGTTAAATTTACATAAGTTTAAAAAAGCAGTAAAAGATTGAGTAATATGTACCGTTGTACAAACGTGATTCTCTTTTGGATGACTGTAAGTGTACTTTTGACAAATGGATGCCCAAAGATGCATTAAGTTGTCCCCCCTCTGATATATCATTGGGCACAAAGGTTATTAAATGTTGCTACATGCAGGATTGGTTCTCAGGAGCCTCACAGTCCTGCAGTAGAAACCTTTCTGGCACCCTTGGCTACCTCCTCATCCTGATTAGACATGGGAGCTGGCGCTTCTCTTTCTATTTGGAGATAAAGTATAGTCTTCCCTATCTTTCCTTTAGCAACTCACTTTCCCGGATGGCTGTGCCATGTCAGGAAGGGCCTGGGCTGCTGGGAACCAGGATGTATGCTCAACCCCTACTTGCACTGTAAAGGCCTCCCTGGCAGAGTCCAGCCTGCTGTGTGTCTGAGGGACACTTGCAGCCTTCTGATGGAGGAGGATAGCTCAGAACTGCCAAGCAATTCATCTAGGCCTTGTCTTACAGGGTGTTTCCAGAGGTAATGTTCAAAATGCCAGGTGGTAACCCTTTAGTTCCTAGTCGTGAGGTGTGTTTTCAGTGTGAGCTCAGAGCAGTGTCTGTTCACCACCAGATGGGAAGCACTTCAGTATTTTCATTGATAAAACTATGTCCATTCATGTCCATGGATCATCAGTGTGGTGGCATTCCCTCAGTGGATCTGCCTACACCCTCCCCTCTCGTGCTTCATCTTTCAAAGCTCCCAACAGGAGAAGTTCACACCCCCTCATGACATGTAACCACAGCACAAGGCTGTGGAAAATAACACAGCCATCCCAGGGGGCTACAAGATCTATGGGTTCAGGCCCATCTACCCCTTTAGGACATGTCAGTAAAAACACGACTGAATGTCTAAACTGGTGAATGTCAGAGACCATGTACTTCAGAACCACACAGACCCAGAAGTCACCTTGGCAAGCAAGTGAGAGTGTGGCAGTTTTCTCTGGCCAAATAGAGGGACTCATACCCTGGGAAATAAAAACCCATCCTTGATCCACCAGATCAACTCTATCAGGGAGGAGTGGCCACAATGTACCTGGCAGGCTGGGGCCTCCAGGGCATTTCCTCCTGAAACAGCATTACATAAGGATGTGCAGGGATGCTGGAGAACCTAGTGTGTAGGCAGCATAGATGTGATGGAACGAGGCCCAGCGGTAGACTTAAAAGCTGCGTCACAAATCTTTCCCCCTGGATACAAAACAAGCAGGAAAAGGAATTCAGAGTCCTGGACAAGGATCCTAGCAGGATTCAAATCTAGGTCAAGGGTGAACACAGAGGTCCTAGAGAGGCCTGAGGAGGGAAAGTCCTGCCTGCCTTTAGTCCATTTGCAAATGACCTTCCTTGGGCCTTGTCCTTTCCACGTGTACGTTTTGATCTTTTTACATTATTTTCCCCACTTAGAGCTGATGCAATTCCAGAAATTGAACTACGAAACTACAAGTTCCTAAAATTTGGTCAAAAGAAACCTCAACAAGAGAAACAGAAAACATTCCATGTTCCTCCAGAATGTAGAAAGGCAGCCCCTGCCTGTGGCATGACATGGTCCTGGGTAGTGCTGTTTTAAAGACACCCACATTTCAGTGGTTGTTGCTTTGCCTGTGAAAGTACCTTCAACCTTTAAATCCCAAGAGAATGGGCGAGGGGCCGGGTCTGCTCCTGGAGCAGCTGAGTGGTACTGAAATGAACTTGTCCTTGGAGTTAGGGGACTTGGAAGTGTCTCCACTAGGCAGGGAAGGGGCTGGCCCTTCTCCCTTCTCCCACATACAATAAGCTGATGAGCCAGAAGAGTTCGTGATTCAAGGAGAAATGTGAGACTCTGTGTCTCACTCACATGCCTACAGAAAGCGACAGAACCACACCACAACTCCCAGGCTGTAAAGGGAACAGGACTTGAATATAGTACTCAAATATGGCATTTATTATTTACAACAAGTAACTACTGTCCCTCCCCAGTGGGTGAATAGGTGCTGGGGTAGAGATGTCAGGGAGCTGGAGTGGGGTCGTCCCCTCTCTCTTGGGCTTCAGGGGACCCCAGGAATCAGCTTACAATTCTCCCCTTCCCATCAGGTGGGAGGAGCTGGCCTGGTGCATGGCAAGCAAACGTCACAGCTTTGTCTCCGCTGCTGAGGATGGGGCTGTGATCGGCCACGGGTACTGGGCTCGGTGTTGGGGCCTGGGGGCTGAGTAGAAGAGTCGGGTTATCCTGGGGGGCCTCCCTCAGAATCATGGCCCCCCACCCTGTCCCCACTGCACTGGGTGCTCCAGACCCTGTGCTCAGTGCTGTTAGCCACCAGTACCACATTTGTCCCTGCCAAGTGAGCGATCATTTAGTATCACCTATTTCACAGAGGAGGAAACGGAGTCTGAGGAAGCTGAAGAGAGTCACCCCAGTCACAGGACTGCTCAGTAGTGGAGCTGGGATCCCAGTGCCAGCTGTCCGACTCCCCAAGGCCACGCTTAGCTCAAAGCCTTACTGAACCCCCAGGAGTCAGTCACCCCGGCCCAGACACTCACTCACCCCTGACCTTGATGATGGCAGGTTCTTCTTAGCCTTGAGTATTCTGCAGGCCAACTAGGTCTGGGGATCCAGCTGGCAGGACAGGCTGTAGCTACAGGACAGAGAAACACCTGTGAGCCTACCAGGAGCCACACCTCAGGTGTCCCCCCACTGCCTGCACAGCAACTGCAGGCTGGGTGTCCCAGATGTCGCCACAAAGTAAGGCCTGGGGCTGACCGGGGAGCCATGAAGACAGGCTCTCTGGACTGGCCAACAGGGAGAGTCCACCCCTGCCCTCACTCAACTCCTGCCCAGCCTCACCTCTCATTCTCGTTGAGCAGCTCTATGTCCTGGGACCAGGCCCAAAACTGCTCCTCGGGGTCTAGGTTGTAATTCTTTGCAGCCACCTGGAGCAGCAGGATCTCCCTCATGACTCGGTATTCCTGGGACCAGAGGGAAAGAGAGGATGCAGACAGGGCCTGGGTGGGGGATGCTGCAGGGGCCTTGTAGGGGGTGAGAAGTGGGGCAGGGGACCAGTCCTGGGAACCCTCCTTCAATCCAGTTCCATCCAGGATCTACCTGTTCTCAGAATGGGAATAATCAGCCCCTCCTCCAGGAAGTTTTCCTTGATGTCATCCTCCCCTCAACCCACCTGTCAGTTGGATAACTTCTCAGTTATCAAACTCTTCCACTCAATGTAAGATAAAAGATGTGGAGCCAGGGACTCTTCTCCCCAGATAGTCTCTGATTTCCACCTCCTTCCCCTCCCCTGCAGGGAGTGCCGCAGCTGCTCACCTTAGTCCTTTACTCAAGGTTGATCTCATTCCCCTGGAAGGCAGACAGCCAGAGTCCATCAGACAGAGCCCCCTAGCTTGACTAGCCCCCTATGCCCACCCCTTCTCATGTTGCCCTACTGCCAGGTCCCCAGAGGGGGCTGGGCATGCAGAGAAAATAGGACTTGGACCCAGGCCGGGGTCTGGGCTCCAGAGAACGAGGACATGTGTGTGAGGCTGAGGGACCTGGCAGCACAACCCTCTCTAATGACAGACTTGGAGGCTGAGGCCTCAGGCAGAGGGGACTGCTCAGCCACTTACGTGCTGCCTGACTTGGGGAGGCCTGACTTCTCTCTCCCTCCATGGGCAGCCTGGGAGAGAGAGGCTGAGTCCAGCTCAAATAAAACCTCATGCAGTCATGCCATCAGGCAGCTGTGAGCTTCCCCAGCCTGGGGAACCAGAATGGGTGTCTCAGGCGGAACCTCTGTTCATTCATCCCTAAGATGGGCCTGATGCCCCAGCTCCCAGGGGCAGTTGCAGGGCTCTCATGAGAGGAGATGTGCCAAGTGCTGAGAGCTCAGAGCTCAGTTTGGGGGCTCCCGCATCCCAAGGCTCAGGATCCTGGTCACCTGCCTGGTCCTCAGGTTCACCCACCTCGAGATAATCACCCATCACCAGACGCAGCATCAGCAGGTCACTGAGAAAAGTGCCAAGATAGGGGACGTCACCCTGTGACATTGGGGTGCAGGTGGGATGAGCCCTTGCTATCAAGTCAACTCCTTGCAGACCCTCCCCTGTAAAGTCCTCACCCTCAGCCTCCTGGCCCACCTCAGGGTTCCCACAGAGAGCAGCCTAGGATCCTTAGCAGCCTCCCCTCAATTCCTCCTCCCTTCACACCCCAAGAACACCACACTCCTCCTCCTCACCTCCCAGGGCCAGCTTCTGGCAAATCACAGGGTATGTGGTCCCTGGCCCTCCCCACAACAAACCCATCCTGCACCAGCTCTTCCAGGCCCTCCTCCTGGCCACTACTACTGGGGGATTCAGGCACTGTGGCAGCAAGAGGAAGGGCCCTCCTCTCTTGATTTGAGGCCTCCAGCTGGGAGGGCAGAGCCCCTCCCCCACAGGCACACTTACCTGCTGCTGCTGCTTCTCCTGCACTGTCTGGGGGCTGATCTCCAGGTGGGCAAAGGTGGAGGGCCCCTCCTGCCAGGGTCGAAGACAGAGTCAGCGAGGCCATACTCCCCTCACCCCATTTCTCTCCAGCACCACTGGCCTCTGACCCTGGACATCTGATTCGAGTCAACTGGTACCACTGCCACTTCATCTTCCAAGGTGTTGTGATTCCAGAACAAGCCCAGCTCCAACTCGCACTCTGGGTGTGAGCTTGGGCTTGTGGCCTGGCCTCCCCGAGCCTGTTTCCTCATCTGGAAGGTGTGAGAACTCCAGCTACCACACAGGTTGTCCTGAGGACTCAGTGGCATATGACTGTCATCATTGTGCTCGCCCTCACCCCTCCAGGTGGAGCAGGCAGAAAGCTCCCACATTCCTTTCCTCCCTCTTACCTCATCACCACCCTGTGAGGCCTGCACCACACAATCACCATCCCTCCATTTCCATGATGAGAGAACAGAGGCCCAAACAGGGGCAATGAGTTGCTCAGGGGCCCACAGAAGAGAGGCTGCTTGCCCCTCCCAGCCAGAGGCCCTGTTCCAACATCCTCACCTAAACCCCAGCCCCACCACTGACAATAGTTCTGTCCCCTGAGCTCCAAAGCTTGGTCCTGGGCTGAGCTGTGGATGAAGAGGATGGGGTGTCTTGGGTGTCTGGTTGAGTGTCTCCTGCTTGCCCCAGTCCCATGGAGTGTCTGGGCCCCAGGCTGGGACAGAGGCCGTGCCAAAGCCTTTTCTTCCCCAAGGAACCCCTCAGGACGTTCCCCTGCACTGAACTCTTTCTTTATCCACTCAGGAATTGGACCCCCAATGTGCCACCTCTTATCCACAGGGAAGGGGGTGACAGGATGCTTTGCTTCCTCATTTACATTAAGGTCCTAACGTCCTTTCAGCAGGATCCACTAAGAATCCATCAGTTGCCTAGTCATTTTTCATAAGCTACCTGGGGCATATGTCATTGCCAACCAGACACTCAGGTGAAATTCCTCTGGTTGACTCAAGTGACTGCTCTAGGGGTCCAGTGGGGTGTCCCAGGATGCACACACATCTGTCTCTGGTCCAGCCATTCAGACCCAAGGATAAGCAGCCTGTTTGTCCACCTGGGCCATGGGAATCCCCTGCCATGCCAGTCCCTAGGGCAGGCAGGGTGCCCTCCCCTTGGAGACGTGGTGAAGACAGAAGGAGCACCAGGGGCCTGGCTTCCTGAGGACAGGTTTAGGCTGAGGCCTAAAGCCACCCCAACCACCCAACAGCCTGGAAGAAGCTACATCCAGCAGGATGGATGTGCATAGAAGCCAGAGACCTGCTGATGGCGCCAGCTCAGCAACTACTTCTGGAACAACACAGCCAACACCATTGTGTCCCATGACCAGGGCCTCCTGCCCACAAATGGCACCCTGCCTGCCCATGGGCCCAACAGATCCCTCTGCTTGTTAACCTGGACAAGATAGATGGGAATGTTTCAGAGAAAGTTCAAGTGAGAAACTATCAAAACCACAGCCTGCCAAGTCCTGCTCCCCCTGTCCCCCCTCCTCTCTTTTCAGACCCCCAGACTCCACTCTACCTTGGTCATCAGTTCTCTGCTCAAGGACTTATCTTGGCTATAGAGCTCCTTAAGTTTTTTGGAGATCTCCCTGAGGGGAGGGGAAAGAGGGAAGGATAAATTTAGGGATAATATGAGGGGTATGAGTGCAAATCCCTTTTCTTTGACAACCCGAAAGATTCAACCTGCCTGGAAGAGTGTTCCCACTGGGCTCCTTTGAGTGTTAAGGTCTTGTGGGACTGGGAGGGGGCTCTCCTGTTGGTCACTGGGGTCTCCATTCCCCAGCTCTACAGAGTAGCTCTCTTTTGACCACTTTGAGTTTCAACTGGGCATAGAGTTCTCCTGCTATAAACTCTTGAAAATCTCCAATGTGGTTCAAGCCAGTACCTGACTTTAGAGAAACCGAGTGCTGAAGCAGAACTGGTGCACTAAGGACACCAGGAGGCTTAGAGACACCCCGCTGAGACCCAGGCCCTGTCTCCAGCATTTGCTGCCACCCAGGATTTCCCAGCTGACTGAGGGTCAATGGCAGACATATGGGAGATCCCCCATCCACCCTGGCCCTCCTATGGAGAGAGGCCTACCCACCAGGAAACTTCCCCTCATGTGTTCTTCAGGTGGCTTATGGAGGTTTTCTGCAGAGCAGAGATGACAGTGCGGGGACAGGAGAAGTTCTTCAGGATCTTGCACTCCTGGGGAAGGGAAGAGAATGAGCTGTGAAGTGGGGCTCTGGAGCCCCTCTTGCTCTAGCTTCATTCCCCTTCTATTTAAATCTCCCCTTCTGGATGAGACAGATGCTCAGGGAGCCCCAGAAGGGCACATTTAGGGCCCAAAGAATAACATTCACAGGGAGGAGGATTTTAGCTCAACCCAGGGAAGGAGCCAGGTAGGAAGTGAGCATCCTACCACTGGGACCTGGAGTCAAGGTCAGCGGGCCCCTGGCAGGAAGGGCCTAGGGACTGTGCAGGGGCTTAGACCACACACTTCAATCTTGGGAGCTGATAAAGGTTGAGAGGCAGTTCCCAAGTCTCCAGAGAGGGGCCCCACTGGGCCTCCCACAGCATATCTGGGCCACCTGGATCGACTGCTCCATCACTCTCGCCCTGTCCTGGGCCTTCATGCTCAGGCCCCCGAGGCAGGTGGTGACGACGAGGCTGGCCACCATTCTGAAGTGGTAGATGGTGGCCTGGACAGTGGGCGCCAGGTGCTCATTGCCGGGCTTGTTCCTCTTGCCCCAGGTGGAGCCCAGGCACTGAGAGGGCACCACCTTCAGGAAGAGCTCCTGGGGAACAGGGGGAGTGTCACCCAGCCCTGCCACACCCCAGCTCTGTGTCCACAGCCCCCAAAGTCCCACACAAGGGTCACAGTTTAGAGCTGGAGCTCAGGAAGCTCAGGATGTGGCCTGAGCCTTGTGAGAGCCCCTGGGTTTTCCTCTCTGTCCACTGAGGGCACCCAGCACAGGATGACCCAGGACCCAGTACGGACAGGGAAGGGAGAGGGGCATTTGCCCCCAGCCTGTCCTGGCTAACTCCAAGCTTCAGATGGTGGCTCAACTCGGTTCATCCTAAGGCAGCATCTTCCACCACACTGAACCCCACTTTGGTCCCACTCCACGTTCTGATGCACATTCCCCCGTGGCAGCTACAACCATGGGCCTTGTCTGTCTCCCTTATAGTGAAGTACACATCAGGTGTCTAATAAGAGCTGAGGCTGTTGAGCCTCATGAGCAGATCGTTGGGCCACCGTGGACCTGGCTGCACACAGTGAGTTCCCCTCAGCCACTGCTGGGCCAGGCCCCACCCAGCTTTCTGTCTCTTCTACCTCATGGAGTTGGCACAGCCACTCTGTGCAGCATCTCCTCTTAATGTCCAACTCTATGGTCTGCAGGTGGACAGAAAAGGCTTGGGGGTTCAGAAAGTTGCCCAGGTCATACGGTTGGCAAGGGGTGGAGCTGGGATTTGGGCCCAGATCATAGGAGTCTGGATCAGGTCTGGGGCAACGATGGCAGAGGGAAGGCCTGCCCCACCCTGCCCTGAGACCCCAGCTGCTCACCACATCCATCACGGTCAACTGCCCCACCACCAGCTTAGGAGGGAATGTCGTGGGGTTGGGCTTCTTCTCATTACTTAACGGCCACAGGTGGAGATGGACTTCCCACTAGAAATGATGGTCCAGGTGACTCCAGCTGAGCAGCTCCCACTCCTGCTAGAGCCCATGTTGGCCCTTGCTCCAGCTCCAACACTGCTGATGGAGGGGACACTGACTCCAGCGCTAGAGGGGGTGATGTCAACGGAGCTGGATCCAGCTCTACCTCCACCACTGCCCACTGCTCTGCTTCTGCCGCTGGCTGGAGCTCTGCAGCTGGCGCTGGAGCGGGATAAAGAGAAAGGTTCACCCACATAGCTGACTTTCCATGTGTCATTCTAAACACAGGAAAGATCCCACTTCCCTTCCAGAAATACCCAGCCCGCAGAACCCGTTGCCCTCTGGCTCTGCCTCAGTGGCCTCCAGAAGCTCACCCTGGGAAACGGAAAGAGGGTCATGGCAGCTCAGCTCCGAACCAAGTAAGATGACATTCATGTACATCCTCTTTAGCTTGAAAAAGGGACATCCCCAGTCTGGTCCTGCCCTAGTTCTGGTCCAACCCCGTCATCTCAAGGTCCTGAGTGTGGAGAACCTCTGCTTCTGCTCTCACCTCAGAGCAGCACTGGACGGAGTTTGTGGCCTCATGCACCTGCCCCTTGTCTAGTGAGTTGGTGGAGTTGAAACCATCTCCTGAGTGGAGTTTGGCAAAGACTGCCCTGGAGCTGGGCCAGAAGGAATCAGGGGCTGCATGCACACTGCCACTGGGGCCAAGCCCTAAGAGAAAGTCTGCTCCTCAGCTCATGCACAGAGGGGCATCCCTGCAAAGAACTGTGGTCAGGGAGGGAAGGAGATGACAGCTCTAGGGCTCAGTAACGTATGAGTAGAGGAGCTCACCTTCTCATGCTGCCAGCCATGACCTGGGGTATGAATATGACAGACTCACCAGGCTTCTGACACCTAACAACCAGCTCCTGCTCAGGAATGACCCGCCCCTCATGCCCTGCCTTCCCCACTCCACACAGACACATGCACACACACACACATGAAGAGGGCCAAGGGGTGTGGGGCTGATCAGGTGGGATCACAGTTGTGCCCTGGCCTGCACTAGCCTTTCCTGGGCTACCCTGTGTTACCTTTCGCTGCCTCCTGCCAGACGCCCAGAGGTGTCGGGGATGAGGGCTGAGCCAACATCGGCAATGACCAAAAAGATTCTCTTTCTGGGCTTTTTTGAGCCAAGATCCTCCAAAAGTTGGGAAACAACAGCAAAATATCTTTTCTGTTGACCTTCTTCCGTCAAGTGAGCTGGATGGGGTCTGTGGGTGCCTGGTTACCAGAGTTCTAAGATCTGTTGAGGTCTATGACCAAGAAAGTGAGGTCATTTTTCAAGAATCCTTTACCTGGGCCCCTTCCCTCAACCAGACTTGCGCAGAGCTTCCCCCTGCCCCCGGGCTGCCCACCCTGCTCCCCCACGTCATCTCCTGAACTGTACACAAGGAGCCACACAGCTCTAGCCACAGCTCCCTGGAAATCTAACTCGTGTCCTAGCTTTGAGGAGACAGAGATGAATGCAGACCTCCTTTTTCTTAAAAGTTTTGCATCCTGGGAAAGTCCCTGTGCCTCTCAGGTCCTCCCCAGTCTCCAAACCTGCACCATGGGGATCAGGCTAGAATCTACTTCCTAGGGACGTCACCCAGTGTATATGAGATAATATCTATTACCCCTGTGGGCTGGTGTCACATGTACCTAAGCCACAAACTTAGAGATGGAAGAATAACAAGGAGGGGTGGAATGTAGTACAGAACACCACTCAAAACAGGCCTGGGTCCCAGGAATGTGATATTGGGACAGTCACTTCCAACTTGGCCTCATTTTCAGGTCAGCATCATAAGGGGGTTGCAGCTAATGGAAATTCAGATATTTCCATCCTGTGGCATAAAACCATTGAATTGTTTCCTGTTTTATGGAGAATGAGACCCAAGTGCCTCATCTTGGCCCATGAGGTGGGCAGCCTCCACAGTGGTACCCAGTAAGCCCCACCCATGGTATACACATCCTCATGGAACCGCTAAGTGGTTAGTAACTGGCTTCTGAACATAATAACAGCCAAAGTGATGTGATATCTTCTAAATATTAACTAAAAAAGTCTCTCACTTCCTCTTAATCCCTCTTTTATGTGCCATCTCTCTCTCTCTCTCTCTCATTCTGTCGAATCCCTGTAACTGAGGAATCAAATGCTGGTGTACTGGGTTTGCCCAATGTGGAGGCCCTTCGAGGAGAAAAGCAAGGGAGTGCCCAGGCCAACAGACAGAAAGGAACTCAGGCTCTCAGTCCAAACTGAATCCTGAACGCTGAGAGTGAACTTGGGGGACAGTCCTCCCCCAGTCGAGCCTCTTTTGAAGCCACAGCCCCAACCTGTTAAACTCACTGAGGCAGAGGCACTCAGCTAAAACGTGCCTGATTGCTGATCCACACAAATTGTGAGATAGTCAACATTTGTGGTTTTGAAATGCAAGGTTGTGATGATGAAGTCAGAGAGGGAAAGGTAACTGACACAGCCTACCAGGTCCTGGCCCTACCTTCCACCCCAGCTCCTGTTCTCTCCTCCCAGGCTCCCTCCAGCCACACTGGCCACCTTTCTAACGTCCTCTGGCCAAACTCACTTCTGCCTGTGAGGCTGAGGACCAATGGTGCCTTCTCCCTGACACACTGCTCCCAGACTCGTGCAGGGTTGGCTCCCTCTTGTCATTCTGGTCCCAGCAAATGTCACCACAGTGAGGCCTTTCAGACTCTCCTACCCAACAACGCCCAGCCCTCCCTCACAGCCCCCTGTTGTGTTTCCCTACAACACTCACTCTTTTCTTTCTCATGTCTTTGTTTTTGTCCATTTCCCCTCTAGAGTGTGAGCTCCTGGCAGGCAGGGACCACTTGGTCATTTTCATCCTGCACTTTGGCCCACCAGGGCACCTGGCACGGGGTGAGTGCTCAGTGCACAACTGCTGAATGAGTACATGGGAAGATCTTGCACCCCTCCCCCTGCTTCTGACCAACTTTGATTGTGGAGATGAACACTAATAATAGGAGGTACAAGTTGTTTCTGAGGCAGGGGGACAGCCAGAAAGACCTCTGCTTGACTCTTCGCTGCTCTAGGAAGTCAAGTAAAGTTCTGTGGACACAGAGTAAATTCCAGGTTTACAGAAGAAGGACTTGTTGTATATGTATATTGTGTAATGGTTACCAAAATAAGTTTAGTTAACATCAATCACCAAACAGAAATAAAAGGTTTTTTCCTGGTGATGAGAAGTTTTAGGATCTACTCTCTTAGAAACTTTCCAATATACCACACAGCAATGTTAACTTGCACAGTTCTGTATATCAAGTATCTCTCAATACAACTGAAAAAAATAAAAACAAAAACTCACTGGCCACCACTGACACAAGAGGCTGCCCGCCTCCTGGTGGCCAGCACTAGCACTGCAGCCCTCGCCAAAACTCCACCAAATGGAAAGGAACCTTTCTTCAGATGTCCTCAAGGCAGAGGCTCTCCAGGGTCCCAAAGGTAAAGGACCAGGACCTGTTGCCTTGGAAGGAGTGGAAGGAATCTCAGGAGCCTACCTTTTCCCCCATCTTGCTGTCCCCCACCAGGTATCCTCTTCACTCTTGAGGCATCCAACCTCAACCAGGATAATGACTCCCCCCTGCCTCCAGATGAGGCCCCCTAGGGTCCAACAAGGACTGGTCTTCTCCCTCATCTCTAGACTTGGTGTCCAGTACTCTGGCATCTTTTTCCTTATCCCCAGTTATCCACACAAGCCCCCAAGCCTCCTCAGTTCTAAATGATCTCAAGTGGGTGGAAAGCATTTTCTCAGCGTTTCAGAGCACAGTAGGTCATCAACAGAGAACCTAGTCCAACAGACACGTTGTGAGTGCATGGAACCCTTGGAGTCGCCTGCTGGATGCACTCCACTTTATACAGGAGGACCCTCACTGAGGTCTTCTCTTCTGTTCCCAATGTCTACACAAGGGAAGTATTGCTCATCACAGTTCTGGGTGCCCACAGAGGTGAACCGCAGGACCCCAGTCCTGTGCTCTCTAAGCTGGGCCAGGGATGGGTCTCGAACAGGTAGAAACCTAGGAACCTTAGGGATTCCTTTGCCCATCTTTGGGCCCCTGGGCACGCATCTAGGAGAACGGATGCTATGGCCCCGTGGGAGTGCCGCCTCCAACCTCTCTCTCTCCTGCCTCTTGTCACTTCCCCAGTGTTGGCTCTTTCTTGACTGCACCTCCATGGCCCCCACATGAGAAGTCAGTGTGAGTGGGTGTGCCTGTGCACATGCGATGATGAGGAGAGGAAAATGACCCCATATGGAGAGGGGTGGGCAGCAATCTCCTAGGATCTTAATGCCTCTCATTGCCAAAGGAAACCTGAGGGAAGGGGCGGAGCCTTGGCCAAGGAAGTTGGAGCTCTCTCTAGTCTTCCGGACCCTGACTACCTCCTGTGGTCTGGGCCAGTACTTGCCTCTTTCTGGGCCAGTTTCCCAACTGTACAGTGAGGGGTAAGATGTGCAACAGCACAAGCATGTGCTCGGCCAGGACAAGTCATGAGGCCCCATCGATACGTTAAGTACACTTTACGTGTATTGAATACATTAATACTGCTGTGCAATCGTCACCATGATCCATCTTCAGCTTTCTTCTCATCCTGCAAAACTGAAACTCTATACCCACTCATGAATAACCCCCCATTCCTCCTCCTCCCAGCCCCTGACAAACACCATTCTACTTTCTGTCTCTCTGAATCTGGCGATTTCAGGAACCTCATAGGAGGGAAATCACACAAGGTTGTATTTTTGTGACTGGCTTGGTTCATCCATGGTGTACCATATCTTAGAATTTCCTTCCTTTGTTAAGGATGAATAACATGCCATTGTATGTATATACCACATTTTGCATATCCATACATCCCTGGACAGATACCATAGCCGGGCCCAAAACCAAGCTCAAAATAAAATGGTACCCCAACAAGATTTTTATCAACTGTCCCATGGAGACTACTCTCTCAAGCCACGTTCCATATGATATTTACTAAGGATCTAGTCTTGGGCCATGAGTTGTTTTTCAGAAACTCCGTTTTTCCTCCTTGAGCAAGTTTCAACTGGTTTGAGCCAGTGAGACCACAATACGGCTGGTAAGACTCAAACTGTGACTGCACAAGTGACTGGAGGATGACCTGGGGGACCAAGAACTCCCCTGTTGATCATGTTAAGGACACCGCCTTTTCAACGTGGGATGTATGACGGAACATGATAATCTTCTTGCGCAAAATGCCTAGGACAGCCCCCAACGATCCCCTACCCACTCCTTTGCCCTTAAAAAGCCCTTTTCAACAGCCCATCTGGGAGAAGGATTTAACCCTTGTCTCCTGTCTCCCTGCTGGCCAACCTCATAATAAAGCTTTTTCCCTTCTACAAAAGCAGGCATCTCATGGTTGGCTTAAGGAGTGCATTGGGCAGTGAGCCCTTCTTTGGTTACAATACTTGGGTGGCTTCCATGTTTTAGCTATTATGAATAATGATGCTATGAATATGAGTGTTGAAATATGTTTTGGAGAACATGATTTCAACTCTTTGGGGGGGGTTATATACCCAGAAGTGGAATTGCTGGGTCCTATATAATTATATTTTTAATTTTTTAAGGAATTTTTATACTGATTTCTACAGCAACTATATATTTTATGTTCCCAAGACAGTGCACAAAGTTTCCAGTTTCTCCATACCTTGGCAAACACTGGTTCTATTCTTTTTCTTCTTCTTCTTTTTATTTTTTGATAGATGCCATCCTAATGAATGTGAGGTGGTCTCTCACTGTGTTTCTGATTTGCATTTCCCTAATGATTACTGCTGTTGAGCATCTTTTCATATGCTTATGGGTCATTTGCAGATCTCCTTTGAGAAAATGTCTACTCGTGTACTTTGTTCAATTTTGATTTGGGTTGTTTGATTTTGTTGTTGAATTTAGGAGTCTGTCTACTCTGTCTACTCTGGATATTAAGGCCTTGTCAGATACATGGTTTGCAAATATGGTCTCCCATTCTGTGGGTTGTGTTTTTACTCTGTTGATAATGTCTATGAATGCGGTATATCACATTCATTGATTTGCATATGTTAAACTTGATCATGTTTGATCTTTATTTTTTTTTTTGAGTTTAGATAGTTTTGTTATAATATGTCTTGGAGAAGAAAGTTTTAGTTTGAAATTTTAGCGTGACAGATCGGCTTCAGGACCTTGGATATCTAAATCTCTCCCCAGATATGGGAATGTGTCAGCTGCTATTTTATTAAGTCAAATTTCTTTTCCTTTCTCACTGTCTTCTCCTCTGGTAATTTAATAATTCTTATCTATTTCTTTTCATGGTATCCTATAATTCACACTGTCTTTCTCCATTCCTCTCCATTCTTTTTTTCTTTTTGCTCCTTTGAGTCGATGATTTCAAATGATACATCTTCTAGTTCACTTCCATACCCCTAATAACTCCATTAGTTACCATTATTAAATATCCCAGCCAACTTAAAATTAACCAATACCCTGATTAATTTAAAAAATTCAAACTTTTTATGGGGGAAAATCTGCTTAACATAGAATACACCGTTGTAAGCATTTAAAGTATACAGTTCAGTGGCTTTTAGTACAATGATTAAGTCTTGTGGTTATCACCACTATCTAATTCCAGAACATTTTCAACACCCCCAAACAAACCCATCCTCATTCACACTCTATTTTCTCCTAACCCAAGCCCGTGAAAACAACCCATCTGTTTTCTCCCCCTATGGATTTGCCTATTCTGGACATTTCATTCAAATGGCATCATGCTATTTGCTGCCTTTGTGGATGGCTTCAGTAAGCACACATGTTTCAAGGCTCACCGATGGCCTAGCATGTAGCAGTACTTAATTCTTTTTTATGGCTCTATAGTATCCGTATTATGAATAGGCCACATTTGGTTTATGCAGTCATAACTGGATAGAAATTTGGGCTTGTTCCACTTTTGGACCATTGTGAACAATGTTGCTTTAAATATCCATGGGCAAGTTTGCTCTTTTAGACATATCAACCATGGGCCTTTCCAGGTCAATGGTAATTCTAGGTTTAAGGTTTTAAAAAATGTCAAGCTGTTTTCGGCAGTGGCTGCCTTAGTTTCCTGATTTTGTGTGGGTAGGGTCACCGCACCTGTGCCCAGTCCAGTCAGTCAATCCTAGTAGAACTGAAACACCCAGTGCTATAGAACTGACATTGTTTCTATGGGTTGATGGTAGACAGTCAGGGCAGCGACCTGAGGGAAGCAGGCCGAGAGAGAAACAATAATTCATTGCAGATTATAGCCTGGAGAAATCTGCTCAGAGGGCTGAGGAAGAGAGATGCTCACTGGGTGAGAGCCTTGTGATATCAGCCCACAGTAAAACCCAAAAGTGGATGCTCCTGGTGTAAAATATTCATTAGGGGTCTTGGAGATAAAACCAGTAATTTGCACCCATTCACTGGTTACCTCTGTTATATGATTTCAGGGGGTATGGTTAAAGTGTTTGTGGGCCAAGAGCTGTTTGGGCCTGGGCACAAAGTCACCAAGGTGGCCTCGAAGGCTACCCCAAAATGACCCCTCAAGGAGCAGTTGGGCAGAAAGTGGGTGGAGCACTTTGAAGGAAGCCTGGGGCAAAGATGATGTTGTTCGATGGAGTTGGCTACAACTGAGTCTCTCCGCTGGGTAAGCCCTTCAGCTGGGGTACAATAGGTGATTGGAGGCCAAGTGACAGACCCTGTTACTCCTGAATCCCAGTGCATGGGCAGCCCTCTCAGACCACTGGACATAAATGGTAGTGGTGTTTGTGAAGTATCTTGCAGGCAGCGTGGAAAGTGAATATAATAAAAGTTTTATATGACAAACCAACAGCTAACATCATATTGAACAGTGAAAGGTTGAAAGCTTTCTTGCTAAGACAAAGAAAAAGACAAGGGTGCCCCTGCTCAATACCACTCTTCAGCATACTGCTGCAAGTCTTAACCAGAGACATTTGGCAAGAAAAAGAAATAAAATGCATCCCAACTGGAAAGGATGAAACAAAGTAGTCTCTGCAGATGATATGATTTTATATAGAGAAATCTCTAAAAACTTCCCCCAAAACTGTTAGGATTAATAAACAAATTCATTCAAGTTGCAGGAGACAAAATCAACATACAGAAATCTGTTTCATTTGTGTACACTAACAATGAACTATCTAAAAAAGATATAAAGAAGAAAATCCTATTTACAATAGCATCAAAGACAGTAAAATACTCATGAATAAATTTAACCAAGAAGGTGAAAGATCTACACACTGACAACTATAAGATATTGATGAAAGAAATTGAAGACACAAAGAAATGGAAAGATATCTTATGTTCTACCCAATGCCATCTCAAGATTCAATGCAATTCCTATTAAAACTCCCATGGCATTTTTCAAAGAAATAGGACAAACAATCCTAACATTCATATGGATTCACAAAAGACCTCAAATAACCAATGCAACCCTGAGAAAGAAAAACAAAGCTGAGGGCATCACAACTCCTGATTTCAAACTTTATTAGAAAGCTATAGTAATAAAAAAGGTATGGTACAGGTATAAAAAGAGACACCTAGACAAACAGAACAGAATCAACTGCCCAGAAATAAAATCACACACATACAGTTTGCTAACAGTTGACGAGTCAGCTAAGAAGACTCCATGGGAAAAGGATAGCCTCTACAATAAATGGGGTTGGGAAAACCAGATAACCACATGCAGAAAAATGAAACCGGATCTCTATTTTACACCACTCTAAAAATGATCCCAAATTGAATTAAAGACTTAAATGTAAGACCCTAACTATATAACAACTAGAAGAACATATAGGGAAAAAAGCCCCATGAAACTGGTCTTGACAATTGTTTTTTTTTGACAAGTGAAAACAACAAATACAAAACTTAACAAGTGGGACGACATCAATCTAAAAAGCATCTGTACAGCAAAATAAACAAGTGGCAAACTAAAGGGGTTAATAGCCACAACATATAAGAAACTCTTACAACTCAACAGCAAAGAAACCAACAAAACAATGTGAAAATAATAAAAGGATTTGAATAGATACTCTTCCAAAGGAGACATAAAAATGGCCACAAGGTACATGAGGAGATGCTGGTAATCACTAATACTCAGGGATGTGAAATCAAAACTACAATGAGATATAAATTCACACCTGCTAGAATGGCTATTCTCAAAAAGACAACAGACAACAAGTGTTGGCAAGGCTCTGTACAAAAGGGAACCCTGTGCACTGTTGGTATCAATGCAAATTGCCTCAGTCACTATGGAAAAAATATGGAATTTTCTCAAAAATTAGAAATACTATATGAATGAACAATTCCACTTCCGGGTGTATATCCAAAGGAATTGAAATCACCTTTCTGAAGAGATATCTGCCCCCCATGTTCATTTCAGCATTATTCACAAACTGAGGACATGGAAACTATCCATGTGTCCATCAATGGACAAATAGATAAAGAAAATGTGAGATATATGTATACATGAAATATATAATGGAATATTATTCAGACATGCAAGAGAATGAAATCCTGCATTTTGTGACAACATGGATGGACCTTGAGGCATTATGCTAAGCAATATAAGTCAGACAGAGAAAGACAAATACTATATATTCTCACTCATATGTGGAACCTAAGAAAAGCCCAATTCAAAGCAATAGAAACTAGAATGGTGTTTGCCAGGGTCTTGGGAGTGGGGGAAATGGGAAGATGTGGGTCAAAGTGCACAAACTTCTAGCTGTAAAATGAATAAGTTCTGGGGATGTAATGTATGGCCTGGTGACAATAATTAACAATAATATATTCTATACTTGAAAGTTGTTAAGAGAGTAGATCTTAAAAGTGATCACTAGAAAAAAACAAGTTAATTATGTGAGGGAATTGAGGTGCTAACTCACCGTATTGTGGTAATCCGTTCGCAAATCATCATCTTGAACACCTTAAATTTACATATGTTGTATGTCACTAATATTTCAGGAAACCTAAAAAAAAATCTCCCAACAAATTAAAACCCAGGACCAGATGATTGCACTGGTGAATTCTACCAAACATATAAAGAAGTATTAAAAACAAGACTTCTTACACTCTGTCAAATATTGAAAAAGAGGGAACACTTCCAAACTCATTTTATGAGGCCAGTATTACCCTGATACCAATACTAGACAAGGACACTAAAAGAAAATTACCCCTGATGAACATAGATGCAAAATTAGACAACAAAATACTAGTAAACTGAATTCAACAGCGTATTCAAAAAATTATACACCACAACAAAGTGAAATTTATTCCTGGTATACAAGGGTTGTTCAACATACAAAAATTGATCAATGTAATATGCCTCATCAATAAAATGAAGTGGGAAAACCATATGATCATCTCAATTAATGCCAGAAAACCACTTGACAAAATTCAACAGCCCTTCTTGATAAAACACTCAAAAAACTAGGAATAGGAGGAAAGTGCCTCAACATAATAAAAGCCATATATGAGAAACATACAGCAAACATAATACTCAATGATGGAAGACTGAAAGCTTTTCCTCTAAGATCAGGAACAAGGAAAGGATGCCCACTTTCACCATTTCTGTTCAACACAGTACTGAAAGTTCAAGCCAGAACAATGAGACAATAAAATAAATAAATAAAAGGCATCCAAACTGGAAAGAAAGAAGTAAAGTCGTCTCTGTTTGAAGATGATATCATCTCATATGTAGAAAATCTGAAAGACTACACAACAAAGCTGTTCAGTCTAACAGATGAATTCAGCAAGGTAGCAGGATACAAAGTCAACACACAAAAATCAGCTGCATTTCTTTGCACAAACTATTAACTCTCTGAAAAGGAAATTACAAAAACAATTCATTTACAATAGTATCAGAAGGAATAATGTGCTTAGGAATTAACTTAACCAACGAGGTGAAAGGCTTGCACCATAAAAACTACAAAACATTTCAGAAAAAAATTAAAGAAGTCAAACATAAATGGACACACATCCCATGTTCATGGATTGGAATGCTTACTATTGTTAAAGTGTTAATTTTATCCAAAGCAGTCTACAGATTAATGTAATCCCTATGAAAATCCTACTGATGCTTTTTGTGGAAATAGAAAAACTCGTCCTAAAATTCACATGGAATCATCTCAAGGGACTCAGAATAGCCGGAACAATCCTGAAAAAGGAGAACAAAGGCCAGCCCGATGGTGCAACGGTTATGTCTGTACACTCTGCTGTGGTAGCCCGGGGTTCTCAGGCTCGGATCCTGGGCATGCACTGATGCACTGCTTGTTAAGCCATGCTGTGGCAGCATCCCATATAAAGTAGAGGAAGATGGGTACAGATGTTAGCTCAGGGCCAATCTTCCTCAAGAAAAAAGGGGAAGATCGGCATCGGATTTTAGCTCAGGGTTAGTCCTCCTCACAAAGAAAGAAAGAAAAAAAGAAAGAAAGAAAAAGAAAAATTTATGTAAAAAAAGGATCAAAGCTGGAGGACTCACGCTTCCTGATCTCAAAACTTACTACAAAGCTACAGTAATCAACAGTATGGTATTGGCATAAAGACAGACATAGAGACCAATGACATAGAATAGGGAGCCCAGAAACAAACCCTCACACGTATGGTAAAATGATTTTTGACAAGGGTGCCAAGACCATGTAATGGAGAAAAGTTTCTTTTCAACAAATGGTGCTGGGAAAACTGGATATCCACATGCAAAAGAATGAAGTTGGACCCTCATCCAACACCATATACAAAAATTAACTCAAAATGGTTCAAGGACAGAAATGTAAGACCTAAAACAAGAAAATTCTTAGAAGAAAACATAGGACAAAATCTTCATGACACGGGACTTGGCAATGATTTCTTGGATATGACATCAAAGACACAGGTAACAAAAGAAAAACGAATAGACAAGTTGGACTTCATGAAAATTTTAAAAAATGCTACATCAATAGGCACTATCTACGGAGTAAAAAGACAGCGCACAGAGTGGGAGAAAATTTTTGCAAATCATATTTCTGAGAAGAGATTAGTATTCAAAATATACAGAGAAGTCCTAAAACTAAACAACTAAAAAGCAAGCTGATTCAGAAATGGGCAAGGGATTTGAACAGACATTTCTCCAAAGAAGACTTAGGAATGGCATATAGGCACATGAAAAGATGCTTAGCACCACTAATCATTAATGCAAATGCAAATCAAAACTATGCGGTACCACCTCGCATCCTTTAAGATGGCTGCTATTGAAAAGGCAGAAAACAAGTGTTGGTGAGGATGTGAAGAAATTAGAACCCTTGTACACGGTTGATAGGAATGTAAAATGGTGCAGTGACCTCTTCATGAGTCTTCCCTGCTCCAATATCTCAAGCAAAGCTCAATGGGCACCATGTAAATTTTAAGTGTACAGTATAATTACTTGATATATACTTGATATATATCTATATATATGCTTACCTAAATCAGATAATTTCTGTTAAAATTATAGAAAAAAGATAAATTGTAATTATTATTTGTATTATTATTAGACATACTGATTTTAACACTAAAACAGTTAATGAAAAACCTCAGGAAAATATAAGAGATTTCCTAAGGAAACTATCCATTGAAGCTCACATAAAAGAAGACAATTGGATAGAGCTACCTAGTCAATTCAGTTTCAGCATGGAACCATCCTTAGGTCATTCTTGGAAAACATTATGTCATGGTACTTGCTCTTTATGGAATCACAAAGGAAAAGCATGAAGGAAAATACACTTTTGGGGAAGAAAGTACAGTTAAGGCAGAGAATAAGAAACAGAGATGAGAAAGGAAATAACGGAGATGGCTTGAGACAAGAAATGAGTCTGAGAGGGAAAGAATAAGTTAGAAAGTCTATACTGTCTCTCCTGTGGACGCTCCAGACATCAAAAAGAAGAGTAGAATACATTTCAGGGGTGGATATTCCCTAACAGTCAGAACAGCCACAGGCTACTGTCAGTAATTTAGTAGAGATGCTAGGTCAAGGACAAAATCCACACCCACAACCTCATGCTCAACCAAAGAGCACGCAATTGCCTATGACAGGTCCTTGTTGGAATCCTCTTATCACGGCAAACATCCTCAGTATTTTAAACAGTGTCATGAAGGAGGAAAAAGGAAAAGTCCTGAGGCTGGGGCACAAATTTTCTGTGGAAACAAGAAAAAAATTAAACAGCTCTACAAGAAACTGTTGTTCATGTGCAAAGATGGTTGTAAATTTTATACACACTATCCATACAAAATACACAGTCTCAGGCATTGCTTCCTAAAAGATAAATAAACAAAGAGACAAAGGTGACTTTTCTCACTATAGAGCAGTCAGTTTTAGTTTAAGGACTGACAGAGAAGATTCCAGAATTAACCCTCCTCTTATTGATTTTGAGCTTGCTAGAAGAACACAAGTACTGGAAAACAGCCAAAATATTGTGTCAACAATGTAGGATTAAACACTATCCAAATTCAGCTACTCAGGCAGCACATTGTTCATTGATAGAGTGCTTAATAACAGAGGAGAACTGAATCCAGTTCACCCATCCTTGGGAGGTATTTACAGAGTGATACTAATAGAGCTTCAATCAATTTATCCAACAAATATTATCTACTGTCTACTAATATGTGCCAGTCATGGTGAGGTGATCAAGTTTTCAATCAAATTGAAGATATGAAAACCATTGTGGCAACTGATCGAATGTTAATCTTCCATGTGGAAACCACCCCAGACTTATTTTACTTCCTATAATGGGCCTCTGTAATATCACCATCAGTCATGTCATTGCCTAGATGTCACCAATGGTGAGACCAGTTAATTGTAAAGTCTACTGTGTGGTTGGAGTGTTGTATATACAACACTGACATGGAGAGTGGAGGTGAGAGCAATCTCAAATAGGAAAGGCAACAAATGATTTAATAATATTGACCTTGAAACATTTGGGGGTCAACTCTGATGATAACCATTACTGTTAATTCATAGAGTGATGCAAACTGCAAACTAGTTGCCTCACTGGCCCCTGGAAAAATTGACAAAGCACAAAAAAAAATTGCACACTGAATTCCCTTTATCATATTGCTTGCCCCATTTATTGTAGAGTAACTTCCTGTTTTATTGTTCATCTTCTCAGCTGTAGCTCCCTGAAAGTAGGACTGTGTTTATATTGGTTACCAGTCTATTTGTAACCAGTAGCATAATGCTTGACTCTTATTCATTCTAAACCTGTATTGAGCGTGTGTTATACGTCATTGTGGTCCTAGCCACTAGAAATGGAGTAGTTGACAAGAAAATTATGGTCCCTCCCTTCCTCATTCTGACAAACTAGTGAGGAAGATGGATATTGATCAAGTGACTTTATTGAGATGAAACTCCAGTGCTGTAGCAATGTACTACAGGGTTACCCTGTGAGCGTAGGGTTAGGGAAATCTTTCTTTAAGGAGATGATATTAAGCTGTAACCAAAAGAATAAGATGATAGCTTGTTGATGTGGAAAAGGAAGAGATGTTCTAGGCAGAAGATAGCACAAAGGCCCAGAGCCTTGGAGGAGTTTAGCACAAAGAATGAAACCAAGGCTCCTCTGTTTGAATCTTAGAGAATAATCATAGGGAGAGTATCCCAGGATGCAACTGGGGTTTTTGGCTAGAGGTGAGCTTATGCAGGGCCTTAGAGATTTTAGAATTTATGACCCGGTCCCAAGAAAGTAAAATAGAGTTTTAAACAGGGGAGTGAGATGATGTAATTTTCATTCATCAAAAGATGAGTCAAGTTACCATGTAAAGAATGAATTAGAGTGGACTAGACTGAATGAGGGAAGACTGATGAGGAGACTTGCAGTGGTTACAATGAAAGAAGTCAGGGAACTGGACTAGAGTGGTGACAGTGTCATCTCCAGACTCAAGGGCACAAACAAGGGATAAATTTAGGAAGTAGAATTTGCAGGACATGGTCATTGATGGAAAGAAGGATGACTAGAGAAGACATCAAGTCAGTGTCTCAAGATTCTAGTTGAGCAACTGAACAGGGTGTTGTCAAGAACTATTTCTGAGCTATTTGTTTGAATATTTGAAATAAGGCACATCAGACACTAAGTGAAATGCTGCCTGTGACAGCATACCTAGAAGCACTAGATACAATACAAGAAATATTTTGTTAAACATATGGATGATCTGGTTTGAAAGTAAAGAAATTCTTCAGAGGCCATGAATAAAAGGAAAGAATAAATCCCCAAAGTAGGAACCAGTTTCTGAGATTTGGCTATTTAAGTAGTATTGGCCAATGCCTAGATGCCTAGAGCCTGGCTTTCTTTTCCTTTTTCTTAATAAAATTTCAAACATATATAAAAGTTGAGAGAAATGTATAATGAGCCCCATGAACCCATAAACCGGGATGAACAATTATCAACTCATGAGTCATTTGATTTCATTTATATCTCTATCCACTATCCCTTCTCCCTACATGGGATTGGTTGGAAGCAAATCCAAGACATTATATTACTTCATCTGTACATATTTCAGTTTTTTATTCTAAAAGATAAGAGTTCTTCATTTAAACACAGCAATAATACCATTGTCACACCTGAAAAATGAGCACAATTCATTAATATCAGTAAATATCCAGTCAGTGTTCAAATTTCCCTAATGGTCTGGCTCTTTTGTTTTGTTTTTTTGATCAGAATCCAAATAAGATCCACGTTGCCACTGATTAATATACCTTTTGTATCTTTTATAACCCATGGGGATTAATTCACTCTCTTTTCCTTGAGGTTTACTTGCTGAAGAAACCAGATCGTTAGTCTTGTAGAGTTTCCCATGTTTGAAAACCTGTAGAGCCCAGATATAATGGGCCACCTATTCAAAGTTCAAGAGACAAATCCCAGTGCAAGGAGGGCAGACACTTGGCACAGACAACCTTGTAAAAAGGCAGAAAACTCAAAGAGTGACATCTTCAGTAGAGGAATTATATAAATATTTTTTAGGGATAGTCAGAAGTGATATTTGCCTGTCTTGTCTTGTGGGGAGAGGAAACTGGCAGAAGAAAAGCAAACATGTTCTGAAGGGATGCACTTTTAATTCAGTCAAAGAATTTCCACAGATAAATTTCCAAAGAATATGAGATCACCATCAAAAATCACCACACATACAAGGAAACAAATCCCATCAATGAGAGTCATTAGAAACAATGGACTGTGGAATCAGACTATCAAAACTGTTGATATGGAAATTATCACATACAGATTTTGAAGTATTTACTATATTAAAAGTAAAGCTACATCAAATTTATGAGGAAGGAAAAATTTATCTTTGCTATTCAATATAACCACTATCTGAATTATTATTAAATTTTTAAAATTAAATTTACATAGTGGTTACTGCTTGGGATAGAAAGAGAAATTTTTTAAACTATCAATTCTGATAGTCTAATTTGACAAGTCTGATTTGAAAAAGAACCAACTGGAACTCTTAAAATTAAAAAAACTGGATTTATGTTAGAAATAAAATGTAGAGACATAAAAAACAAACAAAGCAATTAGACAAAGTAGGAAGAAGTGGTAAAGAGGAGCTAGATCTGAAGACATTAGAGAAGATGCAACTGACCCATTGAATGGAGAGAGATGTTCCATGACACAATTAATGGAAGTTTCAGGAAAAGAGAAGAGAGGCAATGGGAGGAGCTGTGAGTAAAGAGATAAACAGCTGGAAAATGATGAAAGACACTTAGTCCCAGACTCAAGAAGCAGTATCCCCAGAAAAAATCTCAAGTAGGATAAATAAAAGAAATCCACACCTAGAACCAACACAGTGAAGATAGAGAATACCAAAAACAAAGAACAGATGTTAAAAATAGGGAGAAAGTGAGATTACTTATAACGGAACTACAGTGAGATTCACAAGTAACTTGTCAATAACACAACCAAAAAATTTCTCAATAATGTGATTGAGAAAGCCAGGCAAATTATCTTCACAATGTTAGGAGAAAATTGTCATTCTAGAATTCTATTCCCAGTGATTTTTTTCAAGGAAGATTTTCAAGGATGAGGATACAATAAAGATATTTTCACAGAGTAAGAAACTTCATTTATAGGACACTCTTCCTGAAGGAATAGCTATAGTATGTATTCCAAGAATAAGGAAATTAATCTCAGAAGGAACATTAATATGCAAAGAGGAATGGTAAGCAAAGAAAATGATAAAGCCTGTGAGAAAAACTAAACAAACATTGTATAAAACAATAATTCTGATACTTTATAGTAGAGATTTTTAACTAGAGAAACTGGTAAACATGTGCACCAAGAGACATTTACAAAAATGTGCAGAATAGCCTTTTGAATAATAAAATTTCCACACTGATAAATTCTCTGAAAAAAACCAAGTAGGGGCAAAAGAACAGAGAGCGACTTGGGGGGTATTGCTATTGAGGGGAGGGCTGCTTTCTGTTAGAAGAAAAGGAATCTCCTTCTGAAGAGGTGCTCCTGAGTGGTCTAAAAACCCGAACTATTTAAATCTGAAAACTAAGGACAAGACCCTGAGCTTACAGTGATGTGTAAGTTGTAAACTTATATAAGTTTGAGCAATCGGCTAGTATTTCTCTTCCTCTAACAACTTAAGTACAATAGTGGATAGTAGAGGGTTTAAAAAAAGATGTATTAGTCTAACTTACAGAGGTGTAATGGGACTGATATTTGGGAATACTACATTCTAGGGTGAACAAGTTAGGCAATTTTCTCTGTCTTTGATTTTATGGATTATAAAAGATAGAGTTGGATTAGATGATGTTTGAGGCTCTTTCCAGCTCTACAAGTATAGCATGACATAAAGGCCAATTTGGGGCAATATTTTGAAAGAAGTTATCAGAGTAAGTGAAATATGTATATGTATGTGTAAAATTTTTTAAACTAGCTTGTTGACACCTGATAACTGTTAAAACCATTAGTAAATAGCAATATGCCTGTTCAAATATAAAACAAGTTTTTCTTTAAAATAATGGAATTTTTATTGAAATATTTTGTATATTCAAATCACTGGTTCAGATATATGGGTTATCATATGTATAGATGTTGAGGTTCCATTAAATGGATTTTCATATTCGTAATGAGGTGGTCATTTGATGCAGCCAGATACTAATTCTCTATCAAGTGAGGATCTTCTCCAGGATAAAGCAAAGGTGATTGAGGTCCCTCTGAACTGGGCAACAGTTTCTCAGACTCTCAAAAACCCATGGTTTTAGCACTGAATTCTGATAAGAGGGAAAAATGGAAGACAATGTTTTTATTTGTAGCTTGACTGCAATGTCTGATTTTTAGATATAAACTAAGGAACTGGGCCATTTTCCCATCATTTCGTCAGCCAGTTTGTCTCATATAACCAACACAAGGCAGCCTGGGGCAAATTTCAGCTTACTAATTATAAGAATAATGCAGCAGTCTTTGCTTCCTATCATCTTTTTTTTTTTTTTTTTTGTGAGGAAGTTCAGCCCTGAGCTAACATTCGTGCTAATCCTCCTCTTTTTTGCTGAGGCAGACCGGCTCTGAGCTAACATCTATTGCCAATCCTCCTCCTTTTTTCCCCCAAAGCCCCAGTAGATAGTTGTATGTCATAGTTGCACATCCTTCTATTTGCTGTGTGTGGGATGTGGCCTCAGCATGGCCGGAGAAGCGGTGCGTCGGTGCGCGCCTGGGATCTGAACCTGGGCCACCAGTAGCGGAGCACGGGCACTTAATCGCTAAGCCACGGGGCTGGCCCTCCCATCATCTTTGAACATTTTAGTGAGGTTAAACCTAAGTTTTCAAGTGCACTGCCTCTATTGAGTGTCAACATATCACAGTTCAGTTAGAAAATGTGCCAAAAAATCTCTGATACTAGTTTTTCTCTCTTCCCTCCTACCTTGAAATGAGCAATGGAAACATTTTTGTCTATCACTTCACTGTATTGGAAAAAAGATTTGAAGTTGGATTTTTTTAAGGAAAGTTACCTGAAACAAACATATTCTATCAAATCTGATCTGAGTGTGGCTTTAAAAAAAATAAGATTTTCTCTGTAGCTAGAAACAGCTTCAAGGCTACAAATCAACACACTACATTTTATATTTTTAAACTTAAAAATTCTTTGTTCTCTTCGTTTAAATATATACTTACTGTTTTTCTCTGTCTGAAGTCAATATATACTTTGTTTAAATATAGAGGTTGAACTACGTTTTAAGTGTAACTTAAATTAAGGGAGGTTATGTAAAAAGAAAAGACTATGTCTTGGCTACAAGTAATTAACACTCTTTATATTTTTGGGAAATCAAAAATGATGAGCAGGTTGAAGGGTAAGATGTATAAGAGGAAAGATGAAGAGCTAATCTATTAGCAGGTTAATTAAGTAGAGTAAGATTAACATTTCATACAACCACTTGTTTGAATAAATGTACTGAAGCCCATTCTATCTGTCAGTGGGAAAGAATGTGCCTCAGGTTCTGAACTGGCGTGGACCCAGTAGGATTTTCAATGTGTGTTTCCTTGGATATTTGTCCTGGATGATGCTCTGGTGAAAACAGGCTTTCTTTGTCAAATCAATTTGGAAATTTCTCGGTAGTATTTCTATCTCTTAGAGAGTAACACACATTCACATAGGAAAGGCTCCAAGAATTTCTGCTGAAGAAATACCTGTTTAACTTTGCTTAACTGAGGTTTCCCTGCCGTCCTTGTCTATGGATCTCTCTTTATTATGAATCCTTTTGTCATGTAATACCTGTTCCCATTCCAGGACAAGTCCGTCAGTTTTGTTTATAATAATAATAACTAATAGTAATATGACAAATAAAAATAGCTGACATTAAGTGCATTAGTGCCAGATACTGCTCTAAGTTCTTTACGTATATTAACTTGTTTAGGGTTCAAAGAACCACTATGAGTGAAGTGTTTTGGTTTTTCCCATTTTGGAAATGAGGAAATTAACCTCAGAGTGGTGAAATAACTTGCCAAAGACTAGGCAACTCTAAGAGGGGAGTCTAGACTTGAACCCAAGCAGCCTGGGCCCAGAGTCCACACGCTTCACCCCTGTGTCTCAGCCCCTAACTTTCAAGGCCTCAGTTTACTTCTGTTAAAAAAGAGATTTGAGACTATTCCACAATCCAAAAAAAGGTAGAAAAGGAGAATCCAAGAAGGTCCACACAGAGACCCATATGTTTGGGTGGGAGGCAGTCTCTTTGTATTAAACAGTACCGGCAGCCAGTTTTCTGGCCTCCCCATCAGCCAACTTTGTTCTACTGCTTTGCACACACCTAGGGAGAGTCCCCTGAAAGAGGCAGGAGAGGCGGGCTCAGAATTGTTTCTCCTTCGCACATCTGCAAAAGAGAGTGGGCCAAGGGGATGAGGCTGAAAGGCCTCATGGTGGCCAGGATGGGTTTCCCTGAGGAACAAAAAGATCGGACACAACAAAATGTGGCCAGCTAATGCCAAGACCCTCACCTGAAAGGATCTCTTTCCTTTCCGACTACTTCAGGCCCTCAGGAAACCTGGCTGCCTCTAGCTGATTTCCCCACCCCATTTCATCCCCTCTCCCAAGATATCTGCATGGTCCCTGAACCACAGTCGCCCCACTATAACCTTCATCTCTACCTTGTCCAGATACCAGCAGCCCCTCCCCCAGCTCCTCAGGGGACCACGACCTCCTCCCAGCGGCCAACCAGCTGGTGGCCTCCAGCCCGTGCCCTCCTTCCCTTCCCGCCCCTGCCTCCCTGCACGGCCTTAAGCCCCCCCTCTGCTCCCTGCTGGCCGCTTGACCTGGCCGCTCTTTCAGATGGAAACGGGATCCTGGCCCCGGCCACCCGCCCCGCCTACCAGGCACAGCTCCTCCAACTCTAGACTCCTGGTGGTGAGAGGATGTAGTGTAAACAAAAGTTGACTTACAATGATGTCCACCTGACATCTATATAATGCATCAACTAATGTGATCTAAATAAAAAATAAATACAAAAGATGTTTGAATGGAACTACACCTCAGTCCCCTCTTCTTCATTTAAAATTCCATATTTGTTGGAGAATGCTGAAAAATAACACTTCAGCATAATTATTGATACTATGTAGGCAGTGGCTTTTCTTTAAAATCACAAAAAATATCTTTCATATGGAACTACATTTAAGATCTGAAATAATTGACCTTTTATGAGCCTTTCTTGTACAATGAAGTTAACCTAAGCTGTTTAGTATGCATTTTACATATTTGGACAACTACACACAGCATAATTTTCAGATTAAACTTGTCTACAAGTTTATGTTGGAAGAGAGAGTTCTGCATGAGACACTTATGTTTTTTTCCAATCCTGAGATTCTGTGATTAAGCCAATAATGGAATGTAGTCTGACTTGAAAGACTCATCATGAACAGATTAAGGGTAACTACAAAAGATATATTGTAGAAAATATAAGATTTACTCTTAAAATTATCTTAGAAACAAGTAAAAATTGTAACTATCTTTTATTAAGCATCTATAGGCACTATACTGGATTCATAAGTTTCACAATAGTCCTTTGAATAAGGATCAATAAGTATGATAAATATTAATGAAAAACTTAGGTTCAGGGAAACTAAATAAATTGCTCAAAGTCATGGAATTACTAAGTAACAAAGCCAGGATTCAAACCCAGAATTCTTTGATTCCAAATCCTAGACTCTTTCCAATTTACCACTTCTTATGTCAAATCAAATGTTTCAAGAGCATTAAACATTGTTTTAATCAAAAACATACAGGCTTAAACCATAAACGCCTGTTTTTCATATTTATGAAACTCTTTCTATTTCATACAGCCAGAATACTTCATTGTTTTGTACTCAATTTAGTTATAAAGATTTTTTTTTTTTTTGGTGAAGAAGATCGGCCCTGAGCTAGCATCTGCCAATCCTTCTCTTTTTGCTGAGGAAGACCAGCTCTGAGCTAACATCCATGCCCATCTTCCTCTAAAGATTTTTAAAGCAAGTGAAAATTGTCAAACTTTTATATTTTCTGTAACATGCAACATACAGATCTATGGAAGGGGTTTGCTTGCCTGGTAATGTTCACTCTGGGCACCAGAAAGCTGAATGCAGTAGCCAGGTGAAATCTATCTTATAAACTATCTAGAGTGGCATTTATAACAAAATTTTTTGTAGATAATGGCTTAGCTTTAACTCAATGAAATAAATGAATTTTTTTTTGTGTGTGAGGAAAATCAGCCCTCAGCTAACATCCATGATAATCCTCTTCTTTTTTTGGCTAAGGAAGACCAGCTCTGAGCTAACATCTATTGCCAATCCTCCTCCTTTTTTTTTTCCCCCAAAGCCCCAGTAGATAGTTGTGTGTCATAGTTGCACATCCTTCTAGTTGCTGTATGTGGGACGCAGCCTCAGCATGGCTGTAGAAGTGGTGCGTTGGTGCACACCTGGATCCGAACCTGGGCCGCCAGTAGCGGAGCTCATGTACTTAACCGCTAAGCCATGGGGCCGGCCCCAATAAATGAAATTTAGAAACATTTTACTAGAAGGTTTGCCTAAGCATAAGAATATACCACAATTATAAATTATATATAAAATGACATTTTTATAAACATCCTATTATGCTGTACTGAGGAAATCAGGAGAGTCCTAGGTCACTGTGACTAAAAGAATAAAGATCCATACAGTTTTCTCTCATGACTTCACTCACTATCTCTAATCAATGATTTACAAGTTTATAACTCCCATCAATTTTTCCCTTCATAAAGCTCCAAAAGAGAGTATCCAATTTGATACCATTTACTTGACATTTCCCCTCGGATCTTTCATAAGATTGTTAAACTCAACACATTCAAAAGTGGCAACATATCCTATATCCACTCTCCCTTCAGGATTCCCTAACCTGGCACATAGTGATCTATGCAACTGCCCAAGTCAGAAACTTGGACATCATGCTTGATTACTCATTCTCCCCAACCCTCTACACCCAATCCATTCCCAATGCTTCTCTTTCTAGCCTCTAAAAAGCCTTCAGATCAGCCTATTCTTTCCATTCCCATTCCCACCTCCTGAGTCTAAGCCAAGACCCCTTTTTCATGGATGACTTCAATGGCTTCCTAACTAGGCTCACTACATCTACACCTGCCACTCATGCAGTCCTTTCTCTACAGTGTAGCTAGAGAGATCTTTTTAAAATTAAAATTTCTATTCTGTCCCTCTTGTGCTTAAAACTCTTCAATGTCTCCACATTGTTCCTCAGATCACGTCCAAAATTTTAAACATGCCCTACAGGGCTCTGTATAAAATGATCCCTACCTCATCTTGAAACACTTTCCAGTCTCCCGCCTATTCTACTCCATCCAGACTGATCTTTCAGCTCCTGCTATATGCCATGTTCTTCTCTTCTCCAAGGTCACTGCTTATGAAGTTTGTTGGAATAAAGGTCTGCTGTGTGACAGAAAGTCCAATAACACTAACTTAAATAAGAGAGTTTATTTCTCTCTTACATAAAAGTTCAAGCAGGATTTCTGGGGATATGTCAGCTGGGACCCATGATCTTTCTATCTTGATGATCCACCATGCATGGTCTCAACCTCATTATCCATAGTGGCATCTATGACCCAGGAGCAGGAGGGAAGAAAGGACAAAGCAGAAGAGGCACTGGTACTCTACACTCTGAAGAAGAACCCTGTACTCTATCTCTGAATGTTACTAGAAGCTGCCATGTAACATTACTGTGTCCATTCCATTTGTTCTGAATTTAAATGGATGGCCACACTGGGATGTAAGGAAGGCTGAGAAATGTAGTTTTTATTTTGGGTACCTGTGTCCAGCTGAAAATGTGAGCTTAAACAACTTTCTTTAAAGATCATCCCTTCTTCCTCTCGATGTTGTTGTGTCTGAATCTGTCCCCTGAAATATATACAACCATCCTTCTACCTGACAAAAAAGGGAAGATGGATATGGAGAGACAACATAAGCAGAAGCCAGGGATGCATCATCCCATCTCCTTCCACCACTCTTTGTTGCCCACCCTCTAGGCCTGGTAATTCTTAGCCACCTTTTGGGTCTCAGTCTGAAGTCATTTCCTTTAGCAAGCCTTCCCTAACTGTCCTCCACATCTACACATTCTACACTCCTCTCCCACCACCTGATTAGGGTTCCAGTAGTGCTTTTTAAACAGACTTTACGTTTTAGAGCAGTTTAAAGTTCATAGAAAAATTGAGTGGAGAGTACTGAGTTCCTATATACTTGCTGTCCCAACATATGCACAGCCTCCCCCACTATCAACATCTGGAACCAGAGTGCTGCACTTGTTACAATCTATGAACCTATATTGACACATCATAATTCCCCAAAGTCCATAATGTACATTAGGGTTCCCTCCTGGTGTTGTACATCCTATGCATTTTGACAAATATATGATGGCATGAATACACCATAGTATCATACAGAAAAAAATAGTTTCACTGCCCTAAAAATCTTCTGTGCTCTGATTATTCATCCTTGCCTCCCCCCAGTCCCTGGAACCACTAATCCTTTTACTGTGTCCATAGTTTTGCCTTTTCCAGAGTGTGATATAGTTGAAATCATACCGCATGTAGCCTTTTCAGGTTGACTTCTTTCACTTAGAAATGTGCATTTAATGTTGCTCCATATCATTTCATGGTTTGATAGCTCATTTGTTTTTAGCACTAAATAATATTTCATTGATTGGGAGTACCACTGTTCACTATTTATCTATTCATCTACTGAAGGACATCTTGGTTGCTTCCAAGTTTTGCTTATTATGAATAAAGCTGTTATAGACATCTCTGTGCAAGTTTTTGTGTGGACATAGTTTTCAACTCATTTGGATAAATATCAAGTAGCATGATTGCTGGATTCTGTAGTAGGATATTTAGTTTTGTAAGAAAGTGCCAGACTATCTTCTGAAATGACTGTACCATTTTGCATTCTGGTTCCTGTTGCCCAACATCTTCACCAGCTTGTAGTGTTGTCAGTATTTTGGATTTTGGCCATTCTACTAAGTACGTAGTGACATCTCATTGTTGTTTATTTGAACAACATTTCAAATTTCAAAAAAATTCAAACAAATACCAAAAGTTATTTGTTATTGTTGAAATTTGAATTTCCCTGATGACATATGATGTGGATCATCTTTTCAAATGCTTATTTGCCATCTGTATATCTTCTTTGGTGAGGTATCTGCGGAAGTCTTTGGCCCATTTTTTAGACAGGATATTTGTTTTCTTATTGTTGAGTTTTGAGAATTCTTTGTATATTTTGGAAAATAATCCTTTATCAGATATGTCTTCTGCAAGTATTTTCTCCCAGTCTGTGGTTTGTCTTCTCATTCCCTCGACAGTGTCTTTTGCAGAGAAGAAGCTTTTAATTGTAATGAAGTCCAGCTTATCAATTATTTCTTTCATGGTTCATGCCATTGGTGTTGTTATCTAAAATTCATTGCCATACCCAAGGTCATGTAGACTTTCTCCTACGTATTCTTCTAGGAGTTTTATTTATTTATTTTTATTTATTTATTTTTTTGTGAGGAAGATCAGCCTTGAGCTAACATCCATGCTAATCCTCCTCTTTTTGCTGAGGAAGACCGGCTCTGAGCTAACATCTATTGCCAATCCTCCTCCTTTTTTCTCCCCAAAGCCCCAGTAGATAGTTGTATGTCATAGTTGCACATCCTCCTATTTGCTGTATGTGGGATGCGGCCTCAGTCTGGCCAGAGAAGCAGTGTGTCGGTGCGCGCCGGGTATCCGAACCCGGGCCGCCAGTAGCGGAGAGCGCGCACCTAACCACCAAGCCACTGGGCCGGCCCTCTTCTAGGATTTTTATAGTTTGGTGTTTTACATCAGGTTTATGACCTATTTGAGTTAATTTTTGTGTATGGTGTAAGACAATGGTTTACTTTCATTCTTTTGCACGTCCCTGTCCAGTTTTCCCAGCATCATTTATTGAAAACACTTTCCTTTCTCCATTGTATCTTCCTGGCTCCTTTGTCAAATATTAGCTGTCCATAGATGTGTGGTTTTATTTCTGGGCTTTCAATTCTGTTCCATTGATCTGAGTGTCTGTTTTTCTGCCAGCACTGTGCTGTTTTGATTACTATAGCTTCGTAGTATATTTTGAAGTCAGGGATTGTGATGTCTCCAGCTTTGTCCTTTTTCTCAGGTTTAGCTATATGGGGTCATTTTTTGTTCCATGTGAATATTAGGATTCTTTGTTCTATTTCCATGGAGAATGTCATTGGATTCTGGTTAGGATTGCATTTAATTTGTAGATTGCTTTAGGTAATATGGACATTTTTAACTATGTTTATTCTTCCAATTCATGAGCATGGAATATCTTTCCCTTTCTTCCTGTCTTCTTTGATTTCTTCAATAATGTCTTCCAGTGTTCAGTGTATAGGTCTTTCACCTTCTTGGATAAATTTATTCCTAGATATTTTATTCTTCATATTGTGATTGTAAACGGGATTGTATTCTTGACTTCTCTGCAAGTTTGTTATTAGTGTATAGAAATGCAACTGATTTTTGTAAGCTGATTTTGTACCCTGCAACTTTGCTGTAGTTGTTGATAATTTTTAAAAGTTTTCTGGTGGGTTCATTAGGGTTTTCTATATGAAACCATTTCATTTCTATATGATAACCATTTGTGCATGGAAACATCGAATGCTTGCTCTATAAACTCTGTAACTGCTCATATAAACTGCTGGAAACCGAGGCCTGGTGAGAGTCTCACCTGTGGAAGGGACAACTTGCCCAGGACCTCAGATGATTGGATTCCCGCCCAGCCGTGTCAATTGAAGGGACTCTGCTCGGCAGTGGGGTGTGGATGCTGTGAGTAACCAATCTGATGTGTTTTCTCTTTTCCGTCAACCCAGTGTTTCTCTTTCCAGTTGATTTGTGTCATTTCCCTTCAGTCGATGTGGATGTTTTCCCTTTCCAATCGATCTGATGTTTTTCCCTCTCATTATATGATCTATTCGAATCTGCTGCTATCTCAGTCAATGTGGATGTTTTCCCTTTCCAGTCGAGCTGGTGTTTTTTCCTCTTAATATTTGACCGATTCAGATCTGTTTGCAGACTATCGCCTTTACTATCCTCTATATAATAAAATATGTCTTCAGCCCATTTGTTTGGAGTGGAAAGTTTCTTTTACAACTCTGATCGAAACCCCCAGACCTCTCAAAATGCATGGGTTTTAGAGAAAGGGGTTGGAGATTCATATGGGTTGGCATGGGCTATAGGAACAAGGAATGGAGATATTTGAGATGTAGTATGGACAGAGGGGAGAGAAAACCTTGACAACACAAAAGGGCAGACATGGGCTGCAGTCATATGACATGGTGACACTGGACAGAAGATATGAGCTTCAGGTAGAGTGATGGAGACACACAAAGGCTGGCATAGTTTCAGGCTCATGGGCTGGGACCCTATGGGGCAGACATGGCTTGCAGCACAGAGTTTAGAAAAATACTGGGGGGGCTGGTCCCATGGCTTAGTGATTAAGTGCACGCGCTCCGCTGCTGGCGGCCCGGGTTTGGATCCGGGTGTTCATCGACACACCAATTCTCCGGCCATGCTGAGGCCCCATCCCACATACAGCAACTAGAAGGATGTGCAACTATGACATACAACTATCTACTGGGGCTTTGGGGGAAAAAAAAAGGAGGAGGATTGGCAATGGATGTTAGCTCAGAGCTGGTCTTCCTCAGCAAAAAGAGGAGGATTAGCATGGATGTTAGCTCAGGGCTGATCTTCCTCAAAAAAAAAAAAAAGAAATACGCTAGGGAAGACAAGAGGAAAGGGAAGACCAGCTACATCTGTGCTTAGAAGGCAATGTTGTGTAGCCTTAAATGAATGTATGAGGATGGAAGAAAGACAGGAAATCCACAATCTCAGCTTCTGTCTCAAGAATTAAAAGACAATCACACTGAAAAAAACACAGAATGGAAATAATAATAAAGATAAGAATCATTGAAATGGAAAAATACTACAGAAACAAACCAGGCGAAAAGATTTTTTTTTTTTAATATCAATAAAGTTAATAAACCACTAGCAAAACTGATTAAGGAAAGGAAAAAGAAATGAAACACAAATAACCAATATCAGAAATCAAATAAGAAGTATTCTCTACAGAGCCCTTAGATCTTAACGAGATACTTACACCACTTTGTGAAATAGTTAGGGCAACAAATTAGACAACAAATGTCAAAATTCACCTTATAAAAAACCCAATATACTGAAAATGACACAGAAAATAACATAAAATAGGAAAACTCATATATCTACTAAATAAATTGAAGTGTTAAAACGTCAAGCCAACTAACCAACAAAAACAACAAACACTTTCCACAAGCAAAACTCTAGGTCTGGGATTATTAACTATTTCAGACAATAGAGGGAGGAAGGAAGGAAAGGTTCAGATTCCAGATTAGACTGAACACAAAACTAATATAGATTTTATTCACATTGAATACAGTACAAAGATGATTCTTTACCACACAGGACCTCTGAAGTCATCTTTCCACTATACCACCCAACAAATTGAACCTAGAGAAGAACTGGAGAAAAAAAGGACAACATTTACTAAATATTTTTAATACAGTAAAGAAACTGAGGTTATCTAAACAGAAGAGGAAAATGCTAATGGGTGACAATTACCATCTTCAATGTATAAGGAAGTCCATAGAAGGCTAAATTTAAAAAGTGGATATAAAGTGAAAATTATTTTAACTAAACACAGAGAAAAATTTCATGGCAAAATAATATAGCAGACAATCAACCAAACAATAAAAACCAATTAATTAATGCACATCATTGATTAGAGATATTAATAATCAACAGAACTGGTTTCTGGAGGTTATGGAGTCTTTGTCTTCCGAAACTTCTTAGAAACAAACATTAAATCATTTGTCCTGTGTAGACTTTAGACATTCTCCTGCTGGGGGTCAAAACCCATTAAAGATTCTTCTGTAATTTTAATCTACTGCTAAATTAAATGAGAGAAGGCATGGTGAAGTCAAATATGAGTGTGCTCTGGGGGGTTCCTTAGAGGACTGGTGGAGAAACAGTAAACACACCTGGCATGCCATAGGGTTCTGAGAAGCAGAGCAATAAAAGTATACAAAGGGCTTGAGACATATTAGGTCTTCAGTAAATAACCATTGTTATCACTAATAATTCGTTTCAAATAGTGTGGATAAAAGAAAGTTGGCTATTCTGTCAAAAAAATCTTACTCAAAAATATCTTAATTGACTGAGGATTAAGTAATCAAAGCTGGCTTTCTTTTTAATATTCTTTCCTAGCCAGGTAGTGGTCGGGGGAAGCAAGCAAAGGAATTGGGCAACACTTAGGAGAGTCACAAACCTTGAACTCAGAGTAATGTTTGCTTTAGCCCCTGAAAATTCAGGAGCCTCTAGATCCAAATGCCAACACATTCAAGTTGTTGGTGAATCTTGATTAAGATTTTGATAGTTTTGGCTGTCTGCTCAAGCAAAGCATCCTTTGAAACTTAGGGCTTCTAAGCCAGTGGTTCTCAATGTGTGGCTGGTCAGCAGCAGCACCTGGGAAACGGTCAGAGACGTAAATTCTCGGGTCCCCCATCCTACTGGATCACAAACTCTGGGATGGGCTCAGCATTCTGTGTTGTAGGGGACCTCCACACAGTTCTAATGCACACTGGAGTTTGAGAACCACTGCCTTAGGAGAAGCCAGTCCCAGGTACAACATCGGGTTAGCAAGGATTCCTCTGTCATGAGGGCTTCTCCTGAGGCCCCATGGACAAAATGAGGATTTGTCTTTATGGCCATAGGAAGAACTATCAGCTCAAACTCCAGGCAGCCTTCTTCAGGAATTTTTCCAATATGACCAGAAGCTCTGAAATTTGGATTCAAAAATGAAAAAAATTTAAAAAATTGGTTCATCGTTCAAGAAATTTTCCTGCTTCAGATTGAGGGTGGAGAAGTAGCTGAAATAGAGAAAATTTTCCCAGAACACTGATCTATCATTTCTTGATGGAAACCACTGAGTTCATTCAGTGGAACTAAACAATGACCAGGAAGATCATGGTTAGTCTGATGTGTTAGAGGAGAAAGAAGCACAAAGATAAGGAAAAAAACAAAACAAAACAGGAGAGAGGGAGAGTAAGGAAGGGAGATAGAAACAGCGACCGTCAGTCAGAGGTTGTGAGAGGAGGGGGAAGGAATGGAAGATGCAGAGGGAGAGAAGCAGCTGCCACTCGGTAGGAAACGTACCTGTTGACACTGTGCACGTGTGGCTTTCATAGAAAGGTGTAAAGTTTCTAAAAAGCAAAGAAAATAAAAACAAATCCATCCAATATAGTAATTTGTCCTAAATATTAATTGATCAGGTGTGATCACTCTGATGTCTTCTTTCTCCTTTATTTCATCCATATCTCAAATTCTATGTCCTGCCCTTGTCTAAGGCTTCAGAAACACACCACAATTCAAACTGTCACAAGCTGAACTGTTTAAATCATTTCAACTTCTTTTTTTCTTGCCCTTCTTCACATAATAGATGCCCTACAGTGTTAGATTACATTTCAAAAAATTTTTTAAAACTTTATTTTTAAAAGTACAGTTTTAGATTTACAGAGAATTGATCAGATAGTACACAGAGCTCCATACACCCACCACACTGCCCCTTCCCTCTCTCCCAAGCCCCATCTCCCCTGTTATTAACACCTTGCATTAGTATGATACATTTGTTATAATGAATGAACAATATTGATACGTTATTATGAAATACAGTCCCTAGTTTAAGGGTCACACTTTGTGTTGTACAGTTCCATGGGTTTTGACACACACATAGTGACATGTAGCCCCAATACATACAGAACAGTCTCACTATGCTAAGAATCCTCTGAGCATCAGATTAGCTCTTAACGGCTTTTTAAAATATCAACAATTATCAGAATAACGTAAATTTTTACTATGAAAAATGTTCCACAGGTGCTAAGTTTTGTTGGTCTCACTATTATGATCACTATGAGAAATAATGAAAAAAATGAACCCCTATATAAATAGCAAAAATCATAGAACTTTAAAGATAAAAAAGATCTGCAAGATTTGGAAATCCCACATTCTTCAAGACCCTGCCCTCCAGTCTCTCAGCTTTGTGTCATTTATCTGTCGACTCCGCTGAGGATAAAGAAAGAAATGGATAAAGAAAAACAAAGCAAAAAACAAATTTTGGTTCTAAGTAGTCCTCTTGAGCCCAATTTAATCAAACATGGATTCTTTTTTATTACCTCTTTGCGTCAGGAACATAATTACTAGCTAGAGCCAAATTTGAGAATATTCATTATGAATGAAAGATGTCATATCTAAGAACAGAATGGAATTCACTGAGGCTTTATTCTTGGGACGTTTGTAGGATTAAGTCAGGACACGCTGTGAGAGGTTCTGTATATTTTTCTTCTCCAAGACCATGGATTTCAGCCCCACTTTATACCCATGTACTTTGCAACAATGAAAAACAATTAAACGCTGACCTTGAATATTTTGCCCTCAGATTCATTAGTCTTTAAAATATAAATTGAGCAATTTAAATTTAGATGAGTGAAAGACTATGGAGACTTCTAGAATGTCATGTTAGGTCCTTTAGAAGTGAAAATTGACTTTATAAAGCATTTCTATTCCTTGTCATACCTTGATAATAGTGCTACTGTGACTCTGTTTTAAAGAGGATAATGGCAGGCTTTGCTTTAATTTGCACCTTTTTTAAAGTAGATTTACTTAATATTTCTCAGTGTCTTGAAAACTTTTATCATTAAGCTCAACCTTCATTTAAATCACCAGACCTATTAGGTGAAGGCGACATGAACATTTACTTGCAAACTTCTCAGAAAATTACTAATTTAACCTTATTTTGTATGATCCATTGTAGAACTCAAACTGGATTTCCCAGGCCCCGCAAAATGGCTCATAACTCTGTGTTTGTACGTTTATCTGGGAAGATATTATCTAAGGGTAATTGTTCTTCCCAAAAGATTTCTTTACATCAAACAGCAATACTTCCAAAATTTTAAGGAAAATGTAGCCAATTTGGTGAAAACCAAGTGACTTAAGTTTGTTTTAGCATACCAATGAAATTAAGAAAATAAGTATTTTAATTATTGTTATTGATTTGAAAAATCAGAAATGAAGAAAACAAACTTCTTTGTCCAAAGACATTTCTGCAAGTGAAATTGTCTGAAAAACTGACAGCTAGCCTCCCGTTTTAACCACTAAACTGTAAGAAATGAAATACCGTGGGCAAACTCTTGAGCATTGTCAGCTGCAGGAGTCCCCAGCGCTGTCGCCCCATCATGGGGACAGATCAGGGGAAGGAGCCGGCAGAGGGGAGACAGGTGCGCCAACAACGTCCTTCCTCCCTGGGTCAGAACTCGGTCCCAGCTGCTCGCTGTCTAGTCTTCTGGGGAAAAAGAGAATCCTTCTGGGGACATGACACACTGAGTGTTAAGGATGTCATCGTTCTTTTTTAAACAAATGTTAGATCGTGTGACACGCTTCTCAGGACAGGAGGAGCTGCATCAAGGGAAGGCAGATCTTCTCCAGGAGCTGATGGTCATCCAGGGAGAGCAGAGTCAAGGGCTGTGGAGCCCCAGCCCACTCCGCTCTCTGTCTCAGGGACACCTCTGTCCCCTCCCGGCGCCCCCCCAGCTGTTCCCATTGTATCCTTGGAGGCCCGCGCGTGCGCAGGACCAGCGCTCGGAGCAGCAGAGGGACCAAGCGAGCTGGAGAGCTCTGGGCGGCAGCGCACTCAAGGCGGGGTCCCTGGTGTGGAGGCGGCGGCCACTGGGGTTTCTGGGGGGGCATTGGGCAGTTTCTGGATCCTTCCTCAAGGATTTTCAGTGCTGGGGAGCTCTCCTTTCTGCAGTGTGGAGGAGCGCTGGGCAGGAGGCGGCGCCGAGGTAGGCAGTGGGCAGCCGGCTGGGCGTGGAGATCTCCGCGGCAGATGGCGGAAGCGCGGTGGGGGGCGGGGGTTGGATGGGGTTGGGGGCCGGGGCTGCTGGCGGGCTGCCCCAGGCGGGGACCCCAACCTCTGTCCCTTGGAGGAGCAGAGGAGCGCCGCCTGGCCAGCCGGTCCCTCTGCCTTGGCGGGGCCCCACCACCGCGGGGCCTCCTGCCCACCCAGCGGAGGTGCAGGGGGCGGCAGGGAGTCTCCTGCCCTCTGCTCGTGCCCTTGAGTTCTTGCCCCCCAGGCCCCGTCTAGGCCAGGTCGAGACATCTCTGGGTGAACACTTTCCTTCAGAAGATGGACTGTGGTCAGCGCTCCTCTGTCTGACTCCGCTCAGGCTATTGGGCTCCTCACTGCGTTCTTTAAACAAATAAACAGTTCCTACTTCCTTGGGACCACTTTTATAGAAAAGCCTTAATCGCATTCATGGTTTCTGATAATTGACTCTATATTTACAAGGCGAACTTTGAAGCCTGTGAATTGTTGTAAACTGCATTCAATGAAAGGAGCTTTAAACAATCTTTAGTGTGAATTATGTAACTTCCTAATAATAACTCACCTTCTGTTAAGATTGATGATTGATCAGTTGATGATTGACATAATGTGTATGGAATTTAGGTTTCAGTGGAAAGGTTTTTCATGGCAGTTGGTGCTAAAATTAAAATAGGATAAGGATGAATTTATAGAAGCAGTATGTAGTGTGTGTTTTGTCTCCATATGCATTTAGAATTGTAAGAATTTAGATTTAGAAAGCCCATAGAACAAGAATTTTCAAATTTTGATTTGACTGACAAGGTGAAAGGTCAAAAGACCAAATATGGTAGGATTTCATTTATATGATATTCTAGAAAAGATAAACCATAGGGAAAGACAACAGATCATGAGTTGTCATTAATTTTAATATTTAATCATTTAGTTTAATAGTTTAACCATTAGTTTTAATATTTCTGGTTAAAAAACAATTTTTTAAAAATTTTTGTTTATTGCAATAACATTGGTTTATAACATTGTATAAATTTCAGGTGTACATCATTATACATCTATTTCTGCATAGATTACATCATGTTCACCACCCAAATACTAATTACAACCCACCACCACACACATGTGCCGAATTATCCCTTTCGCCCTCCTCCCTCCCCCCTTCCCCTCTGGTAACCACTAATCCAATCTCTGTACTATGTGTTTGTTTATTGTTGTTATTATCTACTACTTAATGAAGGAAATCATACGGTATTTGACCTTCTCCCTCTGACTTATTTCACTTTGCATAATACCCTCAATGTCCATCCATGTTGTCACAAATGGCTGGATTTCATCGTTTCTTATGGCTGAGTAGTATTCCATTGTGTATATATACCACATCTTCTTTATCCATTCGTCCCTTGATGGACACTTAGGTTGCTTCCAAGTCTTGGCTATTGTGAATAATGCTGCAATGAACACAGGGGTGCATGTATCTTTATGCATTGGTGTTTTCAAGTTCTTTGGATAAATACCCAGCAGTGGAATAGCTGGATCATATGGTAGTTCTATCCTTGATTTTTTGAGGAATCTCCATACTGTTTTCCATAGAGGCTGCACCAGTTTGCACTCCCACCAGCAGTGTATGAGAGCTCCCTTCTCTCCACATCCTCTCCAACACATGTTGTTTCCTGTCTTGTTAATTATAGCCATTCTGACGCGCGTGAGGTGATATCTCATTGTAGTTTTGATTTGCATTTCCCTGATAGTTAATGATTTTGAACATCTTTTCATGTGTCTGTTGGCCATCTGTATATCTTCTTTGGAGAAATGTCTGTTCAGGTCTTTTGCTCATGTTTTAATTAGATTGTTAGTTTTTTTGTTGTTGAGATACATCAGTTCTTAGTATATTTTGGAGATGAAGCCCTTATCAGATGTATGGTTTGCAAATATCTTCTCCCAATTGTTAGGTTGTCTTTTCATTTTGTTGATGGTTTCCTTTGCTGTGCAGAAGCTTTTTAGTTTGATGTAGTCCCATTTGTTTATTTTTCTATTGTTTCTCTTGCCCGGTCAGACATGGTGCTTGAAAATATGTTGCTAATACCGATGTCGAAGAGCATACTGCCTAGGTTTTCTTCTAGAAGTTTCATAGTTTCAGGTCTTACATTCAAGTCTTTAATCCATTTGGAGTTAATTTTTGTGTATGGTGTAAGGTAAGGGTCTACTTTCATTTTTTTGCATGTGGCTATCCAGTTTTCCCAGCACCATTTGTTGAAGAGACTTTCTTTTCTCCATTGTATGTTCTTGGTTCCTTTGTCAAAGATTAGCTGTCCACAGATATGTGGGTTTATTTCCGGGCTTTCGATTCTATTCCATTGATCTGTGTGTCTGTTTTTGTGCCAGTACCATGCTGTTTTGGTTACTATAGCTTTGTAGTATATTTTGAAATCAGGGAGTGTGATACCTCCAGCTTTGTTCTTTTTTCTCAGGATTCCTTTAGCTATTCGGGGTCTTTTGTTGTTCCGTATAAATTTTAAGATTCTTTGCTCTATTTCTGTGAAAAATGTTGTTGGAGCTTTGATAGGGATGCATTGAATCTATAGATTGCTTTAGGAACTATGGACATCTTAATTATGTTAATTCTTCCAATCCAAGAGCACAGAATATCTTTCCATTTCTTTGTGTCTTCTTCAAGTTCTTTCAGCAATGTTTTATAGTTTTCCATGTACAGCTCTTTCACCTCTTTGGTTAAGTTTATTCCTAGGTATTTTATTCTTTTTGTTGCAATTGTAAATGGGATGGTATTCTTAATTTCTCTTTCTGCTACTTCGTTGTTAGTGTATAGAAATGCAACTGATTTTTGTATGTTGATTTTGTATCCTGCAACTTTACCATATTCGTTTATTACTTCTAAAAGTTTTCTGGTGGATTCTTTAGGGTTTTCTATATATAAAATCATGTCATCTGCAAATAGTGACAGTTTCACTTTTTCCTTTCCAATTTGGATCCCTTTTATTTCTTTCTCTTGCCTGATTGCTCTGGCTAGGACTTCTAGTACTATGTTAAATAGGAGTGGTGACAATGGGCATCCTTGTCTGGTTCCCGTTCTCAGAGGGATAGCTTTCACTTTTTCACCACTGAGGATGATATTAGCTGTGGGTTTGTCATATGTGGTCTTTATTATTTTGAGGTACTTTCCTTCTATACCCATTTTATTCAGAGTTTTTTATCATAAATGGATGCTGTATCTTGTCAAATGCTTTCTCTGCATCTATTGAGATGATCATGTGATTTTTGTTCTTCATTTTATTAATGTGGTGTATTATGTTGATTGATTTGCGAATGTTAAACCATCCCTGCATACCTGGAATAAATCCCACTTGATCATGGTGTATGATCTTTTTAACCTATTGTTGTATGTGATTTGCTAGTATTTTGTTGAGGATTTTTGCATCGATGTTCATCAGTGATATTGGCCTGTAATTTTCTTTTTTTGCCTTGTCCTTGTCTGGTTTTGGTATCAGGGTAATGTCAGCTTCGTAGAATGAGTTAGGGAGCTTCCCCTCCTCCTCAATTTTTTGGAAGAGTTTGAGAAGGATAGGTATTAAGTCTTCTTTGAATGTTTGGTAGAATTCACCAGGGAAGCCGTCTGGTCCTGGACTTTTATTTTTGGGGAGGTTTGTGATTACTGATTTGATCTCCTTACTGGTGATTGGTCTATTCAAATTCTCTACTTCTTCTTGATCCAGTTTTGGAAGGTTGTATGATTCTAAGAATTTATCCATTTCTTCCAGATCGTCGAATTGGTTGACATATAGCTTTTCATAGTATTCTCCTATAATCTTTTGTATTTGTGAAGTGTCTGTTGTAATTTCTCCTCTTTCATTTCTGATTTTACTTATTTGTACCTTCTCTCTTTTTTTCTTGGTGAGTCTAGCTAAAGGTTTGTCAATTTTGTTGATCTTTTCAAAGAACCAGCTCTTGGTTTTATTAATTTTTTCTATTCTTTTTTTTTGGTCTCTATTTCATTTATTTCTGCTCTGATTTTTATTATTTCCCTTCTTTTACTGATTTTGGGCTTTGTTTGTTCTTCTTTTTCCAGTTCCTTTAGGTGCATTGTTAGATTGTTTATTTGAGATTTTGCTTGTTTGTTGAGATAGACCTGTATTGCTATAAACTTCCCTCTTAGAACTGCTTTTGCTGTATCCCATAAACTCTGGCATGTCGTATTTTCATTTTCATTTGTCTCCAGGTATTTTTTGATTTCTTCTTTGATTTCTTCATTGACCCAGTTGTTGTTCAGTAGCATTTTGTTTAATTTCCCTGTATTTGTGGCTTTTCTGATTTTCTTCCTATAGTTGGTTTCTAGTTTCATACTGTTGTGGTCAGAAAAGATGCTGGGTATCATTTGAATCTTAAATTTATGGAGACGTGTTTTGTGGCCTAATATGTGATCAGTCCTGGAGAATATTCTATGTGCACTTGAAAAGAACGTGTATTCTTCGATTTTTGCATGGAATGCTCTGTATATATCTACTAGGTCCATCAGTTCTAGTGTGTCATTTAAGGCCAATGTTTCCTTATTGGTCTTCTGTTTGGATGATCTATCCGTTGGTGTAAGTGGAGTGTTAAAGTCCCCTACTATTATTGTGTTAATGTCTATTTCTGTTTTTATGTCTGTTAATAATTGCTTTATATATTTAGGTGCACCTACATTGGGTGCGTAGATATTTACAAGTGTTATATCCTCTTGTTGGATTGTTCCCTTGATCATCATGTAATGCCCTTCTTTTCTCTTTTTACAGTTTTTGTTTTAAAGTCTATTTTGTCTTATATGAGTACTGCTACCCCAGCTTTTTTTCCTTGCCATTTGTGTGGAGTATCTTTTTCCATCCCTTCACTTTCAGTTTGTGAGGGTCTTTAGGTCTGAAGTGTGTCTCTTGTATGCAGCATATATATGGGTCTTGTTTTTTTATCCAATCAGCCACCCTATGCCTTTTAATTGGAGCATTTAGTCCATTGACGTTTAAAGTAGCTATTGATAAGTATGTACTTACTGCCATTTTTTAACTTTTTTTTCTGAGTCTTTTAGTAGTTCTTCTCTGTTCCTTTCTTCTTCTATACAGAATTGATGGTCTCTTTAGTTTGACCTGTGTCTGAAAGCTCTACTCTTTAACTCCCCTCCTCTCTCCTTTTATGTTTTTGATATCATATCTAACCTCTTTTTTGTGCATTTGTATCCATTACCCTCTTGTCATGGAAATAGATAATTTTTCCTATTTGTGGTCTTCTCTTTTCCCCTTAAATAAGTCTCTTTAACATTTCTTGTAACACTGGTTTCTTGGTGACAAACTCCTTTAATTTTAGCTTGTCTGGGAAATTTTTGATCTCTCCTTCCATTTTGAATGATAACCTTGCTGGGTAGAGTATTCTTGGCTGTAAGTTTTTTCCTTTTAGCACTTTAAATATATCATGCCATTCTCTTCTAGCCTGTAAGGTTTCTGCTGAGAAGTCAGCTGATAGCCTTATGGGGTTTCCTTTGTATGTAACTTGACTTTCTCTTACAGCTTTTAGGATTCTCTCTTTATCTTTAATTCTGGACATTTTGATTATGATGTGTCTTGATGTGGGCCTCTGGGTTTATCTTGTTTGGTGCTCTCTGTGCTTCCTGTACCTGGATGTCTGTTTCCTTTCTTAGGTTAGGGAAGTTTTCATCTATTATTATTTTTTTTTTTTTTTTGGTGATTTTTATTGATATTTTAATGGTTTCTAACATTGTGAAATTTTGGGTTGTACATTTTTGTTTGTCCATCACCCCATATATGACTCCCTTCACCTCTTGTGCCCACCCCCCACCCCCACTTCCCGGGTAACCACAGTCCAGTTTTCTCTGTCCATGTGTTGGTTTATATTCCACATATGAGTGAGATCATACAGTGTTTGTCTTTCTCTTTCTGGCTTATTTCACTTAACATAATACGCTCCAGGCCCATCCATGTTGTTGCAAATGGGACCATTTTGTCTTTTTTATGGCTGAGTAGTATTCCATTGTATATATATACCACATTTTCTTAATCCAATCGTCAGTCGAGGGACACTTAGGTTGCTTCCACTTCTTGGCTATGGTGAATAATGCTGCAATGAACATATGGGTGCATAAGCCTCTTTGATTGTTGATTTCAGGTGCGTTGGATAGATTCCCAGTAGTGGGATGGCTGGATCATAGGGCATCTCTATTTTTAATTCTTTGAGGAATCTCCATACCGTTTTCCATAGAGGCTGCACAAGTTTGCATTCCCACCAGCTGTGTATGAGGGTTCCTGTTTCTCCACATCCTCTCCAACATTTGTTGTTTTTTGTCTTGGTGATTATAGCCATTCTAACAGGCGTGAAGTGGTATCTTAGTGTTGTTTTGATTTGCATTTCCCTGATGATTAGTGATGTTGAGCATCTTTTCATGTGCCTATTGGCCATCTGTATATCTTCCTTGGAGAAGTGTCTGTTCATTTCCTCTGCCCATTTTTTGATCGGGTTGTTTGTTTTTTTGTTGTTCAATTGTGTGAGTTCTTTATATATTATGGAGATCAACCCCTTGTCAGATGTATGTTTTGCAAATATTCTCTCCCAGCTGGTTGGTTGTTTGTTCATCTTGATTCTGGTTTCATTTGTCTTATAAAAGCTCTTTAGTCTGATAAAGTCCCACTTGTTTATTTTTTCTTTAGTTTCCCTAGTCTGGGTAGGCATGTCATCCGAAAAGATTCCTTTAAAACCAATGTCAAATAGTGTGTTGCCTATATTTTCTTCTATGAGTTTTATAGTTTCAGGTCTCATCTTCAGGTCTTTGATCCATTTTGAGTTTATTTTTGTGAATGGCGATAGCACATGGTCCACTTTCATTCTTTTGCATGTGGATGTCCAGTTTTCCCAACACCATTTATTGAAGAGACTTTCCTTTCTCCATTGCATGTCCTTAGCACCTTTGTCGAAAATTAGCTGTCCGTATATGTGTGGTTTTATTTCTGGGCTTTCAATTCTGTTCCATTGATCTGTGTGTCTGTTTTTGTACCAGTACCATGCTGTTTTGATTACTATTGCTTTGTAGTATGTTTTGAAGTCAGGAATTGTGATGCCTCCTGCTTTGTTCTTTAAATAGATTCTCTGCCCCTTTGTCTCACTCTTCTCCTTCCAGGACACCTATAACACAGATGTTAGTGTGCTTGATGTTGTCCCAGATGTCCCTTAGACTGTCCTCACTCTTTTTAATTCTTTTCTCTTTTACCTCTTCAGCTTGGGTAATTTCTTCTAGTCTTTCATCCAGCTCACAGATCCGTTCTTCTGTATCCTCTACTCTGCTTTTGAGTCCCTCTAGTGAATTTTTCATTTCCAGTATTGTATTCTTCATTTCTGATTGGTTCTTTTTTATGTCTTCCATTTCTTTGTTGACATTCTCACTGAGTTCATCTATTCTTCTCCCCAGATCAGTGAGCATCCTTAACACTCTTAGTTTGAACTCTCTGTCAGGTAGGTAGCTCATTTCTGTTTCACTTAGTTCCTTTTCTGGGGTTTTGTTCTGTTCCCTTACTTGGAATGTATTCCTTTACTTCCTCATTTTTCCTCTTTCCCTGTGCTTGTGTCTACGTATTAAGTAGGTCAGCTATGTCTCCTGCTCTTGGATAGGTGACCTTATGTAAGTCATGGCTTAGGAGACCTGTAGTGTGCTTCCCTCAGTTCTCAATGTTCCAGGGGTGACCCCTATGTGGGCTATGTGTGTCCTTCTGTTGTGGCCTGTTTGCTCTCCCTGTAGGCACCCAGGGAGGCCAAGTTATGCTCCTGGCCAGCTGTTGTAATGCTTAGCTGCTTGTAGATGTTGTGGGCCCTTCAGTCTCTTTATCAGGTGTGGAGAGCCCCAGCACAGTTGGCTGCAAGTTCTAATACCACATTTGTGTTTCAGTATTTCTTTTAAGTGAGTAGGCTGCCAGTGTGGCAGGTTGTTAGGCTCAGGGGTTTACAATTGTTATAAGCCTCCAGCCTTTAGGTCTCTTGTCAGCTCTCTGAGGATTGCAGCTGGGTGGGGCTGGCCTCAGGCATGGGAGCACCCAATTGTTTCAAGCTTTGGAAGGTGGGCCAAACCCCCTATGTGGGTCTTTGAGAAGCACAAGTTTTCTGCAGCTGACAAGCCCTGCCGCCCACAGGTCCACACAGACAGTCAACACAGTCCTGCCCCGTGTGCATGCCCCAATCTCCCAAAGCGGACCCAGTCTCTCCACGGCGGGAGCCCCACAGACTGCACCACCTCCCCACACTCTCCACCCACTCCTTGTGCCTGCTCTGCCCCACTGAAGTGGGCTCAGTTGCCAGGCTGCAGAGAATCCAGTCACCAATCTATGCAGGCCCACAAGTTTCTTGAGGGCTTCTTGTTGGGTGGAGCCAGTCTCTAGGGTGGGCTGCCTGCCCTGGCTGAGCTGGATTAAATTGGTGCTCTAGCGGTGGAGCAGACCCTGGGCTAGCAGGCCTCAGGGAGAACTCCAATGGCATCTGTGTCAGCACGCCCACACCAGGCTACAACAATGGCCACCGCCAATGTTCCAGTCCCTGGAGAGGTCTCACCTCTCACTGAGATGCACTCAGGGCCTGTTAGGTGAGTCTCTTTTCACCAAAGCACTGTGCACCTTTCTTTCTGGTGCTTTTAGGTTGCTTTCTGAAACAGGTGAGTTTGCGCATGGGCCCTTTATGAGCTGGTTTTAATTTCTTTGTATACCAGCTTTTCTGGGAGTACTCCCCGATGTTTTAGTAGCAGGCAAAGTTAGATATTATGCCACTCGTCTGGATTGTGCTGGGTCCACAAAATGCCCCCAGCAGGGGCGCTCCCCGGCTCAGGGCCCTGTGCCTCCAGGGAGGGCTGCATACCTGTGCGCTGCTCCCGGCGGCCGTGACGCTGGCAGCTTGTGCAGGTGGCATTTTTCCTCACCAGAATGGAGTTTCTGCCTCTTCTACCTCAGTTAGGTAGAAGAGATACTGAAACAGAAATACTGATACTGATACAGAAATACTGAAACACAAATGTGTCCATTGTTGCAGGAGTTCCTCTTATCCAGTTTTCAGTTCTGTCTCAAGGGTAATTTTTCCACGAGTAGTTGTAAATTGGCTGTATCTGGGGGTGGAGGTGACTTCAGAGTCTGCCTACGCTGCCATCTTGACTTCTCTCCTAAAAAAATACATTTTAATGATACCATCTTACTTATGCTTTTGGATGATAGCAGAAGTTAACAACCTATTAAATTCTGCAGTAGTAACAAATGAGATGTTGGTTATTGGTGTCTTTGAAGTGTAAGTATTGTTGGTAATGAATCTAAATAAACTTTTTTGGATTCTGAACTACTGATTTTTGTACTAGATCCTGTTGGACATGGCATATTACAAGTTTCAAAAGGCTCTTTAAATTATTGTAGCAGGCTGAAGCTATTAAATTATAATGTAAGATCATTATAGATGAAACAGGCAAACATACAAAAAGCCATTCATCATTTTATCTTTGTTAAAAAATCAAGTGAATCTTACTATATACATGAATGACTTTTGGCTAGACAGACCTGAACTTGACAAGATGGACTCATTAGTATGGTGAATTTGTTTTGGAATGTTAAAATGGGAGAGGACATATATTTTACCTGAGGGTGGCCCAAGTAAATATAGTGGGTTTCACTGTTTATATGCTCTTTCTGAGTTATGATCTTGGTTAAACAGCTCGTCATAGACGTACCAAAAAATTTGGACCATTTTATGTATCAATTTATTAAGAAGCCCTATTTCTCTGATAGTTTCTGATTTCAAGGTGTCTGGGGAAAACAGTTTCTGGACATAGGTACTTTGGAATATAATTTTTGATTGTTGACTTATTGAATCATAGAATTGTTGAGTTGGAAATAATTTTAGTGGTTGTAGAGCCTAAGCTCTTCAATTTCCAGGAAATAGAAAGTGAGGTTTCTCGAGTTAAGTCATCCATAGTCTGACTGCTGCTTAGTGGCAGAGTTGGAACTAAATGCTCGGATGCTTGTCTCCAGAATCCTAGTACAGTGCTCTCTGTGCTGCGTACTATTAAGTAGACAAACCAATGAGTTACCTTCTCAAATCATATTTGTGGCCAGCAGGGTTGATTCTTTCCCATATGCATTTTTTTCCTTTCTTTTTTAAATAACTACTTACCACAATTAATTCATTCCCCTACCATGTTTAATGACTATCTTTGTGCGTGTCTCCTCGAGCATACGTGTGAAGGACTCCCTAGAATGGACACCTGCCTGTGAGTGGATTGCTGGGCCAGAGCCTGACGTGCATCTGTAACTTGACAAGCTGCAACCAAATCATCCTCTGAAGTTTTAACAATTTCCATTCCCGCCAACAGTGTCTGAGTCATCCTTGCCCTGGGAGTTGTCAGATCAGCATTGTCAGATTTTTAAAGTTTTGCCAATCTGATGGGTAAGAAGTGATGTATTTGTTTTCCTCTTTGTACAACTGTTTTGACAAATGCATAGAGCTGTGCAACTACCAAAATCAAGATACAGAACAATCCCACACCCAGAACTCCCTTCAACTGCTCTTTTGTAGTCAACTCTTCCTCCACCCTTAACCCCTGGCAACTAATGATCTGTTGTCTTTCCCTATAGTTTTTCTTTTCCAGAATGTCATATAAATGGAATCCTACAGTATTTGGTCTTTTGAGTCTGGATTCTTTCATGTAGCACAATACATTTATTTGAGTGTTCATCCATGTTGTTGACTGTATCAGCAGTTCCTTCTGTTTTATTGCTGAATGTAGTATCCATTGTATGAATGTACCACAGTTTATCCATCCACCAGTTGAAGGACATTTGAGTTATTTTCAGTTTTGTCTTTTTAGACTATGAATAAAGCTGCTATACATCTTTGCAAACACGTTCTTGTGTGAACATAAGTGTTCTTCTCTTGAGTAAGCACCTAGAAGTGGAATTGCTGGGTCACGTGGTATGTGTATGTTTAACTTTATTTTAAAAACTGTTTGTGGCAGCAAAGTCATGGCCCACAAAGATGTCCAAATCCCTGAACCTGGGAATACATTAGTTTACTTGGCAAAGGTGAATTAAATTTGCAGATGGAATTAAGGTTGCTAATCAACTGACTTTAAAATAGGGAGATTATCCTGGATTATCCAGGTGTGCCCAGTGCATCACAAAGGCCCTTAAAAGGGAAAGAACAGCAGGCAAGTAGGAAAAAGATGCAACAAGAGAAGCAGGGCCAGAGAGATGCAGAGTTCCTGGTTTTGAGGGTGGAGGAGGGGGGTCACAGGCTAAGGAATGTGGTTGTCTCTAGAAGCTTGAAAAGGGTAGGAAATGGATTAACCTTTAGAGACCCCCAAAAAGAACCTAGCTCTGCCAACACCTTGATTTTAGCCCAAGGAGACCTGTGTCAGACTGCTAACCTGCAGAACTGAAAAACAATAGATCTGAGTTGTTTTAAGCCATGAAATTTGTGCTAATTTGTTACAGCAGCATAACAAACTCCGCTTTGTTTTCCAAAGAGGCTGAACCACTTTGTGATCCCACCAGCAATGTAGGAGTGTTCCAGTTACTTTCCATCCTCATTAACACTTGGTATGGTCAACCTCTTTAATTCTAGTCATTCTAATAGGTATGTAGCTGTATCTCAGTGTGGTTTTTATGTGTATTTTTCTCGCGGTTAATGATGTCGAGCATCTTTTCATGTGCTTATTTGCCATATGTGTATCTTCTTTGGTGAAGTGTTCAAATCTGTGCCCATTTTAAACTTGGATTTTCTTATTGTCGAGTTTTGAGAGTTCTTTATAGTCCTGTCAGATATGTGATTTGCAAAGGTCTTCTCCCAGTCTGTGGCTTGCCTTCTCCATCCTCTCGCCAGTGTCTTTGGAAGGTCTGTGTAACGTAACTCGAGAGGTTCCACATGACCTTATCTTCCTTCCTTGGGAAACAGTGAAGTTGGAGCACCTGAGTCCAATCAGACGTTGATCAGAGTTGGGGCTGGGTCTCACTTTTAGTAAACCCAGCCACTTCTGCTTTCCCCCTGTTTGTGTTTGCTGTGCTCCCCTCTCCCGCACAGGGGTTTGGTTCTAAGTCTGGTAGATCTCTGTCTCCTCAGGTTTGGGAGCCCACAGAAAATTCAGCTACGCCCTTCAGACATCTCAGCACAGCTCTCCAGCCTCCTACCTTACATCGCTTCACAACATGGCAAATTCCCTGAAGGTCAGACTAGCAGTATGTTTGACTTAGGCCACTTCCACCACTTCTGGAGGTTTCACTTTGCTTTGTGGAAGCTTTTGGCCTAGTCCCCAGATTTCTGTGTGGCACCAAAACTTAGCACAGGTGCTGTGAGGAAGAGCAGTTGTGTGTCTGAAAGCCCTCAGGTTTCCTCTGCAGCACCAGTCCCGCAGAATCAGTACAAGTTTGGCTAGATTCTCTTTTCCATAGCCGAGGCTCTGACTGAGCAAGCCAGATCCTCAGCAGGCACCCAGAATCAGAAAACTCCTGCAGGGAAAGAAAGATAAAAATCCTTGCTCACATAAAAGAGGTTTTCTTCTTTCTGGAATTTTAGTTGATTGATTCTGAAGTTCTCTGATTCTCTAAACATATATTTATAATTTATCTGGCTTTGTCCAGTTTTGCAGCAAGAGTGCTTTCCCGTCCTAGTCTACTCTAAAACAGAAGTTCCCTTGTCATTAGTTTTTAACTCCATCAGTTACACATTGTCAATATTATTATCGTTCGGTAAAGTCTTGCTTTCAATGATTTATTCAGATGTTTACACTTTTTTATCCTCATGATCCATTTTTACCTCTTAGTATTCCTTCTTTTATCAGTTTCTTTCTTCTTAAAGTATATTCTTTTTTACTTTTTAAGTTTTTTCCTTGAGGAAGATTAGCCCTGGGCTAATATCTGTGCCAATCTTCCTCTATTTTGTATGTGGGTCACCACCATGGCATGGCTGATAAGTGGTGTAGGTCCACACCTGGGATCCAAACCCACGAACCCAGGCTTCAGAAGCAGAGAATGCTGAACTTAAACCGCTACACAAGGTGGCTGGCCCCCTTAAAGTACATTCTTTCGAAGATCCTTAATGAGCATTTGTTGGTGGTAATACTCTTAGTAAATGTTTGCATAAAAATATCTTTAAGTCATCCCAGTTCTTGAGATATGGTTTGATTGGGTATACACTGAAAGTTATTTTCTCTCTGTACCTTGAAGATTTAATCCCACTCTCTCTTGACTTCCATTGTTAAGAAATGTATCATAGGTCTAAATGTAAGTCTCTGTAAGTGTTCTGTCCCTCTGTGGGTCTTTGAATATCTTCTTTTGTATTTGGTGTTCTTTGGTTTCCCTGGATGGTTCTGGCTCTACATTTTCTTTTTTTAATTGTGCTTGAGATGTATTCAGCTGCCTGAATCTAGAATAGAAGTCTTTTATCAATTCTGTAAATTTCTGTTATTATGTCTAAATATTCCTTTAAATCATATATATATTTATATTATTTAATTCAAATATATATACACATTTATACACATTCAATATATATTCATTATATATATTTATATTATTTAATTCAATATATTATATTATTCAATATAGTGATTTGTATTATTCAAAAAATATACATATATTATTTTTATATATAGTTTCCTGTACTTGACCAAACTCAAGCCAGGCTCCTTTGAGCCCTCTTGTTGACTAGGCCTGAATCTTGGTCCATAATAACTACAGCATCTCAGCACAAATGGTTTCACCCCCCCCACACACTCATTATAAGACTTAAACACTGACATGGTTTCTAACAGCTCAAATCCACATCCCTAGGATGACCCCTGCCCCCTTAAAGTGCCTGCTTGAGAAAGCTCAAGGCAGCCAAAAGAGTTGACTTTTTGTTCTGGCCAACACTCGATCATTGGCCCCTGACATCCCTTTCTTAGAGCATTTACCCAAAAGGGCTTACAACTGTGAATCTTTCCTCTGTCCTTTTGAGTTGTATGTGTGTCTCCTATAACTCAGGAGTGCATTTCTCAAGGTCCTGAGAGCCATTCCTTGAGATGAGGACAGGGTGTCTGTCTCCCAGACTTGGTGAGAAGAGAAGTGAAACTTTGATCATTTCCAACCAGCAGACACAACTGGCCAGATCACACTGCACTGACCAACACTCTGTAACTTTTCCCTCCCTCACTCTACTGAGCCCCTGCTCAACCCTCTGCCTGCTCCCTCATTCTCCCTTTCACATGCCCAGTCACCTCTGTACAAATCAAATTGAGTTCAGTTCATCCTGTTCCCTCTTCCCTATTGCAGTGGTATATTACTGATTAAAATCTGTCCTGACTACTTTAACTAGAGTCTGGCTTTGTGTATACTCTATATTTAACACACATACAGATAATCTCATGCATATGCATAGATATGCATATACCAACATAACCACGGGCCCTGCAGGACCAGTTCAACTGACTCCATCTTATCAACAGAGTAGTTAAGAGTTTTCTTTCAGGAACTGAGATCCCTCATCCAGTTCAGGCCAGTTGAGACCACCAACCCATCAACTAGGCCTGCACAAATGCTTTATAAGTGACTTTTTGACATCAAGGAGCTAAAAACTCCATCCTCAGATCATAGTAACACTGCAAATTTGTGAACACACATCTTTTGAAGAGACATGAACTTGACTTTGCTTGTGCATATCATCAATTACCTCAATCCTCCTTACTTCCAATCATGTACCTCCACACTTCAGACCAGCCTGCCCTTCATCCCATAAATTGTGTCCCAAGCCCTGGATCAGGGAGACAGATCTGAGACAGACACATGTCCCCTGTCTCCTTGAAGATCAATCTCACAAAATAAGGCTACAATTCATTTCCAAAAAGCTGATGCCAGAATAATTGGCTTTTTTTAATGTGCATTGGGCAAGAGAACCCCAATACTGTGCAGTAACATCAATACATATATATACACTTAATGGATGTTTTATCTTCTTTTGTATTTTCTTTTCTGAGGAGGATTCAACCTGAGCTAACATCTGTGCCAATCTTCTTCTATTTTCTTTGTGAGTTGCCGCCACAGCCTGGCCGCTGATGAGTGGTGTAGGTCCATGCCCAGGAACTTCACCTGGGCTGCTGAAGTGGAGTTCTCTGAACTTAACCACTAGGCCATGGGACCGGCCCATCTCTAATTGTTTTGAAGATGTTACTAGATATGCAATTGAAGTTTCACTGTGACCTCTGGATTTTCCTGCTGCTCCTTTAGTCCCTCACCTCAGTGTATGTGTTTCTTGCTCCATCTTTCGTGCTAGAGGAATTCCTCAAATATCAAGTGGTCCTTGGCTACCCATTCATATTTCTGTGATAGGGAGGGAACAGCTGAGTAGGATCTCTGTGGGCCTGATGGGGCCTGTGTCTGGACTCAATGTGTCTTCAGGGGTGTTGAGTGTTGAACAGGAAAACGGTGTTGGTGCCCACCCTAATCTCTAACAACGTACTTATTCCACACATTCCCACAATGACAGACATCCTCTGAACATGTGGAAATGCTGACAACACACACTAACGCCCACATACACACTATTTGCAAATGACCATCAGCATTCAGACTGTAAACTACACCTGATAATGCACACTGATACTCAGAACATACACACAAACTCACACACATACAGACCACTCACTGTCTCAGAGCCCACAGTGACTTGAACTCTCTAAACACACACAAACATCAACAAAACACACCTTCACATAGATGCCATCATAGCCATGCACCCTGTGACCATACAGAATTGCTGAACACACACACATCCACACAACAAGGAACGTGGCCTTGCACGTGTGGGCTTGATCAGGGGGTTTTTCACACCTCAGCATCAACATGGACACCCCAGGGCGAGAGGGAGAGGCAGAGGGCACGGGGAAAGAATGTGGGGAGCTGTCAGGAGGCACTTGCATAAAGCAAATATGATACCTGCAAAGCTGGTTGCTAAATGACATATGACTCAAGGGTATGAGGACCCAAGAGGATCTGAAATGGTACAAAGGAGGTGACTGATACAAACCCATCACAAGATATTGAAATGTAAGGGACAGTGATATTTTAAAAGGCACTGAGGAGAGTGCATCAAAGCTTAGATATAATTCCAAACAATGAATGACATGGAATTCTGGCCAAAGAACAGCCATTATTGCTGTTAAAATTCCTGTTTAAATGTTTCTTATAAAATTATAGAAATACTCATTGAAAAATGACAAATATTCATTGGTTTAAAACATTTAAAACATTTCAGGGTAAAATAACTGCAGATTCCACGTTTATTGAGTAGCTTTCTTTGGGCAGCTATAAGAGCTTGACAACGCACACGGAATAGCTGTTTCAAGGGTTGTAGAACATCCTGTGCAGACAGGACTTGGGGGTCTACAATCTCCCAGACGAAGGAAGCGCAAGATTGTGAGCACCAGCTCCATGCGGCTTCTCCCCTAAGGCATTTGCTATTTCCACAGTGAGAGAAGAGAGTCTGAGCAGAAAGAGGAGGAAAAATGAACTGAAATTTGGTTCCAGCCAAGTCCAGTAACTTCTGCTTCCAGTCAGATGTGGTAAAGGCAGAGCAACAATTAAACATTGATTTAATAAATACTGTATATTTGAAAACACCAAAGGGATGTGGAAGCAAAAAGGACTAGATGAAATAAAATTTCAAAAAGGGAAGAGCCTTTTTAGGTGAAATTGCCAGACATGTCCTCACCCAGGGGAATTTGCTGAATCTGGACTCTGATAATCAGACCTATCTCACCAGAAGACAATTGTAAGTACAATCTGTCATAATTGATCTATGTTAGCTTTTAAATATCACAAGCTTTGTTTGGCTGTTAATTTTTTTTATTGATGTTTTAATAGTTTTTAACATTGTAAAGTTTTGGGTTGTACATTTTTGTTTGTCCATCATCATATATATGTCTCCCTTCACCCCTTGTGCCTGCCCCCCACCCCCATTGCCCTTGTAACCACAATACAGTTTTCTCTGTCCATGTGTTGGTTTATATTCCACATATGAGTGAGATCATACAGTGTTTGTCTTTCTCTTTCTGGTTTACTTCACTTAACATAATACCCTCCAGGCCCATCCATGTTGTTGCAAATGGGACCATTTTGTCTTTTTTTATGGCGGAGTAGTGTTCCATTGTATATATATACCACATTTTCTTGATCCAATCATCAGTCGAGGGACACTTAGGTTGCTTCCACTTCTTGGCTATGGTGAATAATGCTGCAATGAACATATGGGTGCATAAGCCTCTTTGGATTGTTGATTTCAGGTGCGTTGGATAGATTCCCAGTAGTGGGATGGCTGGATCATAGGGCATCTCTATTTTTAATTCTTTGAGGAATCTCCATACCGTTTTCCATAGAGGCTGCACCAGTTTGCATTCCCACCAGCTGTGTATGAGGGTTCCTGTTTCTCCACATCCTCTCCAACATTTGTTGTTTTTTGTCTTGGTGATTATAGCCCTTCTAACAGGTATGAGGTGATATCTTAGTGTTGTTTTGATTTGCATTTCCCTGATGATTAATGATGTTGAACATCTTTTCATGTGCCTATTGGCCATCTGTATATCTTTTTTGGAGAAGTGTCTGTTCATTTCCTCTGCCCATTTGTCGATTGGGTTGTTTGTTTTTTTGTTGTTCAGTTGTGTGAGCTCTTTATATATTATGGAGATCAATCCCTTGTCAGATGTATGTTTTGCAAATATTCTCTCCCAACTGGTGGGTTGTCTGTTCATCTTGATTATTTCGTTTGTCTTGTAGAATCTCTTTAATCTGATAAAGTCTTGTCTATTTTTTCTTTAGTTTCCCTAGTGTGGGTAGGCATGTCATCCGAAAAGATTCCTTTATGACCAAGGTCAACTAGCGTGTGACCTATATTTTCTTCTATGAGTTTTATAGTTTCAGGTATCACCTTCAGGTCTTTGATCCATTTTGAGTTAATTTTGGTGAATGGCGATAGCAGATGGTCCACTTTCATTCTTTTGCATGTGGCTGTCCAATTTTCCCAACACCATGTATTGAAGAGACTTTCCTTTCTCCATTGTATGTTCTTAGCTCCTTTGTCGAAAATTAGCTGCCTGTATATGTGTGGTTTTATTTCTTGGCCTTCAGTTCTGTTCCATTGATCTGTGTGTCTGTTTTTGTACCAGTACCATGCTGTTTTGATTACTATTGCTTTGTAGTATGTTTTGAAGTCAGAGATTGTGATGCCTCCTGCTTTGTTCTTTTTCTTTAGGATTTCTTTAGCTATTTGGGGTCTTTTGTTGCCCCATATAAATTTTAGTATTCTTTTTTCTATTTCTGTGGAGAATGTCATTGGGATTCTGATTGAGATTGCATTGAATCTGTAGATTGCTTTAGGTAATATAGACATTTTAACTGTTTATTCTTCCAATCCATGTGCATGGGATGTCTTTCCATTTCTTTATGTCATCATAGATTTCTTTCAATAATGTCTTGTAGTTCTCATTGTATAGGTCTTTCACCTCCTTGGTAAGATTTATTCCGAGGTATTTTATCCTTTTTGATGTAATTGTAAATGGTATTATCTTTTTGAGCTCTCTTTCTTTTAGTTTGTTATTAGCATACAGAAATGCAACTGATTTTTGTAGATTGATTTTGTACCCTGCAACTTTGCTGTAGTTGTTGATTATTTCTAATAGTTTTCCAACGGATTCTTTAGGGTTTTCTCTATATAAAATCATGTCACCTGCAAATAGTGAGAGTTTCACTTCTTCGTTACCTATTTGGATTCCTTTTATTCCTTTTGCTTGCCTAATTGCTCTGGCCAAAACCTCCAGTTCTATGTTGAACAGGAGTGGTGAGAGTGGGCAGCCCTGCCTCGTTCCTGTTCTTAGAGGAATGGCTTTCATTCTTTCCCTGTTGAGTATGATGTTGGCTGTGGGTTTGTCGTAAATAGCCTTTATTATGTTGAGGTACTTTCCTTCTATTCCCACTTTGTTGAGAGTTTTTATCATAAATGGATGTTGTATCTTGTCAAATGCCTTCTCTGCATCTATTGAGATGACCATGTGGTTTTTATTCTTTGTTTTATTGATGTGATGTATCACGTTGATTGATTTGCAGAGGTTGAACCATCCCTGCGTCCCTGGTATAAATCCCACTTGATCATGGTGTATGGTCTTTTTAATGTATTGCTGTATTCGGTTTGCCAATATTTTGTTGAGGATTTTTGCATCTACGTTCATCAGCGATACTGGCCTGTAATTTTCCTTCTTTGTATTGTCTTTGTCTGGCTTTGGTATCAAGGTGATGTTGGCCTTGTAGAATGATTTAAGAAGTGTTCCATCTTCCTCTATTTTTTGGAATAGTTTGAGAAGGATGGGTATTAAATCTTCTTTGACTGTTTGGTAAAATTCACTGGAGAAGCCATCTGGTCCTGGACTTTTATTTTTTGGGAGGTTTTTGATTACTACTTCAATCTCTTCATTTGTGATTGGTCTATTCAGATTCTCCGTTTCTTCTTGGTTCAGTTTTGGGAGGTTGTATGAGTCTAAGAATTTATCTATTTCTTCTAGATTGTCCAATTTGTTGGCATATAATTTCTCACAGTATTCTCTTATAATCCTCTATATTTCCATGGTATCCATTGTAATTTCTCCTCCTTCATTTCTAATTTTATTTACTTGAGCCTTTTCTCTTTTTTTCTTAGTAAGCCTGGCTAAGGGTTTGTCGATTTTGTTTATCTTCTCAAAGAACCAACTCTTTGTTTCATTGATCCTTTCTACTGTTTTTTTTGGTCTCAATTTCATTTATTTCTGCTCTAATTTTTATTATTTCTCTCCTTCTGCTGACTTTGGGCTTTGTTTCTTCTTCTTTTTCTAGTTCTGTTAGGTGTACTTTAAGGTTGCTTATTTGGGCTTTTTCTTGTTTGTTAAGGTGGGCTTGTATCGCTATGAGTTTCCCTCTCAGGACCGCTTTTGCTGCATCCCATGTGGTTTGATATGGCATATTTTCATTTTTGTTTGTTTCCAGGTAGTTTTTGATTTCTCCTTTAATTTCATCAATGATCCATTGGTTGTTCAGTAGCGTGTTGTTTAATTTCCACATTTTTGTCTCTTTCCCAGTTTTTTTTCGTGGTTGATTTCTAGTTTCATAGCATTATGGTCTGAAAAGATGCTTGTTATGATTTCAGTCTTCTTAAATTTATTGAGGCTTGCTGCATTTCCCAACGTATGGTCTATCTTTGAGAATGTTCCATGCGTGCTTGAGAAGAATGTGTAGTCAGCTGTTTTTGGATGGAGTGCTCTGTATATGTCTACTAGGTCCATCTCGTCCAGTTTTTCATTTAAGTCTACTATTTCTTTATTGACTTTTTGTCTGGATGATCTATCCATTGATGTAAGTGGGGTATTAAGATCCCCTACTATTATTGTGTTGTTGTTAACGCCTCCCTTTAGGTTTGTTAATAGTTGCTTTATGTACATTGGTGCTCCTATGTTGGGTGCATATATATTTATAAGTGATATGTCTTCTGGGTGGAGTGTCCCTTTTATCATTATATATTTCCCTTCTTTGTCTCTCTTAACCTGTTTTATCTTGAAGTCTACTTTGTCTGATATGAGTATGGCAACACCTGCTTTCTTTTGTTTGCCATTAGCTTGGAGTATTGTCTTCCATCCTTTCACTCTGAACCTGTGCTTGTATTTAGAGCTGAGATGTGTTTCTTGGAGGCAGCATATTGTTGGGTCTTGCTTTTTAATCCATCTTGCCACTCTGTATCTTCTATTGGAGGGTTTAATCCATTTACATTTAGGGTAATTATTGATATATGAGGGCTTAATGTTGCTGTTTTGTCACTTATTTTCTGGTTCTTTTGCGTTTCCTTTGTTTCTTGTCCCATTTGTTTCAGACTGCCAATTCAGTTTGGTTGTTCTGTCTTATGACTCTTCTAGTTTTCTCTTTGTTTATTGTATGTGATTTTGTTTTCCTTATTTATTTAGTGGTTACCTTGAGGTTTGTATAAAAAATCTTGTGTATGAGATAGTCCATTATCTGATGGCCTTCTATTTCCTTATACTAAGTCAATTCAATCACTTTCCTCTTTGCCTTCTAAGTCATTCTTGTTATACCTTGTTCTATCTTGTGTTGTGGGTGTGTGTTTACAGTGATGAGGTTAAATTTATTTTTGGTGGATTCCTTCCTTTGATCTTGGTTTTGGTTCTTAAGTGGTTGCTAACCTATTCGAGTAAAGATCTACTATTTTTCTGAATTTGTCTATCTATTTTCTCCTTGCTCTAAGCTTTCTATTCCCTTTCTCTTCTTTTTTTCAGGCCTGAGGGCCTTCTTGAGTATTTTTTGTATGGGGGTCTCATGGCCATGAACTCCCTTAGCTTTTGTTTATATGGGAAAGTTACTATTTCTCCATCATATCTGAAGGATATTTTTGCTGGATAGAGTATTCTTGGCTGAAAGTTTTTGTCTTTCAGTATTTTGAATATATCATTCCAGTCTCTCCTAGCCTGTAAAGTTTCTGTTGAGAAATCTGCTGAGAGCCTGATGGGAGTTCCTTTGTACATTATTTTCTGTTTTTGTCTAGCTGCCCTTAATATTGTTTCCTTGTCATTGACTTTGGCCAGACTTACCACTAGATGTCATGGAGTGGGCCTTTGCCTGTTGACATATTTAGGTGACCTGTTGGCTTTGCTTACTGGTATTTCCTGCTCCTTCCCCAGATTTGGGAAATTCTCAGCTACTATTTCCTTGAATAGGCTCTCTGTTCCTCTTTCCCTCTCTTCTCCCTCAGGAATACCTATAATTCTTATGTTACATTTCCTAATAGAGTCAGATATTTCTTGGAGACTTTCTTCATTTCTTTTTAGTCTTAGTTCTCTCTCCTCTTCCATCTGGAGCATATCTGTATTCCTATCCTCTATAAGGCTAATTCTTTCCTCCATATTGTCAACTCTGTTCTTTATAGATTTCAGATTCTCCTTTATCTCCTCCATTGTATTCTTCATCTCCATCAGCACTGATTGGTTTTTCTTTATGATTTCAATCTCTTTTGTGAAGAAACTCCTAATCTCATTGAATTGTTTGTCTGTGTTGTCTCGTATTTCATTGAGTGTTTTTATGATAGCTATTTTGAAATCTCTGTCATTTAGGTTATGGATTTCTGTGTCTTCAGGGTTGGTTTCTGGGTGCTTGTCATTTCCCTTCTGGTCTGGTGATTTCATGTACCTTTGCATTGTAGTTCCTGTATTGGCTTTGTTTTTCCTCATCCTGGAAATATCTGGTTGCAATTTCCACCCACCGCCACTGTGAGGGGGTAAAGGGCTGTGTAATCTGAGCCCCCTGTGCTCTGCCGCAGCTGTTCGCTGTGATCCGCAGGTCGCTTGGTCTGTCCTGGTTGGCTGAGCTGCAGGGTCTGGTTTGTGGGGAGGGGGGACTCTCTCTTTTGCCCGCTGGGTCCCTGGTGTGGGGGGCTTCTCATTTGCCCCTCATTATCTGCTCTCTGGGGTGCTCAGATGTTGATGGTACCTCATGGCAGTTCTGAGTCCTCTGTGTGGGAGTTTCCCACTGGCTGAGAGAGCCCGAAGAGCTATGGTTCCCCCCCAGAGGGCCGTCCCTTGCCCCTCTCTGGGAGCCTCCGGGACCGGGATCACTGATCTGATGGGGAGGGAGAGGAGCTCTCCTTCCCTCTCCGCACTTCCTCTGGGGGCCCAGCATGTTCCACTCTCCGATGTGCGGCAGTGTGGATCTTTCCAATCTTGGTTTTCACTGTCTAGGATTCCATTGTTGGTCTGTGACTGTTCCTTTTGTTGTATCTTATCGGCGGAAGAGTTTACAGGAAAGCTCACTGCACCATGACGCTGAGGTCACTCCTCCTGGCTGTTAATTTTTATTGCCTCCACTAGAAGACTCTGTGAAGGGAAAGACGTTGTATCATTTGCCACATGATCTCCAGAACATTCTTCAGTTGGGACTGTATGACTTCTATAAACATTTGTTAATTGTTGGTTTCATGAATGCTATGGACTGAATGTCTATGTAACCCAGTTTCATACGTTAAAATCCTAATCCCCGACATGATGGTATTTGGAAGTGGGGCCTTTGGGAGTTAATTAGGTTAGATGAGGCCATGAGTGTGAAGCCCCTATGATGGGATTAGTGCCCTTATAAGGAGATGGAGGGCCAGAGCTCTCTGCCAGATGAGGGTAGAGCAAGAAGCTGTCCTTCTGTAAAACAGAAAGAGAGCTCTCACCAAAAACAAATCAGCTTGAACCTAGATCTTGAACATTCCAGTCTTCAGAACTGTAAGTAATGCACTTCTGTTGTTAAAAGTGCCCAGTCTAGGGATGGGCCGGTGGTGCAGTGGCTAAGTGTGGGTGCTCCGCTTTGGCTGCCCGAGGGTTCACATGTTCAGATCCCGGGCACGCACTGACACATCGCTTGTCAAGCCATGCTGTGGCAGCGTCCCATATAAAAAGTAGACGAAGATGGGCACAGATGTTAGCCCAGGACCAATCTTCCTCAGCAAAAAAGAGGAGGATTGGCATCAGATGTTAGCTCAGGGCTGATCTTCCTCACACATACACACAAAAAAACCAAAAGTGCCCAGTCTAGGGCCTGCCCCATGGCCTAGTGGTTAAGTTCAGTGAGCTCCTCTTTGGTGGCCTGGGTTCGGTTCGTGGACACAGACCTATACCACTCATTGGCAGCCATGCTGTGGGGGTGACCCACATACAAAATAGAGGAAGACTGGCACGGATGTTAGCTCATGGTGAATCTTCCTCAGAAAAAATACTAAATAAATAAAGTACCCAGTCTGGTGTTTTTGTTACAGCATCCCATACTGACTAGGACACTGAGTGTGTGAATAAGTTCATTTAGATTGACGATCCTTCTTCTACATGACGTGTTATTGCCAATGATTCCTAAATTGGTGTGAGTCAAATTTCCCTTAAGGATCATAAAGACGTTAGGGCCCTTCTCCCTAGTTATACACATATTGATACACATGAAAACATGTTGCTTCAAGTGCTTTATTGACACCTTAGTCTCACACCTCAGCTCATTGGCCTTCAGGGAACCTCAGTGTTACAGTCAGTGCTTTGGGCAATAAAGAAAAGTCCCTGGACTGAAGAGGGGCCGGTATCCATCGTGCAGCTCCTGTCCTCTGCCCAGCCAGCTCCAGAGCAGGGTCAATTTACAAGATGTGCTTTCCTCCAGACAGCTCTGTCTTCCTTCCAGCCTGTTCTCATTTGGGATGCTCTCACCAGGAGCAATGAGTGGAAATCTGGAGGGAAGAGCTACAGAAGGCATCTCCCAGGGGAAATTCTTTGTGGTTACGTGATCTAGAATATGGACACCTGGCTCTCTAAGGTGTCCTGAAAATGGAACCATTCCCATGTCTGCAATATCCCTCTGTGTCCTCTTTCCCTTCCATCTCTCTGTTCTTGGTGGCCAAATTCCCTTGGCAACAACAATAAAAAAATGAAAGTAGGGAATGGCCCATTTCCAGTCTCAGAATTGTGTGAAATTTTACTGCCTATCCCCAGTCCCCCAGGACTGACACCCTTTTTACTCTTTTAAGATTAGATTACATTTTAATCTCCTTTAATCAAAGTTTTCTCTCATCATTGTTATGTATATACATATTCTAATACATAATATTGAAAACATTATTTTTGGCCCTACAATTTCCAGATTCATTCATAGTTATTTGCATGCCTTTGTAATTATGTTTATAACTTCATTAACTATAGAAATTGACTAAATGATGAGTAGTAATGTACTAATACAGGAAAATGGCCCATTTTTATTCAACATAAAGTTTCATGTTTTCATCAAGACAAATACATGCATACTTAATTGCTCAGCAAAAACTCTTACCGTATACATGTAAGCAATTATAAATCTATTGGAGTTGGTTTATCTTGTCAATTATTGCTTGTTTCTGAATTGTGCATTCAGCATTTCCATGAACACTTTAGAATCCTGCATCCTTATCCTACCATTTTAAATACTAGGTAGTCGATAAAAGTCCAAATTACTTATCCAGTTGTGTGCTAGTGTGTCCTTTGTAGGGTGTCTTCCCAGGTACGTTTTCCAATGTGAACTCCAGTTGATGGCCTTGTGACACTGACGTAAATACTGGTGTCTCCACAGATCATGGGGCCAATGATGTGTGGTCCTTTACGGAGTCATATATAACCTAATATTTTTCATTCTATTAGTGTGAGGAATACTACAGAAAGTAGATTGGGGACAATTAATAAAAGTAGATTGATTATGAACATGTTGTTAGGGAGAAAAATTGAAACTCTGGCTATAAAGGTTTACTTTTTATGCAATCAATCAGCCACCCTAACAAACCCCGTTCATAGGCAGGGCTATATACATATATATATTAGATTAACATTATATCATCTATTAGTTTGAATGTGCTTTTGTAAAGTATGCCTTGTTTCTCTTGCCCTTTCGTACTGGGAGAAATACGGAATAGATGGAAACCGACTGGATTACTCTGGTCTGAACTCAGATCACATAGGACTTGAATCGTTCAACAAATGAACCATTAACAGTGGCTACACCAAGGGATTTCCTGATCCAACATCGCGGTCATACACCCTATTGTGGATATGGACTCTAGAATAGGATCATGCTGTTATCCCGGGGGTAACTTGTTCTGTTGATCAATATTTTGGATCAATATGTGATAAAATATTTTGACTAGCTGGTCTAGATTTTAATCACTCAAAGGTTATTTTCTTCTCTGAGGTCACCCCAACCAAAATTGTTAGTCCATTTAAGTTTTGTTACCCCTTGATTTGGCTTACCTTTGTGTTTTTTGAATTAATTGAAGCTCCAGCGGGACTTCTCATCTTATTTTGTCCTTCCCGCCTCTTCAGGGAACGGTTAATTTCACTGATTAAAAGTAAGAGAGAGTAAAACCCTCGAGTGGCCATTCATACAAGTCCTCATTTAGACAACAAATGATGATGCTGCCTTTGCAGGGTCCAGTCACTGTGGCCTTTACACTGTGTCACTGGGCAAGCAGTGCCTGTAACACCAGAAATGCCAGAGGAGGTGCTTATGGTAAACAAGTGGGGGCTGGGTTTGCCGAGTTTGTTTTACTTTTTTAAAGCTTTCCTTGAATGCCTACCTGTGTTGGGTTAACAATTAAGGTAATAAAGAATTATTGGGTTGAATTTATTTTATTGTTAACTTTCAATGATTATCTGTTCTAAGATTTTGCAAGGACAAATAATTCTTGTTCCTCATAATAACAGTACTACTTCTATGAATTAATAGATTAATGCAGTATTAGATTAGGAGTTAGTTTCTGTGATTGAAATTAAGTATATTGTTGAAGGTGAAGGCTTTCTTAATGGGTGGCTGAATTTAGGCCAACTACGATATTGTTTGTACTCCCTCTCTAAGGAAGGTTGTATCCTGTATCTAAAAGGCTGTATCTCTTTAGAGTTGGGTCTGGGGGAGGGAGGAGGCTGGACAAGTGTGGAGCTGGCTCTGGCCCAGAGGGATGAGCAAGAGACACAGGGCACCTGCTGCCACACACAGCCGCAGCAGACATCACCAATCAGTCACGACATGCTGGGCTGCAGAGCCCAGAGAGCCCCCAATCCTCAACAAGTTTCACTCTGAAGCTACTCCTGGGCAGAGCAGTGGACTGTGATGAACCCATTTGCTGTCCCCGCTCCCCTAAGACGTGCTCCAGGCCTCCTTTCCGCACTTACTCCGCCAGCTCCTCACTGTCCTCGGAACTCAGGCCTTCAAGTCCTGCCAGCAGCTGGCTCCAGCACTTCTCCTTCCTCCCCTCTCTGCTCCCACTTTAGTTCCAGGGCAAGTTACCTGTGGCTCCTGAGTGCTGCTCCTTGGCCCGGAAGGGCCTTCCTTGACCCCATCCACCCTGTGAGCTCCTACTTACCCTTCAAGACTCGACTCCAGTGATGCCTCCTCAGGAAGCCCTCCCTGACGCTCCATCTCCCCAGGCCTGCTCTGGGCCACCACTCTGCCTCCTGCCCACGTCCATCACTGCCTGGAAGCTTGCTGGGCCCCCTTGTCTGGTCGCCACATCGAGCCCAGCCCCGCAGGAGGGGAGGAAATGCTTAGGATCAGGGCAATGGAGCAGACTCCTGGACTGTGGTGACACTGCCCACCCCAGGAGACGTCATCCTTTGGGCCACTTCCAGCTTGGGCCCAATGCAGCTCAGGGGGAGCCAAGACACAGGGAGGCTGGCTCTGGGATCAGCAGGTCACAGGGTTGGCCTAGGGAAAGAGCACAAGAGGCCACACAGAGGGCCTCAGGACAGAACTCCAAGTAGACGATACCCTTGCTAAGGGCAGCAGGGGCCAAAGGCAGCTGCACAGGCCGCAGGACGTGCTGGCGAGCCTTTCATCTGCTCAGAGAGTCCCAGGGCTGGATAGAAGGAACTCAGGAGGCCCATCTGAGGTGGAGGTCACCTCGGGGGCATGCAAGCAGAAGCTGAGGGTCCCACAGCAAGTGGAATCTGAAGAGCTGACCCTCAAACTCCTTGTGGCTCTAACGTCTCTGAGTTGGAAGTCAGTCCCCTCAGTCACAGCCTCTGGCTGCCCCCTCACAGGGCTGTGCCTCTCAAACACTGCTCCCAAGGTGAATGGATGTTGAGGGTGAAGAAACCTCCTACTCATGAGAACCGTTGTGATCACGGCCTCCCAGAAGAGGCCTAGGATGATGAGCAAGGGACAGAGGGACTGACCCACACGACTTCCCCTCGGATGCTGAACATGCTTGTGATTCACGGGGCTGTTCAGTATCTGTCCTTCTCCTCCACTCCTCTCTCCCCAAAAGGACATGTCAGTGTTTACTGTGACATCCACAGACACAGCAAGGGCATCTGGGAAGAATCATGTGTACATCTGGAGAGAAGAGAACTGTGAAAACCAGTAATATCTGCATCCATGTGTGCAGATACTGACATCTACATACAGCTGTCACATTCCTCCAGCAGCCCTGGAATACTTTGCAATTATTTTGGCGGATTTTGGCACATGACAGCCAAACCAACTGGTGGTGTCCCTGAATGCCACCACTGCTGGGGCCTACCTTGAGGTTGAGGGGAGGCAGGGTGCCATGCCCTGTCTCACAAAAGTGTGGCTGGTGTCCAGGGGGGTCTCACAGCCTTCCCTGAACACGCCCTCCATGGCTATGTTTTCCGGGAGGCACTCTGCCTCGTTTACTTCATTGTGCATTATCCTGTGGGGACAGAAATTAAGTCAGAGACAGGCTGCCCCCACCTCTCAGGGAGAAGGGAATGCCGGGCCTCTGGCCAGACCTAGGAAGAAGGCCTGGCACCCAGGATTCTCAGGTGGAGCGTGTGGTCACAAAAGGGGAGAGAACATGCATATTGAATGCCCACTGTGCTGGGCACTCTATGGGCATGATCTCACATCATCCTTCTGACAGCCCAAGGAGACAGGTGTTCTTATTTCAGAGAGAAGGAAATGGAGATTAATAGCTAGAATGCAGGTCTGATTTAAAAGTCTGAGCCACGTGGAACAGAGATGGCAAAACAAGGAGGAGGACGGGAGTACAGGAAACAACCTTTCTTCATTACTTTGCCCCCACCACCACTACTGGCCTTATCTCCATCCATAGAACTCCACTCACTCATCCTGCCTCAGGGCCTTTGCACTTGCCATCTCCGCTCCTCCCCCAACTGTACTTTATACAGTTGCTTCCTTAATGTTTGGGTCCTGGAATGGCTTAGTTTTGGAGCACCTGGCAATCGCGCTGGCTCATGGAAAGACTGACTTCAGTAGGCTCCAGCATGTCTGGGGGGGAGCAGGACACATCTTGTCCCTTAATCTGAGAATAAGGACAACTCTCCTATTTGTCCTGTTCTGACTGCCGCAACACTCCTCCTCCAGGAGGTGGCGCCATTTAACTGCTTTTTAAAAATAGCATTGGTGGGAAAAGAGGCGTGAGTTGCCAACTTTGCTAAGAGCCTTGGTGGGTTTTCAGGAGTCTTAGGAAGTTAGTAATTTTGGAGGGAGAAGTGTTTGGAAAAAGTACCCCACCTACTCCAAGAAAAGCATAAAACCTCTTATTTGTCTGCTGATGCTTCAAATTCTACAACCACGACCAGATCACCAAGAGGGCTGGTTAATATGCGTGGCTTATGAAGTTCTCTAGTAGACACTGTCCAGTTTAACCCTCCCAGCAATGAGAGATGACACTGGTCGAGCTGGATCTGTGATTAATGAACTCAGCGTGATGAGCAAATTACTGGGCCCCTCTGACACTCAGTTTGCTCACCTGTAGAAGGTCGGAGTGAGGATGGAAGAGAACGCATTTCACGTGCTGACCTCAGGCCCAGCACACGGCAGGTGCTTGAGTAAAGGGCCGTGATCACTGTTGCTATTATCACTGGTTGCAAAGTGTTATTATAAAACTACTATTATCGTTGTTTTCTGGTTATCAGACTGGGGCATGGAGATGGGGTCTCTTCCCTAGGAGCCTCAGTCCCTTCCTCCCAGCAATGCTATTCTCAGTAGCCCAGGCCCTAGCCCTCTTCTGGAAGGGACAGGGGACAGGGAGGCACCTTTCAAGGATATGCTAGTTCCCTGGATAGGGATTCATTTTTGGAAGTTAGCAAAGGTAAGCAGAACCATTTCTTTTGACGAGGGTGGGGATTTTGCTGAGGAGGGCTGTATTTGCTACAAACAAGGGGGCGATCCCACAGTAGCAACACTAGTTTCACTGTTAGACAAGTGCCAGCTGCAGCTGCTCAGGACTGCTGCCAGCCCCGGCTGGGGTTTGTGCTGAGAGCCACACTGTCCACGCAGCTGGCGAGGAGTTCCTAGGGACGCAGCCTCCCAGGGGAACTGGAAGTGACGACCTGGGTTACAGTGAGCCCAAGAGATGAGGTTCAGGAGAAAAAGTAGGACAAAGGCCAGAGGTAGGAGAGAGTCAGCCCCAGGGGAGGAGTGTTTCTGAGCACAGCCAGGGAGGGTTTGTTATCTGATGGCTTCCTGCCGGGCTGGGAGCTTTCCTCAGTCCCCAGAGGGAGAGAGGAGGATGAAAGGGCTGCTGTCAGGCCGATAGGAAAACCCTCTTCTGTGCCAGTAGGGCTGTGTTCAGGCCAGGTACAGGTGATCAGGTGGGACAAAGGACGAGTAGGCTGCGGGAAATGGGATCAGAATCTTAAAATAAATGCCTTGGCACCCATGTGCCTTCCTCGCCACTGCCCGCACCGGGACAGGGCATCCCGCAGGGATGAGGAGCCTCGCTGGAGCCCCAAGTCTTCTCCTTGGGGAAGTGTGCAGGATTTGGCTACTTGTGGCACTAGAGGACTGGGGTCCCCACCCCACAATGGTTTTTGTTAGTCTACAATCATGCTCTGATTACATCTGCTCCCTGAAAGAACCTCCACTCTGGGGCCTGTGCCCTGCCCTGGTCCAGCCTGGTCCTCCCTCTGCCCAGCTGGGAGCCGTGGCCCTACTGGCTGCCTCTTGCTGGACTCGGGAAGCCATTTAGGACACTGAGTGGTTGGCAGAGCTGGGGACAGCACCTCACACGCTGCAGACCGACCCTCCTTTGCAGCTTCTGGCAGCCCATCACTGAGTACAAGGCTGCTCATCATCTCTTGGCCTCCATAAGGTGCAGAGCCCAGGGCTCAGCTCCTGGTGCGCATCTCGTTCCTGCCTAAACTCACTCCCCTGGTGATCTCACCAGTCTTGTGACTATAATCCCATCTCCATGCTAATGGCTCTCTAATGGCTCACTCCCTTACACTCCAGACTCAAACGCCCTCCTCCCTTCTTGTCCTCTCCACCACTGTTGTCCATCTCAAGTTCAACATGCCCCCAGTTAAGCTCCAGTGAAGCAAGAAAGACTTCCCCTCCACACCTGCCCCTCCTGCACCTTTCTCCATCTCGGTTAGCAGCAACTCTAACCTTCTGCTTGCTCAGCCAAAAACTCTGGAATCGCCCTTGCCTCCCATTTTCTCTCTCCCCACATCTAGTGCATCAAAAACTCTTGTTGGTTCCATCTTCAAAACACACCCCGAATCTGAACCTCCTCCTCACCTCCACTGCCACCACCTGGTGCCGCCCACCATCAGCTGCTGCCTGGGCTGTTGTAGGAGCCTCGTCCCTGGTCCCTCTGTTTCTGCCCCGGCAGAGGAAGGTTCCCCCTGGGCTTTGGAGACTGAAAGAGGGGCAGCAGAGGGGCCTTGACCAGAGGGCTGGGGCCTCTGACACTGGTGAAGTCATGGGCTTGTCCACCTGTGACACTGCCTGCTGTTGACTGCAGTCTTGGGCTCATGAAGGCCCATCACCCAGGCTCCCCTCTGGGGCTCCTATACCACAGGTTGTGACACACTGACACTGGAGAACAGAGGAAGTTGGTAGAGTGCCTGGGAGTCCCTGGGCGGATCCCCATCATGGCAGGTGGACCCATGTGAGTGCCCAGGGCCCTTCCTCGAACCCCATCTGTGCCAGGGACAGCACACCACCCACACCACCCCACCAACTGCCCCCTGGTCTTCAGCTGTGAACTCCTCAGATGGCTCCGGGGACCCTGCTTCCAGGTGGGGCAGGCTGGGTGTCCCCCAAACCCCACCTCTTGGGATCCTAACCTGAACATGAGATTTACCATCTGGGGTTCAGCAAACTCCTGCTGGGGAGTATCCTCAGCCCTGGCCTGTCCACTGGCGGGGACACCCAGGATCTGGGCTCACCCAGACAACCCCCCCAGTTTAGCCATGGCATCGTCCAGGCTGTTGGCTTGATGTGCTTGTGAAAAGTGGGCCAGAAGCTCGTGCAGTGTCAGAATGTGCCTGGGAATCTGCAGCAGGGAGAGGCAGGGGGAGAGGGACAGAGGCAAGGATGGGGAAGGAGAGAGACTGTGATGAAGCAAGTCAGAGAGAGCAGCAATGTAGAGAGGGAGAGAGAAAGCAGATGGAGAATGGTTCTCTCAGCTCCCAGCACTCCCACGAGCAGGGCTGAGGACGGACACCCACAGCACTTCTGATCTCAGACTCTAATGTGGATGCTTTTCCAGGGTCTTGTCTGGGGCAAAAGCCCAGAGCTTGAGGCTCTAAGCCGGCAAGAGGAAGGGCCTGGAGGTGGGCTCAGGACGCAGGAGATCCTCCTCGCCTTCCCACACTGCCTGCTCTGTGGAGCTGGACAGGCCTGTGGTCCGCTGGGTCAGGGGCTGGCTCTAACCCCATTCTCCAGGCAGCCCAGAGCTGGGGCCTGTTAGGGCTTAGGATCTCCCAGACATGGCCCGCTGGTGCCCCCAGGTGTGGCTTCCTCCCAGCTGTGGCCCTCACTGTCATGGCCCCCAGTGGGCTCCCCATGCATTCGCCCTCAAGGACAGGGCTAGATGCCAGCTGGAACATGGGGTCAGTGAGGAAGATCTCCAAAACTCTCTCCTTGCAGTCAGTTTGGCCTCATAGTGCTTCAGCAGCTTGTCAGTCACTGTTCTGCTTGCAGTTGGCCAGGGTCTGCAGGCTGTACTGCTGGCTGGATACTAGCTCCTGATAGAAATTGAACACGGGCAGCAGGATGGCCAACAGTTCTGCTCGGTGAGATGCCCCACAAACCCTCGGTCACCCAGCCCGACCCACGGAGGTCAAGGCCAGGCTCAGACCTCCCACCCAGAGACACCCTTGCCTTTGGGGATGACTCTGGCACCACTGCCCTATCCAGGGCCAGATAGGTGGCCCCAGGCATTGGGACCACATCAGAGTCACAGATCTTTATAGAGATGGGGCCCCGTCTAGTCTGACTCCTGTGTATTGGAAGGTCGGAGAGGGCTGTTGTGGGTGCTGTGGTGTGCCTCGCCACCTGAAGGGTCTGAAGGGCCGTCCAGCTCTGGAGTTTTGGGGGTTCAGCTGAGGCCTCTGTGGTAACTGAATTGCAGCTCCACGTCCCCCTCAGCCCTGACTCCCCCAAGAGGCCTCCCAGAGTGCCCCACCAGTGACAGAAATGACCCATCCGTGGTCATAAGGTGAGTCAGTAGCTGGCCTGGAACCAGCTCTCTTGAGTCCTCCATTCCAGTGCTTCCCCCACATGACATGCCTTCCCGAGTCATGTCCCCTCAGCTGTCTGTCCCTTTATCTGTGTGTCCCTGTCCTTCCATGCCTCCCCAGGTTCAGCAATGTGGGTCTGCTACTGGTCTGCTCTGTCCCAACCTCCTGGATACACAATACCCTGTCTTCCAGCCCCTGAAATGCCAGCCAATCTCCCCAAACCTGCCCTTCAATACTTGATTGGCAGGGATGAACCCACTGAAACCTCTGCTTATAAACTCCATTAAAAAAGAAAAACGTGCTTCCTTTGCGATAAACTCTCAAGTGGGAGCTCTTACACTACCCAAGGGACAGCCCGTTCAACGACACAACTACAGGAAGTGCAGACCTTTTCCTTCTAGGGCGTCTTCTCATTGTGATCTTGGGGAAAAGCGGGGCTCTCTGACTTAGGAAAGTGAACAATAGAAGAGTCACACTCAGTGTGGGAGAGGCACGATGCAGGGGTCCTGCTGTGCAGCCCTTGGGGCCGTCAGGACGGTGTAGCCAGCTCGGAGAGCAGTGACGCAGGGTGGACGGAGTGGGAGCCTTGACCCTGCTTCTACCTTTTGTTTCAGTCATTCTACTTTTGGAAACCTGTCGCAAGGAGACGCTCTCTCATATGAACATTTCATATGCAGAGATGAGTGTTTCTAGTAACAAAAAGCTGCGACAACTGTAAGAGCCAATGATGGGAGATGGCTGCATGGATGAGGGCATGCTCACAGGTACTGGAGCATCATACAGCCATCGAAAAGCATGTGCTAATCTTAAGTAAAAAAAAAAACACATCAATATTCAAATTCAATATTCATATGTGTGACATTATGTAAATGAAATGGGGGGGGGATCCCAAGATCTGTGTATAGAAAAAAGTTTGAGGAAAACACATCAATGTGTTTACAGTGGTTATCTTTGGGAAGGAGAACTATTGTTGATATAGCTATTAACATTTTCTGCTTTTCTAGATTGTCAAATTTTCTCAAATGTGTTCATATATATTATTTTTAAAAGGGAAAATAGATAAGAAACTAAAAATATATCTCTTCCTCCTAGAAAAACAGCTTTTGCCAACTTGTCTTTCCTCTTCTGCCCCCTCTGAGGGATTATGTAAGTTTTTAAGGGGCCACTGTTACACTCGGGGAGGATGGAAGTGCCGCCAGCCTGGAGGAGTGGGCCCTGGAGAGGGACTTCTCAGGTGGAGACGGGGGCAGGTGGCCTGGGGACCTCTGCCAGGGCTGCCTGCTCACCCAGACCCCAGTGGGCCAGCTGGAGATGCAGGCCTTCAGGCCTTGGCAAAGATCTGGTGCAAACACATGATGGCCTCACTGACAGAGGAGCCACAGGGTAAGCTCCGGCCACGGAGTTCCTGCCCCTTCAATGGGCCCTCGCCCCCAAGTCCAGCAGAGCTGAGGGGCCCAGGGAGAGGGCAGGGGCTGCCACCACCGGTGGGATTCTAGCAACAAACGCCTTTCTCAAGTGACACCTTATGTGAAAACCCCATCAGCAGGATGGACTATGTAACTTGTGGGGCCCAGTGCAGAGCAAATATGCAGGACCCCTTGTTAAAAAATGACAAAATTTCAAGACGGTGACAGCAGAGCTCTACACCAAACACAGGCTTTTCTAAACATGGGTCACATGCCCCGGAAGCTGGCAGAGGACGGGAGCTGCTCTCGCTGCCAGCCTTCCTTGCACCCTCAGTGCCCATCTGCTGGGATGACCCTGAGGGGTCTTAGAGGATCTCAGGTCTCTGGAAAATTCAGAGGAAATGCCACTGATGATGTGAAAAGAGCTAGGGCTTGAGACCCACACAGAGCAGGCTCAAATCTGCCTTATGCTGCTTCTCAGCTATGTGACCTCCAACAAGATGCCTAACATCTCTGAACCTCAGGTCTTTCCTGTAAAATATGAAGGTGAAATGAGGTCACCTGTGCAAGTAGTGGGACAATTTGAGGGCCTGGTGCAGAGAAGGTGCTCAGTAAATGCTAGCTATCCACCACCGCCTTTTGGGGGAGAACTTAGAAAAGCAAAAACACCCAGCATCTTCCAAACACCTGCCCTGTCACCACCTAAAGAGCACTGGGGAACATGCCTTCTCACTGGCAGCTTAGTACCAGGCTGGGCAATGGCCCTCTGAGCACCCCTGGCAGCCACATTTTCCATGGCTCCCCTCCCAGCACCCTCTTCCCCACCCATGCTCCCCAGCCAGCCAGCTCCAGAACACAGCCTGAGTCCCCTCTCCCAGGATGAGCTGTAAGGATGCCAGAGAGACTTCTGCTACTTCCTGCAGCCCCCTCCCCTCCCAACTCTTCGTCCTCTGCCCCTGCTCATCACCCGCAGCTCCTACCACCCTGGAGACCTGGGAACCTCCCCAATGTGTCTGGGGTTTGAGCTGAAAGACAGAGGGGAAGCCAAAGGGACTATGTCATGTACCCCATTTGTGGACAGGAAAACAGGCCCAGAGAGAAACTGTGAAACCCCCAGGAGTCAGGGCAGCCCCAACCTAGGAGCCTGTCCCTCTCTCCCTGCAGCTGTCTCTCTCTTTCTCTGCCACATCAGATGCCCCTCCCTGGTCCCATTGCCCACTTGTGCTCTCTGCTCCCTCCTCTGTGATGACCCAGAACTTTGACTGTTGGAGGCCCCTGCTGTTGTCCTCCTCGGGGATGTGTCACAGGGGGCTGTCCCCTCTCCCAGCAGTTTGTGCCCTGAGGGCAAACCCCCACCCGGGAGTCTCACTCCCTCAGTACAACAAGAGCAGGAGTGGAAGGTGCTGAATGGGCACAGAGACACCCCTAAGCTGTGTGGCACACGTCCAAAGATAGTAGCTCAGGAAATCACAAACATGCCACAGAGTCAGCTCTGCTCCCTTTTCAGGGCACGTGGCTTTGTCCCCTCAAGGCCACTTGCTGAACCGCAGGGGGAATGGGCTCTGACAATAGAGCGAATGGAGCACTTTGAAAGCAAAATGGGACAGTTACCCTCTCTCCACTTTTGGGTTGCTAAAACTACCCCGGCCTGTGCTTGAAGAGTGGCTGAAAATATCTAATGGAGTAATATTCATTGCTGATGCAGGCTTTTCTATTTTTTCGATTCTCTGAGAAAATTGGCACATGAAAAAATGGCTGTTCTTGGATCTGAACTCTAAAGAGCTAAGGGATTCACACACACGGGCTTGTGGAGAGCTCAGAGACACGTGGATGCCCAGTCTGCACCCTCACTGCCCTCATGTCATCACCCCCATGCCAGTCTGCTCTCTTTGCCAGTTCTGGGATTTGCAAGTTGTATCTTTTTCTCTTTAGGATGGTGGTGTGTGTGTGTGTGTAACAGTATGTATGTAAAACTGATGGCGCTCTTCTCAGAGGCATCTACAGGACATCTACTCCCCAGGGACAAGAGCAAAAAGCAGATGCAGTCAGGTGAGACGCTCTGTTCCCAGCACAGGCAGCACTGGCAGTCTGGGAGTCTGATTTAAGGATCGGGCCGGGTGGGCAAAGCTCTGGAAAGCTGTGAGCCTGGGGACCCTGCAGAAGCCTTGGGCCAAGGCCCAACCCTGCTATGAGCCAGTGTCAGGATGGCGGCAGGAGCCCCAGCCCCACTGAGATCGCAGAGGCTGCCTTTCCCTTACCCTGCAGGTCCCTTCTGGGGATGCATTTGCTTTGGATCTGGGTTTGCTTGGCTGACATCAGGGCCTGCTCAGCTGACCCTTGTCAATGATGTCCATGGAGAGTTCGGACTTTGGCTTACACCCCAACTCGCCAGCTAGAGTCCAGCTCTGTCTGCCCAACTGGGTCAATGCTTGGTGTCTCAGCTGAGCCCTGCCCACTTTCCACCCCACAGTCTGACTTTCTTGGCCCATCAGAGGCAAACCCTCATTTGTCACACTCCTTAGCAGCACTGCTCATCGGCTCCTGCCACACCCCAGTCCCCTCTCTGGAGACAGTGTCTTTAATCCAGAATGCATTTAGTCAGTGCAGTCATTGGTGGAGGAATTAGTCCTGGGTTTTCTCTCTTTTGTTAGCAAAGTTTTGCTAAAGATCTCTGTACTTCGTGCTTTTCAAACAGCTGCCACACAACTCAGTTCTCTCTCCTTCCTCCATTCCCTCTGGCCTCTTCCAAGCCTAAGAGATGCCCATCTCTGTCTCCCTTTGTGCCAATCCTGTCAGCATGTCCTGATGGAGTCTCTGTGGTGGGCACCATGCTGGGCACGGGTGAGACACAGCCAGAGGTGGATAAGTCAGATCCCTTCCCTGGAGGAGCTTCCAGCCTAAGAAGAGGGTCAGATACCCACAGAGGTAACTTATACTCCAACAAGGTGCACACCTACTGCAGTGGGAGGGTCTCACCATGGAAGCCACAAGCGCTACCCAGAGGTTTTGCAGGACAAAACAGGAGCCCAACTGCACTGGCCCCGTGGTGTACCAGTTAAGTGTATGAGCTCCACTGCTGGCGGCCCCGGTTCGGATCCCGGGCCTGCACCGATGCACCTCATGTCAGGCCATGCTGTGGTGTCATCCCATATAAAAGTGGAGGAACATGGGCACAGATTTTAACCCAGGGCCAGTCTTCCTCAGCAAAAAGAGGAGGATTGGCATGGATTTTAGCTCAGGGCTGATCTTCCTCACAAAGAAAAAAAGGAGCCCAACAGGTGTGTTATAGAATGGAAGGAATTGGAGCAGAGGGGATGATGTGAACAAAGATGCAGAGTATGACAGGGTGTTGAGTGCAGGACAGCAGGGTTGGGGATGGCAGGAGGAACATGGGAAACAGGACTCAAGGCACAGAGTGGGCCCTGCAGTGGGGCTGCCTGGGGGAGGGGTCAAGGCTGCCCTCTCCATGTCAAAGTTGGTTTGCAAACCTGATTCCATGGCTACAGTTTTACCTTAAACCCTGAACTAAAGATCTCTGCAGTTTCTTACAGAGTTAGGCTTGCAGGATTCTGAGTGCTACCAAGTCAGGAAAATATCACCACCATCTCTAAACTCCTACCCTGCCCTTTAGAGCTGCCTGAGCCATCCCAACTTACTTCCAATCATAAATGGGAGAAAAACAGCTATTAAAACAATGAAATGGTGCCAAACTGAAGATTCTAGAGGAGGGGAGGATTCTTCTCAGAGGCGGATGTTCCCTTTGTTTTAGATGGTCCTTGGAGCTTTTTGGTTACAAAAGATGAGGTCCAAGAGGGCTGTTTAGATGGAAAAGAAGAGACTAAGCAGAGCTGGATAGTTTTGCTTAATAAATTTTGTGCAGACTTTTGTTTGGGTATGCTCTCCCGTTACCTCTAGGGAGACATGGCTGCGGGTGGAGGCTCCAGGGATGGAGCATTGGACAGGGCCAATGTCCTTGATGTGTGACCTGTCCACAGCCCGCTTAGAAGGGCCTAATGCCTGGTTTCAGGCTCTGCTGTTTTTGCCTTGAAATTCTTAAGAGCCTTGCATTTTCATTTTGCACTGGACCCAGCAAAGTATTTAGCTGGTCCTGAAGAAAGTGTAGACAAGGGTATATTGGTAAAGGATTAACGACCAGCTCTCTGAAAAAAAAACTCTGACTGGTAGCACTGGCTGATTTCCATGGTGTAAACATTCCAACCTTGGCCCATTTTAAGCTACCAAAGGGCAAATAACAAGCTTGAAAGAGTCTTGAAAATTTCACAACAAACTTGCAAATTGGTATAAGCCAGCTCCAACACATCACTGGATGGGGGCGAGGGTCTTGGCAGATAAAGAGAATATGAACACCCCCACCACCAACAAAATGGCGTTGGAAGCATGTGGAGAGAGGCCAGTGTGAGGAGAGGTCAGCAAGAAATCCGTGTAGCAGGAAAGGCTGAGTGACAGAAGGGCAAGGATGTCTTCTATTCACCTTTAAGCCATTTTCTGTTTCAGTACTGCAAACCCCTTCTACTGTATCTAAGCCTTTCAGAAAGTCTGGTCTATACTTGGCTGGTGTCAGGGGCTTGGGGACTGAAAGAGGAGCCAGTTGGGTGTCATTAGGTCTTTCCTGGATACTCTGGTTGTCCTCCTGGGACAGGCAGGACTGTACTTCCCAAGCCCCTGAAGTTGAGTGTGTTCAAGTGACTCACTTTGTCCAATGAATTGTGAGCAGTGCTGTCAGGCACCATTTGCCACGTTGCTTCCCCTGCCCTGGGACTGGTGAATTTCCTGATTGTGGGAGACCCATCAGCCTGTGACCCTGACTCTGAGTGAGAATGTTGTGGAGCGGAACCCACAATGGACACACAGTGTGAGAGAAAAAGCAATCTTTGTTGTTTTAAGCCACTGAGACTTGGGGGCTGTTTGTAATTGCAGCAGAATCTAGCTCCACCTGATGGACACAAGGAGTGCCCATACGAGGGTAAGGGGCAGTCAAGACTGAGTGAAGACAGCCACTGTGAGAAGTGATACAAGAAGCCAGGAGAGCAGAATTGGAAGCCAGACGTGGCCATGAAAATGGAAGACCCTGAAAATCCTCAGGAATAAGTGGGATGGGGCTTGAGGAATTTTTCTGGCTATCAGGTGGACCATGAGAGCTTGAGGCCATCCAGCTGACACAGTGGTTCCCGAACATGCACCTTTTATCTGGCTCGTCTCCCCAGCAAGGAAGGAATAAGTTGTGGGGCAGGCACAGGCCAAGGATCTGCAGCCAGGAGACCCAAGGTTGAGCCTGGATTCTAACACTGGAAGTGACCTTGGAGTGACCTTGGATAAGTCCTCCCTCTTCTGTGGACCGCTGAGTTCTCAGATCCCTCCCAGCTCTGACTTTCTAAGACACTCTATCTTTGTCACGGGCGTCACTCATCACTTACTTGGCTTCTCAGTGCCTCCTGCCTACCTGATGGCCTACTTCCTGGGAAATGGGCTCTGTTTCACCCTCCTAAAGCCCCTCCAGAGCACACAGGTGTCCTCTGCCCTGCAGGATGTGGATGTGTGTGTGAGTGAGTGAGAGTGAGAGAGAGTGAGAGACAGTGAGAGAGAGAGACTACAGCCAGAAGCCTTTACCAAGCTGATCTTTCAGTCTTCTTAGAGAAATCCTTTGCCCTGGAGAGTAATGTACTCAGTTGAAAACGTTGCTCCAAATTCCCACCAAACAGGCCTCTGCTGCCACACTGACAAACACACACACACACACACACACACTTTCACTCAAAACTGACCAGTTTTGTGCTCCCCAGCACCAGAGAGGGCCCTGCCTTTTGCACCCACCCCTTCTCTGGCCTACCAACCCCTGAAACCTTTCAAGGTCATATGCGACATGAACCCACACTCTCTATGGCCATAAAATGACTCATTTTCTAGCTGGGTTCACACCGCAAGCTCTATTATGGCACCAATCACACTCTACCCCAATCAGACCTTAAGGGTAGAAACTTCCATCTCTTTACTGCCTACCACAGAGCCTGATGCCCATTCATTCATCAAGCCCTTACAGAGTACCTACTATGTGTGAGTCAGAAGGAACAGAGTGATAAAGGACACCCTTGCTTTCAAGGAGGTCTCACCAGGCCGGGTTGGGGACAGACACCCAAGGACCTGGCTCTGACATGGCATGCTGAGGGTGGGAAAGCCGTGGGAGCAGGGGGCAAGAAGAACATTCTGGGATGAGAGTCCCCAGGAGGAGGCATTCGAGCTTGGTAGGATCCCACCAGGCAGGGAAGCGTGGGGGTGGCAGGGGCACTCCAAACAGAAGCCCCAGCATGTGCAAAGGCCAAGATGTGCACAGCTCATGACCAGGGAGCACTGGCTGGAGCCCCAAGTGATGAGGGAAGAGGAGCCTAGGGAAGAGGATGAGGCAGTGGTCAGCTGATCTTAGGCAGTTAGTGAATGAGTGAGTGAGTGAATGAATGACACCCGACACCCTTGATCATGAAGCCACTAACCTGGTGCTGGTCCCTAGCAAGGACTCAGCTTGGTTTCAGGGATATATGTAGGGCTAGGATAGATCTCAGAATGAACCGTATGGTTTAGACTCGGGACAAGCCCCCATCCCAGGGGCAACATGGGAAGAGGCTACGAGTCGAGTGGGAAGACTAGCAAGTAGACATGGAGACGTGGGTTCTAGTTCTGGCTCTGCCACCTCCCAGCTGTGTGAGCTTGGACAGGTGACTTGAGTTCTCTTAGCCCCCTTCCTCGTTCAATCCTATGATTATAGCTATGGGGACTGACTAAGGAAGCATGTCTGACAGTGCCTGGTGCAGGGTAGAGGAGGTATGTGGAATCTGAAACTTTTGTTCAACCTCAAGTTCTGAGCTGATGTGACCATCAGTTCAGAGCTTGGCAGTGGCACCATAAGGTGGAATTGGCAACTTCAGATCTCTGAACATTCCAGGCAGAGCTGGCTTCAAGGGCGTGTGATGGGGTCCTATGCTCAGAAGGCCCCATGCTTCGGGTTTCAAGTTCCGCAGTTGCAACCTTGAAGTTCTTAACCATTTCTCTTTTAATTTGTTTTCACGAGTAACATCTGACGGAACAATGGAGCACACCCCAAGGGCTTGGAGCCTCAGACCACATGTGTTCCTGCCTCCTGCTGCCTCCCTGGGATGTTCTCTCAGCTACTCGCTCCACATATGTTGGCACCCCAGAACCCATGACCTCCTCTACCCTCTGTCTGGGAGCAAATGGGTCTAGTCAGCAAGGAAAACTCACATCCCTCCGTGAGTCACCCTCAACCCTCTTCAGGAGCCTCGGTGTAGGTGCAGTAAGAGTGGGTGCAGTGCACTCCCGATGGTGTCTCAGGGCAGGGCAAGGAGACAATGCCTGGGCACTAGGTGAGTGACTCAGCATGGGTATCTTGCCCACCCCTCATCTAGGTACCAAGTGTATCATGGCACAGAGGTTAGAGGAGGTTGGAGGTTGAAATTGGGGGGTCGCCTGTCTGCCATGGGTGGGTTGGTGGGCTGTGAGAAGGGGAGGTCGACTTCCCCGACTCCACCCAGGGCCTTGCATTTTTCCCTTGCATCAGGCCCTACAAATCATGCAGCCGACCCTGGTTAGAATCTATGTTTCCACTTTTCCGTCCTCAGCTCAGAGTCCTCGGTCCTTACGTGATGTGGCCAAATGGCTCTGAGCATCTGGTGAGCATGGTGAGATGAGGGGGGAGAGGCAATCAGATCATTCAGCGCTGGGGTAGACAGCTGGTGAGGGGCGTCTAAGGGACAGAGAGCCAGCGCCTCCCAAGCTTTAATGTAAATGGCAATCAACTGGGATGTTGTGAAAGTGCAGATTCTGATTCCGGAGGTCTGGGCAGGGCCTGAGATTCTGCATTTCCAACATGCTCTTGCTTCATGGACCACAGTTTGAGTAGTGAAGTTCTAGAAGGCTTAACCTAACAACAGCATGGCCTCCAGACCGATGAGCCTGGAGCCGGTGAGCCCCTGTAGGAGCTCTTATGACAGGCAGAGAGAACGACTGCTTGGAACTGAGCCAGGAGCCCACACTATAATGACCTACCAGGGACTCTGTGTCGCCGGACTCTTCAGCTGATAATGTGGAGATGCTTAGTCAATGTGGTCATCAGCAGAGTAACTAAAAACTCGCCCATAAATAACCTCACTCAATCCTCACAACCTTGTCAGGCAAGTATAAAAAGACTGTTTTATAGATGAAGGAATGGACGCATAGAGGATGGGGGCGGCGCCTTCAAGTTGCAACTGTCAAGTGGCACATCTGAACTCAGATCTGACTAAGGCCCTTCCCACTCTGCCAGCATCACTAAATTTACTTTTGGAGACTGGCCTAGCTGTGGCTGGAAGTTGGTCCCCCTTGCCGGTCATGTGCCCCCCCGATCCTGCAGGAGCCTGGAGTGTGAGGTGTTGGGTCTTTGCCCTGGGTACCCTGGCCACCCTCCTCTGCACCGCTAGCCAGCAGTCACTTCTGCCTTCAGCCACTCGATATTGATCTCCCCATCCTCAATCTGCTGCCGTAGCTGCTTGGCCAGTGTCTTCTCGTCTCCACGATCTGCAGCAGGTGCAGGTACTCCTGCATCAGCGCTTCGTGTTCCCTGGCCAGGGTCTGGTAGCTGTGGACAGACAGACGTGGTAAGACACTACCTTCTTGTCCCCCAGAGATCCAAGCAGAAGTGGGCCTCCCCCACTGACTGCAATTAGAAGATCCTGACTCCCAGACATGGTGCACAGGGCCTTGACCTGGCTGCTGTGCTGTTACTGACTGCTCTAGCCCCTTCTCCAACTCCTCTCTCACACTCTGACCTCTGGTCCCTCTAACTGAGCCTGTTCTCTCCCCTCCCCCTCCAATCCACCCCCCCCGGGCCTTTGTACAGGCTCGCTCTCTTGTTAGGGGTAATGCATCCGGTGACTTTAACTTAGAGTCAATGCTCAAATGGAACAACAAAGCCTGGATTACAGCACATCTGTTTAGTACATCGTTCACTGAATATTTTGAACTCACTGTTTAGACCTACTGCCCAGAGAAAGAGATTCCTTTCAAAATATGACTGCTCACTGGCAAGTGCTGTGGTTGCCATGGAGAGACTGATGCTGGTGTGTGCCCCCCTCCACACACACACAGAAGTTAGCAAAAGTCTTATGACTCACATAATAGACGTCTCTGAGGGGAGCAGGGCCAAAATCACAAGCAGCTCTGAAATGGCTTGAGGGAGCAAGGAAAGAAGCCAGGCCTGGGTTTTTATCGTGGTTGGGGGTTTTAAAGAAAAAATATTCAATGACACTTGTCAAAAATGGTAAGGCATATTTTATTCAGAACCACTGCAATATGTAGAGGCCACTGTGATGGGATTCACAGCAGGGAAGAAATGAGATTGGGCTCGACTCTGAATGAAGCATGGGCAAGTGAGCATTCACGGCCAGGCAGCATGGTGGGGGTCAGGAGATGGAAAATTACTAAGAGAAAAAACAAGTGTTGGGGTTTCTGGCTAACCTGACATAACAGGATTCTTACCGAAGACAGGCCAGAGTTATCAGACACCACCTGAGGGATGCGGGGGGACGTGGAGGAGCCCAAGCAGATCTCGAGGGTGATCAGATCTACGGGTGTGGGTTCTGCTTAAACTGACTTAGCAAGGTTCTTACTAAAACTGGATTTTACAAGGAAGTGCACAGACAAACCTAGGAGAAGGTTCAGGATCCTGACTAAAGTTTGGTCAAAGCAAGAAATCTTTGCCAGGGGTGAGACCAGGACGAGAGTTCTGCACACAGACAGGGATTGTGTGGTTGGATCCAAAGCCAATGCCAGAGAAGGGAGACTCTGGACTTGCTCTTCAGCTTGTCCAGGTGTGGACATGAGGTGAAGAGGGAGAGGAGAGGCATCAGCTGTCAGCACACATCAAAAAGTGCGGAGTCTGACTGCTCATTACAAGGACAAACATGCAAAGAAAAGCATGCATTCGCAATGGCTTGTTTTTATATAAAGAAACACGAACAGAAGCTCAAGAAGGATCAGAATTGTGCACTGGGGGTGGCTGGAGTAACAGCGCTGGAGGGGACCCAGAAATGTTGGCAGTGACTCTTCTGAGGTTAGACTTTTCTGTCTTACAGATTTATCTAATATAAATAGAGAAATTTACACATACCATGTTTTCCCATTTAATAGTTTTCTTTAATTATAACTTTTGTACATAGGAAACCAATCTAAGATTTAATTCCTTTATCACACTAACGGTTACAAAAGAGTAAATCATAACAAATGAAATTTGCATATCTCTCTCTAACTAAAAGGACAAGTTGCATCCTAGTTTGTCTTCCACTGTGTCTCACACAGGCAGTATTTTCACCAGTCAGTGGCATATTATAATGCCATAGGGGTTTGGGTTTAGCTCCTTAAACATAGTAGGATTAGTTTGATTAGTTTTCTTCACATCAATTAAAATAGAAATTCCATTGCTTTAGCTTTTTAAATCTCTATATTCTCTAGGGACACGCACACGCAAACACTAATGTAAAAATGCAAACTGCACCTGAAAACTTCAACACATTCATTTCACATCTTGAGATTCTCTTGCCTAAAAAGAACAAAAATTCTATTTAGTTCCACAATTTTCTTCCCTTATTGACATTATATCTCTCCATCAATTCACATTTTTAAGCCCAAGAAACTCAAAATGTTATTTCTCATACAGGAAATAAAATTACAAAGAGCCAAGGGAAGCCAGAAGCACAGGGCGGCAGTGTTCAAGCGGTACAGGAATCCAAAGGAAAGAAACACAAATATTGGGATCAGCACAAATAAGCAGCCTGCTTCCCACAGGACAGAGGGAAAGCCACATGCAGAATGTTAAACACATTCTAAAGTCTCCTGGTGGAGACAGAAGCCCTGGAGTGGGTCAGTACCTGGTGCAGAAGTGTGGGGATACCTGAGCAGCCACAGGAATGGACTCTGGGAGCTCACACACCCTCCTCTGCCTGGGGAGGAAGAGAAGGGCTCCTTCTCTCAGCTCCCACTCTCACAAGTGAGGAGACTCTCTACAGGATGCAGTTTAAGGTTGTGACTCAAATGAACCCTAAATTCATAAACCCTAATCCAGACACAGAACTCCTGACATTCACAGACTTTTTCAATGTGCACACATCACACTATGCGGGCACCTACACTGTGGGTGCAAAACTCCACCCTACGTGTGGACACAGGCCAAAGAGGAGCACAGGGACAACCTCAGGAAGGGCAGCACCCCCCAGCCCCTGTGGAGGTGCCTTCCCAGCTTTCCAGGGCTCTGTAGCTTCTCTCAGCAGAAAGCCTCCTTCTGCAGTGGGTATGGGCAGGGAGGACACCCAGGAAGAACGTGTGGGCACTCAAGTACTTCCCTGTGCAGGCTCAAGGGGGGCTTAGCTTAGAGACCCTGACCCCAGGCCTCTGCTCCGAGTCACGTTGCTTTGGACCACAGTGATCATGTAAATGGCACAACCCAGTGTTTGAAGAATCCAGCAAATTCACACGAACCTACAGTTTACGTGGAAAGGAGGGAAGAAAGTTGTAATGCATTTTTCTAGTTCAACAAGAAAAGCCACATGTATTTATCACTTTCAGAAAATAATGTTAATTGTTATTTCCATGGCAAGACCCTGTTTTATAAACAATTAATCATAGTTAACACTTGCTGTTCAAGTGTAAGCACTGGAATTCCATTTGAAAACACTGAATCCCAAAGAAAAGAACAGAACTAACAATATGACTACACACGCTCAGGGGAGGCAGAAAGGGAAACAAGAATTTTTAACACATTCAATGTAATAGTAGAATCTTTTACTTTTTTCTGAAATTTGCCTATTTCTTGCCTCTTTGGAAATATTTTATACTGCTTTTCAAGCCCACTTATTACATAAACTTTAACTTTTGAAAACCTGAGGCTCAACTAAGTGAGTAAATCTTTTCAAGGTGACAAACCCAGGGAGGGGCAATGCTGACAGGCCAGAACACCCAAGAAAGTTTGCACAGAGGAACCTCCACTCCAAGACCTTCCAGTAGGATGTCTGTGCCAGAAGAGAGCCTGGGAGGGGCACAGGGACTTCATACGACAGATTCCAGGTGGCCATTCTCTGCTCTCTCGTGGAAAAGAGCCACAGACAAAATATAAATCTCACAGTCAACTCAGCCAAAACCAAACTCCAAACATCTCCCCACCAAGCAGGACCTCCCCAAGTCTCCCCAGCTGAGTTTCTTATTTCTTGGCTCAGGCCATAAACTCAGCACTGACTTCAAGTCCTCCCTCCCCAGCCCCACCCCACACCACTTCCCATCTGTACATGGTCCTACTGTCTCGACATCCAAACACACCCAGAATTAAACCTCCTCTCCCCACCCTGACCTAAGCCTCCAAGTCCTCTTGCCTGGCTTCTTGCAATAGCCTCCTAACTGGTCTCCTGCCCTCTGCCCTGGCCCCTATGTGGTATATTCTCAGCAGAGCAGCCAGATGGAGTCTGCTAAACATATGCCTGGCCATGTTACTTGTCCTCTCAAAAGATCCAAAGGGTCAACATCTCATTCAGAATAAATAAATGCCCGAGTCCTCACTATGAACAACAAGGCCCCATGATTGGGCCTAAGTCACCACTCTGCCTTCAGCTCCTGCTTCCCTCACCAGCTGTGCCCTGGCCACACAGGCCTCCTTGCTGCTCCCAGAGCAGGCCAGTTGCCCTTCCTCCCGCACTGCTTTCGGGCCTTGTTCAAAACCTACCTCTGTGGTAAGACTTTTCCTGGCCCTCCTGGCTACAACTCCACCCCCATCCAGCCTGGCACACATCACTCTCCCACATGAGCCACACTATTGGTGTCACATCCAGAATGTCACCGAGGGCATCCTTTTTGTGTTTTGTTCTCTGGCCCCAGGGTCTAGGACAATGCATGAACCAAACCTTGCGCTCAATAAGAAATGCAGCTTAATGAATGGATGACTATAAAAACAACCAGGAACAGCCTAACCCTTGGGCAAGGAAGGCCGAATCTGTAAGAACCCCAGGGGCCAGGGGAGGCTGGTCCATTAATGAGCCCTAAAAGGACTTACAGCATCATGTTAGAAAGAAAGCTCCCTACCACATCCTGCAAAAACCATACATGTTCTTATCAGCATCAATAGAGACCTTCAAGTGCCAACACCTTTTCTACTTTGAAGCAGCCTTCAGTGTCCCATTACCACTCATCACATGCCTACTCCTAACTTGAACATGATGATTTTCACATGTAACGTAATATGACTGACTTTAAACTGTTTTCTACCTTAACCAAGTCTCTCCTGGGAATAGTCGTAGGTATGCAAGCAGTAATAACCTGAGAACAGATGGAGAAGTAAATAATTCTATTCCTTCCCCCACCCCGTGCCCCCAGCAAACAGTACAACACTGTCTGATTCTTTTTCTTTTTTAAACAAACTTCACAAGAAATACATCTGCTGAACATGCTCCTTTGGAAGTCAGGGCTACTGTTTCCTCCAGCCACTTAACACATTTAAGTGGCCAGATGACACAAACCATTGAAATATTGCCTACACGTCTACCGTACAGTTCCCAAACTGAGATTTCAGTAAACTTATGTTGCAGCTGCCGGGAAAAGAAAAAGGAAGCAAAAACAACGCCATCCATGAAGACAGGTGGAATTAAACCAAATGGAAGTCTTCCTTGACAGATGCAGGGACACTTGAAAGCAAACCACTCCTTACAAGGAATGAGGGAACTAAAATTGCTGTGGGAAGAAAAAGAGAGCCTGTGTACAAATGCTTTCAAGGCAACTTACAAAATTCCAAAATATCCCACCAGCAGAAATTAATGAACTGTCTCCTCTGGAGCAAAAGCATGCTAGTAACGGTGCTCAGGGCAGGTGACCCCAAGATGCACCTCTGTGGTATGTGGATTATTTCGAGCTGAAGACAATAAAGACTCAGAACACTCAGGAAGAACATATGAGTTTCCCCTCCAAAACTGCCTAGAGAATTTAACATGGAAGACCTGTTTCAGGAAAGAGCCAATATCATATGATGGCTGTAATATAATCTAAAATAGATGTTGCAATAGGAAAGGCACCTACAAGCCCATTCTATCAAAATGTCTGTCTCTCCCTGGCCACAGTCTCTATAGCTTGCCCTGAAAAGAGTTGTCAGACAAACATTTGCATTTCTATCTCCACGTGAATTGTCTTCTTCCCCTCTGAATTCCCAAACCACTACCCCTCCAACACCTTCCATGCCTTTAGCTACAATACAATAGTTAAGCAAGCAGCTTAGACAGAATGACGAGCTGCTCATTTCCAAGTTTCTCCCATGTATACATGTTATTAAACTTGGTATTATTTTCTGCTGCTAACCTGTCTTTTAATTATTTGGCCAGCCATAATGACCTTAAGGGAAAGGGCAGAGGGGAATTCTCCCTCTTCCCCAACACTAGCATTGACCAAAGCACCAATACCCAACCCCTGCCCCCAACACATTGTATTAGGACCCCAAGAAGTTAAGGCCCAACGAGATGGATTCAGTTTCTCTTTTTCATCACACAAAAAGAAGCTTGAATGATCTATCAGTCACTGAAATAATAGAAATACATGCATGTGTTGTGAGCATTGGAGTAGGTTCCTCCCCTCTAGCCTACAACATAACTTCACAGGAGTTACAGAACTTCCACTTCTTAACTTCTGGAGGGGAAGGAAAATTCACCCAAGAACCGACAATGAAGCCCCACCAGCATCCCTCCCTCCCCTCCCGGATGCCCCGCTGCCCCTCCCACTCCACCTGCTGTGGGCCTGCCAGGCCGGTGCCCCAGCCCCACTGGCGCCCTGCCTTCACTCTCTGACACCCTGCTGCCCCTCCTGCTCCAGCAGCCAGACAGGAAAAGCGTCCAGACCTGCAGGGACTGGGCTGTCAGATGCGCTGGTCTCACCATGGGTGCTGCCCCCGCCCACTCCACCTGAGGGCCCCGCTCCGCCCCTCGGTCTCACTGCAAACCACACCTGCGAGTCCCTGCAGCCAAGGACTCAGGTGAGCGCAGCCTCCCAGGCCACCCCGGGTGGGCGTGCCCTCACCCTCATCCCTCTTCCTGCTGCCCGGGAGAATGAGCGCGATGCCACGGGCAGCCGCCAAGTCCAATCTGGCTGAACAAAGCAGGCGGGGCCGGAATTGCGGGCCGAAGTGCATCGGTCGCCATCTTTGCGTATGGAGGGTCCCCTAGCGGAGGGCTGGGCCACACTTTCGGCTCCCCCAGGGTCTGGGTCATTCACTCAGAGCACTGCAGCAGCGACCCATTGGGCAGCAGAACAGAAGTGTTTAGGCAGCGTGAGCCCAGGATGCGTGCGGCAGCAGGCATTTTGCTAGGCCCACAGGCGTGGCCATCTGGCTTTACGGAGGACGGGTGGGCACATGCTGCCATCTTCCTGCCCTGTAGGCCACGGGGACCAGTTCCACATCCCATAGAGTGTTGCCCAGAGCTCTACTCTCGTGGTGGTCCCGCTCAGGTGTGGTGAGGAGGGGCACGGAGCCTGGCGGTGCAACAGCCTGAGGCCTGGGATGGTGATCGTTGCGTGGCCACGAACTGCTCCCATTGGCCAGGCAACGAGGAGAAACCACCTTCTCCTTCCACAGGTACCTGGCCACCACTGCCCGGTCAGCTCCCCATGAGGTCCAGCCCGAGGTGGGCAGCACTTTGTGCTCGGGCCTGTCCAGCAGGTGAGTCAGCGCTGGGTGCTGTGTAGCCTTGGTCTGCACCACCGTCTCTGCTCGGGGCACCTTGGGCAACCATGGCCACCCCACAGCCACCAGAGCCCATCTTATGGCCTCCACCACCCTCTCACCCCCACCCTGCAGCCACCCTGCTCTCCACTGATTTGGGCTAGGGCCAAAAATGTCAAGTAACAGGGTAGTCTGGAAACGCTCTTCCTTAGGTCACTATCTTCTTGGATTTACTGTGACTTTTCTGCTCTTTTGATGGCAGGGAGCCTGCCTTGATCTCTGCAATCAGGAATGTGGCTGAGCAAATGCAGCTTGTACCTGCTGGATGGATACACCTCCCAGATGCTCTGTTGCTAGAAGGTTCTTGGCAGTGCAGGGAAAGGTGGCTCTGCATGTGGAGGTGAGTGCTGGAGAGGCGTATGACAGCATCCTAGGCAGAGCAGGTCAAGGCCCACTCCTCATGGGGAGGCTGACCCTGTGGACTTGGACTTGGACAGCATCCTGGGAGGAGCAGGGTTCAGCCCACTCCTCAAGGAGAGACTTACACTTGGGACTCTGCATCTGAGAGCATCCTGGGTGGAGCAGGGCGAGGCCCACTCCTCAGGGGGAGGCTGACCCTGCAGACTGGGCATCTGACAGCATCCTGGGGGGGCAGGGCACAGTCCACTCCTCATAGGGAGGCTGACCATGTGGACTTGGACTCTGCATCTGACAGCATCCTGGGTGGAGGATGGCACGGCCCACTCCTCACCGGGAGGCTTACCTCGGGGATCGGTGAAGGGGCTCCTCTCTACACATCGTCCTTGGGCTCCCACAGCAGGGTGAGTAGTTTGCCTTCCCCCTGGCCTGGCTCCCTTCATGAGGGCTTCTGGAATTCAGCTAGTTCAATGAGTCCTTTCCAGCGGACTCCACACTGGAGGTCCCAGAACAGTGCACTGAAGACATTCTACTTTGAAAACCTCCTGGCAGATCATTTTGTTTCATGTTGCAGGTTGTTATTGAATTTTGAAAGACCTGAATGCCACTTGTTGTCTGTAGTATTACTGAAGGTTTACAGTGGTTTGTTCTAATTTGGAAGTTGTTACAATCTATCCAAAGAACTAGTAACATGAGCTTGTTTCAGAGGTCAGCCACCCTGCTTTCTTGACGGTTTCCTGCAGAGCCTGTGTCCCAAAAGTTTTGTTACTGTTTTTGAGAATGAGGCAAAGCACTGCAGAGAAGGTTGCTCTTGGCATGTGTCATTGTTTAACGTGGTCTAGGGGCAAAGGAGGTGGTGGTCCTTTGGTAACTAGTCACAAAGCATTGAGAAAGGTTAGAAAGTCATGTTGCTTGGAACTCCCTGAGGACCTAGTATCCACCTGGTCTGGTCCACAGTGGTCTCAGGCGTGTTAGATGACCTCAAGTGGAACAGAAAGCCCTCGGGACAGACCCCCCCCAACCCCCCACGTGCACAGTTTGGTCTAAATAGAGATTTTACCTTAATGAGGAGAAGAGATTATGAAGTGTCTTGGTCAGTACATTGCAGGGGCTGGTTGATTTGTACAGGAAGCAGTTTTCCTCCTGGTAGTGGGAGGACAGGAGTAATACTAATCCACAGCTCTTGGGGCTGACCTCCCCTTAGCGGTGGTCTCGCATCCTCAGCTGCTTGAGCAGAGCTGGGAACAGGCACCCTGCTGAGTGCCTGGGAGGCTCTGCTGGCCAACACCTGGCCTGGCTTTGAAATAGGGGGACCAACCCTCCCCGTTTTAGCACACAAAGTCTTGCATCCTAGGGACAGCAGGAGGATTGTGCAGCCATGAGCTTCTAAGAACTATTTCAGAGGGTTCTTGAAGCCTTTCCTGTTGTCTTGATGTCATCCTGTGTTATCTGCCAGAACGTCTGTGTCCCTACAGGGCACTTACCACAGCCTGGGAGGAGGTCCTCACCTTCCTTCCTTCTCTGTCCTACAGACGGTCACCTCCTTAAGTTAGACAGTGGGTCGTTCATGTTTCTATTCCAGTAATAAGTTGCAAGCAGGTGTTCCTTAAATCTTTACTAAAGGTTTAAGTGGGCAAAGTGGCTACAGGTGTGGATGTTCCCAAAAACACTTGTTTTGCTTTTATAGTTGATTATTTTAGGGGGAAACATTTAATTCTTTCTTTCTAATTACTTTTTCATTTATCCTTGCAGGCTCCACATAATGGGCTCAAAACGTCTGGTCCTATGGTTAAAAGCTGTTCACAGGGATGACTGGACCCCACTAAACATTCTTTCGTCTGTAGTGAACATTTCACCAAAAAAAGCTCCAGGAAAGGCTGGAGGATCAGTACTACGTGCTCAAGCCATGGCCACGCCCTCCATCTTCCACCTGACTGAGAAGAGGCTGCTGAAGGCCACAGCCGCCCCAGGAGAAAGGACACCAGGAAGGCCACCGGGGGCCTGTGGAACATGCGCGTGAAGCAGATGGGAAAGGAGCTCCAGGTTCGTTGTGGTCCTTGAGGGAAAAGCTGAGGGCCCAGCCTTGGTCCCGCAAGTTGAAGTAACCGGCTCTGCAGGGTGAACCCGTACCCAGGGCCGCCCAGGAAGCTGCCAGTCAGGATTGGGCACAGAGTCTCTGGAAGGAACTCCAGGAGACAGTGTGGCCTCCACAACATCAGGCAGCCAAGGAGATGCAAACACATCTGCTGTAGATGCTGGCGATGAGACTCCCTCTTCCCAGCCAGGGCCTGCTGGGTAAGAGTGGCATTTCCGTGGGTGACTTTATCCCTCAGGATCGGGGCGTGCAGATTTATTGGCTGGCTTCCTTCTTACAGTTTCTTCTCAGAGCACACTCAAGAGAGGCCATCTGTCCCTTGAGAGGCTATTGACCAAAAGAGGCTGAAGAGAGATGTGGAGCCCAGCTGCAACAGGACCAGCCTGGGGCCTGATGAGAGCTTGGCCCAGAACCCCCAAGTTCATCATTCACAATGATGCCTCAGAAACCCTCCCAGAGCCCCTCCACCCTCCGACGGATGTCACCCTGAAGCCAGCCACAGAAGCTGTGCGGGGCGAGCACAGCGACACCAGCCCTCCGTCCCTCAGCTGCGTCATCCTGTCAGCACTGGGGGCCCAAGATCTCCTCGACTGCTGCACTCCTACTGCTTCTGCTCCCGGGGGAACAGGAGTACGGGTGCCGCCTGCGAGAGCAGGTGGAGAAGGACAGCGAGCTGAAGAGGGGCAGCCGCCGACAGCCAGGTGCACACGCTGCAGGAGGAGCTGGACGAGCTGAAGGGAGGGGGCTCCCTGCCTTAGCAGCCTGCTGCCCCCAGCCGAGGTCAGTGCTGGTGCTCGGGGCTCCCCCACTGCCTGCTCACCATGAGGGGTTTCCTGCTCTGCAGCAGACGGCCCCTGAGCACTTCTGTGTGCAGCATGCCTGCTGCTGTCTTGGGAGAAGGCTCTGCTGGTAGCTGCCCCTTGCAGACAGGGAGCCCAGGTTGCAGAGCTCACCCCGCCAGTTCTAGGGCACTCGAGAGGCAGCGGTAGTTGTCAGGGTTTAGCAAGTGGGGAAGGAGGCATTGCAGGTCTGCTGGGAAAGCCAGACCTACACAATGAATGGTCCCTGGACGGTTGGTTTTCCACTTGAACAGGAGAAAATCAGCTTCTGTTGCATCCCTCACACAAATGTAAATTCCTATGAGTTAGGATCTAAATGTGAAATAAAATCGACATAGTAAACTATTAGAAAAGTTACAGGAGACTATTAAAGTCATGGGGGGGTTCTTTCCCTTCATGTTTTAATGAATATCCTTGAACTGAAGTCATTTTGAACATTTAAATAATTTCTTTAAAATTTGAAACATCTTTTTGAGTAGAGTACATTCTCTTTTGTAAAAATTATAACACTCCAGAAATATACAAGCTAACAAGTGGTAAAAACTCCTATTTCTCACCTACCTCCCAACTTTTATTCCTTGTTGGTAGTAAAATTTGGTGTGTAATCTCCTAGACTATTTCCTGTGCTTTACATACATATTTCTCTACCTGTACAAATAGGTTGGATATATTGTTGGTGTGTTTATTGGCTATATTTCTGATTTTCCTGCTCTTTTACGGTTTAGTCCTTGTAAACATTGGTTTCTCGATATTCCTTATGTATTGAGGGTACCATCTTTTGCCTGTTATACACCCATGGAAAACATTTCCCTACCACATTGTTCATTTAATCTGGATCAGTGCTTGTCTTCCCAGATGTCAGTAACACTTCAGGCGGGAAACGGCTCGATGTGACAGGCTGTTCAGGAACTCCTGGACCCCCAGGGCAACAACCATTAAGAAAACACAAAGCAAGAAACAAAATCCATCCTGCGTGTTTCCAGATGCATCCCGGGGAAAGGACAGCTCCAGTTGAGGACCGCTGATATCCTGGTCAGAATTATCCCCTATGCTCTCCTATCACGTTAAAGCTGTTTCTGTAGTTTCTTGTACCTGATGGTACAGTTTAGTGCCTTTGTCTGTTCCTTTTGGTCAGATTGTGCAATCTTTCTCACTGTTACAGGTCTTTCCAGACAGTCAGCCCTGACTCCATTGCTCAGGTCTACATTGTTGTTCCTGTCTTGTGAATCCTCACTTCATTCTGCTGATGTTGGTTTTATTGTGGTGTTGTTCTGGCTCCTGGAGGGAAGTGCTCAGCTTCTTCGTGTACTGTTGATATTCCCTGATACTTGCAGTGGCGGCTGTGTCCCTTCGTCTGTCCCTTTGTCCCCACGCCATAGATTTGTCTCATGCTCCTCTAATTGCTGTTCATTTCTAAAGAGGTTGTCCTGTCTGTCTGGATTCCCTCTTTAACCTGAGAGATTTAGAAGGGTTTGGATAGATGTTCTAGTGGATAGGTTGGGGGAGGGGAGCCAATATTTTGTGATTATTTTTTACTTTTATTGCTTTAAGGTCCGGTAATATGGTCACTTATAGATTTCTGCTTTTTGGACTCTTTAGAGATTTCACTGTGGCTTAGCACACAGTCCATTGTGATGACTGTTTCATTGTGGTTTGAGAAGAATGCTTCCTCTCCACTAGTCGCTTATGTTGTTGTCCCTGGGGCTGAGTCTAGATCTAGCTTTTTTGTGTTCATCATCAGATCTGTTTCCTAACTTACTGTATCACTTGACCTGTGGATTTCTAAGAGAGGTAAGGTAGGTGCCTGTGATTCTTGAGGTGCCTGTGTCTTCTTGTTTGTCCAGTTTTTCTTTATGTTTCAAGACCATATTGTTAGGTGTATAAGTGTTCCTGACAGTTATCAACACAGAGAACCCCTGTTTGTCCCATTTAAAGTCTTATTTCTTTATCTCCTTATTTTCAACCATATTATATCCCTTTATTTTATAACTATATTTTAACTCAACTTGAGAGCCTTCATCTTTTTATAGAGCAATTTGATCCATTTACAATTGTGATTATCAATAAATTGGAATTTGAGTCTACCATTTAATTTAATTTTTAATTTGTTAGGCTTTCTCATGATTTTTCTATTCTTCTAGTGGGTGTCTTTCAGCTTTTAGGAACAACCATTTCTGCATCTCTTTCTGTAAAGGCTTAGAGTTGATCAGTTCCTGTGTTCTACACTCCCAACTCATCACCTTCCACTCCCCAGCTCGAGACTGTCTGATCTTACTTAGTTCTATATTCTTATTTTCTCCATCAAGCAACAATCGTTATATGAAGTAGACTTTTTATTGGTTACTTTGTTCACTACTATTTATTGTTGCCAAATTTTTCCTCCTTTATGGAAATATTTGATGCTATTTTTGAACTCACATGACAGTAAAATTTTGAGAGGAATCGAGTCTGAGATACTTCTTAGGTACCGACACTGGGGAGCCAACACCTAACCTCTTAAAGTTGCATCATTGTGTCTGCAGAGTCGGGATGAGGTCAGAGATGTTTAAAACCACGGAATTGAATGAGGTCTCCTGGAGACACTGTAGCTGTAGAAGGGCCCAGGGCCCAGCCTAGGAGCAGGCAGTGTTTGCAGAGGTGCAGCTGAAGAGGGTCCAGGAAAGGGGACTGAAACAGTGGAGCATAGAGTCGCAGGAGCCACGAGGGGAGAAGGGAATTGCAGAAAGAAGGGGTGCTTTGCTGGGTCGGATACAGCTCTGATCAGAATGGAGAAAAGATGGCTGGACTCGGCCACATGGGATCACTGGTGACCTCAGTCTCCTTGAGAGGGTGGGAATGAAGCTGGGTCTAGAGTGGGTGAAGGGGGGCCATGGGAGGGCAGTAGGGATGAGACACTTTACTTAAGAGGTTTAGCCATGAAGGGGAGTCAGGAAAGTGGACAGTAGCCAAAAAGGAGCATGAGTCCAAGGGAGAGTTTTGTTTGTAAAGTGGAGATGAGCTAACAGTTGCTGCAGGTAGGACCGGATGGAGAGGAGGAGCCTCAGGGTCAGGGAGGGGCAAGCTGGGCCCTGAGGAGATGCAGGACTGGGCTCCACTGCCTGGGGAGGTGCAGAGAGCAAGAGGACTGATGTGCTGGTGGAAAGGGCACCCTGTGCCTCTCTTCCTGTGTTCCTGGAGTGTGATGTGGGCAGTGGCTGGGAGTGGAGAGGCAATGCAGGAGGTGTTAGGTGAGCAGCAGGGGGAGGAGGGGGAGAGGGAGAGGGCTCCCTGGCTTGGTTTCCATGGCCCACCAAGAGCTCCCCACTGGGGTCCCCGGTCACCAGCTGCTGTCTCTCTTTGATGTCTTCCTCAAAATGTCGGCTCTCTTGATGGTTCTCAGGGCTATTATGAATTTGTTCAACAATCAAGGAATCTTTGGGTCAGTTTTTAGGGATTTTATGTCAAGGGGGCTCTACATGTGTTTATTCAGTCCATTATCTTTACCCAATACCTTTGTTTTTGGACAGATTCCATATAACAGAACAGCCGGGCCAGTGGCCTGCAAGTTCCCGGGTTTGAGAGGTTTGCCCTCCAGAAAGCCGGTGATGACTGGCCTTCTCACAGGACGTGGTACACTGTCCTTGAGCCCACTCTAACTGTGAGTGTCACAACGTTGTAAATCCTCTGGCAGTTCTGTCAGGGCCCATCGTTGGCATTTCTGTGACCAGTGAGGGCAAAAATTTTTCCGTGTTCATTATCTGTCACTTTCCTGACTGTGCTGTCACCTGCCTTGCTCACTGAGCTCTGATCCTTCCTGGTGGAACCAGGACGTTCACTCTCTATCCAGTGTGATTGCACGTTCCCTCAGTGTACCCCTTGAGCACTTGCTTCAAAAATATCTGTTTTCTTCACATTCTTTGATTCTTTGTACATGTAATCTAGATTTAATCTGGAGCTTTAAAAATGTTTTATTGTGGAAAACCTTGAACATTCACAAATTAAACAGAAAAGTGTGATAGCCCCCCATGTCCCTATTACCCAGCTTCAACATTTATTAATATTCTGATATTCTTGTTTCCTCCATATTTCTACCCACTCCCTACCTTCCATTGATTAATTTTTAATTAATAGATTGTCTTTTAGGAAAGTTTTAGATGGACAGAGAAATTCAGCAGATAGTGCAGAGCGTTTCTCCCTCCTCCCCATCAGTTTCCCCTACTGTTAACATCTTGCATGACCACCTGTGTTAGTGCGGTTCATTCCTTACAAGTGAGGAGCTGATGCTGCTACAGTGTTCGTAACCAAGTCGGTGGTTTACATTAAGGTTCACTGTCTCACTGTCACTTACTTGGATTTTGACAAATGCATAATCTCATGCATCCACCATGACAGTATCTTACAGAAGAGTTGGATTGCCCTAAAATCTCTGTTCTCTGCCTCTTCATCCCTTGCCTTCCAAATCCTGACAACACTGATCTTTATACTGTTTCTATAGTTTTGCGTTGTCTAGAATGTCATGTAATTGGAATATATGAAAACTATGGAACAGTGTATATAGCCTTCTCCAGTTGGGCTCTTTCACTTAGCAATATGTATTTAAAAGTCCACTATGTCTTTTTGTGGCTTGATAGCTAATTTCTTTTTTTTTTCCTTTTTGTATATTGAGTTAAAATATACATAACAAAAAGTGTGATATCTTAACCATTTTTAAGTGTATACTTCAGTGGCGTTAAATACATTTACGCTGTTGCACAGTCATCACCACCATTCATCCCCATAACTCTTATAAATCTGAAACTCTATACCTATTAAACAGTAAGTCTCCCTTCTCCCCTCCCCCCAGCCCTTGGCAGCCACCATTCCACTTTCCATCTCTGTGATTTTGACTACTCTCAGTTCCTTATGTTAGTGGAATCATACAGTATTTTTCTTTTTGTGACTGGTTTATTTCTGTTAGCATAGTGTCCCCAAGGTTAACACACATGTAGCATATTGCAGAATTTGCTTCCTTTGTAACGCTAAATAATATTCTGTTGTATGGATATACTACATTTTGTGTATCCATTCATGTGTCAGTGGACACTGGGGTTGCATCCATGTTTTAGCTATTGTGAATAATACTGCTATGAACATGGGTGTACAAATATCTCTTCAAGGCTCTGCTTTCAGATCTTTTGGGTGTATATGCAGAAGTGGAATTGCTGGATCATGTGATAATTCTATGTTCAATTTTTTGAGGAACACTCATACTGTTTTCCATAGCGGCTGCACCATTTTACATTCCTATCAACAGTGTACATGGTTCCCATTTCACCGCATCCTGGCCAACACATGTTGTTTTCTGTCTTTCCTGTAGCACTCATCTTAGCAGGTGTGAGGTGATGTCTCATTGTGGTTTTGATTTGCATTTCCCTAATGATTAGTGGTGTTGAGAGTTTTTTCATGGGCTTATATGCTATTCATAATTCTTTGGAGAACTGTCTCTTCAAGTCCTTTGCCCATATTTGAATTGGCTTGTTTTTCAGTTGTTCAGTTTTAAGACATCTCTGTATATTCTGGATACCAGTCTCTTGTCAGAAATATCATTTGCAAATATTTTCTCCCACTCTGTGGGTTGCCTTTTCACTCTATGCACAGTGCCTCTTGATGTACCAACTTATAAAATTTTCGTGGAGTCCAATTTGTCCATTGTTTTTCTTTCGTTACCTGTGTCTTTGGTGTCATTTCCAAGAAATCATTGGCAAGTCTGGTGTCACAAAGATTTTGTCTCGTTTTCTTCTAAGAGTTTTCTTATTTTAGGTCTTACATTTATATCCTTGAGTTAATTTTTGTATATAGTGTTGGATGAGGGTCCAAGTTCATTCTTTTGCACGCAGATGTCCAGTTTTCCCAGCACCATTTGTTGACAAGAAACCTTTCTCCATTGCACGGTCTTGGCACCCTTGTCAAAAATCACTTGACCATATATGTGAGGGTTTGTTTCTGGGCTCGCTATTCTATGCCATTGGTCTCTATGTCTGCCTTTATGCCAATACCATACTGTTGATTACTGTGGCTTTGTAGTAAGTTTTGAAATCAGGAAATGTGAGTCCTCCAGTTTTGTTCTTCTTTTTCAGGATTGTTTTGGCTATTCTGAGTCCCTTGAGATTGCATGTGAATTTTAGGACGGGTTTTTCTATTTCTGCAAAAAACATCATTAGGATTTGGATAGGGATTACATTGAATCTGTAGACTGCTTTGGGTAATATTAACACTTTAACAATATTAAACCTTCCAATCCATGGATATGGGATGTGTGTCCATTTATGAATGTCTTCTTTAATTTCTTTCTGAAATGTTTTGTAGTTTTTATGATGCAAGCCTTTCACATCCTTGGTTAAGTTAATTCCTAAGCATGTTATTCTTTCTGATACTATTATAAATGAATTGTTTTTGTAATTTACTTTTGAGAGAGCTCCCGGTTCATGTATAGAAATGCAACTGATTTTTGTGTGTTGACTTTGTATCCTGCTACTTTCCTGAATTCTCTGTTAGATCAAACGGCTTTTTGTGGAGTCTTTCAGATTTTCTACATATGAGATGATATCATCGTCAAACAGATCGTTTTACTTTTTTCTTTCCAATTTGGATGACTTTTATTTATTTCTTTTTATTGCCTCATGGTTCTGGCTTGAACTTTCAGTACTGTGTTGAATAGAAGTGGTGAAAGTGGGCATCCTTGCCTTGTTCCTGATCTTAGCGCTTTCAGGAAAAGCTTTCAGTCTTCCATCACTGAGTTTTGTGTTTGCTGTGCGTTTTTCCTCCTATTCCTTGTTTCTCGAGTGTTTTATCATGAAAGGCTGTTGAATTTTGTCAAATGGTTTTTGTGCATCAATCGAGATGGTCATGTTTTTCCCCCTTCATTTTCTTGATGTTGCATATTACATTGATCGATTTTTGTGTGTTAATCTACCCTTGTATATCAGGAATAAATTTCACTTGGTGGTAGTGTATAATTCTTTTAATACGCTGTTAAATTCAATTTCTTAGTATTTTGTTGAGGATTTTTGCATCTATGTTCATCGGAGCTAATGGTCTGTAATTTTATTTTCTTTTAGTGTCCTTGTCTAGTGTTGGTATCAGGGTAATGCTGGCGTCGTAAAATGAGTTTGGAAGTGTCCTCTCTTTTTCAATATTTGACAGAGTGTAAGAAGGCTTGTTTTTAAAACTTCTTTAAACTGAAAGGTTTTTTTTTATAATTTTATTTATTTATTTGTTTTTCCCCAAAGCCCCAGTAGATAGTTGTATGTCATAGCTGCACATCCTTCTAGTTGGTGTACGTGGGACGTGGCCTCAGCATGGCCGGAGAAGCGTTGCGTCGGTGCACGCCCAGGATCCGGACCCGGGCCGCCAGTAGCGGAGCGCACACACTTAACCACTAAGCCACGGGGCCGGCCCTTAAACTTCTTTATATGTTTGGTAGAATTCACCACTGCAGTCATATGGTCCTGGGTTTTACTTTGTTGAGAGACTTTTTTTTTAGATTTCTTGAAATATTAGTGACATGTAACACATGTAAGTTTTAGGTGTTCAAGATGATGATTTGTGAAAGGATTACCACAATACAGTGAGTTAACACCTCCATTCCCTCACATAATTAACTTGTTTTTTCTAGCGATCACTTTTAAGATCTACTCTCTTAACAACTTTCAAGTCTATAATATGTTATTGTTAATTATGGTCACCATGCTGTACATTAGATCCCCAAAACTTATTCATATTACAGCTAGAAATTTGTGCAATTTGACTTACCTCTCTCCCTTTCCCCCACGCCCAAGGTCCTTGCAAACACCATTCTAGCCTCTATTCCTTTGAGTTGGGTTTTTTTAGATTTCACATATGGGTGAGAATATATAGTATTTGTCTTTGTCTGTCTGACTTATATCACTTAGTGTAATGCCTCAAGTTCCATCTGTGTTGTTACAAAATGCAGGATTTCATTCTCTTGCATGGATAAATAATATTTTATTATACATTTCATGTATATATACATATGTCTGACATTTTCTTTATCTATTTATCCATTGATGGACACATGGATTGTGTCCACGTCCTCAGTTTGTGATTAATGCTGAAATGAACATAGGGGTGCAGATATCTCTTCAGAATAGTGACTTCTTTTCCTTTGGATATACAACCAAAAAGGGAATTGCTCATTTATATAGTATTTCTATTTTTATTTTTTTGAGAAAATTCCATATATTTTCCGTAGTGACTGTAGCAATTTACATTCATACCAACAGTGCACAGGGTTCTCTTTTCTACACAGCCTCGCCAACACTTGTTGTCTGTTGTCTCTTTGAAAATAACCATTCTAGCGGGTGTGAGGTGATATCTCATTGTAGTTTTGATTTTATTTCCCTGATGGTGAGTGATTACAAGCATCTTCTCATGTACCTGTTGACCATTTTTATGTCTTCTTTGGAAAAGTATCTATTCAGGTCTTTTGACCATTTTCATATTGTTTTGTTGGTTTCTTTGCTGTTGAGTTGTAAGAGTTTCTTATATACTGTGGATATTAACCCTTTTAGTTTGCCAATTATTTTCTTTGCTGTGCAGAAGATTTTTAGATTGATGTCATCCCACTTGTTAAGTTTTACATTTGTTGTTTGCACTTTTGATGTTATATCCAAAAAAATCATTGTCAAGATGAGTTTCTTGGGGCTGTTTTCTCTATATTTTCTTCTAGTTGTTTTATATTTGGTGTCTTGCATTTAAGTCTTTAATACAATTTGGGATTATTTTTAGAGTGTTGTAAAATAGGGGTCCAATTTCAGTTTTCTGCATATGGTTATCCAGTTTTCCCAACACCATTTATTATAGAAACTATCTGTTCCCCATGGAGTCTTCTTAGCTGACTCATCAACTGTTAGCAAAGTGTATGTGTGTGGTTTTATTTCTGGGCCTTTGATTCTGTTCTATTGGTCTATGTGTCTCTTTTTATACCTGTATCATTACCGTTTTTATTACTATAGATTTGTAATAAAATTTGAAATCAGGAATGTGATGCCTTCAGCTTTTTCTTTCTCAGGGTTGTTTTGGTTATTGGAGGTCTTTTGTGGATCCATATGAATATTTGGATTGTTTGTCCTATTTCTGTGAAAAATGTCATGGGAATTTTAATAGGAATTGCATTGAATCTTGAGATGGTATTGGGTAGCATGGACATTTTAACAATATTAATTCTTCTGATCCATGAACATAAGATATCTTTTCATTTCTCTGTGTCTTTGATTTCTTTCATCAATGTCTTATAGTTGTCAGTGTCTAGATCTTTCACCTTCTTGGTTAAATTTATTTATGAGTATTTTACTGTTTTTGATGCTATTGTAAATAGGATTTTTTTCTTTATATCTTTTTTAGATAGTTCATTGTGAGTGTACAGAAAGGCAACAGATTTCTACAAGTTGATTTTGTCTCCTGCTGCTTGAGTGAATTCGTTTATTAGTCCTAAAAGTTTGGGGGGGAGTCCTTACGTATTTCTCTATATAAAACCATATCATCTGCAAACAGAGACCACTTTGATTCTTCATTTCCAATTTAGATGTATTTTATTTCTTTTCGTTGCCAAATGTCTCTGGGTGAGACTTGCAGCAGTATGTTGAAGAGTGGTGTTGAGACTGGGCACCCTTGTCTTGTTCTTTGTCTTTGCAAGAAAGCTTTCAACCTTTCACTGTTCAATACGATGTTAGCTGTGGGTTTTGTCATGTGAACCTTTTATTATGTTCAGGTATGTTCTTTCTGTAACATTTTATTTAGAATTTTTATCATGAATGGCTGTTGAATTTTGTCAAACTGCTTTTTCTGCATCGATTGAGATTATTTTGTGATTTTTATCTTTCATTCTATTAATGTGGTGTATCACATTCATTGATTTGCATCATGTTGAACTTGATCATGTTGTTTGATCCTTTTTTTTGAGTTCAGATAGTTTTGTTATAATGAGTCTTGGAGAAGAAAGTTTTAGTTTCAAATTTTAGGTTGACAGATCGGCTTCAGGACCTTGGATGTGTAAATCTCTCTCCAGATTTGGGAAGGTGTCAGCTGCTATTTTTTTTAAGTAAACACTCTTTTCCTTTCTCCCTGTCTTCTCCTCTGGTACTTTAATAATGCTTATCTATTTCTTTTCATGGTATCCCATAATTCACACTGCCTTTCCCCATTCCTATCCATTCCCATTTTTCTTTTTGCTTCTTTGACTGGATGATTACAAATGACACATCTCCTAGTTCACTAATTATTTCTTGTTATAGTTGAATCTGATTTAGAAGCTCTCTATTGAATTCTTCAGTTCAGTCATTGTGTTCTTCAACTCTAGGATTTCTGTTTGTTTTTCCTTAATGATTTCTGTTTCTATAGTGAACTTCTCACTTGTTCATGCACTGTTTCCTTGTTTCATTTAGTAGTCTATCTATGTTTCCTTAGAGTTTTATGAATTTCTCGAAGAGGGTTGTTCTGAAGTCTTTGTCCCATAGTTCCTATATCTCCATTGCTTGGTCAGTCATTGGAGTTTTATTCTTTTTCTTTGGGGGTGTGATGGGTTTTTGATTATTCATGATCCTTGTGGCCTCCATTGGTGTCTGCAAATTTGAGGAAGTAGGCACCTCTTCCACTCTTTACAGACTGGCTTTAGCAAACCAAAGCCTTCACAGTCATCCCATCTAGGGGTCCTGGATAGGCCATCTGGTAGTGTCCAGGGGCAGGCTTGCTGCTGGAGTCCTTGGGCAGCCTGGTACTGGGGTGAGTGGAAAGCTTGGGTCTATGGTATTGTGTCTGGCCCTGGGCACAGCTGGGACCCTGAGTTCATGAGTTGCCCCACTGCAGCCTGTTTTGAAAGGTCCTCTTTGAGAGCCTGCCACCACAGGAATCATCCAGCACCATGAGAGTTCCCCAGTGCTGGGATGAGCTGAGAGCCTTGGTTCACGGCAGACTGCCAGGAGCCTGGCGCCACGAGAGACAGCTTGTGCTGTGGTAGGCCAGAAGTCTGGATTCCTGGGAGCCTGCTGGGAGCCTGGGGCCACAGGAGCTGCCTGAGGCTGCAGAAGCCAGCAGGCACTGGATCAAGATGGAAGCCTGGGTTGATGGGAACCTGCCGGTGCCTGGTGCCATGGGAGCTGCCTGGGGCCGCCTGAGTCAACAAGAACCTGGTTGAGCTGGGAGCCTGGTTTTGTGGGAGCCTGCCAGGAGCCTGGTTCCATGAGAGCTGTCTATGGCTCCTGGAACTGGCAGGTGGTGTGGTGAGCCATGGGCCTGAGTTCCCCAGCAGCCCCTGGGGAGCCTGGTGCCATGGAATCTACCTGAGGTTGCTGGATCCAGCAAGTGCTGGAGTGACTTGGGGTCTTGGGGGTGTGGGAGCCCACTGGGTGCCCTGGTACAGAAGCTGCCTGTGGCTATGAGTGTTGTCTGTGGCTGCCTGGAGTAGGCAGGAACTTGGGTGAACCAGGGTCTGGATTCACCAGAGCCCACCAGGAGTCTGGTGCCAAGGACACCACTTGCGGTCACAAGAGCCACCTTGGGCTGTTGAAGATGGCAGCCCCTAGGCTGAGATGGGGCCCTGGGTTCCCAGGAGCCTGGTGGGAGCCTGGTGTCAAGGATGCTGCTTGAGGCCACCAGAGCTGGCATGCTCCAGGGTGAGCCAGGGGCCTGGATTTGCAGAAACTTACAGGGAGCCAGCTAGGTCCACAGGAGTCAGCCTGGCATTGGGGCAGGCTGGCTAAGGTCAGGCAGAGTGGAGAAGTCCCTTCTCTTTGGGAGGTATTTGATTACTGATTCAGTCTGCTTATTTGTTAGTGATCTGTTCAAGATTTCTATTTCTTCATGATTCAGCTTTCATAGGTTGTTTCTAGGAATTTATCTATTTTGTCTAGGTTACCCAATTTATGAGTGTACACTAGTTCAGAATAGTTTCTTCTGATCTTTTTCTTTCTGAAGCATCAGTTGTAATGCCTCCTTTTTCATTTCTGATTTAGTTTGAGTCATCTATCTTTGTTTTCCTAGATATTTTATCTAAGGATTTCTCAATTTTATTTTTTCCAAAACTCCACTTTTACTTTTATTGATCTTCCATACTGTCTTTCAATTTTTTTCCACTCTCCTCTTAGTGACTTCCGTCCTTCTGCTAACTTTGGGTTTCATTTTTTCTTTTTTTAATGCTGTGTGTTGTAAGTCCGGTTGTTTCTTTGACATCTTTCTTCTCTTATAATGTACAAGTTTATCACTATAAACTGTCCTCTTACTACTACTTTTGCTGCATCCTAGAAGTTTTGGTGTGTTTATTGTTTCTTTCTTTCTTTCTTTCTTTTTTGCTGAGGAAGATTGGCCCTTTGTTCACATCTGCCAATCTTCTTTTATTTTATTTTATTTTTTTTTGCTGAGGAAGACTGGCCCTGGGCTAACATCTGTGCCCATCTTCCTCCACTTTATATGGGACGCTGCCACAGCATAGCTTGCCAAGTGGTGTGTCGGTGCACACCCGGGATCTGAGTCGGCGAGCCACGGGCCGCCACAGTGGAGCACACACACTTACCACTTGCGCCACCGGGCCGGCCCCTTTTGTTTCTTTTTGTATGTTTTGAGCTATTTTCTAATATCCCTTTTGATTTCTTCTTTGATCTACCTTTTTTTTGTGTGAGGAAGATCAGCCCTGAGTTAACATCCATGCTAATCCTCCTCTTTTTGCTGAGGAAGACCGGCCCAGAACTATCATCCTTGCCCATCTTCCTCCACTTTATGTGAAATGCCACTACAACATGGCCTGACAAGCATGCATCGGTGCGTGCCCCGGATCCGGACCCCAGCCACCAGCAGTGAAGCACATGCACTTAACCACTACAGCACCTGTCGGCCCCCTGATCTACTTTTAAGTTTAAGAGTTTTTGTTGAACTTCCACGTATTATGAATGTTCCAGTTTTCCTTCTGTTATTGACTTCTAGTTTCATGCCATTGTGTTTAGAAAAGTTACTTGGTATTATTTCAGTCTTCTTAATCTTGTTAAGACTTGTTTTGTGACCTAACACGTGATCTGTTCTGGAAAATAGTCTGTGTGCCCATGAGAAGAGTGTGCATTTTGTTGCTGTCCAGTAAAATGTTCTGTGTGTGTCTGATAGCTCCATTTAGTATTTAATGTTTTCATGTCTGCTATTTCTTGTTTTCTGTCTGGATATTCTATCCATTGTTAAAAGTGGGTCTTTGAAGTCGCCTACTATTTGCAACTTATATAAGTGAGAAGGCTCTTATTTTGAGAATATATAAAGATCTCTTAGAATTCAATTATAAAAGACAAGTCAATGAAACGGGGTAACCAACTGGAATAGACATGTCTCTAGGAAATACATAGATGGCCAATAAGCACAAGATAGTTGCTCAGTATCATTAATTATTAGGAAAATGCAAATTCAAAGCACAGTTTTCATGCTGAAAATGAAGGCTATATTCAACACAATGGAAAACAACAAGTGTTAGTAAAGATGTGGAGAAAGGGAAACCCACATACATTACTGGTGGGAAAGTAAAATGATGCAGCCACTGCAGAAAACAGCTTGGCATTTTCTAAAATCTTAAACCTAGAATTACCATTGACCTGGAGAGGCCCATGATAGATATGTCCAAAAGAGGAAACTTGCCCATAGACACTCAAAGCAACAGTGTTCACAATGGTCCAAAAGTGGAACAAACCCAAATTTCTATCCAGTTATGACTGTATAAACCAAATGTGGCCTATTCATAATATAGGATAATATAGGCCATAAAAAGGAATTAAGTACTGCTACATGCTCGGCCATGGGTGAACCTTGAAACATGTGTGCCCACTGAAGCCATCCACCAAGGCAACAGATAACATGATGCCATTTGAATGAAATGTCCAGAATAGGGAAATCCATAGGGGGAGAAAACAGATGAGTTGTTTCCATGGACTTGGGTTAGCATAAAATAGAGTGTGAATGAGTATGGGTTTGTTTGGGGGTGTTGAAAATGTTCTGGAATTAAATAGTGGTGATAGCCACACGACATAATCATTGTGCTAAAAGCCACAGAAATGTATACTTTGAAATGCTTAAAACGGTGTATTCTACGTTAAGCAGATTTTCCACATAAAAATTTTGAATTTTTTAAGTTAATCAGGGTATTGGTTAATTTTAAGTTGGTTAGTATATTTAATAAATAAGTGTAATTAATGGAGTTATTAGGGGTAGGGCAGGTTGTAGCCAAGAGAGTAAACATCCGACGAGGGCCATAGTAACAAATCCTATGATTATACAAGCAACAATCTAAAATCCAGTCCATTTCCATTGTCCACAATTTGGAGAGACCAGCCACGAAAATAGGTCAGTGATCTCGGGGCCTTTGGTATCTATTCCAAGATTTGGGTAATATTATGCAATATTTTAACCTCTTGGGCCATTTGGTGGAGGTAGGTTTGAACTTCTCTCTTGATGTACACTCAGCAAGTGGTTCTAGGAAAGGCACCAACCCCTCCTTCCTTGGCCGGTATAGACATTCTAGGGCCCGGCCATTTTCTAAAACCATTTAGGCGAGAGACTCATGAGACTGTTGTTCAAGGGCTAGGATATGTTCTTATGGAGTTGTTGTCCACGTTGTGTTAAGGTTGTTGATAACTCTTAGTTGCCTCAGTTTCCTGATTTTGTGTGGGTAGGGCCACCACACCTGTGCCCAGTCCAGTCAGTCAATCCTAGTAGAACTGAACACCTAGTGCTATAGGACTGACATTGTTTCTATGGGTTGGTGGTAGCTAGTCAGGGCAGGAAACTCAAGGGACCTGCGACCTGAGAGAAGCAGGCTGAGAGAGAAACAATAATGCATTGCACAATACAGCCTGGAGAAAGCTGTTCACGGGGTTGGGGAAGAGAGAAGCTCACTGGATGAGAGCCTTGTGATATCAGCCCACAGTAAAACCCAAAAGTGGATGCTCCTGGTGTGAAATATTCCTTAGGTGTCTTGAGGTAAAACCAGTAATTTGCACCCATTCACTGGTTACCTGTGTTATATGATTTCAGAGGGTATGGTTAAAGTGTTTGTGGACCAAGAGCTGTCTGGGCCTGGGCACAAAATCATCAAGGTGGCCTCAAAGGCGACCACAAAATGACCCCTCAAGGAGCAGTTGGGGCAGAAAGTGGGGGGATAATTTTGAAGGAAGCCTGGGGCAAAGATGTTGTTCGATGGAGTTGGCTACTAGTGAGTGTCTCCACAGGGTAAGCCTTTCAGCTGGGGTACAGTAGGTGATTGGAGGCCAAGTGACAGACCCTGTGACTCCTGATTTCCAGTGCATGGGCAGCCCTCTCAGCCCACTGGACATAAATGGTGATGGTGTTTGTGAAGCATCTTGATGGCTGTATGGAAGGTATAGGGGACGTGTGGTGAGAGATGTCATGATAGTGTCGAGAGGAGCTGTGTGTGAGATTACGGTGTTGAAGGGGAAGGATTGGAGGCAGGTGCACTGGGTGTGTGACCAACAATGGTCAGTGAAAGGACAGCTGGGGTGTAACTGGGGAAATCAGGGACCAACAGAAGTCATGTGTTTAAAACAAGACACCAGGGCCTGCCCAGTGGCTTAGAGGTTAAGTGCGCATGCTCCGTTACTGGGGGCCGGGTTCGGATCCTGGGTGCGCACCGACTGGCACACCCAGTCCTTGCAAATTTCCCACATGCATTTTACATGCATTTTCTCTTCTGTTGATGGTCGATGAGTTCTAAGGAAATGGTGAAGGCACAGTGAGGAGGAATTGTGGGTTTCTGCACGACTACCTCGAGGAGTGCCGCCCCCTCAACCTGAACAACCACCCAGCACTACTAGAAATGAAAGACATCCCATCACCCTGGATCGGAAGACTCCTTATTGTGACGATGTCAACATTATCCAAAGAGATCAACAAATCCAGTGCAGTCCTTACCAAAATCCCAAGGACGTTTTGTGCTGAAATAGAAAAAAACCCATCCTAAAATTCTTATGGAATCTCAAGTAAGCCCAGATACCAAAAATAATCTTGAAAGAAGGTACTAAGTTGGAGGACTGATTCTTCCTGATTGAAAACTTACTACAAATCTACAGTATCAAAACTGCATTGTCATAGCATAAAGACAGACATATTGACCAATGGAAACAGAATTGAGAGCCCAGAAATTAACCCTCACCCATGTGATCAAATGATGTTTGACAAGGGTGCCAAGATTATTCAAAGGGGAAAAGCCCTTTCAACAAGTTGTGCTGGAAAATGTGGATATCTACATGCAAAAGAATCAACTTGGACCCTTACCTAACACCATATACAAAGCTTAATTCCCAATAGATCAAAGACCTAAATGTAAGAGCTAAAACTATAATAATCTTAGAAGAAAACATAAGACAAAACTTTACAAGATAGGATTTGGTAATGATTTCATGGACGTGACCCCCACGGAGCAGCCAATAAAATAAGAAAATACACATGCTGGACTTCATGGATATTAAAAAGTTTTGTATCTCAAAAGACATTATCAACAGTAAAAGCACAACTCACAGGATGGGCGACCATATTTGCAAACCATGTTTCTGACAAGGGCTTAATATCCAGAATAGATAGAGAACTCCTAAACTCAACAACAAAAATCAAACAACCCAAATCAAATTTGAACAAAGTACATGAGTAGACGTTTCCTCAAAGAAGATCTGCAAATAACCAATAAGCATATGAAAAGACGCTCATCATCACTAATCATTAGGGACATGCAAATCAGAAATACAGTGAGAGACCACCTCACATTCATCGATCAAAAAAAAAAAAAAAACAAAGGTGGCATCCAAAAAAAAAAAGAAGAAGAAGAAGAAGAAGAAAAAGAATAGAACCAGTGTTGGTCAAGATGTGGAGAAGTTGGAACCCTTGTGCACTGTCTTGGGAAGATAAAATATATAGTTGTTGTAGAAATCAGTATAGCAATTCCTAAAAAAAATTAAAAATATAATTGTATAGGACCCAGCAATTTCAATTCTGGGTATCTACACCCCCAAAGTGTTGAAACCATATTCTTCAAAACATATTTCAACACCCATATTCATAGCATCAGTATTCATAATAGGTAAAACATAGAAGCCACCCAAGTATCATAACCGAGGAAGGGCTCGCTGCCCAATGCACCCTTTAAGCCAACCATGAGATACCGCTCTTGTAGAAGGGAAAAAACTTTATTACGAGGTTGGCCAGCAGGGAGACAGGAGCCAAAGGTTAAATCCTTCTCCCCAATGGGCAGTTGAAAGGGCTTTTTAAGGGCAAAGGAGTGGGTGCGGGAGGTTGGGGGCGGTCCTACGCATTTTGCGCAAGTAGATTTTCATGTTCTGTCATACATCCCACGTTCAAAAGGCAGTGTCCTTAACATGATTGGCAGCTGAGTTCTTGGTCCCCTACGTCATCCTCCAGTCAATTGACTCAAACAGCACTGACGGTTTGAGTCTTGCCAGCCGTCTTGTGGTCTCACTGGTTCAAACCAGTTGAAACTTGCTCAAGGAGGAAAAACGGAGTTTCTGAAAAACAACTCATGGCCCAAGACTAGATCCTTAGTAAATATATGGAACGTGGCTTAAGAAAGTAGTCTCCAGGGGACCGTTGATAAAAGTCTGGTTGGGGCCCCATTTTATTTTGGGCTTGGTTTTGGGCCCGGCTAGGCTATCTGTTCAGGGATGTATGGATATGCAAAATGTGGTATATACATAAAATGGCATATTATTTATCCTTAACAAAGGAAGGAAAGTCTAAGATATGGCACACCATGGATGAACCTTCAGGATATTACTCTAAATGAAATAAGCCAGTCACAAAAATACAACCTTGTGTGATTTCCCTTCTATGAGGTTGCTGAAATCGCTAGATTCAGAGACAGAAAGTAGAATGGTGTTTGCCAGGGGCTGGGAGGAGGAGGAATGGGGAGTTATTCATGAATGGGTATAGAGTTTCAGTTTTGTAGGATGAAAAGACTTCTAAAGATGGATCGTGGTGATGATTGCACAGCAATATTAATGTCTTCAATACACTTAAAACATACTTAATGTATCTATGGGGCCTGATGACTTGTCCTGGCTGAGCACACGCTTGTGCTGTTGCACATCTTACCCCTCACTGTACAGTTGGGAAACTAGCCCAGAAAGAGGCAAGTACTGGCCCAGACCACAGGAGGGAGTCCGGGTCCCAAAGACTAGAGAGAGCTCCAGCTTCCTTGGCCAAGGCTCCGCCCCTTCCCTCAGGTCTCCTTTGACAATGAGAGGCATTAAGATCTTAGAGGATTGCTGCCCACCCCTCTCCATATGAGATCATTTTCCTCTCCTCATCATAGCATGTGCATAGGCACCCCCACTCACACTGAATTCTCATGTGGGGACCATGGAGGTGCAGTCAAGAAAGAGCTGACCCGGAGGAAGTGACAAGAGGCAGGAGGGAGAGAGATTGGAGGCAGCTCTCCCAGGGGACCATGGCATTCGTTCTCCTAGATACATGCCCAGGGACCCAGAGATGGGCAGAGGAATCCCTAAGGTTCCTAGGTTTCTGCCTATCTGTCTGTTCCAGACCCATCCTTGGCCCAGCCTGGGGAGCACAGGACTGGGATCCTGCAGCCCACAGAGGTGGACTGCATCCAGCAGGTGACTCCAAGTGTTCCATGCACTCGCAATGTGTCCGTTGGACCAGGTTCTCTGTTGATGACCTACTGTGCTCTGAAATGTTGAGAAGATGCTTTCCACCCACTTGAGATCATTTAGAACTGAGGAGACATGGGGGCATAGGTGGATGAGAACTGGGGATAAGGAAGAAGATGCCAGAGCACTGGACACCAAGTCTAGAGATGAGGGAGAAGACCAGTTCTTGTTGGATCCTCGGGGTCCTCATCTGGAGGCAGGGGGGAGTCATTGTCCTGGTTGAGGTTGAATGCCTCAGGAATGAAGAAGACACCTGGTAGGGGACAGCAAGATGGGGGGAAAGGTAGGATCCCAAGATTCACTCCACTCTCTCGAAGCCGACAGGTCCTGCTCCTTTACCTCTGGGACCCTGGAGAGCCTCTGCCTTGAGGACATCTGAAGAATGGTTCCTTTCTGTTTGGTGGAGTTTTGGTGAGGGCTGCAGTGCTAGTGCTGGCCACCAGGGGGCAGGCAGCCTCTTGTGTCAGTGGTGGCAAGTTAGATTTTGTTTTTATTTTTTTCAGTTGTATTGAGATATACTTGATATACAGCACTATGCAAGTTAACATTGCTGTGTGGTACATTTGAAAGTTGCTAAGAAAGTAGATCCTAAAACTTCTCATCACCAGGATAAAATCTTTTATGTTTGCTTGGTGATTGATGTTAACTAAACTTATTTTGGTAACCATTACATAATATACATATACATCAAGTCCTTTCCTTCTGCTGTAAACCTGGAATTTACACGGTGTCCACTGAACTTTTCTTGACCTCCTGGAGCAGAGAAGAGTCAAGCAGAGGTCTTTCTGGCTGTCCCTCTGCCTCAGAAACAACTTGTACCTCCTATTTCTAGTGTTCACCTCCACAATCACAGTTGGTCAGAAGCAGGGGGCGGGGTGAAAGATCTTCCCATGTACTCATTCAGCAGCTGTGCAGTGAGCACTCACCCTGTGCCAGGTGCCCTGGTGGGCCAAAGTGCAGGATGAAAATGACCAAGTGGTCCCTGCCTGCCAGGAGCTCACAGCCTAGAGGGGAAATGGACAAAAGCAAAAACAGGAGCAAGAAAAGAGCAAGTGCTGAAGAGAAACACAGCAGGGGGCTGTGAGGGAGGGCTGGGCATCACTGGGTAGGAGGGTCTGAAAGGCCTCACTGGGGTGACGTTTTCTGGGACCAGAATGACAAGAGGGAGCCAGCCCTTCAGGGGTCTGGGAGCAGTGTGTCAGGGGGATGGCACCACCGGTCCTGAGTCTCACAGGCAGAAGTGAGAGGAGGTTAGAAATGTGGCCAGTGCAGCTGGAGGGAGGCTGGGAGGAGAGAACAGGAGCTGGGGTGGAAGGTAGGACCAGGGCCTGGTAGGCTGTGTCAGCTACCTTTCCCTCTCTGACTTCATTGCCCCTAACCTTGCATTTCAAAACTACAAATGTTGACTATCTCACAATTTGTGTGGATCAGCAATCAGGCACGTTTCAGCTTGGTGCCTCTGTCTCAGTGAGTTGAACAGGTTGGTGCTGTGGCCTCAACTGAGGCTCAACTGGGGGAGGACTAGCCCCAAAGGTCACTCTCAGCCTTCAGGGTTCAGTTTGGACAGAGAGTCTAAGTTTCTTTCTGTCTGTTGGCCTGGGCACTCCTGTGCTTCTCTCCTCTATAGGCCTCCACATTGGGCAGTCCCAAAACACTGGTATTTGATTCCTCAGTTACAGGGATTCGACAGAGAAAGAGAGAGAGATGGAACATGAAAGACGGAGTAGGAGGAAGTGAGAGACTTGTGTAGTTAAAATTTAGACAAGACATCCCATCACTTTGGCTGTTATTATGTTCAGAAGCCAGTTACTAAATACTTAGTGGTTCCACGGGGATGGCTATACCATGGGTGGGGCTTACTGGGTACCACTGTGGAGGCTGCCCACCTCATAGGCCAAGATGAGGCACTTGGGTCTCATTCTCCATAAAACAGGAAACAATTGAATGGTTTAATGCCACAGAGTGGCAGTATCTAAATTTCCATTAGTTTCAACCCCCTCATGATGCTGACCTGAAAATGAGACCAAGTTGGAAGTGACTGTTCCAATAGCACAGTGCTAGAACCCAGGCATGTTTTGAGTGGTGTTCTGTGCTACCTGTCACCCCTTCTTGTTATTCTTCCATCTCTAATTTTGTGCCTTAGGTACATGTGACACCAGCCCACAGGGGTAATAGATATTATCTCATATACACCAGGTGAGGTCCCTAGGAAGTAGATTCTAGCCTGAGCCCCCTGGTGTAGGTTTGGAGACTGGGGAGGACCTGAGAGGCACAGGGACTATCCCAGGATGAAGAACTGGTAAGTTAAAGGAAGTCTGCATTCATCTCTGTCTCCTCAAAGCAAGGACCTGAGTTAGGTTTCTAGGGAGCTGGGGCTAGGGCTGTGTAGGCTCCTTGTGTACAGTTCAGGAAGTGACATGAGAGAGGACGGTGAGCAGCCCGGGCTCAGGGGGCAGCTCTGGAGAAATCTGATTGAGGTAAGGGATCCAGGTATAGGAATCTTGAAAAATGTCCCTATCTCCTTGGTCCTAGGCCTCAACAGATCTTTGAACTCTGGTAACCAGGCACACACATTCCCCCATCCAGCTCACTTGACAGGAGACAGTCAAGAGGCAAAAATGTTTTGTTGTTGTATCCCAACTTTTGCAGGATCTGGGCTCAAAAAAGCCCAGAAAGAGAATCTTTTTGATTGTTGCCTACACTGGCTCAGCCCTCATCCCTGATGCCTCTGGGTGTCTGACAGGAGGCAGTGAAGGGTAACATGGGGCAGCCCAGGAAAGGTTAATGCAGACCAGGACACAACGGTGATCCCACCTGATCAACCCCAAAATCCAGGCCCCTCATCGTGTGTTTGTGTGTGTTTGTGTGTCTGTGTGGTGTGGGGAAGGCAGGGTATGTGGGGCAGGCCATTCCTGGGCAGGAGCTGGTTGTTAGGTGTCGGAAGCCTGGTGGGTCTGTCACCTTCATACCCCAGGTTATGGCTGGCAGCATGAGAAGGTGAGCTCCTCAACTCGTATGTTATTGAGCCCTAGAGGTTTAATCCCCTTCCCTTCCTGACCAGAGTTCTTTGCCAGGATGCCCTCTGTGCCTGAACTGAGGAGCAGACTTTCTCTTGGGGGTTGACCACAGTGGCAGTGTGCAGGCAGCCCCTGATTCCCTCTGGCCCAGCTCCCAGGCAGTCTTTGCAGAACTCCACTCAGGAGGTCGTCGAGTAGCTGCCCAATGGCTTCAACTCCACCAACTCACTAGACAAGGGGCAGGTGCATGAGGCCACCCACACCATCCAGGGCTGCTCTGAGATGAGAACAGGAGCAGAGGGCCTCCACACTCAGGACCTTGAGATGATGGGGTTGGACCAGAACTAGGGTGGGACCAGTCAGGAGCTGTCTCTTTTTCAAGCTAAAGGGGATGTACATGCACGTAACCTTGCCTGGTTCAGAGCTGAGCTGCTGTGACCCTCTTTCCTTTGACTGGTGTGAGCTTCTGGAGGCCACTGAGGCAGAGCCAGAGGGTAAGGGGGACTGCAGACTGGCTATTCCTGGAAAGGAAGTGGGATCTTTCCTGTATTTAGAAGGACACATGGAAAGTCAGCTATGTGAGTGAACCTTTCTCTTTATCTCTCTCCAGCGCCAGCTGCAGAGCTCCAGCCAGCAGCAGAAGCAGAGCAGTGGGCAGTGGTGGAGGTAGAGCTGGCTCCAGCTCCGTTGACACCACCCTCTCTAACACTGGAGCCAGTGACCCCTCCATCAGCAGTGTTGGAGCTAGAGCAAGGGCCGACATCGGCTGCAGCAGGAGTGGGAGCTGCTGAGCTGGAGTCAGCTGGACCATCATTTCTAGTGGAAAGTCCATCTCCACCTGTGGCTAAGAAGCATGAGAAGAAGCCCAACCTATGGCCTTCCCTCCTAAGCTGGTGGTGGAGCAGTTGACCATGATGGATGCGGTGAGCAGCTGGGCTCTCAGGGCGGGTGGGGTAGGCTTTCACTCTGCCATCATTGCCCCAGACCTCATCCAGTCTCCTATGATCTGGGCCCGAATCCTGTCTCCACCCCTTACCAACCATACGACCTGGGCAACTTTCTGAACCCCCAAACATTTGCTGTCCACCTGTAGACCGTAGAGGTGGACACTAACAAGACCTGCTGCACAGAGTGGCTGTGCCGGCTCCATGAGGTAGAAGAGATGGAAAGGTGAGCAGGGCCTGGCACATCACTGGTGGAGGGGAACTCACTGTATGCAGCCAGGTCCCTGGTGGCCCAACCTTCTGCTCAGGAGGCTCAACAGCCTCAGGACTTATTAGACACCTGATGTGTACTTCACTATTAGGGAGACAGACAAGGCCGGTGGTTGTAGCTGCCACAGGGGAATGTGCATCAGAATGGGAAGTGGGACCAGAGGGGGGATCAGGGTGGTGGAAGATGCCCCCTTGGGATGAGCCGAGCTGAGCCACCATCTGGAGCTTGGAGTTAGCCAGGACGGGCTGGATGCAAATGCCTCTCTCCCTTCCCTGCCAGTATTGGGTCCTGGGTCATCCTCTGCTGGGTGCCTGCAGTGACAGAGAAGAAAAACCAGGGACTCTAACAAGGCTCAGGCCACATCATGAGCTTCCTGAGCTCCAGCTCTAAATTGTGACCCCTGTGTGGGACTTTGCGGGCTGTGGACACAGAGCTGGGGTGTGGCAATGCTGAGTGACACTCACCCTGTTCCCCAGGAGCTCTTCCAGAAGGTGGTGCCCTCTCAGAGCCTTGGCTCCACCTGGGGCAAGAGGAACAAGCCCGGCAATGAGCACCTGGCACACACCGTCCGGGCCAATGTCGACCACTTCAGAAGGGTGGCCAACCTCATCCTCACCACCTGCCTCGGGGACCCGAGCATGATGGCCCAGGACAGGGCGAGGGTGGTGGAGCGCTGGATCCAGGTGGCCCAGGTATGCTGTGGGAGGTCCAGTGGAGCCCCTCTCTGGAGCCTTAGGAACTGCCTCCACCTTTATCAGCTCCCAGGATTGAAGTGTGTAGTCTAAGCCCCTGCAAGTCCCTAGGTCCTTCCTGCCAGGAGCACGCTGACCTTGACTCCAGGTCCCAGTGCGAGGATGCTCACTTCCTACCTGGCTTCCTCCCTGGGTTGAGCTAAAATCCTCCTCCTTGTGAGTGTTACACTTTGGGTCCTAAATGTGCCCTTCTGGGGCTCCCTGAACATCTGTCTCATCCAGGAGGGGAGATTTAAATAGAAGGGGACTGAAGCTAGAGCAAGCAGGGCTCCAGCGCCCCACCTCACAGCTCACTCTCTTCCCTTCCCCAAGGGTGCTCGATCCTGAAGAACTTCTCCTCGCCCCGCACTGTCATCTGTGTTCTGCAGAAAACATCCATATGCCACCTGAAGAACACAGGGGGGATGTTTCCTGGTGGGTAGGCCTCTCTCCATAGGAAGACCAGGGTGGATGGGGGATCTCCTGTATGTCTGCCATTGGCCCCTCAGTCAGGTGGGAACTCCTGGGAGGCAGCAAATGCTTGGGACAGGGCCTGGGCCTTGGCGGTGGGTCTCTAAGTCTCCCGGTGTCCTTAGTGCACCAATTCTGCTTCAGGACTCGGTTTCCCTAAATGCCAGGTACTGGATTGAGCCACATTGGAGATTTTCAAGTGTTTATAGCAACAGAACTCTATGCCCAGTTGAAACTCAAAGTGGTCAAAAGAGAGCTGCTCTGTATAGCAGGCGAATGGAGACCCCAGTGACCAACAGGAGAGCCCCCTCCCAGTCCCACGAGACCTCAGCGCTCAGAGGAGCCCAGTGAGAGCACTCCTCCAGGCAGTTTGAATCTCTCAGGTTGTCAAAGAAAAGGATTTGCACTTAGACCCCTCACATTATCCCTAAATTTATCCTTCCCTCTTTCCCCTCCCCTCAGGGAGAGCTCTGAAAAATTTAAGGAGCGCTATAGCCAAGACGAGTCCTTGAACAGAGAACTGATGACCAAGGTAGAGTGGAGGCTGGGGGTCTGGAAAGAGAGGAGGGGCCGGGGGGGAGGGGGACTGAGCAAGCTGTGGTTTTGATAATTTCTCACTTGAACTTTCTCTGAAACATTCCCGTCTATCTTGTCCAGGTTAACAAGCAGAGGGATCTTTTCTGCCCATGGGCAGGTGGGGTGCCATTTTTGGGCAGGAGGCCTTGGTCATGGGACACAGTGGTGTTGGCTGGGCTGTTCCAGGACGAGTTGCTGAGCTGGCGCCATCAGCAGGTCTCTGGCTTACATGCACGTCCATCCTGATGGATATAGCTTCTCCCAGGCTGTTGGGTGGTTGGGTGGGTTTATCCCTCAGCCTAAACCTGTCCTCAGGAAGCCAGGCCCCTGCTGCTCCTTCTATCTTCACCATGTCTCCAAGGGGAGGGCACACTGCCTACCCCAGGGACGGGCACAGCAAGGGATTCCCCTGGCCCAGATGGACAAACAGGCTGCTCATCCTTGGATCTGAACAGCTGGACCAGAGACAGATGTGTGTACATTGTGGGACTCCCCACTGGACCCCTAGAGCAGTCACTCGAGTCAACAACAGGAGTCTCACCTGAGTGCCTGGTTGGCAATGATATAGGCCCCAGGTGGCTTATGAGTAGCGTCTAGGCAACTGATGGATTCTTAGTGGATCCTGCTGAAAGGACGTTAGGAGCTTCATGTAAATGGGGAAGCAAAGCGTCCTGTCACCCCCTTCCCTGTTGATCAGAGGTGGCACCTTGTGGGTCCAGTTCCTGAGTGGATAAAGAAAGAGTTCAGTGCAGGCGAATATCCTGAGTGGTTCTTTGGGGAGCAGAAGGGTTTGGTATTGCCTCTGTCCGGCATGGGGGAGAGACACTCCACGGGACTGGGGCAGGCAGGAGCCACTCAACAACTAGACTCCCAAGACACCCCATCCTCTCCATCCACGGCTCGGCCCAGGGCCAAGCTTTGAGAGCTCAGGGGACAGGACTGTTGTCAGTGGTGGGGCTGGGGGTTAAGCGAGGATGTTGGAACAGGGCCTCTGGCTGAGAGGGGCAAGCGGCCTCTCTGTTGGCCCCTCAGCAACTCACTGCCCCTGTTTGGGCCTCTGTCTCCTCATCAGGGAAATGGAGGTATGGTGATTGTGTGGTGCAAGCCTCACAGGGTGGTAATGAGGTAAGAGGGAGGAAAGGAATGTGGGACGTTTCTGCCTGCTCCACCTGGAGGGGTGAGGGCCAGAACAATGATGACAGTCATGCGACAGTGAGTCCTCAGGAGAACCTGTGAGGTAGCTGGAGTTCTCACACTTTCCACATGAGGAAACAGGCTCAAGGAGGCCAGGCCGAAAGCCCAAGCTCACACCCAGAGTGAGAGTTTCAGCTGGGCTTGTTCTGGAATCACAAGACCTTGCAGGGTGGAGTGGCATTGGTACTAGTTCACTCGAGTCAGATGTTCAGGGTCAGAGGCCAGTGGTGCTGGAGAGAAATGGGGTGAAGGGAGTATGGCCTCGCTGACACTGTCCTCGACTCTGGCAGGAGGGGCCCTCCACGTTTGTCCCCCGGAGATCAACCCCCAGAGAGTGCAGGAGAAGCAGCAGCAGCAGCAGGTGAGTGTGCCTGTGGGGGAGGGGCTCTGCGCTCCCAGCTAGAGGCCTCAAATCAAGAGAGGCGGTCCCCTCCTCCTGGTGCCACAGTGTCTGAATCCCCCAGTAGAAGTGACCAGGAGGGGGGCCTGGAAGAGCTGGTGTAGGATGGATTTGTTGTGGGGAGGGCCAGGGACTGCATACCCTGTGATTTGCCAGAAGCAGGCCCTGGGAGGTGAGGAGGAGGAGTGTAGTGTTCTTGGGGTGTGAAGGGAGGAAGAATTGAGGGGAGGGTGCTAAGGGTCCTAGGCTGCTCCCCGTGGGAACCCTGGGGTGGGCCAGGAGGCTGAGGGTGAGGACTTTTCAGGGGAGGGTCTGCAGGGGGCTGACTTGAGAGCAAGGGCTCATCCCACCCGCACCCCGATGTCACAGGGTGTTGTCCCCTATCTTGGCACTTTCCTCGGTGATCTGCTGGTGCTGCACCTGGCGATGGGTGATTATCTCGAAGTGGATGAATCTGAGGACCAGGCAGGAAGGACCAGGATCCTGAGCCTTGGGATGCGGGAGCCCCCGAACTGAGCCCTGAGCTCTCAGCACTTGGCACATCTCCTCTCATAAGAGCCTCACAGCCGCCCCTGGGAGCTGGGGCATCAGGCCCATCTTAGGGATGAGTGAACAGAGGCTCCGCCTGAGACATCCATTCCCGTTCCTCAGGCTGGGGAAGCTCAGAGCTGCCTGATGGCACGCTGCGTGAGGTTTTATCTGAGCTGGACTCTGCCTGTCCCTCCCATGTTGCCCGTGGAGGGAGAGAGAAGTTGGGACCCCCAAGTCAGGCAGCACATAAGTGGCTGAGCAGTCCCCTCTGCCTGAGGCCTCAGCCTCCAAGTCTGTCATCAGAGAGGGTAGTACTGCTAGGTCCCTCAGCCTCACCCCATGTCCTTCTCTGGAGCCCAGAGACCGTCCTAGGTCCAAGTCCTGTTTTCTCTGCATGCCCCGCCCCCTCTGGGGACCTATCAGTAGTGCCACATGAGAAGGGGTGGGCATAGGGGGCTAGTCAGGCTATGGCTTTCTGTCTGATGGACTCTGGCTGTCTGCCTTCCAGGGGAATGAGATCACCTTGAGAAGAGGACTGAGGAGCAGCTGTGGCACTCCTTGCAGGGGAGGGGAAGGAGGTGGAAATCAGAGACCCTCTGGGGAGAACAGTTTCTGGCTCCACCCCTTTTATCTTACATTGAGTGGAAGATTTTGGTAGAAGTCGAGAGCCATCCAGTTGGAGCGTGGGTTGAGGGGAGGATGGCATCAAGGAAAACTTCCTGGAGGAGGGGCTGATTATTCCCATTCTGAGAACAGGTAGAGCCTGGATGGAACTGGAGGGAAGGAGAGTTCCCAGGACTGGTCCTCTGCCCCAGTTCTCACCCTCCACAAGACCCCTGCAGCATCCCCCTGCCAGGCCCTGTCTGCATCCTCTCCTTCCCTCTGGTCCCAGGAATACCGAGTCATGAGGGAGATCCTGCTGCTCCAGGTCGCTGCAAAGAATTATAACAAGACCCCAAGGAGCGATTTGGGGCCTGGTTCCAGGACATGGAGCTGCTCAACGAGAATGAGTGAGGCCGGGCAGGAGTAGTTGGGTGAGGGCAGGGGTGGATTCTCCCCGTTGGCCAGTCCAGAGAGCCTGTTTCCGTAGCCCCCTGGTCAGCCCCAGGCCTTATTGCATGGTGACCTCTGGGACACCCAGGTCCCAGCTGCTGAGGTTTCTTTTGACCAAATTTTAGGATCTTTTAGTTTTCTAGTTGAATCTCTGGACTTGCATCAGCTCTAAGTGGGGAAACCAATGTAAAAAGATCAAAACGTGCACGTGGAGAGGACAAGGCCCGAGGAAGATCATTTGAAAATGGACTAAAGGCAGGCAGGACTTTCCCTCCTGAGACCCCTCTAGGGGCTCCGTGTTCACCCCTGACCTAGATTTGAATCCTGCTGGGATCCTTGTCCAGGACTCTGAATTCCTTTTCCTGCTTGATTTGTATCCAGGAAGAACGATTTCTGATGCAGCTTTTAAGGCTACTGTCGGGTCTTGTTACATAAACATGACTGCTCCCTGTGAACTAGGATTTTCAGCACCCCTGCCTTCCTTATGCAATTCCCTTTAGGGCAGAAATTCCCTAGAAGGCCCCAAACCTCCTCCCTGACTTGGCCTGATGGATCCCGAGTGAGCTCTGCTTTGCCAGGATAAGGACCATAATCCTGGCCAGTCAGTGACCCTACACTGTCCCTTGCTGTCCAAGGTGAATTCTGAGCTCGTGTCCTTCTGAGGTCCAAGGTCTTGGGCAATCCTCCAGTTTACACACTCAGTGTTGGTGTTCTGAACTCGTCCAAATGGGGTAATTGGGCCCGAGTCATTAAAGTGTGTCACCCCTGGGTGGTTGTGTTTTTTTCCCCAGTCTTGTGCTGTGGTTACATTACAACCACTTGATCGGGTGTGAACCCTGTTTGGAGCTTTGAAAAATGAGGCATGACAGGGGTGTGGGGTGGTCCAGCAGGGAATGCCACGGAAGTGATGATCCATGGTCGTGCATGAACACAGCCTTACCAATTAAAATACTGAAATGCTCCCCATCTGGTGGTGAATAGACACTGCTCTGATCTCACACCAAGAACCCGACCAATGACTAGCAGCTTTCAAAGGGTTACCAAGTGGCATTTTGAACCTCTTCCCTTGGGAACACCCTGTAAGACAAGGGCCAGATGAATCGTGTGGCACTTGTGAGCTATCCCCTCCTTTCTGATGGCTGCAAGTGTCACCCAGACACACAGGCTGGACTCTGCCAGGGAAGCCTTCTCAGGACAGCCAGAAGCTGAGGATGAATCCTGGTTCCCGGCATCCCAGGCCCTTCCTGACACGGCACAGCCACCAGGAAAGTGATTTGGTAATGGAAAGACTGGGAAGGCCGTACTTTCCCTCCAAAGAGAAAGAGAAGTGCCAAAAGTGAAAGCTTGATCCCTCAAATAGACAATTAAATCCCAACAAGCAGTGGGTTCTTGTCAGATTACTGATGCTGAAAAGGCCTCTTTTGATAATAGCACGATCCCCCCACTGCCATGTCCATCTTCATGAATCAAACTTCCAACACATATAGATCTAAAAAACTGAGGGAAATCTGGTATTTCCTTAGATGCAACACTGAATTAGCATGCAACAAAGAACATAAAAATGGAGACTTAGAAGTAAATACCTAATTTGAGTACATAGACATCAAAGTGCTTTTGAAACAATATTTTGGAATCTATTGGAATATTACACAAAAAGAATAATCCACTTTTAGTACGTTTTACTGTGACTGTGAGGGGAAAAACTGAATCATCTCGTGACGTTGATAACTCGCTGCTAACTTGAAAGTAAAAATAAATAATGTACGTAGTAAAAGAAAATGAGAGAACAGCATGAAAAAAGAAGATCTTTCTCTCCTCACCTGAAACTCAACCTGTCACCTCAGAAAGAAACCACTGTCTATATTTTCTATGTCACACAGCAGAGTTTAATAAAAGAAACGTATTGGTATGTTTTAAAGTTTCAAGAGCTCAAAGCAAGGAAACATTAGGGACGCTGCCAAGAGACCTCACTGAGGTGCCTGCTCCATTTCATCTGCTGTCAGGAAGTCCTTCTTGGCCCGTCACTTTCTCTGCCTCGCTAGCAAGTCTGTCCGCCATCAGTGTTACCACCAGTCTCTCTCCTGTGCTCCTCACTGCCCTTTCCTCCTTCCTGATACCTTCCTCAGTCACCAGAAATTGTTGGCAGTGAAGCTGTGGAATGCCCAGATCAGCTCCTGGAATCATCTCTGTCAAATCTGAAGACCGGCAGGAGTGGGCATGGGACCTGGAGTGCAGACCACCTGCGAGCACACCTGGCAAGGATTCGCCTGTGTGACTAGGTGCAAGTTTTTGCAACGCTTTGTCAAGATTGAAAGGACTTACCAGTAGTCCTGCACTGCTGCAGGCCTGGAGTCCTTGTGGTCTCTTGGGCCAGCAGACCTGGTGGGGCTGGTCCAAAGTGTCCTCCTAGAGAACCGTCACTGACAGGATGGGATGGGATTCTAGTAACCGGCCCCTTGACTATGTCACTGGACATCCTAAAAGGGATGGAGGTGCTTAAACCACGCTTTGGTTTGGACTGGTTCCCACAGTCACGCTGCTTCCTCTGTGAAGACATGACTATCATCCTTCTTTTCCTCTTACCCTACAAAAATAAATCATGAAATTGGGTCAAATGATAAAGGAAGCCTGCCATTTTAGGACAATTATCCTGGCTGTTTTGTACTTTCACCCTCCCTCTATCCTCTGGGGATAGATCTGACCTGTGTCCTGGGATGTCATCAGGCAGATTTGCATCAAGAACAGAAAGCTTGGGGCTGGCCCGGTGGCGCAAGCGGTTAAGTGCGCGCGCTCTGCTGCGGCGGCCCGGGGTTCGCTGGTTCGGATCCCGGGCGCGCACCGACGCACTGCTTGGTAAGCCATGCTGTGGCGGCGTCCCATATAAAGTGGAGGAAGATAGGCACAGATGTTAGCCCAGGGCCATCTTCCTCAGCAAAAAAAGAGGAGGATTGGCGGATGTTAGCTCAGGGCTGATCTCCTCACAAAAAAAAAAAAAAAAAAAAAAAAAAAAAAAAAAAGAACAGAAAGCTCAAGGTCAAACTCAAGGCTACTCCAAATCATTTCCCCCCTCCATCCTGTTAATACCCCCTCCTTGTTTGAGTGTGTTTCTATTCTTTTCTTGTCCTTGTCACTCTCAACCGCACAAGTCCTGGCATTCCCTCTCAGGACAGTCGGTCCCCAGTCCTTTACTAAATCCCAAATCCTACCATTTCTGTGTTTTCTGACTACTCGTTTGCTTAATCCATTGACCACTCGGTGTTCATAGAAGTGAAATCAATAATGATAATGTCAACCAGCCCTTGTTAGCGACTTACTCCCACATCCCAGATGTTCACATAATCCAAATGGTTATGTTCAAAGTAAATAATTCAGAAAACATATTCACTCACTACAAATTCCTGATATCTAATACTTTTATTCAAACTCTCATACAGTGGATACCTGTGCCTCATGATCAGAAGTAATGCCAGATCACCGATCCTTACTTTAATTTCCTCCTACACCTATCAATCCTGGATTCCATGGACTATGATCTCAATAATTTCCTTGGAATAATAAAAAATTCCTTACCACTTAGTTATGTTGTAAACCTCCAAACCCAGAAGATCCCGATTATCTGCCATGCCGCAGCTACTGCTGGTCTTATAACAAGCTGAAGAAAAAGCACGAAACATGATCTTTTGGTACCACTGTAAACACAAAACCATCTGCATCAATTGGGAAGCACTCATAATGCCTGAAAATTTTGTTCTCTTTTTTTTGTGTTGGGTCAATAACAAAAAGAAAAATCAATTAAAAAATGGGGAAGGGACCGGAATAGACTTTTTCCAAAGAAGACATACAAGTGGCCAATAGGTGTATGAAAAGGTGTTTGGCATCACTAATCAGGGAATGCAAATCAAAACCACAATGAGCTATCACTTCACATCTGTTAAGAGGGCGATTATCAAAAAAACTAAAGGTGGCAAATGTTGGTGAGGATGTGGAGAAAAGAAACCCTTGAGGGAATGTAAACTAGTACAGCCATTATGGAAAACAGTATGGAGCTTCCTCCGAAAAGGAAAACTAACATATGATCCAGCAATCCCACTTCTAGCATATACCCACAGGAATTGAAATCAGGGTCTCAACGAGATACCTGCTCTCTAATGTTCATTGCAGCTAATTCACAATAGCCAAGACACTGAAGTAACCTAAATGTAACTGATGGATGAAAGGATAAAGAAATGGAATATTAGTCAACTTTGAAAAAAGAAGCAATTCCTGCCATTTTTGACAACATGGATGGACCTGGAAGACATGATGCTAAGTGAAATAAGGCAGACAGAGAAAGGCAAATACTCACTTATATGTGGAATCTAAAATAGTTAAACTCATACAAGCAGAGGTTAGAATGGTGGTTGCCAGGGGCTGGGAGGATGGAGAATTTGGGATCTGACGGTCAAAGGATACAAAGTTTCAGTTATCAAGATAAATAAGTTCTGGAGATGTAGGCTACGGTATAGTGCCTACAGGTAACAAGACTGTCTTGCATACATCACATTTGCTAATAGAGTAGATATTAAGAGATCTTACCACAGAATAATAGTAATAAAGGGGGTGAGAGAAAACTTTGGGAAGTGATGGATATGTTTGTGGCCTTGATGGTGGTGACAGTCTCAAGGGTGTATACTTATGTCCAAATTCATCAAGCTGTATATGGAAAAGTATGACACCATCGTTGATTCTTCTGCATCTTGAAATACGCCATGTTCTCATCACATGAGAAAATTTTGTAACTATATATGGGGACAGATGTTAACTGGACTTATTGTGCTGATCATTTCAACATATATTCAAACATTGAATCATTAAGTTGTACCTCTGAAACTAATATAATGTTGTATGTCAACTTTACCTCATTTAAAAAAACACAAGAGACAAAATGATATGAATATTGTAAATGAGTTCAGTGAATCCCTGAAACTGCCCCATTCCCATATGAGAGTTACAGGAAGCAGAGAGGATGAAGTAAGATGGAAGAAAGTTGTACAAAACATAAATCAAATTGAAATCATTTGATTTGCTATCAGCTCCTTGTGGCAGAGTTCTGTGAGTCCTGATCTTCTTTCACATTTATCTTGGAAAAGTATACTTTCAGATCCAACCCATGATAGTTCATCATTTGCTCTAATACGAAAATCTCAACTTAATAAATAAAACCAAAAGCATCCCTTATGTATGAATAAAGTTAGTGAAGTTTACAGAGAAAAGAGCATATTTGCACAATCTCAATAAAGGAAACAGAAGAGCTGAATGATGATCGAGTCTCAGTCAAGCTTATCTTTGAAAGCCAGTGAAACCAGGTTATCTTTTCAAGGATGTGTGTAGAGCTGTCAGCCTTGGAAGACAGAAATAGTGGCCTCCTCTGGAGCAAAGGGCAGGCTTGCTTACTGCCCAGTATAATAGAAATAACACCCCTCCCTGGGGCAAAGGTCAGCAGACTTCCTGTCCATTATCAAAGATTTGAGTTCCTTAAGCTCTGAGCTCTTGCAACCCTCTGCATGTCAGCTGGCTCACTGTGTATCACCCTGTAGGAAGTGGGATTCAGTGAACCAGTGCAAATGCTGATACTCTGGCCACTGCTATTGCTGTGTCATTAAGTCCTTTGTCTCTGACCCATGGGTCTAGTTTCTTTTGCCAGCATCTATAAGACCATGGTAGGCTGACTTATTAGCTTGCAGGTAAGGTAAAATATCATACCTTTCACGGTTCCTGACAAGCCCTTAATGTAACCAGTACTCTTAGGAACAGAGAGCTATCCAGAATAATATGTATAGATATTCTTCATCGAAGACTTCATGCAACCAAAACTTTAATAAGTCTCTCTGATCTCTTTTATTTCTACCCCAAGTAGAAGGAGAGGCACCAGACTATTACAGACCTAGGGCTTGTGCAAGCCACCTGGAGACCCAGTGACCAGAAACTTCCCATGGGGAGCAAAGACAGATGGGCATATTTCCAAAATGGACCCATATGCCTCCCGATCATCCAAAAGATAGTACATTATCTTAATTTATGATGATTTCATTCATTAAAATCTTGCGATGGGCCAAAGATGCATATCTAAGAGGAGTGAGACACATGGCAGTTGTAAGCAGATTAACACATTTGGTGAGTATCAAACTCTGAACTAAACTTAGTGTTCTAATCAATTATAAGGTACAACAAATTTAATTAGGTCAATTAAATGATATTTAATGGTATGCCTGAATATTACTCTGCAATAATGAACAAGAAACTCATGTAAATAACTATAATTGGTCTTACTGTAAAATATGATAGTCAAGACTGTTTGAGATAAGCTGGAGAGAAGGAAGGGGGGAAAAAGATAAAAGTTAGCTGCTCTGAAGCCACTCTCAAGACCCCTGGATCTACATGTAACCCAGGAGATCGAGGCAGATGGAAATGGACAGAGGGATATTTCATTCATATATACACAGTTTGCACTCTGGCAAAAATAGAGTTATATTTTAAAGAATTAGAATTTTTTGAAATTTTAGAGATTTTAAAGACTTTGTTCTGCTTATACTCCCTTTGGTTCACCAAATCAAACTCACTCTTTAATGGGTATTTCTAGCATTGAGTGCTATTAACAGCAGCTTTTTAAAATTCTTATTTTTCCCAGGTCAAACACCAAGGGTAGAGGTCGTCAAGAGATCAAGTCTAATCTACCTACGGGTGTGGCAGGCTTAACTATGGATGTTCAAGCCAGACATTGCCAGAAGAACTACATCTCTTCACCCATAGGTGAGTTTTTACTAGTAATCACAGAAACTTAAGGATATCAAAGGAAATTTTTTATTAAGAACCCAAGTTATAGATTCCTCTCTTAGGTTCATTACTTTGAATTTTTGACTCAAATCATATATATCGATTGGACCATGTTCAATTCTATGATCTTTAGAAGATGCAGCCTACAGCTGAAGAGAAACAGATACAACACCAATATCTTATCCTCTCTAGCCAAACTGAGAGCCCCTGGAGTCAGAAGTTTTCAAGAAAAGAAAAAGATATCCGTCTTTGGAAGAGAGACAGAAGAGGCTATTCAAACATTCAACTTTAAATTGTTAACATGACTTGTTAGAATGTGATGGAGCACACCTTCTAAGTTTCATGATTTTTCTCCACAATATTGAGATGGATGACCTTGAAGTCCAGTTTCCCCATAAATGTATTTATTCAATGATAAAATTAATTTCCCTATAATTACCATGAAAATCTTATGTCATAGTCTCTGACTAAAAGGAAACAAAGCAAATTGAGCAGTTGAATAGCAGTGTAATTAATTCCATACAAGGATCTTACCGCAGCATTATGTATAATAGTGAAACTGGATGTAATCCCATTTCTATCAAAGAAAAAGTAAACAGATGGTATTCCTGTTCTTTGGAATACCTCTAAAACATCTAAAATGGTAAGTTAGAATGATGTGCACTGATAAGGGGAGACGTCTTTGATATATGATTTGGGAAACAGCAAATTGCAAAACGATGTAGTTATGTAATTTATGTTAAAAAACTTTATGTGTATTTATAAATTCATAGGAAATTTCCAGAAGAATAAACCCCACCCTGTTAACAGTAGTGTCTTCTGAGTAGGGGAGTGAGTTTTCAGGGAAGGGGATGAAAGGGGTGGGTTACACTTTATATAGATCTGTGTACTTTGACATTTTTTGCAATATGTATTTCTTTCATAATTAGAAAAATGAATGATGTGACCATTTGGTGCAGGACAAGAGTATTATATTCACCAGTCTCTGGACTGTATGTTACTGCACAGCATGGACTGTAGGAGAAAGCCCAGAGGAGCAATGAAGACAAAGAAGACACGACACCTGCAAAAAGTCAGTGGAGTATTTCTACATAACAAACCTTCCAGGTGAGTGACGGTCAGTATCTTCCACTGTTCCAGCTCTCGCAAGAAACCTAGTACCTTCCCAGGGTAAGCTGGAGGGCCACGGCCCACTAGTCCACTCCCCGCCCAGGGCCTGTTTGTGCAGGGTGACTGCCATCAAGCAGACAATGGACTCAGGATGGGGCCTGTGCCTTTGGTGAGGCTGGCAGAGAGGCACAAAGTGGAACACCACCTAAGGGCACACACCTGAGAGGTGGAGTTCCAGGTGGAGACTCAAAATGGACCACGAAACTGCGTGAAGGAAGCTACTCCACCTCTCTGAGCCTCAGTGTTCCCCCCTGTAAAATGGGGATCACAGGCCTACTTCACAGAGCTGTTGGGGAAGATACATAAAAGTGCCTGTGACAGCCAGTGTCGACATTATTAACAAAGTCATCTCCGACTTCAGAATAATCGATGAAAAGAGTAATGTTGATGAGACCAAAGACGAGATGCCCAGCTTCATAACAGCCCCAGCAGCATGAGAGTGAGAGGAGCTCCAAGTAAGCAGGGTTCTTCACAGCTCCACTGGAGAGGATGAACATGGGCTACACCAGGATAAGGGGCTGTTGTACAGTGACTCGTGTAGTGAGGGTGGGTCCCTAAAGACACTGTGAAATACAGTTACACACAGTGGCTCCTAGGAAACAACTAAAAGCAATCAACGCAGCAGATAGGAATAGGAAGGGGGCGAGCAGAGGAGGGTCAGAGCCACAAAATCTGAAGGAAGACACCGAACCACGACAAGAGCCCAGCTCTGTCAACAGCTGCTGTGGTTGCACCAGGAGATCAAACATCTGAGACAGCCATTGTGGGGACTGCTGGGAGCACAGTGGTCACTGTGGCCACACCCCAACAGCAGTGCATCGGAGCACACACACCCTGAGACTTTCCTCTCCATTAATCCTTGTTTTAAGATGATGAGGGCCGGCCCCGTGGCTTAGCGGTTAAGTGCTCGCGCTCCGCTGCTGGTGGCCCGGGTTCGGCTCCTGGGCGCGCACCAACTCACTGCTTCTCCGGCCATGCTGAGGCCGCTTCCCACATACAGCAACTGGAAGGATGTGCAGCTATGACATACAACTATCCACTGGGGCTTTGGGGGGAAATTAAATAAATAAATAAAATCTTTAAAAAAAAAACAGGGCCAGCCCCGTGGTTTAGCAGTTGGGTGCGCGCACTCTGCTGCTGGCAGCCCGGGTTCGGATCCCGGGCACGCACCGCTTCTCCGGCCATGCTGAGGCCGCATCCCATATACAGCAGCTAGAAGGATGTGCAGCTATGTAATACAACTATCTACTGGGGCTTTGGGGGGAAAAAATAAATAAAATCTAAAAAAAAAAAAATAATAAGATGATGAATATCCTCATGTTACAATGTCTCTTTCCAACCCTTGTGGACGAGTGTAATCAGAACCCCCTGAAGAAGGCACAGGTCAGAATAGGATGGAACACTGGGGGCTGGGGGAGCGGCACTGCACCTGACCACACAGACTATCACCCCGGCCTATTGAACACGAGAGAAGAACCCAAGGATGTGGTCTAATGAGAATTCCCCATCTTGCCACATTCAGAGACACTACAGAGTTTCTCTTCCGTTCTTTACAAAAATGTCAAAGAATTCATGCGTCATTAATTCATAAAGAGGCAAATTCTTGACAAAGTGACAGGGTCCAGATTCCATGACCAGGTTTTTCAGTTGTTTTGATAATATCTCACATTCAGGAATCAGAAATGTAACCTATTGGGATGTGTAATATAAACAAGGACTTTTTTTCATGTAGATCAAAGCCCAGATTTTTAGAGATGACATAAATCATGAAAGCTGCTAACCATTCCTCCACAGGTTTCAATAAGACTTTTAAGTTAATTTACCAATCTCAGGAAAAAAGAATTTGGCAATTCAAGTTTTTGTTTCTGCATTCAAGTGTACAGTACAGGCAAGAGAATGAGCAGAAAAAAATTAACAAGAAGGTCTTGTGCCTGCCCGGTGGCTTAGCGGTTAAGTGTGCACGCTCTGCTATTGGTGGCCCGGGTTCGGATCCGGGCACACACCGATGCACCGCTTGTCCGACCATGCTGAGGCCACATCCCACATACAGCAACTAGAAGGATGTGCAACTATGACATACAACTATCTACTGGGGCTTTGGGGGAAAAAAAGGAGGAGGATTGGCAATAGATGTTAGCTCAGAGCCAGTCTTCCTCAGCAAAAAGAGGAGGATTAGCATGGATGTTAACTCAGGGCTGATCTTCCTCACAAAACAAAAGAAAAAAACAAGGTCTTGGTTGCATTTCATCTTTTGCAAATAAGCAGGATATTTCATGTTCTGTTCCTTTCACTACTCTAAACAATTTTTAAAGAATATGGTACATCTGACTATCCCTAGGCGTGTTTATCCTGGAACCTTGCCAGAATCCAAAGCAGAGATGTTAAAGCTGATTGGTTTCAAATGCTGCCCAAGTGTTGTCTACCTTGAACATCCCTCTCTCAAAGCTGGACCACTAGTCTCTTCCTGAGGGATCAGAGTCGTCACCCATGTCCCTGAGAGACTGGCCACTCAGGCCTGAGCTGAGATTAGGCTATCAATCTAAATGGCAAAATGCTTAAGCTATTCTCATCTTAAGGATGCTGTTTCAGAGGCCCCTGCACTGGAATGTACTGGTGAAAATGTTCTACTAGATACTTGCCTGGGAATTGGGTTGTTCTCCGATGCTCTTGGTGGATTATGAGGAAACCAATGATGAACCTCACGGATGCCTCAACTTCCACTTCTGCGAAAAAGGCAAGCAACAGCCACTGTTACCACCCTGCAAAGCTCTTAAGTTGTGCTTGCAAGAGGGGCCACAAGGGCGAATTTCTCCCAAAAGCTGATGAAATGATGGCACTTTGGCTGGAGAAGGCAGAGGGCAGCAGGCAGAGGAAAGTTTCTGGGATGTCAAATCAGTTCCCATAAGCACTTTAGAGAAGCACCTGGCACTGGACTAGGTAGGAGGCTGTGGAAAGACCCACAGACATGCAGGTGGGAGGAGGAATCAAGCAACGGAGGGAGGCGGTGTGGAATAGACGTGAGTCCGGCTTCAATTTTGGACAAAAGCAGTTGCACGATGCAGGCCCGCGGCTGCCCATGCAGCCGTCACACCCTCCTAACTCCTTGGTTCCTCTCGTCCTGTCACATCCCTCTGAGACTCAGTCCACGTGGAGCAGGTGCAGGATCACAGTGCAGAGCACACCTCCTTGCTCCTCCCCTCAGGGCTAGGCACCGCCCCGTGCCCAGAGCATCCCGGGAGTTGTAGTCCTGTAGTCCTGCAAGCTCCCAGCCGGGAGCGGTTGAGAAACAAAAGCTCCCAGCATGCACAGCTAGGGGCCCCAACTCCCTCCTTGTCCCTCCACCCCTGGGTCCCACTCCTCTCCTTGTCCACCCCACCCTCTATCCTGCCTCTTCTCTCTACCACGCCCACCCTCCATGCCCTGCCCACCGCCTGGAGTATGCGCAGCGTGGTTGGCCTGCATCCCTTGAGGCCGGTACTCAGGTAGGGGTGGGGCTCAGCAGCCTGGCTGTTGCTGAGGTTGCTTGCAGCCCTCCTTGAAGCTCCCTGGCCAGTATTTGAAATGTAAATTCAATATCTAAAATGGAAATACCGGGTGACTGGGATCCTGGAATTTGCCTTTTCAAGGCCACTTGTCCTACTATCCCCTCCATGCCTCCAGGCTGCCATGATCCTCGCTCTGGACCCTGTGGTCAGGGTCGCTGCAGAGATCCTCCCTTTGGACCCCACCTGCCTGAAGGGCCCATACCTTGGTCAGGCATCTTAGAAGGACTGCCGTGAGCCATGTCATAAAAAGGAAAAAACATCACAGTGGACAGCCCCAATTCCTGCATATACAGACGGGAAACTCAGGTGCACTGGTAAGTGACTCCTAAGCCACTTCAGGGGACCACACGCACGCCCCTTCTCCAACGCTGCACACAGGCTTGTTCACTGGACTTCCTTATCCCAGTGTGGACCTCGTGGCCTCATTAACACAGGCAACAGCACTGAAACTTCCCGTTGGTCCTTCCCACAATGTCAGGGAAGTTTGTGTAGGAAGGTAATATGCAATTTCTGCTCTACTATAGGGCTGGCTCCTTGGGAACCAGTTTTATTATCTCTTTTTAAATATATCCACAGAATCACAAAATAATTAAGCAAAATAATTTGTTGCTCTTCGGGGTTATAGCGATAATTCTCTTGAGTCGTTTTTCCATTTAGCTTCTCTGATTGACTCCAAATACTACAGCACCACACGCTTTTAGACTGGTGGATGTGCAGCTCCACTTCTTTGCAGGGAGGACACACAACAGCAGAATATCCATGGCCCAACTCTCTGGAGCACCAGTATTACTACAAGATTTGGAAGAAGCAAAGTTATGTCATTTCCAAGGTATGGAATTAAAAACTTAAGACTAAGATGAGGTGGGAAAGTCATATACCATTAATATTTGTCAGTAATCTGTGCCTGAAATGTCAGACTTTCTCTGAGAAAGAACTCTGAGACTCTATTTCCCATTGTTTTAAATAGGAAACATTAGAAGACATAGCAAATCTATCGAAAAATCCTACCAATTTCCTAAGTCACGATATGGCACCTAGACATAAGTTATGAACATCATTGCTCCTCGTTTTCTTCCTCATTCAACCCAGTTCCACAGGTCTTGAGTGATTGCTGTGGACACTGCACTGTGCTAGATGTCAAGGCCTTGGTGAGCATCATTATGGGGGTGGACGTTGATGGAAAAAGATTGCATCATAAAAACTCAAAGCCATGACACTTGCCAAATTGAGGCGAAAATGGAAAGACCTAGGGCACCAAGGAAGGGTGAGGGCATTAATAGATACTTGAGAGTATTAAAATCCATGTGATGATGTCATGAGTGAACGTGTTCCACTTTAAAACAAAACACTGCTGTTGATCTCAGATATTGAGTTAGTATCTTTGTGCAAATATACAGGATTTAAAGTGTTTATTGATGTATAACATGCATACAGAAATATATGCAGAGGTCATCCGTGTAAACCTCAAAGAATTATTACAAAGTGAACACACTTGTGTGACCCAGAACTAGCACCAGCTTCATTCAGGCCCCGACAATCCCTTTCTCCCTCCTTCCTCCCCAAAGGTAACCAATATCTTACCAGCAAACACTGTATATCGAGTTTGTCTTCTTATACAAGTGTTTTATTACAGGACAATTTAAACAATATACAAAATAAACAAAATAGCATAGTAGGCCCGTCACCCAACTTCAACAACTACTAATCATCTGCCATTTTTGTTTTATCCAGACTCCATCCCATTCTCACCTCACTTTATTATTCTTTTAGTCCTTTTTGTGTGTGTGGGGGGGTGTAAGATGTACACACACTGAAAGGCACAAATCTCAATCGTACAGTTTTGGCAAATAAACATGCCCATATAACCTTCACCCCTTTAAGAATAAAGTATTTCCATCACCCCCAGAAAACTCCTTCCTGTTCCTTCCCAGGCAATTTTTTCCTTCCCCTGAGGCAACCACTGATCTGTTTTTTTCACCATAGGTTCATCTTGGCAGAAATCAGCCCACGTGTATTGTTTTCTGTCTAGCTTGCATCCCTCAGCACGAGGTAGATGAGACTCACCCAGCACGTGTGTGTCAGCGTTTGCTCCTCAGCACGGCTGAGGGCGTTCTGCTCTGTGGGTGCCCCGAAGTGGGCTTGTCTTCCTCCTGGGGACGTGCAGGTCATCTCCTGTGAACATTCTTGTACAAACACTTTTTGTATGCTGTTTAATTCCTTTATTAGCATTTAAGTGACACACCTTTGCAGCTTTTAGTGGTTGATCCAGATTACAATATGCATCTTTAACATATCACAGCCTACCTAGACTTAATAGTGCACCAGTTTAATCAATGTAAAATATGGAAGCCTTGCTACAGAACAGTTCCATTTACCTCTGTCTGTCCTTTGTGCTATGTTGTCATAAATTTTACATCTACCCATGTTATAAATCCCACAATACAGTGTTACGATTTTTCTTTAAATAGTCATAGGTCTTTTAAAGAAGTTAAGAGAAAAATGTTAAGTATTGGGAGGGAAATGTTTTGAGGATCTGCAAATGTACTGTTTCTTCTCTAAGTTTCAGTCACAGTTTTTGCATTCATCAGTTAGTCTTGCCCACAGTAATTATTACTGTGGTGTTCTAGTGGCGATTTTCTATTTCATGCTATCCAGTCGCGTTTATTATTTGGAATTCTGTGAGGAATATTCCCCCCTCCCTCTCCCTGCCTTCTTCCTGTCTTTCTCTCTTTCTCTCATGCTTCCCCCCCCCTTTTTTCTTTCTTCCTTTCTTATTTAATCTTCTTTATATCAGTATAGACTCATGGATATTTATTTCATTCTCTGGGTAATAATCCAATGCTACCATTATTTATTTTGTTGCTCCTAGTTTTCCAGCTTGAGCCATTGGGAAGTCTTTAAGATTGATTCCTTTTGACACAACTCATCATTTTCTGTGTTTTTTTTTGAAAGCACCTTCCTACTTTCTGGCACTACAAGAAGCTCCAGGCTCATATTGTATTTCCCATCCCCAGATCTAGAATTAGCCATTTCTCCAAGAAAACCTGGTTCTTTTTATTGGAGAATGATATTTAGAAAGCAAAATCTGGTAGCTAGGTGTGCCCATTGATACTAGGGTGTCACTGCTTCTAGACCCTCTCAGCAGAGCTTGGAAATGTATGTATGAATATAAACTCAGGTATACACATCTACCTATCGATATATCAATCTATCAATCTATCTATCTATCTGGATATATATATTAAAAGAGACATGGATTCATACTGATACTTCCAACTCCAATCCAGCACCACAGAGTTTATTCTAGCATTCTCCTTTTGTTTATTTGTAACTTCTTTCACCAACAATGAGAAACTTAACTCCGGTTATCTACAATATATTTACTAATGTGTCAACTAGTTTCAGAATCGCTAATCCATACCCTTATGAAAAACAAATTTACCACCTAGAATAAAGTGTTTGTGTCCAGTACTTTAGTTTTACAGTATCCCATCAAAACACTGTCTTCCAAAGTTACTTAGGTCAGGACCTTTCATCCTCACCCCTTCTGTGTGGTTATGTCACATGCCTGTAATACAGTGAGGTTCATTTGTCACTGCATTCCATCTGAGTTCCCCAGCATCCTGATTGATTTTTAAAATTTGCAGAGTAAAATTCGCTCTTTGTGGTGTACAGTTCTATGGGTTTTGACAACTTTATGGTCATGTATCAACCTCCACAGTACCATACAAGCTGTTTTTTCACCCCTAAAATTCTCTTATACTGTCTCTTTGTAGTCAACCGCTTCCCCCACTCCATCCCTTGGCAACCACTGATCACTTTGCATCCCTGTAATTCTGCCTTTTCTAGAAAGTCATATAAATGGAATTATATACCATATAGCCTTTTGAATCTGGCTTCCTTCACTTAGAGAAATGCATACAAGATTCATTTATCTTGTTGTGTGAATCAAGAGTTTATCCTTTTTATTGCCAATTACTATTCTAATGTCCCGATGCACCGCAGTTTCTTTCTCCATTCACCTGATGAAGGACATTTAGTTTATTTCCAGCTTTTGGCAATTATGAATAAAATGGCTATGAATATTCATGCAAAGATTTTTGTTTAAACATTAGTTTTCAATTTGCTTCAGTAAATCTCTAGGAGTGGGATATCTGAGTCATATAATAAGTGTATGTTTAACTTTATAAGAACCTGCTAAACTGTTTTCCAAATGCAACTATCATGCTGCATTCCCAGTTCTAGTTGCTCCTAAACCTCACCAGCACTTGGTATTTGCAATTTTATTTTTCATTTTAGCCACCTAATAGGTGTGCGGTATCTTATTGTGGCTTCTGCTTCCTTTTTGAAAGTGAGTTCTGCTAAATACAGATCCTGTGTTGACTTTTGGGTTTTCTTTCTGCACTTGAGAGATGTCATTTTGTTGTTGATTTGTCTCTTTTGTTTTTGATAATATATCATCCATCATTCAGATTATTTCTCCCTGTATGTAATGTCTTCCCCTGTACATATGTATTTCCCTGACTGCTTTCAAGATTTTCTTTTTATCTTTGGATTTTAGCAGCTTGACTATCATGTGCCTAGGTATGGTTTTATTTTGTATTTTATTGTGTGGGTTTCCTGTCTTTCTTGGATCTAAAATTTTAGATTTTTCACCAAATTTTGGAAGTTTTATGCTATTACTCATTGATATGCCTTTCTGCTTCATTTAATTTTTTGTCTCTCCCCTCTCTGATGGGGACTCACTCATCTCACAGGTCTTAAGGCTCTCTTCATTTTTCTCAAAAATTTATGTTCTTTTCTTCAGACTGGATAATTTCTATTGCTCTATATTCATGTTTCTTCTACTGTTTCTAATCTACCGGTAAGCTCAAAAATATATTCTGTATTTCATCTTCGTATTTGGTTCTTTTTTGTAATTTCCATTTCTCTGCTGAGTTTCTATATCTGTTCATTCATTATGAGAATATTTTTCTTTACCACCATGATCATCTTTATAAAAGCTGCTTTCTCATCTTTGTCTGCTAATTGCAACACCTTGGGAATAGTTTCTACTGCCCACTTTTGGTCGTATATGGATTATATTTTCCTATTTCTTCAAATCTCATGATTTTTTAAATTATGTACTGGAAACCATGGATGATAGTTATAGAGACTCTGGATTCTATTGTATCTCTTTGAAGAGTGTTGTTATTTTTCTAGCAGGGAGTTAACTTGGCTGGACTGAAACTCCAATCCTATCTCCTTTACAATGGGCATAGCTGAAATCCTCGTTCAGTTCTTTCATCTTCCAACTGCTGTTTTTACACTAGGCCCTCTGGGGTCTACCCTGCATGTGTGTTGTTCAAAGATCTGCCAATTTGGTGTGTGTGTGGGGCAGACTTTCATACATATTTAAAGATTTTCCTCTTTGTGGTTCCCTCCCTTCCAGAATTTCTCCCCTAACTTTCCAGCTACTCTGCCAGCCCCAAAATACATCCTCTAACATTACAAGTAATACTATAGTTTTTCCCCTGTCTGGGCCATGTACAGATTTTGGAATGCTTTGAGGCCAAAGACTCAAGCTTGCAAATATATCCTCGTAAAATTCCCATGATTCAAGGTAAGACTCCCCCTCGGTTCTGCTTGCCTTTGGAAGAGATTTATGCATACATACATATACACATTTATTGTATGTGTATTACATATAGCTACATTATTCTATATAAATATATATAGTATTTCATGCAGATTTTATCATTGTTATTTGTGAGAGTGTTAGTTCAACAAGCTACTCCACTATTACTGGAAGCTAGACCTCGGTTTTGTTTCTTTTTTGCATTTTATATAAATGGAATTATAAAATATATAGCCTTTTGAATATAATTTATGCAGCATTATGGTTGTGATATTCATCCATGTTATTGCATGTAGCTAGTGTTTGTTCATTTGTTGAAAATAATTAATGTTGTTAAATGGTCATAAAATATGCATAACATGAAATTGACCACTTTATCCATTTTTAAGTGTACAGTTCAGTGACATTCAGTACATTCACATAACTGTGTAGTGATAACCTCCAACCATCCACAGATCTATTTTCACCTTGCGCTGAAACTCTGTGCCCATTAAGCAACAACTCCCCGTTGTCCCTCCCTCTTGCCCCTGGGAACCACCATTCTCGTTTCTATTCCTATGAATTTGACTACTCTAAGTACCTTATATGAGTGGAATCATACAGTATTTTTCCTTTCGTGTCTGTCTTTACTTAACTTAGCATAAAGTCCTCAAGGTTCATCCATGTCATAGCATGTGTCAAAATTCCATCCTTTTTATTTTTATTTTATTTTAATTTTTGTTTATTGATGTTTTAATGGTTTCTAACATTGTGAAATTTTTGGGTTGTACATTTTTGTTTGTCCATCACCATATATATGACTCCCTTCACCCCTTGTGCCCACCCCCCACCCCCACTGCCCCTGGTAACCACAGTCCAATTTTCTCTGTCCATGTGTTGGTTTATATTCCACATATGAGTGAGATCATACAGTGTTTGTCTTTCACTTTCTGGCTTATTTCACTTAACATAATACGCTCCAGGCCCATCCATGTTGTTGCAAATGGGACAATTTTGTCTATTTTTATGGCTGAGTAGTATTCCATTGTATATATATACCACATTTTCCTAATCCAATCATCAGTCGAGGGACACTTAGGTTGGTTCCACTTCTTGGCTATGGTGAATAATGCTGCAATGAACATAGGGGTGCATAAGCCTCTTTGGATTGTTGATTTCAGGTTCGTTGGATAGATTCCCAGTAGTGGGATGGCTGGATCATAGGGCATCTCTATTTTTAATACTTTGAGGAATCTCCATACCGTTTTCCATAGAGGCTGCACCAATTTGCATTCCCACCAGCTGTGTATGAGGGTTCCTGTTTCTCCACATCCTCTCTAACATTTGTTGTTTTTTGTCTTGGTGATTATAGCCATTCTAACGGGTGTGAGGTGGTATCTGACTGTTGTTTTGATTTGCATTTCCCTGATGATTAGTGATGTTGAGCATCTTTTCATGTGCCTATTGGCCATCTGTATATCTTCCTTGGAGAAGTGTCTCTTCATTTCCTCTGCCCATTTTTTGATCGGGTTGTTTGTTTTTTTGTTGTTCAGTTGTGTGAGTTCTTTATATATTATGGAGATCAACCCCTTGTCAGATGTATGTTTTACAAATATACTCTCCCAGCTGGTTGGTTGTCTGTTCATCTTGATTCTGGTTTCATTTGTCTTATAAAAGCTCTTTAATCTGATAAAGTCCCACTTGTTTATTTTTTCTTTAGTTTCCCTAGTCTGGGTAGGCATGTCATCCGAAAAGATTCCTTTAAAACCAATGTCAAATAGCGTGTTGCCTATATTTTCTTCTATGAGTTTTATAGTTTCAGGTCTCATCTTCAGGTCTTTGATCCATTTTGAGTTAATTTTTGTGAATGGCGATAGCACATGGTCCACTTTCATTCTTTTGCATATGGCTGTCCAGTTTTCCCAACACCATTTATTGAAGAGACTTTCCTTTCTCCATTGCATGTTCTTAGCATCTTTGTCGAAAATTAGCTGCCTGTATATGTGTGGTTTTATTTCTGGGCTTTCAATTCTGTTTCATTGATCTGTGTGTCTGTTTTTGTACCAGTACCATGCTGTTTTGATTACTATTGCTTTGTAGTATGTTTTGAAGTCAGGGATTGTGATGCCTCCTGCTTTGTTCTTTTTTTTTAGGATTTCTTTAGCTATTTGGGGTCTTTTGTTGCCCCATATAAATTTTAGTATTCTTTTTTCTATTTCTGTGAAGAATGTCATTGGGATTCTGATTGGGATTGCATTGAATCTGTAGATTGCTTTAGGTAATATAGACATTTTAACTATGTTTATTCTTCCAATCCACGTGCATGGGATATCTTTCCATTTCTTTATGTCATCATGGATTTCTTTCAATAATGTCTTGTAGTTCTCATTGTACAGGTCCTTCACCTCCTTGGTAAGATTTATTCCTAGGTATTTTATTCTTTTTGATGCAATTGTAAATGGTATTATCTTTTTGAGCTCTCTTTCTGTTAGTTCATTATTAGCATACAGAAATGCAACTGATTTTTGTAGATTGATTTTGTACCCTGCAACTTTGCTGTAGTTGTTGATTGTTTCTAATAGTTTTCCAACAGATTCTTTAGGGTTTTCTATATATACAATCATGTCATCTGCAAATAGTGAGAGTTTCACTTCTTCGTTACCTATTTGGATTCCTTTTATTCCTTTTGCTTGCCTAATTGCTCTGGCCAAAACCTCCAGTACTATGTTGAACAGGAGTGGTGAGAGTGGGCAGCCCTGCCTCGTTCCTGTTCTCAGAGGAATGGCTTTCAGTCTTTCCCCGTTGAGTATGATGTTGGCTGTGGGTTTGTCATATATGGCCTTTATTATGTTGAGGTATTTTCCTTCTATTCCCATTTTATTGAGAGTTTTTATCATAAATGGATGTTGTATCTTGTCAAATGCCTTCTCTGCATCTATTGAGATGATCATGTGGTTTTTATTCTTTGTTTTGTTGATGTGATGTATCACGTTGATTGATTTGCGGATGTTGAACCATCCCTGCGTCCCTGGTATAAATCCCACTTGATCATGGTGTATGATCTTTTTAATGTATTGTTGTATTCGGTTTGCCAATATTTTCTTGAGGATTTTTGCATCAATGTTCATCAGCGATATTGGCCTGTAATTTTCTTTCTTTGTATTGTCTTTGTCTGGTTTTGGTATCAGGGTGATGTTGACCTCGTAGAATGATTTAGGAAGTGTTCCGTCTTCCTCTATTTTTTGGAATAGTTTGAGAAGGATGGGTATTAAATCTTCTTTGAATGTTTGGTAAAATTCACTGGAGAAGCCATCTGGTTCTGGACTTTTATTTTTTGGGAGGTTTTTGATTACTATTTCAATCTCTTTACTTGTTATTGGTCTATTCAGATTCTCCATATCTTCTTGGTTCAATTTTGGGAGGTTGTAGAAGTCTAAGAATTTATCTATTTCTTCTAGAATGTCCAATTTGTTGGCATATAATTTCCCAAAGTTTTCTCTTATAATCCTCTGTATTTCCGTGGTATCCATTGTAATGTCTCCTCTTTCATTTCTAATTTTATTTACTTGAGCCTTTTCTCTTTTTTTCTTAGTAAGCCTGGCTAAGGGTGTGTCGATTTTGTTTATCTTCTCGAAGAACCAACTCTTTGTTTCATTAATCCTTTCTACTGTTTTTTTGGTCTCAATTTCATTTATTTCTGCTCTGATTTTTATTATTTCTCTCCTGCTGGCTTTGGGCTTTGTTTGTTCTTCTTTTTCTAGTTCTGTTAGGTGTAATTTAAGGTTGCCTATTTGGGCTTTTTCTTGTTTGTTGAGGTGGGCTTGTATCGCTATGAGTTTCCCTCTCAGGACCGCTTTTGCTGCATCCCATATGGTTTGATATGGCATATTATCATTTTCGTTTGTTTCCAGATAGTTTTTGATTTCTCCTTTAATTTCGTCAATGATCCATTGGTTGTTCAGTAGCATGTTGTGTAATCTCCACATTTTTGTCACTTTCCCAGTTTTTTTTCATGGTTCATTTCCAGTTTCATAGCCTTATGGTCTGAAAAGATGCTTGTTATGATTTGAATCTTCTTAAATTTATTGAGGCTTGCTTTGTTTCCCAACATATGGTCTATCCTAGAGAATGTTCCATGCGCACTTGAGAAGAATGTGTAGTCAGCTGCTTTTGGATGGAGTGCTCTGTATATGTCTACTAGGTCCATCTCGTCCAGTTTTTCATTTAAGTCTACTATTTCTTTATTGACTTTTTGTCTGGATGATCTATCCATTGTTGTAAGTGGGGTGTTAAGATCCCCTACTATTATTGTGTTGTTGTTGATTTCTCCTTTTAGGTTTGTTAATAGTTGCTTTATGTACATTGGTGCTCCTATGTTGGGTGCATATATATTTATAAGTGATATGTCTTCTTGATGGAGTGTCCCTTTTATCATTATATATTTCCCTTCTTTGTCTTTCTTAACCTATTTTATCTTGAAGTCTACTTTGTCTGATATGAGTATGGCAACACCTGCTTTCTTTTGTTTGCCATTAGCTTGGAGTATTGTCTTCCATCCTTTCACTCTGAGCCCGTGCTTGTCTTTAGTGCTAAGATGTGTTTCCTGAAGGCAGCATATTGTTGGGTCTTGCTATTTAATGCATCCTGCCACTCCATATCTTTTGATTGGAGAGTTCAATCCATTTACATTTAGGATAATTATTGATATATGAGGGCTTAATGTTGCTGTTTTGTCACTTATTTTCTGGTTCTTTTGCATTTCCTTTGCTTCTTGTCCCATTTGTTTTGGACTGCCAATTCAGTTTGGTTGTTCTGTCTTATGACTCTTCTAGTTTTTTCTTTGTTTATCATATGTGGTTTTGAGGAAGTGGGGAGAGAGGACTCATAAGAGCCACAGGGCTACCATCAACATCTGAGCACCCCAGAGAGCGGATAAAGAGGGGCAAACTAGAAGCCTCCCACATCAGGGACCCAGAAGGCAAAAGAGAGCTCCCCCTTCCCCGCAAACCAGACCCTGCAGCTCAACCGATCAAACCAGACCTAGCGATCCGTGGCAGACCAGACCAAGAGATCTGTGACAGACCAGACCAAGTGATCGATGGCAGACCTCATCAAACGACCAGACCCATAGATCGCAGCGGGAAAAAAACAAAAAACAAAACTGTGGATTGCAGCAGAAAAACTGGGACAGAGTGCAGGGGGCTTAGACTACACAGCCCTTTACCACCAGACAGTGGTGGCAAGTGGAAATTGCAACCAGAGATTTCCAGGATGAGGAAAAACAAAACCAATACAGGAACCACAGTGCAAAAATATATGAAATCACCAGACCAGAAACAAAATGACAAGCACCCAGAAATCAACCCCGAAGACACAGAAATCCATAATCTAAATGACAGAGATTTCAAAATAGCTATCATAAAAACACTCAACGAAATACGAGACAACACAGATAAACAATTCAATGAGATTAGGAGTTTCTTCACAAAAGAGATTGAAATCATAAAGAAAAACCAATCAGTGCTGATGGAGATGAAGAACACAATGGAGGAGATAAAGGAGAATCTCAAATCTTTAAAGAACAGAGCTGACAATATGGAGGAAAGAATTAACACTTTAGAAGATAGGAACACAGATATATTCCAGATGGAAAAGGAGAGAGAACTAAGACTAAAAAGAAATGAAGAGAGACTCCTAGAAATATCTGACTCTATTAGAAAATGTAACATAAGAATTATAGGTATTCCTGAGGGAGAAGAGAGGGAAAGAGGAACAGAGAGCCTATTCAAGGAAATAATAGCTGAGAATTTCCCAAATCTGGGGAAGGAACAGGAAATACCAGTAAGCGAAGCCAACAGGACACCTATATATATTAACAGACAAAGGCCTTCACCACGACACCTAGTGGTAAGGTTAGCCAGGGTCAACGACAAAGAAACCATATTAAGGGCAGCTAGACAAAAACGAAAAATAACGTACAAAGGAACTCCCATCAGGCTGTCAGCAGATTTCTCAACAGAAACTTTACAGGCTAGAAGAGACTGGAATGATATATTCAAAATACTGATAGACAAAAACTTTCAGCCAAGAATACTCTATCCAGCAAAAATATCCTTCAAATATGATGGAGAAATAGTAACTCTCCCAGATAAACAAAAGCTAAGGGAGTTCATGGCCACGAGACCCCCCACTACAAGAAATACTCAACAAGGCACTCAGGCCTGAAAAAAGAAGAGAAAGGGAACACAAAGCTTGGAGTAAGGAGAAAAGTAGGTAGACAAAGTCAGAAAAATAGTAGATCTTTACCGGAATAGGTTAACAACCACTTAAATACTAAATTCAAAGATCAAAGGAAGAAACTCACCAAAAATAAATTTAACCTCATCACTGTAAACACACAGCCACAACACAAGATAGAATAAGATATAACAAAAACAACTTAGAAGGGGAAGAGGAAAGAGAATTCCATCCTTTTTAAGGGTGAATGGTATTCCACTGTGTTTTACACCACAATTTTTGTCAACTCATCCGTTTATGGACACCTGGCCTGCTTCCAGCTTCTGCTTATTTTGAATAATGCTGTTAAGAACACGTGTGTACGTATATGTCTTTATATATGTGTTCAGTTCTTTTGTTTTTATACCCATATATGGTGTTCTGAGATTCATTTTTTCACATGTGGGAGGGTTCCCCACACCTCCAACAAGCAATTCTTGGAATGCCAGCTGGTTGTCAGATAATTCAACTCAATTTGATGCTGTCAACCCAGAGTTACATCAGATTCCACAGTTTAAGGGCTCAGTCCTATAAGACTGCACACTCACCCAACCTCACCTCAACTTCAGATGCCAGTTACAAGCCCAGGCTGTTACCTGTACTTCTGACTGAGTGACTGTAAACCAGAGGTTCCCACAACCTCCTCCTTGGGTTTGATTAATTTGCTAGAGTGGCTCACAAAACTCAGAGAAACATTTACTAGATCACCAGTTTATTATAAAAAGATATAACTCAAGAACAGCCTGATGGAAGTGGTTCAGAGGGAAAGGTATGTGAGAAGGGGCACAGAGCTTTCAAGCCATCTCCAGGTGCACCAGTCTCCAAACAGTCCTTGTCATTGCCAATCTGGAAGCTCTCTGAAACTCATTCTATTGGGATTTTTATGGAGGCTCCCTCACGTAGGCATGATCAATTATTAACTCAGTTTCTAGCCCCTCTCCCCTCTCTGGAGGATAAGGGGTAGGACTAAAAATTCCAAGCTTCTAATCGGGGCTTGGTCTTTCTGGTAACCAGCCCCCATCCAGGAGCCATCCAGGAGCCCACCCAGAGTTGCCTCAATATAACAAATGATTCTCCTAGTGTTCTTATCACTTAGGAAATTACAAGGGTTTTAGGAGCTCTGTGCCAGGAACTGGAGACAGAGATCCATAAATATATTTTCTATTATTTCAGAACCCACAGGTAGAATTTCTAGATCAAATGGTAATTCTATTTTTCATTTTTGAACGAACTGCCATACTGTTTTCCACAGTTTTATATTCCTACCATCCAAGCACAAGGGTTCCAATTTTTCAAAATCCTTGCCAACACTCGTTATTTTCTGATTTTGTGATAGTAAAACTATTTTAATGTGTGTGAAGAGGTATCTCAATGTGGTTTTATTTTGTATTTTCCTGATACTTAGTGATGGTGAGCATCTTTTCACGTGTTTACTGGCCATTTTATATCTTTGGAGAAATGTCTATTCAAGTCCTTTGTGCATTTTTAAATTGGGTTTTTTTTTATTGTTGAGTTGTGGGTGTTCTTTATATATTCTAGATATTAATCCCTTATCAGATATGTGATTTGCAAATATTTTCAACCATTCTGTGGGTTGCCTTTTTACTTTGTTAATAGTATCTTGTGATACAGAAAACTTTTGCATTTTGATGAAGTCCAATTTGTTGTTTTTTTGTTGTTGCTTATGTCTTTGGTGTCAGATGAAAGAAATCATTGTTGGCAATGGCATTTGGACCCAATGACATGCAGCTTTTACCCTGTGTTTTCTTCTAAAGATTTTATAGCTTCAACTCTAATATTAGATCTTTGACCCATTTCGAGTTAATTTTTGTATATGGTGTAAGGTAAGTGTCCAATCTCCTTCTTTTGCATGTGGTCATCTAGTTTTCCCAGCACTATTTGTTGAAAAACTTATCCTTTCTCCAGTGAATGGTCTTTGCACCCTTGTCAAAAATCATTTGACCATATATGCAAAGGTTTATTTCTGGGCTCTCTATACTATTTCATTAGTATATTGTGTGTATTTATGCCAGTACCACACTGTTTTGATTACTTTGTAGTAAGTTTTGAAATCATGAAGTGTGACTTCTCTAACTTTGTTCTTCTTTTTCTACATTGTTTTGGCTATTTAGGGTCCCTTGAGAGTCCACATGAATTTTAGGATAGATTTTTCTATTTTTGCAAAAAACATCATTGGAATTTTTACCTCCTTGAGTGAGTTTATTCTTAAGTATTTTTCTCTTTTTGATGATATTGTAAATAAAAATGTAAAGTTTGTAAATTTCTTTTTCAGATTACTTATTATTAATGTATAGAAGAACAACTAATTTTTGCATGTTGATTTTGTGTCCTACTAGTCTGCAGAATTTATCAGTTCTAACAATTTTTTTGTGGAATTTTTAGGGGTTTCAACATATAAGATATTATTTGTAAACAAATGTAATATTACTTCTTCCCTTCCAATTTGGATGCTATTGCTTTCTTTTTCTTGCCTAATTGCTTTGGCTAGAACATCTAATACCGTGTTGAATAGAAGTGGTGACAGTGGGCATTCTTGCCTTTTTCCTGATCTTAGAGGAAAAGCTTTCAGTCTTTCACCCTTGAATACGATGTTCTCTGTGTATTTCTATATCTGGCTTTTATTATGTTGAAGTAGCTTCCTTTTACTCTGAGAGTTTTCTAGTGTTTTTAACATGAAAACATGTTTAGTTTTGTTAAGTCTTTTTCTGCATCCATTGAGATGATCCTGTGTTTTTTTTCCTCATTCTGTTAATGTGGTTTATTACGTTGATTCATTTTCATATATTGAAACATCCTTGTATTCCAGAAATAAATCCCACTTATAAATCCCACTTAAAAATGATGTATAATCCTTTTAATATGCTGCTGAATCTGGTTAGTTATTATTTTATTGAGGATTTTTGTATCAATATTCATCAAAGATACTGACTTGTAGTTTTCTTTTCTCTTAGTGTCTTTGGCTTTCATATCAGGGTAGTACTAACTCCATAGGATGACTTTAGAAGTATTCTCTCCTCTTCAACTTTTTGAAAGAGTTTGAAAAGAATTGGTGGTAGCTAATTAAAAAAAGGCTTTGGGCCCACAAACAAATTCAGCATAAAATAAATACAAATAAATATTTTTTTTAAATGTGAAAAAGACTTTTTCTTAAAAAAGATTAAAAATTAAGCAAGTGCATCCCTTATCACTTTATTTCTAAAAGCGTTTTTTAACCTAATAGTAAGCAGAAACAAATCATTAAAATTAAAATGACTCAAGTCTTAATTTTCTTCATTGTAAATTTTCTGACAGAAGTATATGGTGCCATCATGTACGACATCTTTTATGAAAAAATGGTCATTTTTTGTAGTATTTGAGAATATTATGAATTTCCCCAGTGGCCTTTGACAATACTCTGATATGCAAAGCTATCTTTTCAACATTTATGTCTTATTATTGTCCTTACCAAATTAAAAAATTTTGTCAGGTGCTAATTAATCAACTACTTTTCATATGATTCAGGTTCTCCGCCACCAACTTCCATAACCATCAGGATATTCTACAACTTCTGCAAGATTAACAATTTTACCATACACTGTATTTGTCTCACGTGGTTTAAAACATCCAGAAATCATTGATAAACTGACCCTGCCCAAACTAAAGCATGGTGAGTTATAAAAGATGGTAACTGTTAAGTGGGGAGGGATTGCAGGTTGAACTTAATTTTATAAGTGGTCAATTTATTACAGTATATTGTTCTATTATCTATTTCACTTCTTTTTTTAAAAAAGTGATATTTGAGGGCACTTAGATAATAAAAAGTTGAGAAGATAAGGAACTGATGTACTCTGTAAGCTTGAAATGTTTTCAAGCATAAGATACAATAAGAACTAAAACTAAGAAATGGCAGAGGAAATAGAGATAGGAGGATGAAATTGCAAAACTGAATCTATAATAATATCTCAATGGCTAGCGCTGTGGTGCCAAGAAGGTGGTGAAGTCAAAGAATTCGTAAAGATGATAATAGACTGCAAAGAAAAAAAGACTGAAATTTTTGTAGAGAGAATTTTTACAGACATATTACAGATAGAGAACAGGGAAGAGAAGTTGGAGTGAGAGACTATCTTCTTCTTAAATTACTTCCACTGTAGAGAACAAAAAACCAATTTGCTGAAATCTTTATTCCCTTCTATGACCCTGTGGAAGATCAAGATTTGGCCACCCTGAAATCTATCTCTTTACCTTGGTTGTTTTCTCTGAGGGCATTTGACCTCCCCCACTAACTGCCTAAAGAATTTAAAACAAAACATCTGTTTCAGGAAGGAGTTATTATCATGATGGCTGTAAATATAATGTACAATAGATGTTACAATAGAAAAGGCACCAAAAAGCCCATCTTATCAGAAGTTCTGTCTCTGGCCATATTCTTTGTATGGCCCTGCAAGGAGTTGCCAGACAGACATTTACATTTATAAGGGAAATCTCCATTTGTAAAGGTATCTGCCTCTCTGTATTGGGAAGAGGGGGAATGACCTCATTTCTAGAAACTTATCAATGTTAAAGGTGAGGCCTTAAATCTGCATAATAACCTCACCCTTGTTTACTGTGCTTTAGTGGTAATCTCCTGTAACTGACTCCCCCCACCCCCAACATCCTCCTCTGTCATTGGCTGAACATGATATTTAAGACGAGAATTCTGCTATTGTGTTGAGAAACGCAGTGTCCCTGTTTTCTCCCATGCATACGTGTTATAATGTCACATCCCTCCTTTTGCATCCCCGGGGAACAGGACAAATAAGCTCATCTGAAACCTCAACTGCCCAGCCTATGAAATAAGGCTGGCCACCCGTTCTCACAGAGGAGCCAACTGGAGGTAGGATTTTTGGTTCTGAATTCAGCTAAACATCTTCAAAGAATTATATCTGGCCTTCCTTATCCAGGGCTATCAGTGAAGGGCTGGCTGGCTTTTAGAGAAGACCAATTCACAGTCAGCTTAGACATTTTCTGTTGGGCTCTCTAGAGAAGGCTGTCGGGCTTGTCAATAAGAGTTTATATCTATGTGGGTTATATATTTTTATTTTATTCAGAGATTTATGAAGAAATTTACATGGTAAGTATTACTTATTATTGTGGGAGATCAAGATTTGGCCACCCTGAAATCTATCTCTTTACCTTGGTTGTTTTCTCTAGGGACATTTGACCTCCCACACTAACTGCCTAAAGAATTTGACATGGTGGCTCCTTCCTGGAACAGATCTATCATGATGGCTGTAAAGATAACGTAGGGTAAATGTTACAATAGGAAAGGCACCAACAAGCCCCTCTTATCAGATGTTCTGTCTCTCTGGCCACATTCTCTGGATGACTCTGCGAAAAGTTGCCAGACAATCATTTACATTTATAAGAGGAATCTCCATTTATAAAGGTATCTTCCTCTCTGTTTGGAGAAGAGAGGGGGATGAGCTCATTTCTAGTGACTTATCAATGTGGAAGGTGAGGCCTTGAGCTATATAATAAACCTTACTCTTGTTTACTGTGCTTTAGTGGTAATCTCCTATAACTGACTCCCCCCACCCCCCAAATCCTCCTTTGTCATTGGCTGAAAATGATATTTAAGACGAGAATTTCTGCTATTGTGTTGAGAAACGCAGTGTCCCTGCTTTCTCCCATGTGTACATGTTACTAAACTTGGTATTATTTTCTCCTGCTAACCTGTCTTGTTGATTATTTGGCCAGCCAGAAGAACCTTAAGGGAAAGGGTAGAGGGAGATTCACTCTCTTCCCCCTACATTATCAAGAAAAATGGTTGTCTATTCTCAGGTCATTTAAGCAAAATCCTCCTCTCAGGGTCCACCCATAGACAAAGCCCAGATTTAATCTCCAAGCGTCTGCCAGGCATTCTGTGGTCAGTGGGAAGCTCTCAAGTTGGCAGCCTGTTCTCTTGTGTCCTTTGCTGGTACTTAATGTTCCATCTCTTCAAGGTACAACTAGACAGAGGCTCAAAGGACTTGACATTGGAGAAATGTACTTTACATTCTCTTTCGACTGCTACACTTTTCCAAAAGACTCTCAGCATTTCCAGTAATTGTGCAGCAGTTTACCCAACACTAAGATTCTCACTATAAAAATTAAAATAAATAAATTTTGGAAAGGAAAAAAGTGATCTTTGCAATTTGGTACAGAATCTATATAATGGGTGCATCCTTATAAATGGAGGAAAAATAACAAATTTAACTATTTTGATTAGTTAACACTGTAAGTAATATACTTTATATATTACTAATTTTGAGATTATTTGTATTTAAAAATACTGTTTCAATCCCCTAAATCATTGTAAGTGGTAGAGTCTGCCATCTGCTTCGGCTGAGCAGTTATATACAACAAGTCAGCCAAAATTCCTCCATTCCTGTATAATCCTATATGTGGGTGGATAGTGTGGGTGGTTAGTTCTTATAGATTGTTTGAACACGTGCATATCACAAAATACAATTGGCCATTAAAAATTAAAATGTTCACCAAATACAAGATTATCTGATTCCCAGAAAAAGAAAACATTACTGTAACATTAAGGCCAAAACTATCAAAAAGGAAGCCAAGATACAGTCAAGTAAAGCTTTTGCTGAAAAGTTAATTGGCTCATCTTTGAAACTTTGTCATGTTTATTATGTAAGCAAGATACTTTCAGAGCCTAGAATATAGAGAGTGCTTATTGGTAAGTTAACATTGTGATCATTTATTTTGTAAATGTTAATATGAGAGATGTAATTCATTTTCTACTATATTCAGATTTTCAAGTTCTGCTAAATCTAAGGCCACATTACTGGCAAGTTGGGATACCTCTAGACATCTGAAAAATATGAGTCCTACACAGAAGCTTATACATTCTCTATTCATCAGATTCTAAATTCTAAAACATTCTAAGGTTTTGGAACAAACCAATGGCATTCCAAATTTACAGTAAGGGTGCACGTGCAATACATGATCGTATAGGAAGAGACATCCAGATTTTAAATAAAGGAGATTGTGGACAAAAATAAAATATATTTTCACATCTGAAAGGGGATTTCAAGAAAGAAGGGACTCTCAGAACATGTGGTAAGTGGTAAATAAGTTACCAAAGGGTCTCTAAAAGAGAACATATTGTGGAAAAAAGACCTTAAACGCAGATAGCTAAAACGGCATCTCTGGAATCCTTACAGTGAAACAGACGCTGAACTACTTTTGCCTAAAATTTAAAATGCATCTTATCCTCTAAACAAATACCACGTCCCTGCCATGCAGCTTACCTGGGCATGGTGACGTGTTTGAATCATTTTCTAATTCATTGGCCCTTAAACTTGATGGGCACCAGAAGCACCTGGAGCCCTTGTTGAAACCCAGATTGCCAGGCCCCACCCCAGAGTTTCCAGTTCTGCAGGTCTGCAGCAGCACATGAGAATTTGCATTTCTACCCAGTTCCCAGGTGATGCTGATGCTGCTGGTCCACGGACCCCACTTTGAGATCCACAGCCTAACTTACACCCTATATATGGTTACCAAATCCATTATTTCATCCTTTGGCTTCTACTTTTCCTTTATCACATCAGCACCTTAGCTCCGAATCTCCTCACCTAACAATGGGAATACTTGGAGAATTTAACAGCTGGTCCTCCTTTCCGGCTCAGTTCTCCCTCTTCCTCTCAATACTACAATCTCTTGCCAGGTAATTGTTCCTTAAACATCAGTTCATCATAGATCTTCCTTGCTCAAAATCTCATGGCTCTTATGCTGAGCACAAGACATTTTAAATTGTCTACTTAGCTCATAAGGTCTGTAATAGCCTGTAGAATATGGACACCCTGTTCCCTGCCCTGCCTACTATAAAGGAGTATGTGAGGATTACATGAGATACAGTCAGTTCTCGTTATGCAGTGTGACATTCTATAAAGTCACTGTGAACAGTGAATTGGTGAATATGACCCACTGCTACTACAGGAAATGCAGGGTTAGGTTGCTGCGAGCCTTAGTTACATTTTCTTCAATTGATCAATACATAACCTTATTTTCTGTGTGTTTCTCTTTAAAGTCACCTTATTTAAGATATATTGTTGATATATTAACATTGAACTCACACCAACAGCACTGTACCTCCTGTCTGAAAGAAGCTTGTTGAACACACATACTTTCTCTGTAAAGGCACAGCCTCTTGCCCTGAGGAACACCAGGCAGCATTGCAGCACTACACATGGGGGACATATTAAACAGCAAAGTCACCAACACAAAGCACAAAAAGATAAGAAATGAGGCACTAAATAGACTGCAAGAAGGACATTTGTTTACAGTATGAGCTGAAACGAGGGCAGAGCGTCACCTGGTTCCCCCTCAGCTGGGAACGTGCACGTCCAGTGAATCAAATTTTTCACCACTTTGTGCATATCTGCAAATGGACATGAAAGCCCTGTGGGTGTTTATTCGGAGGCTGCCAGTACATTTTAGCTAGTGGGCAAGTGTGCAAACATGGAATCCACAAATAATGAGGATCAACTATATTATGAAAGCATCCTTTCAAAACCAGAGTATTGATCAGATATAAGAGCAATAATGATAACATAACAGCTAACATTTAAGTGCCTACTATGTGCCAGCAGCTCTTCTAAGTACTGTACATAAGTTAATGCATTTAAATCTCACTAAAACCCTATGAGACAGGAGTAATCATTAGCCGCATTTTATAGATGAGGAAACTAAGGCTCAGAGAGTAAATACTTTGCACAGGTTCCCCAGTTAAAAGTGGAATAACTGGGATTGGTACCCAGACAAACTGGTCAAAGGTCACAGCCTCAACCACTATGATAGAAATGTGAGCAGATTTTCTACCACTCCCTGAAAAGCCCCTTCTGCTCCAGTCAGTGTAGTCTCCCACATACTTATTCACTCATCAAACATTTTCTGAATGCCCCAAAGGTGTGAGGTACTGTGTTTAGATACTGGAGGGACAAATAGAATGTCAATGCATATAATCCATAACCAATCTATAAATCAAAATTGAAGTGAGTTTATGATAAGCCAAACTTTGAGGGTCATATAGCCCAGGAGAGTCCTTTCACGAAGAAATGGAGCACTCCAAAGAAGTGGGGTGTACAGAGTGGTTATATACCATCAAAGAGCACGTATCACATGTGATTGCAATGTCCCTTTTACAGTAGTCATGACGTTGACCTCTCGGAATGTCAATTGATGGACACAGTGGGTATCAAGTCTGCTGTCTCCATGGGCGTGGCTGTTGTCTGGAGTTGGGTCATCACAGGATGAGAGCAGCAATCAAATTCTAGCCTAGGGAGAAATGCTTATCCTTAAGGAAATGCCAATGTGGGGGAAGTTGCATTTACATCTTAAGGGCGTTGCTTTTGTCTTTGGGACATGTTAATTGCTTAAAGCAGATATACAATGGATGAACAGAGGCTACAGGCCCCTTTTGGAAAAAAAAAAAAAAAAACAAGGTCAGGCCCAGTTAGTTTTACACTAAATGGCTTCCTCATATGCTCCAATATATCCTATTGCTTGCCATTTATTTATCAAGAAGTAGGATAGTCTCAGCTTTAAGGAGCTCACTGTTTATGAGACATGAATAAAACAACAGTTATGGAAAAGTAGATAAGTACAGGGTCCCAGAGTGGGGACATAAAAAGGGGTCTCTGGATGGAGACCTCTCAGGTAAAGTGTCCAAGAGGAAGGAACATTTGACATGAGTTTAGATTAAGAAATAGGAATTAAGTTGATCAAAAAAGTGGGTGGAGGACAGAAGAAACACATATAAAAATACAGATATAAAGGATGCTAAAGATTTCAGAAAATGCTATTTTTAAGGCTGGAACAAAGCGAACATGTAGGAGACAGTGGGTGATGAGGCTCAAGATGAGGACAGCAAGGCAAAGCCTTCGTGTCCAGCTCTTGAGTCTGAATGTTCTCTCAGATGCTCTGAGCAGTCATTGAAGGAGTCTAAGCAGATGTCAGATTTAAGCAAATTTGGATTCTAGGAGGTAACTCTGGAGGCATTGTGGAGGAACGATTAGAAGAAATTAAGACTGGAAGTAAAGGGACCTGTTGGGAGACTAGGCTGCGATCCAGATAAGATAGGCCTTGGCTCAGGCGGGGGGTCTGCAGGTGGAGGAAGCCAGGAGGTGGAAAGCAGTGCTGGGCTCCTGCAGGAGGAAACTAAGCTGCCTCTCAGTCACGGGAAGACTGTGTCTGTCATGGCCTCCCCACCCCCATGCCCAAATGCCATGTTCCTTTCTATGCCTGTACCTTTCCCCTCTTCCCCCATCTGAAATCCTCACTCTTTCTTCCTTCCACCTGCCCAAAAGTGGTCCCTTTGAGGACTTGATCTAGTTCACCTCTCCTAAGAAGCTGTCCTTAATTACAATTTCTGGATAACATTCCCATTTTTTTAAGTTCTATAATACAACATACACTAATACCTTGGTAGAATCTAATTACATCTTGCAAACCATTTCATGTACGTGGAGGAGCTTGGAACCTTATAATTCTTTGTATTTCCCTCAATACCTACCACAGATACCTTGCATATATAGGTCAATAGATGTCCAGTAAAGTTCAATAAAGAAGCACCCTTTATTAGCTAAAAACTTTTATGAGCTCAGTTATTCCTTTAGATCAGCTGCTTGAACCATTTGTTTTTCTCCACAGGTCAACAGTGTTGCCCAGAACAAATGAATTTTACACCTTCTCAAACTCAATAGAGCAAAGATGGAACTTCATTCCCCCTGCAAGCCTTACTGCCCTAGAGAAAAGCAAAAACAACGTGTGACGTCTAATTTTTCCTCCACATTCTCATCTCAAATTGCAACTGTTTTCCAAATGTTAACTGGTTTTCATTCTTAAAACTGACAGAAAAATTTCTCATTATTTCCTTTTCTTTTTTTTTTTTTTGTGTGAGGAAGATCAGCCCTGAGCTAACTTCTGATGCCAATCTTCCTCTTTTTGCTGAGGAAGATTGGCCCTGGGTTAACATCTGTGCCCATCTTCCTCTCCTTTATATTGGATGTTACCACAGCATGGCTTGACAAGGGGTGCATCGGTGCACGCCAGGATCTGAACACTTGAACCTGGGATCTCCGTAGCGGAGCGCGTGCACTTACCCGCTGTGCCACAGGGCTGGCCCCTCTCTTTATTTCTAAAGCTGAAATGTCTAAATCATTCTCTGGGCTAGTTGGAGTTTCTATAAAATGAAAATATACGTTCCAGAATAATCCTTAACTTTCCAGAATAATCCTTAATATATTATGGTAAACACCTTGGCAAAATGTCACTGATTTTCAATGTCAGTGCCTCTACAAGGGTATCCTCGCATTGTTTCCCTTCCAACCACCTCTCACTGTGCCCCTCCCCAGGCTCATGGGCTCAAAGTGTTTACTGAGCACTAAGAATGATCAGAGTCTGAGGGAGACTTCAAGGATGACAAAGCCATGTTTTCTGACCCCAATCATCTCTCTCCATCTCTCCTTTAACCTCTATTTTTCTTATTCTGGTTCCTATTTTAGTTGTTTACTTGTCCTGTGAATTGATGTTTTGTGGTTTATAATTACTATGTAAATTCATATTACTTTTTGCCTTAGAGTTTAGAAAGAACTTACATTAAACAATGTTTTTTCTCAGCCCTTTGATGTGTCTAATATCTTCCAATGCAATTCAAGTGGCTTCTTGTTTTTACATCTCCATAATTATTCCTTCAGAATTATGTTCACCCCACACTTGTGATCTGACCAATGCTGCTTCACTCTTTAAACTTTTCTATGCCGAGACTCACGGGAGGAATCCCTCAAGCACCATCAACTAGGCGAACCCACATTCCTCACATCTGTTTCCTTGATTTGTTCCTAAATAAAGATGTTTCTTTTTTGTGTGTGTGAGCAAGATCAGCACTCAGCTAACATCCATGCTAATCCTGCTCTTTTTCTTTTGCTGAGGAAGACCAGCTCTGAGCTAACATCTATTGCCAATCCTCCTCCTTTTTTTTTCCCCAAGCCCCAGTAGATAGTTGTATGTCATAGTTGCACATCCTTCTAGGTGCTGTATGTGGGACTTGGCCTCAGCATGGCCAGAGAAGCGGTACGTCAGTGCGCACCCGGGATCTGAACCCGAGCTGCCAGTAGCTAAGCGTACGCACTTAACCGCTAAGCCACGAGGCCGGCCCAAGATGTTTCTGAAAATAATAATGAATTGTATAAAAAGCACTATCACAGATACCTTCAAGAGAACAAATGGAAAAGAATATTCAATTCCTCAGATAAGTTTGCAATCAAATGTGGCATTGAGGGGACGAGGGGGCACTGATCAGAGCAGGATCCTAAGAGAAGAGTTTTAAATCAATTTCAAATGAGGTTAAAACTGGAATGAGATAATATTTTACCAGTTAGCTGAAATCATAAGCATTTTCCTGACCTTTGAGAGTTTATTTGCATATAAACTCTACATGTGGGGTAAGAGAGTGCTGATATTGTTTAATTTCTTTTTATTATTCAGCACTTTGTAATAGATGTGGCTATTCACAATGAATAAACATCATAATGTGGAGAGACTCAACTTTCAACTGCCTGATATCATCAATTCTTACACAAAGCTAGAGTTTTAAAGATTAAATTTCATTCTAGTTACCTGTCAACTAGTCCATTTATATCAGAAAGATGCTGAGTTTTATAAAAATACTTCAAAACACAAATTTTATATGTAATTTCAAAAGCAAAAAATGAGGTAAAAACTGGGTGGTAACCCGTTTTGCTACCATATATTAATCTTTAACATGGGAGCAAACATTTTTAGAGAATATAATTGATATTTGCCTATTTGTATATTGTAGAATGTTATTTACAGTTTTAATAGTTTTTCAAATACCAGAGAATAAAAAACAGAATTGTTTCAGTTTTATGAAATAGTTTTTCAGACATAGCAGATTTTCACAGCATATTACTTGAAAATAAAATAATCAGTTAGTGAGGTTTAAGCAATGTGGTTTTATTTTAAACTTGTTCCTTCCATAGGAGCATCAATAAAAGCCCTCCAGGAGTGGCTGATGCTCTTTCCCTCCACACGAGCACCAGCTGCGTTTGCTTTAAGCATCAGACTCTCGGGCAACACCATAGCCCTCAACTCCGTTTAGTTGAGAAAAGGCTTTATGAGTCGTGTGTTTTTTCTAGGGGTATGGAGCTCCCAGACTTATTAACTACAGGGAGAAAGTAAAAGTCAGAACACATTCAATAAACTCCAGTGTGCTCAGGTGAGAGGATAGGTGCCTGAACTCACATCTGAAGAAGAACTTAGAGGATGCTTTCTCACTCTGCTTCGTGCCTCTGACTAAGCTGTCCTGGACTTCCCCGTTACGGCCACAGAATAACACAGGCAGCCTTGATGGACCAGAAATCCTCCTATGTCCATCATTTGTACAGAGTAAACTGGCTTAAGACCACTCGTTTCCTGCTACAGTGGTAATTTACAGACATACAGAACTGCCATCTAGTGACTAAGAAGAAAACAGCAAGGTGCTTTACATGGAAAGTGAAATTGTGAGTTTTTTAAAAAAGAACAGTGCAGCACTAAAGTTGGTAAAGTTCACACAACGTGACGCACGAAAGTTATAGTAAAACTGAAAAATGTGTAGGTGAATTAATCAGTTGTTCTCTCTGCCTCTAAAACATGTCTTGACATCTGACTCATAAATAGTTTAAATATAATAGGATAACTTTGGAAACAAACTTCTCATCTCATCTCATCCAATGCTGTTGGCAGAAACTGGTATTAAATAGCCAGATGGTGAGTACCCATGTTGAAGCACCATTTTTATCACAGTGGAGAGAATAGAGGCATAAACCCAACAAATTGATGTTCAGATCTTCCCTCTTACCCTTGATCAATTTTGTAAACATGGTCTTATTTTGTTTGTGAGGAAGATCAGCCCTGTGTTAATTCTGCCAATCCTCATCTTTTTTTGCTGAGGAAGACTGGCGCTGGGCTAACATCCATGCCCATCTTCCTCCACTTTATACAGGATGCCACCACAGCATGCCTTGCCAAGCGGTGCGTAGGCGCGCGCCCAGGATCCGAACCGGCGAACTCCGAGCCGGCACAGTGGAGCGAGCACACTTAACTGCTTGCGCCACCGGGCAGGCCCCTAAACATGGTTTTCTTTATCAGTTAAATATGAATTATAACAGTTACTTTAAAGGATTACTGTAAGAATTGCATGAGGTAATACAGTAAAGGGACGGGTGTAGAGTGATAGTTAATTCTCCTGCCTTGTCTCTCTTCTATGAAACATACACAAATCATTCAAGGAGAGAACTCGTCTATACAATAAACTTATGACAAAGAGTCAATGGCTCCAGAAGTAAGGGCCACCATTGTTGAGGGCTTAACCTCAACTGCTTCCAAATACTGTTAACTTTCAATTAATTTTATGTATTTTATGTCTTCCAGACACTTCACTGGCTAGAAGGAATGGAGAAGGTGTGAAAATTAAATTGATGTATTTCACCCTTGAATGTCCAAGCTGTAACATCAGGTGTTTTAAATCACCTAGTTTTCTGTTTATTATTATATATTTTACCATGGTTCACAGCCTGAAAAAATAGAAAATCATAATTTTACACACATGAATATATATCTTGACTATTACAGCTGGAATCTTAATGTATAGAGCAATGTTGTACATGTTTTGTCCTTGTTGATAGTACAGAATACTTTGGTCCAGGTTTTCTTTGGCATTATCATATATAATGAAGAACTCAGTAACATATGCCCTGGAGATAAGGATTTAGAAAAATCTAACATGCTATCCTAGTCATGTCTCAAAAAAAATGCTATAAAAATAATGAGAGGCTACTTTGAAGGCGCTATTTTTCTTAATTATTTCCAACTTTATGTCCCTTTACCTGTTTTTAATCATTCTGCATCTTATTTGCTATTGGCTAATCATCTCAAGATAATTAGTAACCCTCAGCTGAGTCCACCATGCCTCTTCAAGTGCCCCAGGCTGATGTCGGTCTCAGCTCTGAAAAAAGAACCTGGGAAAACCTGTTTTGTGGCACTATCCTTAAGGATATCTTTACTCTTACAATAATAGCTATATTTTTGAAAGGCACCAGAGGATTATAAAATCAAGTACTCGACCAATGTCGTATCCTCATTTTCCCTCCAGGGGGAGCACAAATTTCATGTGTAATGCAGGGGTGCTGCTTTATTGGTTTTTCCTTTCAAGATATTTTATTGCTTGTAAAACATGTCAATGTAAATAATCCATAATCAATCTATAAATCAAAATTGGGGTGAGTTTATTATGAGCCAACATTGGGGACCATGGCCCTGGGCCTTCCTTCCCTAAGGAAGGAATGGCACCGCAGAAGTGGAGTGTACAGAGCGGTTATATACTGTGAAAGAGCATGTATCACATGAGATTGCAATGTCCCTTTTACAATAACCACAAGATCGCCCTGCCAGGTTGCCCTGCCAGAATAGCTATTGATGGACACAGTGGGGAGGGCGTGGCTGGTGTCAGGTCTGTTGTCTTGAGCTGGGCGGTCACAGGATGACTGCAGCAGTCAAATCCCAGCCTAGGGAGAAATGCTATCCTTAAGAAAATGCCAAGGAGGGGGAAGTTGCATCCTTGTCTTAAGGGCATTTACTCTTCTCTTTGGGACATGGCAAAGCAGATACACAATGCAGGTGACAGGCCCTTCTGGAAAAAGAAACCCAGGCTGAATTAGTTTTACCCCAAACGGCTTCCTCATATGCTCCAATATATCCTATTGCTTGCCATTTATTTATCATTTTCCCTTTTTGATCTATAATATTTTGATAGAAAGCATTGATGATCAAAATATTGTCCCTTGGCGCCAGGGTGGTTGCTGCCTGCCCTAGGTCCATCATGTCCCTCGGTGCCAGGCTTTTACTTCATTTATTTGCCCAGTTGTCCCCCTTGGGGGGAATTAATTGGATATAGTGGACAAGCAAAGAGGTATACATATATTAATAGAGGAAGCATTTCATGGGTTTTGGATTAATTTTAGGTTGTTGCACAAACATTGTGTATGTGCTTTTTATGACTCCTTGTATTTACGCTATTCACAATTATAGAACAAGTACAATAACAATGATAATAATTTAACATCTTTGAAAAGATTATTTTAAAATGAGTTCTTAGGTGTGGTCCTTATCAAAAAACGAAGTTTATCCTAGGTTATAAGATCAATCGGCCACCTCAAGTTTCATTACTCCAGCTTACATGACAGTCTCACAGCACTGAGTAAAGAAAACAGCAATTAGTTTAAGTATTATGACTAGTACAAGAATTCCAGGAAGTAATAGAAATAGGAATTGCAATCCAGATGGAAAAAGGGAACCAATACCAGAAGGGAGCCAACCAAACAACTCAAGACTGAACGCAGGATTGCTTAAGGCATTCAGCTGCTTTTTCATGGGCTTTAGCAGAGACGACACATTGGAAGACTCGTCAGGTATGAAAACAGAGCATTCAGTTTGAATGATTGTACACGTACCACCTTGGGATGTAGTTAAAATATCTAAGGCCATTCTATTTTGAAGGACAGTCTTTTTATTAAAGACATTTTAGTATTTAATAAGGCAATTCTTGCTTCACTGTCATTAAGGGCTTCCGTATGTAATGTGACATCCTTTAGCCCTAAAAAAGGAACAAATATAGCTAGCTGCTCGGTGGTCATACCAGGGGAACACTGAATGAGCCCACTTGGCCTTAAGCAGAGGAATGTTGGCAGCAGTTTTCACTGTGAATACTTCCCTGCATTTAAGGGAAGGTCGGTTGCAGTGTTTTAGCCATCAGGCCAGCAGTCAAGGCCAGAGATTTGTTCTATATAACCATTAAGTTATATTAGGAGCCACCCGATAGATGCCTGGACATTAAGACAAGTCTGTTCCAAATCCTTAAGTATGATAGTATTCTGAAAATCTTAAATGTAACAATTATAAAATAGGTATACGGTTTAAGCATAACAAAGGTTTAAATGAGTGGATTTAAGGTTGGGAATACAGGCCTGGTCCGGAGTCTTGAGACAGCTGTCTACAAGCGATGTTGTCTTCTTCTCATCCTGGTTTGGAGATATTCGTATTGGCCAGATGAAGTCAGGTTTCAGAAATAGGAACTGTAACGCGCTCAGATGCAAAAGCCTCTTTTTAAAACAAGAAATGTGAATCCATGAGTCTATGTCTTTTGATTCTGCAGCGCACGAACTGGTTAAAAGTACCTGGTATGGTCTATTCCAATAGGGCTGTAGAGTCTTTTATTTGATGTCTTCTCTGATAAATAAATTTTCTAGGTTTTCATCCGTAAGGTCTGGGAGGGATCTGTAAAAAGAATCGGCTACCGACTTGTCATGTGTATATATTTTTAAGTGTCTCAATGAGACCTTGGCAGTAATTAAGATATTTTCTTTAAGCAAAGTTGATTCATACATTTCTTTATCTAATTGCATAGGCTGTCCAGTTATTATCTCAAAAGGAGATAGCCGATGTTTAGCAAAGGGCGTGGATCTAAGATTGAGGAGCAGTAGTGGAAGAGCTTTCAGCCATGAGATGAAATGTTCCTGAAACCTTCGCCAATTGAGTTTTGATTGTGCCGTTAGTTCTTTCCACCAATCCTGAGGATTGGGAATGTTAAGCGCAGTGGAAATGCTGTATCATTGGCCCAATATTACAAATAGACTAATTATTTGTCCAGTGAAATGAGTTCCCTGGCCACTATGTAACTCAGCAGGAATTTTCCAGACAGGAATTATTCTCTCTGATAGTAATTTACCTACTATTAGAGCCATTGCTCTTCTGCAAGGAAAGGCCTCAACCCAATGTGAGAACATGCAGTCATTACAAGATGTATTTATCCTTGAGATGGTGGCATTTGGACACAGTCCGATTGCTATACCTCAAAGGGTCCCTTAATAAAGGGAAAGTGGCCTTGTGATTCATGTAGTAGTGTCCCTAGATGATATTTTGGGCATATAACACAATCAGTATAGCTTTATGAGCCGCTGTGGGAGAAGGTTTTTAAAAGCATTGGTCTTCCCACAAAATTATCTTTTCAGGTGCCCAATGGGTTAATTGGTGTATATGCTGGAGCAGTGGCAATTGTGCTCCAATAGATACTATGGGTTTTTTTTACTGGGTGCAAACCACATCTATGAGGGGGTGTGAAAAACTCCCCCTTTTGACTGCTATATCTGTTTCTCTTCTTCCGTGGCGATTTCTTTCAAGCCTGTGGAAAGAAGTCTTCTATTGGGTTAGCAGAGTTAATAGGAATTAGCAGGTGTGGGAGATCAAGATTTGGCCACCCTGAAATATATCTCTTTACCTCGATTGTTTTCTCTGATGGACATTTGACCTCCCCCAATAACTGCCTAAAGAATTTGACATAGTAACTCTTTACTGCAACAGATCTTCTATCTGATGGCTGTAATATAATGTAAAATAGATGTTACAATAGGAAAGACACCAACAAGCCCATCTTATCAGAAGTTCTGTCTCTCTGGCCACGTTGTCTGGATGGCCCTGCTGAGGAGTTGCCAGACCAACATTTACATTTATAAGGGAAATCTCCATTTGTAAATGTATCTCTCTCTCTGTATTGGGAACAGGGGGTATGACCTCATTTCTAGAAACTTGGAAGGTGGAAGGTGGAACATGGAAGGTGAGGCCTTAAATCTGCATAATAGCCTTACTCTTGTTTACAGTGCTTTAGTGGTGATCTCCTGTAACTGACTCCCCCCACTCCCAACATCCTCCTCTGTCTTTATGTAAAGACGCTATTTAAGATGAGAATTTCTGCTATTTTTTGAGAATCGCAGTGTCCCTGGTTTATCCCATGTATACATGTTATTAAACTTGGTATTATTTTCTCCTGCTAACCTGTCTTGTTAATTATTTGGCCAGCCATAAGAACCTTAAGGGAAAGGGCAGAGGGGGATTCTCCCTCTTCCCCCACACAGGCATTCTTGAGGGTAGACAGCATATCCAGCTTGGTAATATCTTGCTTATCACTTAAGTAAGACCCATCTGTAAACCAAATTAAATAGAATGCAGTCGTGGTCCTTCCTCTTGTAATGTTGGAAGCATAGTGAGTAATATTTACCTACACAGCATAACCTAAGAAGTTTTATCATTTACTTGACAATGCCTCTCGTGCAATTTAGCATAGCAAACTAGCCTAATTAGTTTAGTATCTCCCTCTTTATAGGAAGAGATAAAATTTTCTTGAGAATTGTCAGGGTCCTTTGAAAATTCTCAAAGAAAAAAGTTATAAGACAGACTTTAGGATATGAATTTTAGGGAGATTGTCAAAAATATAGAAGGGTTTTAAACACTTGGTCAGACAAGATCAAGGAGTTGCTGCTCTTGTCGCAGTGAAACCATGCTTAGTTAACAAACAACAGTTAAACAGTCAAAAACACCTTAATAGAGAGACCTCAGTCTTTTGAACATAGGAAATTACCTTAACAAAACAGATCTCTGTTCTTTAGATAAACTTAACTCAAAGGTAAAGAAAAATCTTTTTAAGTAATAACCTCTATCAAGAGTAGATTAAGAGTAGAATAGGGCCGGCCCTGTGGCTTAGCGATTGAGTGCGCAGACTCCACTGCTGGCGGCCCTGGTTCGGATCCCAGGCGCGCACCGACGCACTGCTTCTCCAGCCATGATGAGGCCACATCCCACATACAGCAACTAGAAGGATGTGCAACTATGACGTACAAGTATCTACTGGGGTTTTGGGGGAAGAAAAAAAAGAGTAGAATAAAATTATCCTTTTAAAAGGAAGAAGACCAAATTTGAATTTTGTACCAGCTTACTTTTGATATTAAAAATCATTTACTTAATCGGATTTAGTTTAATCTTAGCCAAGTTTTATACACTTGACCGTGTATAAAACTCCTCAGGGTTTCTCTTCAACAAACCTTCTATAACTTTTGTTTACATTCAGAATTTGTGCCATGCGCTCCTTTTTTTTCCTTCTAGTACTTTTCAGGGCAAATTTATCTTTCCTAACCAAACAAAAATATTTCCATTTTTCATATCTTCTTAATGAAAACACACATCTTACTCTCCTTGAATACAAACATATTTTTCTTAAGTTTTTAGTAGCTTAATCACATCTTAGAAATTTTTAACCCTTAGAAACCTTAATTTTTAAGTAAAAACTAAGTAAGCAATTATAAAGTTTCTTTTACAATAGCATTTTGTGGCTTGACAAATTTATATGGACACTTTTTATAATTTTTGGAAACATGTTACTTTATAGTACAATCCTTTAAATAAAACACAAGACATGTTTACCAATAGACCCAAAACACCTTTTAGTTTTTCTGTAATAAGCCAAAAGTAGATAAACCTATATTTAGCAATCAATGTCTAATATCTTATCTTATTTGGAAATGATCTAGATACTCAATGAATTTTTTTTTTCCTGAGGAAGATCAGCCCTGAGCTAACATCCATGCTAATCCTCCTCTTTTTGCTGAGCAAGACTGGCCCTGGGCTAACATCTGTGCCTATCTTCCTCTACTTTATATGGGACGCCGCCACACCATGGCTTGATGAGCAGTGCATCGGTGCGCTCCCGGGAGCCGAATCCAGGCCGCTAGCAGCGGAGCGTGCGCACTTAACTGCTACGCCATGGGGCTGGCCCCTCAATGAATTTTTATCATAAAATTTGGCAAAACCCTAAAGTTTTAAGTCACCAAAAAGACTTTAGAAGCTATATACACTATAACATATGATTATTGTCTAAAGATCACTTAATGCTCATTTTTTTCACATCTATTTAGTTATCTGTTCTCAAAAATTATTTAGATTGCCTACAAGACTTTATGAGACATTAGATAATATTAGTCAGTGATGGTGCTCAGATCAAGCTACCCCAGGAGACACCACTCTGGTATGCAGATTGTTTCGAGCTGAGGACAATAAGGACTCAGAAAACTCAGGAAGAATATTTGAGTTTCCCCTCCCAAACTTCCTAAAGAATTTTAAAAAAATATCTGTTTCAGGAAGGAATTATCATGATGGCTGTAAAGAAAATGTAGGATAGAGGTTACAATAGGAAAGGCACCAAGCCCCTTTTATCAAAAACTCTATTTCTCCCTGACCACATTATCTGTAGATGACCCTGAGAAGAGTTGTCAGGCAAACATTTGCATTTCTATCTCCATGTGAGCTGTCTTCTTGCCCTCTGAGGTCCCAGACCACTACCCAACCCCAACACCTTCCTCACCTTTAGCTACAATACTTAAGCAAGCAGCTTAGACAGAGGGACGAGTTGCTCATTTCTGAGTTTCTCCCATGTATACATGTTATTAAACTTGGTATTATTTTCTCCTGCTAACCTGTCTTGTTGATTATTTGGCCAGCCATAAGAACCTTAAGGGAAAGGGCAGAGGGAGACTCTCCCTCTCTCCCGACACCATCATTTATTATTTTTAAGACCAGTTTTGTAATAGAAATAACATCAGTTTATTTGACGAATAAAGGCTGCATATCTGCATTATATCCAATGCTGAAAACTAACAAGCTGAAATAAGCTTTTATTTACCAAAGATTATTTCATATCACGTTAACTGGAAAAACATTTGGATTTAGAAACAACTTTTGTAAGTGCTTACTTCAAGTTAATTGAATAGACATCTTGATTTTGACCAAACCCTCTGGAGCTAAAATATCATGCACATATAACATACATGAAAAGACACACACATAAAGAACAGACAAATGCAACAAAGATTTTATAGCCGCTGTTTTAGAAAATTTAGCAGTTTCTATCTGCAGAAAGCTTCTTAACCATTTTTTTCTTTCAGTCTTAGGCCCCCTGCTGTCTTAGCGCTTGCACAAGTCTCCTGGGTTCAGAGGCCAGGCCACCCAGCCGGGAACTGTCCAGCAAACTCAATTTCCCGATTCTCTTTTCTTTTATTTTGCTACAAAGTCTGAACAATTTCTAGGGACTGTGTAGCGGGTCAGGAGTGTACTGCTTGTGAGTGTTACTCGCTAAAGAAAGGTCGTAATCACTCTCTTACGTGCCTCTGTTTCTCCCGCCCGCAGTCTAGGTACTGCCATGGGGGTTTGGACCTCGGGTGACCAACCCTCCTGTGCGCGTCCCCGGACGAACCTGTGATTAATTAACATGAATGGTAGTGGAGCTCCCTATAGGAAGGACCGTTACACGTCGTGGGGTTCCCCTCTGACACCCCCGATGAGATTCTCAGTTGCCTGAGAATGCCCGAAAGGCCGGGAGGAGCAATGTCCCTTTTCTACGGAGCTGAACAGATTCAGTCTCTCATTTCTCTATCAAGCAGTTTTGTTCATACTTTATAAACATAATTCTTCCCAATTTTAAGCCATATTAATAAGTCACCCTGCCCCATTCACTCCAAAAGTGCCCCCTAGGCTCCCCAGGCCTATGAAATTCCCTTTACATTTCTCTTTCCTAGGAATTCCTCCTTAGGTTCCTCTGACCTAGGGAATGTACCAGTACCCCTTTAAGACACCTAGCCTTTAGCCTTGAAAACAGCTCAAATAAATTATTCTTAAAATAAAGTGGTCTAGGTTTCAGGAGAACTCACTGGGGTCGCCTGAAGAATGCAGTGATCTGGGGGGCACAATGAGCCCCTATTGGTACCCAATGCCAGTTCAGTGTAGATTCCAGGTGGTCTCTGGTGGGTTTCTCTGAAATTCTCCCATGACTACACCAACAAATGTCTATGTAAATAATCCGTAACCAATGTATAAATCAAACTTCGGGTGAATTTATTATGAGCCACCTTTTGAGGACCATGGCCCTGGGCCTTCCTTCCATAAGGAAGGAAGGGCACTGAAGAAGTGGGATGTACAGAGCGGTTATGTATCGTTGAAGAGCATGTATCACATAGGATTGTAATGTAACTTTTACATTAGCCACAAGATCACCATGCCAGGTTGCCCTGCCAGAATAGCTATTGATGGACACAACAGGGTGCAGGTCTGCTGTCTCCATGGGCTTGGCTGGTGACAGGTCTGTTGTCTGGAGCTGGGTGGTCACAGGACGAGTGCAGCAGTATAATCCCAGCTTAGGGAGAAATGCTTATCCTTAAGGCAATGCCAATGAGGGGGAAGCTGCATCCTATCTTAAGGGCATTTACTCTTCTCTTGGAGACATGGCAAAGCAGATACACAATGCAGGTGGCAGGCCCTTTTGGAAAAACAAACTCAGGCTGAATTAGATTTACCTCAAATGGCTTCCTCATATGCTCCAATATATCCTATTGCTTGCCATTTATTTATCAAGCTCAGGGCATGTCTTTCAAACAGAAATCATGGAGAATAGCATGAAGTAGTCACTTACCAACAGATGTCACTGTGGCAACAGAATATTAACAAGTGGCCATCAAATATAACCATTTTCCCAAATATTGTATTTCACTGAATTAATCAAAAAGGGATTCTTCTTTCTTATACTCACAAATCTCAACTCTGAACTTAACACTAGAGGTAGCCAATTTTGAATAAAGACCTTTAACATCAAAGCCAGCCAATAGATCTTGTTAAAGCAAATCCAAACTTGGGAACACTTTGTTTTCAGTCACATGCAAATCCTCTCAAACTCAAGACAAGGTCCCAGTTTTCTGCAGATGGAGAAAAGCTTCTCTTCCTCTTTTTCTATTCAGATAGTGCAGGGAAGAGCCCAAAAGATCTCCTGGTGGAACACGAACAGTTCTTTACAATAGAAATGCAGGCAGTGTTTCCTAGCTTCTTTTCTATAGGCCAAGCGAGACCTGCTGACCTGCCCAGAGGAGCAAACTTCTGGGCTCCAACAGTAAATAAGACTGTGTGCACTTTACTACACCAATGAACTACAAAGATGTATCAAGAAATATTTTGAACACCCACACCTAAGCTCTCCGTTTCCCTCTGTCTAATTCCATGGCTACCTGAACTGAATTCATTCTCCATCCCCATCCCTTTCATGATAGTTTTTATCTCCTTGAATCAGCATGTTATAACATCTAAGAGAAATTTATCAAAACACTTTCTTCAAAATAGCTAGCTGAAGTATAAAAGTTGTAGAGGATCAAGATTTTAAGATGAACGTGATGTACAGAGTAACTGTACTACAAAGTAAAAAGAAAATGAATGAGAACAATAAGAGAAGGAAGAAAAAATTGATAAGGAGAAGGAATATAATAGAGACTAAAATTAAGAAAGAGAGAAAAAAGAAGAAAGAAGGTGTAGGAAAGAGAAAGAGTCAGGAGAAGCATGAGAAATGGCAAAAAGGGGCACGAGCAGAGGGTAGACACCATGTTCAGAGAGAATGACAAGTCAACTGGCTTTTGTGCTGGGCTCAGGTCTAGAGTCACTGGGCTGCATTTGAGAACTCCACTCAGTTCTAACATCCACGGAATGACCACGCCTCATCCAAACTCTGACGACACTGATTACCAGCGCTGTCCTCTCCCGGGACCTGCTGGAGCTTTGGGAACTGCCTCTGTCAGCAGCTCTGGGACTGACAGAGTCCCCATTAAATATTCATCAACTAGGATGGTGGTTTTTGTTCTGAATTACTTTTTTTTAAATTTTATTTATTTATTTTTTCCCCCAAAGGCCCAGTAGATAGTTGTGTGTCATAGCTGCACATCCTTCTAGTTGCTGTATGTGGGATGCAGCCTCAGCATGGCCAGAGAAGCCGTGCGTCAGTGCAGGCCTGGGATCTGAACCGTGATATTTTAAAAAGAATAGGGCCGGCCCCATGGCTTGGCGGTTGGGTGCGCGCGCTCAGCTGCAGGCGGCCCAGGTTCGGATCCCGGGGGCGCCCCTACGCACTGCTTTTCCGGCCATGCTGGGGCCGCGTCCCACGTGCAGCAACAAGAAGGATGTGCAGCTGTGACATACAACTATCTACTGGGGCTTTGGGGGAAAAATAAATAAATAAAAATTAAAAAGTAAATAAAAAGTAAAATGAATAGACACAGAGGTAAATGAAAAAGCATGGAAAGTCCACACATAGACCTCTGCAAATACAGACAAATTGATCTTGGTCAAGACAATAAATGCACTCCAACATAAAAAATAATAGTCTTTTAGGTCTTTAGTCTTTTAGTCTCTGGTCATCATCAACCATGGTGATGATGCAAAAGGATGACCCTATGGAAATAAATGAACAAAGACACAAACTTTGCACCTTAGACATAAATTTACTCAAAATCACTCATCAACTTAAATATAAAATGCAAAACTATAAAAATCATACTGGGAAACAGGAGAAAATCTTCATGATTTATAGTTTGATGATTAGTTTTCATATACAAGACAAAAAGCACAATCCATGAAGAAACTAATTGATCAGGTGGACTTGGTTAAATTTAAACTGTCCAATCTGGGAAAGACAGCATTCACAGAGTGGAAATACAAACTTCTGATTAGGATAATACATTTGTAAAACACATATCTGCAGAAAGACCTGCATGCAAAATATTCAAAGAACCAATCAAATACTGCAATAAGAAAACAAACTCCCCAAATTAAAATAAATAGACCAAAATATGAATAGACAAGTTACCAGAAATATATATATACATGGGAAATAAACAAATATAAATTTCTCAACAACAAGAAATTATTGGAAAATAAAATCCATTGTGCATTAAGAAAAAGCAAAATTAAAACACCAATGAGATACTCTACTCTTCTTGTAAAATAGCTAAAAACCAAAAACTGACAATACCAATTACTGGTGAGGACGTAGGACAATAGGAAATCTCATTGATTGGTGATGGGAATACACACAGTACAACCACTTAAGAAAACATCTTGCTAATTCTTGTGAAGCTAAATATAGTGTCACTATACGGTGCACCAATTGTGCAGCAGTGTATTTCTCCAACTACTGTGAAAATATACATTCACACACAGACCCCTAAGAACATCTAAAAAGCAGCTTTATTCACAATGGCCAAAACCTAGAAGGAACCAATATGTCCTTTAACAAGTGAATGACACCCAAGCGTGGGACACTGAGTGAAGACACTTGAGGCACACATGGGTTACAGGCACAGGGTAAGGAAACACACGAGTTCAGACAGGGGCTAGAGGAACAGTAAATGAAAACACTGGTTGTCTAGATAGGCTGGAGGCACAGAGAATGTAGACAAACACGAGCTGGCATGGGCTGAAGCACAGCGGACAGGCACGCTCAGGGATGGAAAGGGATGCAGACACATGGAATGAGAGAGACATGTGAGGTCTGGTATAAAATGTGGGCACAGGAGATACAGACACTCGAGGAAATGTATGCGCTGCAGGTACGTGAGTGAATTACATTAGTTGTCTGACATGGGTTTTAGAGAGAGTGGATGGAGACCCATATGGGTTGGCAAGGGCTACAGGAACAAGGAATGGAGACTTTTGAGAGGTGGTATGGACAGAGGGGAGAGAAAATCTTGACAACACAAAAGGGCAGACATGGGCTGCAGTCATATGAGATGGTGACACTCGACACAAGAGATGAGCTTCAGGTAGAGGGATGGAGACACACAAAGGCTGGCATGGTTGCAGGCTCATGGGCTGGAGACACTATGGGGCAGACATGGCTTGCAGCACAGAGTTTAGAAATACACTAGGGAAGACAAGAGATACCAGCTACATCTGTGTGTAGCCTTAAATGAATGTATGAGTATGGAAGAAAGACAGGAAATCCACAATCTCAGCTTCTGTCTCAAGAATTAAAAGAGAATAACACTGGAAAAAATACAGATAGGAAACAATAATAAAGATAAGAATCAATGAAATAGAAAAATACTAAAGAAATAAATCAAGCTAAAAGTTATTTTTAAAATATTAATAATGTTAATAAACCACTAGCAAAACCGATTAAGGAAAAGAAAAAGAAATGAAACACAAATGACCAGTATCAGAAATCAAATGAGAAGTATTCTCTACAGAGTGCTTAGATCTTAACAAGATACACCATTTTGTGCAATACTTAGCACTATGAATTAGACAGCAAAGGTCAAAATTCACTTTATAAAAAATCCATATACTGAAACTGACACACACAAAAAAACATAAAATAGGAAAACTGACATATCTACTAAATAAATTGAATTGTTAGATGGTCAAACCAACTAACCAACAAGAACAACAAACACTTTCCACAATCAAAACTCTAGGTCTGGGATTATTAACTATTCCAGACAATAGAGGGAGGAAGGAAGGAAAGGTTCAGATTCCAGATTAGACTGAACACAAAACTAATATAATTTTATTCACATTGAATACAGTACAAAGATGATTCTTTATCACACAGGACCTCTGAAGTTACCTTTCCATTATACTACCCAATAAATTGAACCTAGAGAAGAACTGGAGAAAAAAAGCACAACACTTATTAAATATATATATATATTTTATAATTTTATTTATTTATTTTTTTCCCCCAAATCCCCAGTAGATAGTTGTATGTCATAGCTGCACATCTTTCTAGTTGCTGTATGTGGGAAGAGGCCTCAGCATGGCTGGAGAAGCTGTGCGTCGGTGCGTGCCTGGGATCCGAACCCGGGCCGCCAGCAGCAGAGCACACGCACTTAACCGCTAAGCCATGGGGCCAGCCTTATTAAATATTTTTAATATAGTAAAGAAACTGAGGTGATCTAAACAGAAGAGGAAAATGCTAATAGGTGACAATTACCATCTTCAATGTATGAGGAAGTTCAGAGAATGCTAAATTTAAAAAGTGGATATAAAGTGAAAATTATTTAAATAACACAAAGAAAAATTGTATTATATGGCAAAGTAATATAGCAGACAATCAACCAATCAATAAAAAACCAATTAATTAATGTATATCATTGATTAGAGATATCAGAACTGATTTCTGGAGGTTGTGGAGTTTTTGTCCCTGGAAACTTCTCAGAAACCAACATTAAGCCATTTGTCCTGGATAGACTTTAGACCTTCTCCTGCTGGGGCTCAAGACTCCTTCAAGTTTCTTCTTTAATTTTAATCTACTGCTAAATTAAATGAGAGAAGGCATGGTGAAGTCAAATATAAGTGTGGTCTGGGGGGTTCATTAGAGGAGTGGTAGAGAAACAGTAAACACACCTGGGATGCCGTAGGGTTCTGAGAAGCAGAGCAATAAAAGTCTGTAAAGGGCTTGAGACATATTAGGTCCTCAGAAAATAACCATTGTTATCACTAATAATTCGTTTCCAATAGTGTAGATGAAAGAAAGTTGGCTATTCTGTCAAAAAAATCTTCCTCAAAAATGTCTTAATTGACTGAAGATTGAATAATCAAAGCTGGCTTTGTTTTTAATATTCTTTCCTAGCCAAGTAGGGGTCGAGGGAAGCAAGCAAAGTAATTGGGCAACACTTAGGAGAGCCATAAACCTTGAACTCAGAGTAATCTTTGCTTTAGTCTCTGAAAATTCAGGAGCCTCTATATCCAAATGCCAACACATTCAAGTTGTTGGTGAATCTTGATTAAGATTTTGATAGTTTTGGCTGTCTGCTCAAGAAAAGCATCCTTTGAAACCTAAGGTTTCTAAGCCAGTGGTTCTCAATGTGTAGCTGGTCAGCAGTATCACCTGGAAAATGATCAGAGATGTAAATTCTTGGGTCCGCTATCCTACTGGATCACAAATTGTGGGATGGGCTCAGCATTCTGTGTTAGGGGACCTCCATACGGTTCTAATGCACACTGGAGTTCGAGAACCACTGTCTTAGGAGAAGCCAGTCCTAGGTACAACATAGGGTTAGCAAGGATTCCTCTCTCACGAGGGCTTCTCCTGAGGCCCCATGGACAAAATAAGGATTCTTTTGTATGGCCATAGGAAGAAGTATCGGCTCAACTCCAGGTAGCCTTCTTCAGGAATTTTTCTAATATGACCAGGAGCTCTGAAATTTGGATTCAAAAAAGAAAAAAATATTAAAAATTGGTTCAACGTTCAAGAAATTTTCATGCTTCAGATTGAGGGTGGAGAAGTAGCTGAAATAGAAAAATTTTTCCCAGAGCACTGATCTATCATTTCTTGATGGAAACCACTGAGATCTTTCAGTGGAACTAAACAATGACCAGGAAGGTTATGGTTAGTCTGATGTGTTAGAGGAGAAAGAAGCACAAAGAGGGGGGGGAAAAAAAAGGAGAGAAGAAGAGTAAGGAAGGGAGATAGAAACAGCGACCATCAGTCAGAGATAGTGAGAGGAGGGGGAAAGGAATAGAAGATGCAGAGGGAGAGAAGCAGGTGCCACTCGGTAGGAAACATACCTATTGACACTGTGCACGTGTGCCTTTCATAGAAAGGTGTAAGGTTTCTGAAAAGCAAAGAAAATAAAAACAAATCCATCCAATTTAGTAATTTGTCCTAAATATTAATTGATCAGGTCTGACAATCACTCTGATGTCTTCCTTTTCCTTTCTTTCATCCATGTCTCAAATTCTATGTCCTGCCCTTGTCTAAGGCCTCAGAAACACACCACAATTCAAAGTGTCACAAGGTGAACCTTTTAAATCATTTCAACCTCTTCCTTGCCCTTCTGCACAAAATAGATACCCTACGTGTTAGCTTACCCTTCGGTGCCTGTCAAAAAAACTTTATTCTTAAAAGTAGAGTTTTAGATTTACAGATAATTGAACAGATAGTACATAGAGCTCTATACACTCACCGCACTTCCTCTCCCCTCTCTCCCAAACCCCATCTCCCCTATTAATACATTTCATTAGTATGATACATTTGTTATAATGAATGAACAATATTGAAACGTTATGAACTACAGTCCCTAGTTTAAGGGTCACTCTTGGTGTTGTACAGTTTCATGGGTTTTGACTCACATATAGTGACATGTAGCCACCATTACGTACAGAACAGTCTCACTACCCTAACAATCCTCTGAGCATCATATTAGCTCTTAGTGGCTTTTTAAAATATTAACAGTTGTCAGAATAACGTAAATTTTTACGATGAAAAATGCTTCACAGGTGCTAAGTTTTGTTAGTCTCCCTCTTATGATCACTATTAGAAATAACGAAAAAAAATGAACTCCTATATAAATAGCAAAAATCATAGAATTTTAAAGATAAAAAATATCTGAAAGATTAGGAAATCCCACATTCTTCAAGACCCTGCTCTCCAGTCTCTCAGCTTTGTGTGTCATTTATCTGCTGACTCCGCTGAGGAGAAAAAAAACAATCAATAAAGAAAAACAAAGCAAAAAACAAATTTTGGTTCTAAGTAGTCCTCTTGAGCCCAAGTTAATCAAGCATGGATTCTCTATTATTGCCTATTTGCATCAGGAACATAATTATTAGCTAGAGCCTAATTTGAGAACATTCATTACGAATGAATGATGTCATATCTAAGAACAGAATGGAATTCACTGAGGCTTTATTCTTGGGACATTTGTAGGATTAAGTCAGGACATGCTGTGAGAGTGATAAATAAGTTCTATACATTTTTCTTCACCAAGACCATGGATTTCAGCCACACTTTATACCCATGTACTTTGCAACTATGAAAAACAATTAAACACTGACCTTGAATATTTTGCCCTCAGACTCATTAGTCTTTAAAATATAAATTAAGAAATTTAAATCTAGATGAGTGAAAGACTATGGAGACTTCTAGAATGACACGTTAGCTTCTTTAGAAGTGAAGAATTGACTCTATAAAGCATTTCTATTCCTTCTCATACCTTGACAATAGTGCTACTGTGACTCTGTTTTAAAGAGGATAATGGCAGGCTTTACTTTGATTTGCACCTTTTTGTTTTAAGCACACTTACTTAATATTTCTCAGTCTCTTGAAAACTTTTATCATTAAGCTCAACTTTCATTTATATCACCAGACCTATTTGATGAAGGTGACATGAATATTTACTTGCAAACTCCTCAGAAAATTACTAATTTAACCTTACTTCAGATGATCCATTGTCGAACTCAAACTGGATTTCCCAGGCCCTTCAAAACAGCTCATAACTCTGTGTTTGTACATTTATTTGGGAAGATATTATCTAAGGGTAATTAATCTTCCCAAATGCTTTCTTCATCTCAAACAGCAATACTTCCAAAGTGTCGGGGGAAGAGGGAGACTCTCCCTCTGCCCTTTCTCTTAAGGTTTTTATGGCTGGCCAAATAATTAACAAGACAGGCTAGCAGGAGAAATTAATACCAAGTTTAATAACATGTATACATGGGAGAAAGCAGGGACACTGCGTTTTTCAACACAATAGCAGAAATTCTCGTCTTAAATACCATGTTTAGCCAATGACAAAGGAGGATTTGGGGGGGGGAGTCAGTTACAGGAGATTAACACTAAAGCACAGTAAGCAAGTGTAAGGTTTATTATGCAGCCCCAAGGCCTCACCTTCCACATTGATAAGTCTCTAGAAATGAGCTCATCCCCCCTCTTCCCAATACAGAAAGAGAGATACCTTTACAAATGGAGATTTCCCTTATAAATGTAAATGATTGTCTGGCAACTCCTCGCAGGGTCATCCAGAGAATGTGGCCAGAGAGACAGAACTTCTGATAAGAGGGGCTTATTGGTGCCTTTCTTATTGTAATCTCCATCCTACATTATCTTTACAGCCATCGTGATAGATCTGTTCCAGGAAGGAGCCACCATGTCAAATTTTTTAGGCAGTTAGTGGGGGAGGTCAAATGTCCCTAGAGAAAACAACCAAGGTAAAGAGATAGATTTCATGGTGGCCAAATCTTGATCTCCCACAGTCCCACCTTTGAAACTAAAAGTTTCACAGGCCTTTTGAAACTTAAAGAAGTTTCATAGTCTAGAAGCTGAGTTGGTAGGCTGTTTTATCTCACTGAACACATTTTTTTTTGTCCTGATAATAGATCAGTTTAATTAAGTTTATTTTGGAAGGTGGTGATGCAGGTGGGCTCTCAAGGTTATCCCTATATTATGGAAGTAAACAATCAAGTATTTAATGGAAGTATTTTTATGTAAACAAAAAGAAAAACAAGGTTAATGGTTGGAGCAAATTGTAAACCAGTTTCTGAAGTCAGAGGACAGTCACTTAAGATGATTTTTAGATGTCAGCGTCAAAGTATCTCTTGTAGTTTAAAATGTCTCTGATGGTGTCGTCAGGTCATCTCTTAAGTTTATATCAAGTCTATCAGCTTCAGTTTGTAGAGCTTTAGGAAAAAAGGGCAGGTTCAGTTTTCAGGATTTTAAATGAAAATGATGGAAAAAATTAAAAACATTAGTTTGGACATCTGTAGCCAGATATTTTAGGAGACTAGAAGAAATCAAGATCCAGTCTAGTCAACAGATATAAAACAAAAACCTTAAAAGACAATTAACAAAACTAGGATCTAATATCTGCAAATGTATATTATAGTTTTTACTGAAATATAATTTTTTTAAAATCACCCTCATTTTTATTAAGATAGCCAAATTAAAACTAACTAGTTTGTAAAATAAGTCTAGTTCCAATAGAGTTGGCCCAATTATTTATATAAGTACAGCAAGAATAGCAATTGATCACATAGGCTCTTTTAAATCTGCTTTGTTGGATCTTTTTATAAAGAATCTTAGATTGAACTTTAAAGGCCTCTCCAGGCCAGGAAAGCCAAGTCAAGGATTTTGTCATCAGACTTCGCCTGTAATATCTACAGATTTGGGTGAATTTTTTTTTTTGAGGTTTTTTCAAAATATTTTGAGGTTTTCTGTACCTGCCAGATAAGTGACATTTTTTACTTATCTTGGTAAGTGTTGCTTGGAACTTAAGGTACCAGGCCAATAGTTGTACGTGGCTTTATTCTATAAAGTCCAATCTTTATTTTTCAAAAGCTGTATGGTTATATCGCAAATATGATGTTCTAGTCACAACCTTGGTAATATAACCAGTGTTTCTAATTGTGTCTTGTTATAAGGAGAACAGATTCTTATTGAACTTGTGCAAATAACTATATTGCCATGAAAACAACAATATTCACTTACTAAGAGTTTTTAAATTTGAGGGATCAGATAGAGAGAAAAAGATAAATATTTTAATTTTACTTATAAAAGTATAAGTACCAAATTGTTATAAGTCATAGTTAGTTCAGGAGAAAAGAGAAAAAGTTTTTTTTAAATCTGAAAAAACAAAACATTAAAAATTCAGTAATATTTCAAATGAAAAATCATAAAAATTATAATTTTTAATTATTATCTTTTTTAATCAATCAAACAAAATATTTCTATTCTTTGTTCCTTTTTTATATATCTTATTTTTCCTGTACACAGACATTTTTTTTTAATTTTTAGTAGCTTCAATCATATATATTAATTAGAAATTTTAACCCTTATAGACTTTGACTTTTAAGTAAAAACTAAGTAAGCAGTTATAAACTTTTTCTTTATTAGCATTTTGTGGATTGGAAAATTTATGAACACTTCATAACTTCTAGAAATATGTTACTTTATAGTACAATCTTTTAATAAAACACATGTTTACCCATAGACCCAAAACACCTTTTAGTTTTCTTGTAATGAAAAGCCAAAAGTAGACAAATGTACATTTAGCAATCAATGTCTAATATCTTATCTTATTTGGAAATGATGATATTCAGAGAATTTTTATCATAAAATTTAGCAAAACTCTAAAGTTTTAAGTCACCAAAAAGAGTTTGGAAGCTGTAACCACCATAACACATAATTATCATTTAAAGTTCATCCAACATTTATCTTTTTCACAACTATTTAGTTACTTATTCTCAATAATTATTTAGATTGCCTACAAGACTTCATAAGACTTCAGATAAAATTAGCCATCATTTAAATTACTATTTTTGTTAACCAGTTCTGTAATAGAAATAACATCAGTTTTTTTCTTACAAAATTTCATGTAAATTTTATCACCTCTTATACCTTTAAACGTAGTTATCATTAAGACTTTTATCAATAAGTCTTGGTCTTATAATTTTGGACAAGGGAAGCATTCCCAGTCAGACATTTTAAAACATACTCAGGCAAAGTTGATGTAACCTCTATATAAAATTAGCTCAAACATTCCAACCTTTATAATCTTATCAATACTTACCCTTTTACATGTTCTCAATTTAATTGTAACCTGAGTCAAGGTCTTAAGGCTAGTCAAATTTTTCTGTTCCTTTTTTCTGGCCTTTTCTTTGGTACCAATTAAACAATTATGTGAGAGCTTTCAAAACAATTTTTTTCCCCCAATTTAAAAGTTTTTCCAATTTAAAGGATCCGTCGTCTGGCCATTGACGAGTAGGATCTTCTTTTGTATATTTATTCTAATAGTGACTCAAACCAATAAGCCTTTTTAAGGAAAGACCCGGAGGTAACTTTCCACGTTTAGAATAAATCTACCATGGACGCAAGAGGCATCTCTGGTGAGGGCGCAGATGATGTAGCCCCCATGATCTACAGAATTTACTCTCAAAGATATTCAGAAAAAGTAAAGACCTTCATTGCACAGGCGGTAAGGATGGTGTAGTGAAAACGGTGTCTCCGGTCTCCCACAATAGTGTGGGACGCCTCCAGTCACAGACCCGCTAATCTGTGACACCGGGCAGGCGATACTGGAATGAGATTTTTCCAGCACTAACAAACAACGAAGTTTAAGACGACAAAAGCCCTTATGGACTGGGCCCTTTATGACAAACTCCCCTGAGAGCTTGGCACAGCCGGACAAAGAGACAGTTCGGAACCCCAGTCTACTCGACTGGCCACCAAGGGGCACCTCGGTAAACGTACCTTCCATATGGTGGAGACCAAGGAGAATATTTTCACTGGTCACAAAGCCAAGTTTTCTCAGGACACAGAACAAGACAGAGACTACTCTGGGAGGAAAAGGGATCAAGATCAAAACCAAGAGTACTCTACCAAATTTAAACCAAGAGTCACTAAAAGCCCAAGAAACTAGTTTCCCAAATATTTTCTCCTGCCAATCTAAATTTAGAAAGAGAAAAAATTCTCACCATTTCCTTCCGTCAGACTCCGCAGATAGAGATTCCGGGAGGCTGACATGGTAAGAAGTCTTACCTTTTGCTGGCTTTCGTCAGGCGTTCCCGTATCTCACCATCTGCAGTAGTCCAGGGAGAAGGCAGGTCTTCCAGCCAGAGAAGGCAACTTGCCAGCCAGTGTGGATCCTGCTGACTACACCAAAACTCTTGAGAAAAGAGGGAGAATCTCCCTCTGCCCTTTCCCTTAAAGTTTTTATGGCTGGCCAAATAATTAACAAGACAGGTTAGCAAGAAAAAATAATACCAAGTTTAATAACATATATACATGGGAAAAAGCAGGGACACTGCGTTTTTCAACACAATAGTAAAAATTCTCGTCTTAAATACCATGTTTAGCCAATGACAAAGGAAGATTTTGGGGGTGGGGGGAGTCAGTTACAAGAGATTACCACTAAAACACAGTAAACAAGAGTAAGGTTTATTATACAGCCCCAAGGCCTCACCTTCCACATTGATAAGTCTCTAAAAATAAGCTCATCCCACCTCTTCCCAATACAGAGAGAGAGATACCTTTACAAATAGAGATTTCCCTTATAAATATAAATAATTGTCTGACAACTCCTCACAGGGTCATCCAAAAAATGTGGCCAGAGAGACAGAACTTCTGATAAGAGGGGCTTGTTGGTGCCTTTCTTATTGTAATCTCCATCCTACATTATCTTTACAGCCATCATGATAGATCTGTTCCAAGAAGGAGCCACCATGTTAAATTTTTTAGACAGTGGGGGAAGTCAAATGTCCCTAGAAAAAACAACAAAGGTAAAGAAATAGATTTCAGGGTGGCCAAATCTTAATCTCCCACAAAAGTTTTAATGAAAATGTGGCCGATTTGGTGAAAACCAAGTGAGTTGTTTGTTTTAACATGCCAATGAGATTAAGAAATAAGTATTTTAATTATTGTTATTGATTACAAATATCAGAAGTTAAGAAAACAAACTTCTTTGTCCAAAGACATTTCTGCAAGTGAAATCATCTGAAAAACTGACAGCTAGCCTCCCGTTTTAACCACTAAACCATAAGAAATGTAATACCACGGGCAAACACTTGAGCCTTGTCACCTGCATGAGTCCCCAACGCTGTGGCCCCATCAGGGCCACAGATCAGGGGAAGGAACCGGCAGAGATGAGACAGCTGTCCTCTCAGTGTCCTTCCTTCCTGGGTCAGAACTCGGTGCCAGCTGCTCGCTGTCTACTCTTCTGGGGAAGCAAAGAATTCTGGGGACACGACACATTCAGTGTTAAGGATGTCATCATTCTTTTTTAAACAAATGTTAGATCATGTGACGAGCTTCTCAGGACAGGAGGAGCCGCCTCAAGGGAAGGCAGATCTTCTCTAGGAGCTGACGATCATCCAGGGAGAGCAGAGTCAAGGGCTGCAGAGCGCCAGCCTGATCCCGCTCTCCCTCTGACCCCCTCCCAGCGCCCCCCCAACAGTTCCCATTGTATCCTCCGAGGCCCGCGCATGCGCAGAACCAGCGCTCTGAGCGGCAGAGGGGCCGGTGAGCTGGAGAGTGCGGGGGCGCGTGCACTGGAGGTGGGGTCCCTGGTGTGGAAGTGGCTGCCTCAGACGTTTGTGTGGTGGGGGGATTGGAGGTTTCTGGATCCTTCCTCCAGGATTTTCAGCGCTGGGGAGCTCTCCTTTCTGCAGTGTGGAGGAGCGCTGGGCAGGAGGCGGCACCGAGGTAGGCGGTGGGCGGCGGACTCTGTGTGGAGATCTCCACCCCAGATGGCGGGAGCGCGGTGTCGGGGGCGGTGGATGGAGTCGGGGGCGGGGCTGCTGGCGGGCTGCCTGAGGCGGGCGAGCCCAACGTCTGTCCCTTGGAGGAGCAGAGGAGCGCTGCCTGGCCGGCTGGTCTCTCTGCCTTGGCGGGGCCCCACCCAGCGGAGGTGCAGGGGGCGGCAGGGAGTCGCCTGCCCTCTGTGCGCGCCCTTGAGTTCGTGCCCCCGGGGGCCCCGTCTAGGCCAGGTCTCGACATCCCCGGGTGAACACTTTCTTTCAGAAGACGCCCGTGGTCAGCGCTCCTCTGCCTGACTCCACTCAGGCTACTGAGCTCCTCATTGCGTTCTTTAAACAAATAAACATTCCTACTTCTTTGGGACCACCGTTATAGAAAAGACAATCCAATTAATGGTTTCTGATAATTGACTCTATATTTGCAAGGCAAATTTGATGGCTGTGAATGGTTGTAAACGGCATTTAATGAAAGGAGCTTTAAACAATCTTTGGTGAAAATTATGTAAGTCCCTAATAATAACTCACCTTCTGTTAACATAGACTAATGACTGATCAATTGATGATTGACATAATGTGTATGGAATTTTGGTTTCAGTGGAAAGGTTTTTCTTGGCAGTTGGTGCTAAAATTAAAATCGGATAAGGAGGAGGTTTTTAGAAGTAGTATGTAGTGTGTGTTTTGTCTCCATACTCATTTAGAATTGTAAGAATTTAGATTTGGAAAGCTCATAGAACAAGAATTTTCAAATTTTGATTTGACTGAGAGGGTGAAGGGTCAAAAGGCCAAATACGGTAGGATTTCATTTATATGATATTCTAGAAAAGATAAACCATAGGGAAAGACAACAAATCATTAGTTGCCATTAGTTTTAATATTTAGTTAATCATTTAGTTTAATAGTTTAATCATTAGTTTTAATATTTCTGATTTAAAAAAATACATTTTAATGATAGCATCCTAATTATGCTTTTGAATGATACCAGAATTTAACAACCTACGAAATTCTGCAGGAGGAACAAATGACATGTTGGTTATTGGTGTCTTTGAAGTGTAAGTATTGTTGGTAATGAATCTAAATAAGCTTTTTTGGATTGTGAACTACTGATTTTTTTACTAGATCCTGTTGGACATGGCATATTACAAGTTTCAAAAGGCTCTTTAAATTATTGTAGCAGGCTGAAGCTATTAAATTATAATGTAAGATCTTTATAGATGAAACAGGCAAAAATACAAAAAGCCATTCATCTTTTTATCTTTGTTAAAATATCAAGTAAATCTTACCATATACATGAATGACTTTTGGCTAGACAGACCTGAACTTCACAAGTTGGACTCATTAGTATGGTGAATTTGTTTTGGAATGTTAAAATGGGAGAGGACATATGTTTTTCCTGAGGGTGACTCAAATCAATATGGTGGGTTTCGCTGTTTATACGCTCTTTCTGAGTTACGATCTTGATTAAACAGCTCGTCATAGACGTACCAAGAAATTTGGGCCATTTTATGTACCAATATTTTAAGATGTCCAATTTCCCTGATAGTTTCTGATTTCAGGGTGTCTGGGAAAAACAGTTTCTCAACATAGGTACTTTGGAATACAATTTTTGATTGTTGACTTATTGAGTCATAGAATTGTGGAGTTGGAAATAATTTCAGTGGTTGTAGAGCCTAACCTCTTCATTTTCCAGGAAATGGAAAGTGCGATATCTCAAGTTGTCATCCATAGTCTGACTGCTACTTAGTGGCAGAGTTGGAACTAAATGCTCAGATGCTTGTCTCCAGATTCCTAGTACAGTGCTCTCTGTGCTAACTACTATTAAGTAGACAAACCAATGAGTTACCTTCCCAGATCATATACGTAGCCAGCAGGGTTGATTCTTTCCCATATGCATTTTTTCCTTTCTTTTTTAAATAACTACTAACCACAATTAATTCAGTCCCTTATCATGTTTAATGACTATCCTTGTGTGTGTCTCCTTGAGCACATGTGGACTCCCTAGAATGGACACCAGCTTGTGAGTGGATTACAGGAGCAGAGGCTGATGTGCATCTGCAACTTGACGAGCTGCAGCCAAATCATCCTCTGAAGTTTTAAGAATTTTCATTCCCGCCAACAGTGTCTAAGTCATCCTTGCCCTGGGAATTGTCAGATCGGCATTGTCAAATTTTTAAAGTTTTGCCAATCTGATGTGTGAGAAATGATGTATTTGTTTTGTCTTTGTACAACTGTTTTGACAAAGCACAGAGCTGTGCAACTACCAAAATCAAGATACAGAATAGTTCTACCACCCAGAACTCCCTTCAGCTGCTCTTTTGTAGTCAACTCCTCCCCCACCCTTAACCCCTGGTGGCTAATGATCTGTTGCCTTTCCCTGTGGTTTGTCTTTTCTAGAATATCGTATAAATGGAATCCCACAGTATTTGGCCTTTTGAGTCTGGTTTCTTTCATTTAGCAAAATACATTCATTTTAGTGTTCATCCATGTTGTTGCCTGTATCAGCAGTTCCTTCTGTTTTATTGCTGAATGCAGTATCTATTGTATGAATGTACTACAGTTGATCCATCCAGCAGTTGAAGGACATTTGAGTTATTTTCAGTTTTGTCTTTTTTGACTAGCAAAAATCTGATATAAATATTTGCAAACAAGTTTTTGTGTGAACATAAGTCTTCTTCTCTTGGGTAAGCACCTAGAAGTGGAATTGCTGGGTCACATGGTATGTGTATGTTTAACTTTATTTGAAAAACTGTTTGTGGTAGCAAAGTCATGGCCCACAAAGATGTCCTAAACCCTGGAACCTGGGAATATTTTAGTTTACTTGGCAAAGGTGAATTAAATTTGCAGATGGAATTAAGGTTGCTAATCAACTGATTTTAAAATAGGGAGATTATCCTGGATTATCCAGGTGGGCCCAGTGCATCACAAAGGCCCTTAAACGGGAAAGAGAAGCAGTTGAGTAGAAAAAAAGATACTACTAGAGAAGCAGGGCCAGAGAGTTGCAGAGTTCTTGGTCTTGAGGGTGGCAGAGGGGGGCCATAGGCTAAGAAATGTGGTGGTCTCTAGAAACTTGAAAAGGCTAGGAAATGGATTAATTTTTAGAGTCCCCCCAAAAAGAACCTAGCTCTGCCAACACCTTGATTTTAGCCCAAGGAGACCCGTGTCAGACTGCTAACCTACAGAACTGTAAAACAATAAACTGAGTTGTTTTAAGCCATGAAATTTATGGTAATTTGTTACAGCAGCATAACAAACTCCACTTTAAAACTGTTTTCCAGGGACCAGCCCCATGGCTTAGCGGTTAAGTGCTCGTGCTCCGCTACTAGCATCCGGGGTTCAGATCCCGGGCGTGACCGACACACCGCTTCTCTGGCCATGCTGAGGCCACGTCCCACATACAGCAACTAGAAGGATGTGCAACTATGACATACAACTATCTACTGGGGCTTTGGGGGAAAAAATAATTAATTAATAAAAAAAATTTTTATTATAAATAAAATTATAAAAAAAATTTATTGATAAATAAAGTTATTAAAAAAATTTATTTATTTTTTCCCCCAAAGCCCCAGTAGATAGTTGTATGTCGTAGCTGCACATCCTTCTAGTTGCTGTATGTGGGACGCGACCTCAGTGTGGCCGGACAAGCGGTGCATTGGTGCGCGCCCGGGATCCGAACCCGGGCCACCAGCAGCGAAGCGCCCGATCTTAACCGCTACGCCATGGGGCTGGCCCAGGAGTGCACTTCTAAAGGTCCTGACAGCCATTCCTTGAGATGAGGACAGGGTGTCTGTCTCCCAGACTCTGTGAGAGGAGAGAAGTGAAACTTTAATCATTTCCAACCAGCAGACACAACTGGCCAGATCACACTGCACTGACCAACACTCTGTAACTTTTCCCTCCCTGACGCTACTGAGCCCCTGCTCACCCCTCTGCCTGCTCCCTCATTCTCCCTTTCAAATGCCCAGTCACCTCTGTACAAATCAAATTGAGTTCAGTTCACCCTGTTCCCTCTTCCCTAGTGCAGTGGTATATTACTGATTATAATCTGTCCTGACCACTTTCACTAGAGCCTGGCTTTGTTTATACTCTAGGTTTAACACACATACAGATAATCTCATGCATATGCATAGATACGCATATACCAAGACAACCATGGGTCCTCCAGGACCAGTTCAAGTGACCTCATCTTATCAACAGAGTAGCTAAGAGTTTTCTTTCAGGAACTGAGACCCCTCATCCAGATCAGACCAGTTGGGACCACCAACTCATCAACTGGGAGTGCACAAATGCTTTATAAGTGACCTTTGGACATCAAGGAGCTAAAAACTCCATTCTCTGATCATGGTAACACTGCCAATTTGTGAACATACATCCAATGAAGAGCCACAAAGCTTGACTTTGCTTGTGCAGATCATCACTTACCTCACTTCTCCTTACTTCCAATCATGTACCTCAACACGTCAGACCACCCTGCCCTTCATCCCATAAATTGTGCCCCAAGACCTGGATCAGGGAGACAGATCAGAGACAGACACATGCCCCCTGTCTCCTTGCAGATCAATCTCACAAAATAAAGCTACACATCATTTCCCAAAAGCTGATGCCAGAATAATTGGATTTTTTAATGTGCATTGGGCAAGAGAAACCCAATATTGTGCAGTAACATCAATACATATATATGCACTTACTGATTGTTTTATCTTTTTTATTTTCTTTTCTGAGGAGGATTCACCCTGAGCTAACATCTGTTGCCAATCTTCTTCTTTTTGCTGAGGAATATTCACCCTGAGTTAACACCTGTGCCAATCTTCCTCTATTTTGTATGTGAGTGGCCACCACAGCCTGGCCACTGATGAGTGTTGTAGGTCCACGCCCAGGAACTGAGCCAGGACCACTGAAGTGGAGTTCTCTGAACTTAACTACTAGGCCATGGGACCGGCACATCTCTAAATGTTTTAAAGATGTTACTAGATATGCAAATGAAGTTTCACTATGATCTCTGGATTTCCTTTCTGCTCCTTTAGTCCCTCACTTCAGTGTATGTGTTTCTTGCTCCATCATTCATGTTAGAGGAATTCCTCAAATATCAAGTGGTCCTTGGCTACCTGTTCATATTTCTGTGATGGGAAGAAAACAGCTGAGTAGGATCTCTGTGGGCCTGATGGGGCCTGTGAATGTCTGGACTCAATGTTTCTTCAGGGGTGTTGAGTGTTGAACTGGTAACAGGCAAACAATGTTGGTGCCCACACTGATTAATAACATACTTATTCCACACATTCCCACAATGACAGACATCCTCTGAACACGTGGAAATGCTGACAACACACACCCACATACACACTATTTGCAAATGACCATCAGCAGTCAGACTGTAAACTACATCTGATAATGCACACTGATACTCAGAACATACACACAAACTCACACACACATACAGACCACTCACTGTCTCAGAGCCCACAGTGACTTGAACTCTCTAAACACACACACACGTCAACAAAACACACCTTCACATAATGACATAATAGCCATGCACCCTGTGACCATACAGAATTGCTGAACACACACACATCCACACAACAAGGAACGTGGTCGTGCACCAGTGGGCTTGATCAAGAGGTTTTTCACACCTCAGCATCAACATGTACACTCCAGGGCGAGAGGGAGAGGCAGAGGGCATAGGGAAAAAATGTGGGGAGCTGTCAGGAGGCACTTGCATAAAGCAAATATGATACCTGAAAAGCTGGTTGCTAAATGACATGTGACTCAAGGGTAGGAGGACCCAAGAGGATCTGAAATGGTACAAAGAAAGTGACTGATACAAACCCATCACAAGATATTTAAATGTAAGGAACAGTGATATTTTAAATGGCACTGAAGAGAGTGCATCAAAGCTTAGATATAATTCCAAACAATGAATGACATGGAATTCTGGCCAAAGAACAGCCATTATTGCTGTTAAAAGTCCTATTTAAATGTTTCGTATACAATTATAGAAATATTCCTTGAAAAATGACAAATATTCATTGGTTTAAAATATTTAAAACATTTCAGGATAAAATTACTGCAGCTTCCACTTTTATTGAGTAGCTTTTCTTGGGCAGCTATAAGAGCTTGACAAAGCACACAACAGCTGTTTGGAGGGTTGTAGAACATCCTGTGCAGACACGACTTGGGGCTCTACAAGCTCTGAGACAAGGGAAGCACAAGATTGTGAGCACCAGCTCCATGCGGCTTCTCTCCTAAGGCATTTGCTATTTCAATGGTGAGAGAAGAGAGTCTGAGCAGAAAGAGGAGGAAAAATGAACTGAAATTTGGTTCCAGACAAGTCCAGTAACTTCTGCTTCCAGTCAGATGTAAAGGCAGAGCAACAGTTAAACATTGATTTAATAAATACTGTATGTTTGAAAACACCAAAGGGATGTGGAAGCAAACAGGACTAGATGAAATAAAATTTCAAAAAGGAAGGAGCCTTTTTAGGTGAGATTGCCAGACATGCCCTCACCCGGGGGAATTTGCTGAATCTGGACTCTGATAATCAAACCTGTCTTTCCAGAAGACAATTGTAAGTACAGTCTGTCATAGTTGATTTATGTTAGCTTTTAAATAACACAAGTTTTCTTTGTTAATTTTTACTGCCTCCACTAGGAGACTCTATGAAGGGAAAGACATTGTATCATTTGCCACATGATCTCCAGAACATTCTTCAGTTGGGGCTGTATGACTTCTATAAATATTTATTAATTGTTGGTTTCATGAATGCTATGGACTGAATGTCTATGTAATCCAATTTCATAAGTTAAAATCCTAATCCCTGATGTGATGGTATTTGGAAGTGCAGCCTTTGGGAGTTAATTAGCTTAGATGAGGCCATGAGTGTGATGCCCCCATGATGGGATTAGTGCCCTTACAAGGAGATGGAGGGCCAGAGCTCTCTCTGCCAGATGAGGGTAGAGCAAGAAGCTGTCCTTCTGCAAAACAGGAAGAGAGCTCTCATCAAAAGCTACTCAGCTTGAACCTAGATCTTGAACATCCAGTCTTCAGAACTGTGAGGAATGCACTTCTCTTGTTAAGAGTGCCCAGTCTAGGGATGTCCCAATGGTGCAATGGCTAAGTGTGGGTGCTCTGCTTCGTGGCCCCAGGGTTCATAGGTTCAGATCCCAGGCATGCACCGATGCACTGCTTCTCAAACCATGATGTGGCAGCGTCCCATATAAAAAGTAGAGGAAGATGGGCAAATACGTTAGCCCAGGGCCAATCTTCCTCAGCAAAAAAGAGGAGGATTGGCATCAGATGTTAGGTCAGGGCTGATTTTCCTCACACACACACACACACACACACACACACACACACAACCCAAAGATGCCCAGTCTAGGGGTCTGCCCCATGGCCTAGTGTTTAAGTTCAATGAGCTCCTCTTCGGTGGCCTGAGTTCAGTTGCTGGACACAGACCTATAACACTCATCAGCAGCCATGCTGTGGGCATGACCCATATACAAACTAGAGGAAGACTGGCACGGATGTTAGCTCATGGTGAATCTTCCTCAGAAAAATATAAATAAATAAAGTGCCCAGTCTATGACTAGGACAATGAGTGTGTGAATAAGTTCATTTAGATTGACGATCCTTCTTCTACATGACACGTTATTGTCAATGATTCCTAAATTGTTGTGAGTCAAATTTCCCTTAAGGATCATAAAGATGTTAAGGCCCTTCTCCCTAGTTATGCACATATTGATACACATGAAAACATGTTGCGTCAAGTGCTTTATTGACACCTTAGTCTCTCACTAGATCCTATTGGCCTTCAGTGAACCTCAGTGTTACAGTCAGTGTATTCCCCAAAGGGCAATAAAGGAAAGTCCCTGGACTAGAGAGGGGTCGGTATCCATCGTGCAGCTCCTGCCCTCTGCCCAGCCAGCTCCAGGGCAGGGTCAATTTACAAGATAGGCTTTTCTCCAGGCAGCTCTGTGTTTCTCCCAGCCTGTTCTCATTTAGGATGATCTCACCAGGAAGAATGAGTGGAAATTTGGAGGGAAGAGCTACAGAAGGCATCTCCCAGGGGAAATTCTTTGTGGTTACATGACCTAGAATGTGGACACCTGACTGCTCTAAGGTGTCCTGAAAATGGAACCCTTCTCGTGTCTGCAATATCCTTCCATGTCCTCTTTCCCCTCCATCTCTCTGTTCTTGGTGGAAAAATTCCCTTGGCAACGAGAATAAAAAAATGAAGGTAGGGAATGGCCCATTTCCAGTCTCAGATTTCTGTGAAATTTTACTGCCTATCCCCAGTCTCCCAGGACTGATACTCTTTTTATTCTTTTAAGATTAGATTACATTTTAATCTCCTTTAATCAGAGTTTTCTCTCATCCTTGTTATGTATATACATGTTCTAATACATAATATTGAAAACATTATTTTTGGCCCTACAATTTCCAGATTCACTCATAGTTGTTTTCTGATGGATGCATGCCTTTGTAATTATGTTTATAACTCCATTAACTATAGAAATTGACTAAATGATGAGTAGTAATGTACTAATACAGGAAAATGGCCCATTTTTATTCAACATAAAGTTTCATGTTTTCATCAAGACAAATACATGAATACTTAATTGTTCAGCAAAAACTCTTACTGTGTACAAGTGAGCAATTATAAATCCATTGGAGTTGGTTTACCTTGTCGATTATTCCTTGTTTCCGAATTGTGCATTCAGCATTTCCATGAACCCATTAGAATCCTGCATCTTTATCCTACCATTTTATTTTTTTTGTTATAATTTTTATTTATTTATTTTTTCCCCCAAAGCCCCAGTATATAGTTGTATGTCATAGCCGCACATCCTTCTAGTTGCTGTATGTGGGACTTGGCCTCAGCATGGCTGGAGAAGCGGTGTGTCGGTGTGCGCCTAGGATCCGAACCCGGGCTGCCAGCAGCGTAGCTCACACACTTAACCACTCAGCCACGGGGCCTGCCCTATCCTACCTTTTTAAATACTAGGTCATTGACAAAAGTCCACATGACTTGTTCAGTTGTGTGCTAATGAGTCCTCCGTAGGGTGTCTTCCCGGGTACGTTTTCCAGTGTGAACTCCAGCTGATGGCCTTGTGACACTGATATAAATACTGGTGTCTCCACAGATCATGGGGCCAATGATGTGTGGTCCTTTACATAGTCATATATAACCTAATACTTTTCATCCTATTAGTGTAAGGAATGCTATGGAAGGTAGATTGGTGACAATTAACAAAAGATGATTGATTATGAACATGCTGTTAGGGAGAAAAATTGGATCTCTGGGTATAAAGTTTTACTTTTTATGCAATTAATCAGCCACCCTAACAAACCCCGTTTATAGGCAGGTCTATATATATATATATATATATATATATATATATATATATATATTAGATTAAGATTATATCATCTATTAGTTTGAATGTGCCTTTGTAAAGTATGCCTTGTTTCTCTTGCCCTTTTGTACTGGGAGAAATATGGAATAGCTAGAAACTGACTGGATTACTCTGGTCTGAACTCAGATCACGTAGGGCTTGAATCGTTTAACAAATGAGCGATTAATGGCGGCTACACCACTGGGATCTCCTGATCAAACATCGCGGTCATACACCCTATTGTGGATATGGACTGTAGAATAGGACTGTGCTGTTTTCCCGAGGGTAACTTGTTCTGTTGATCAATATTTTGGATCAATAAGTGATAAAATATTTTGACTAGCTGGTCTATATTTTAATCACTCAGAGGTTATTTTATTCTCTGATGTCACCCCACCCAAAATTGCTAGTCCATTTAAGTTTTGTTATCCCTTGATTTGGCTTACCTTTGTTTTTTTTTAATTAACTGAAGCTCCATAGGGTCTTCTCGTCTTACTTTGTCATACCCGCCTCTTCAGGGAAAGGTCAATTTCACTGATTAAAAGTAAGAGAGAGTAAAACCCTCGAGTGGCCGTTCATACAATTCCGCATTTAGACAACAAATGATGATGCTGCCTTTGCAGGGTCCAGTCACTGTGGCCTTTACACCATGTCACTGGGCAAGCAGTACCTGTAACACCAGAAATGCCAGAGGAGATGCTTTTGGTAAACAGGTGGGGGCTGTGTTTGCCGAGTTTCTTTTACTTTTTTGAATCTTTCCTTGAATGCCTACTTGTGTTGGGTTAACAGTTAATGTAATAAATAATTGTTGGGTTGAATTTATTTTATTGTTAACTTTCGGTGATGATCTGTTCTAAGATTATGCAAGGAGAAATAATTCTTGTTCCTCATAATAACTGTAATACTTTTATGAATTAATAGATTAATGCAGTATTAGATTAGGAGTTAGTTTCTGTGATTGAAATTAAGATAAGTATATTGTTGAACCTGAAGGCTTTCTTAATTGGTGGCTGAATTTAGGCCAACTAGGGTATTGTTTGTACTCCCTCTCTAACGAAGGTTGTATCCTGTATCTAAAAGGCTGTACCTCTTTAGGGCTGGGTCTGGAGGAGGCAGGAGGCTGGACAAGTGTGGAGCTGGCTCTGGCCCAGAGGGATGAGCAAGAGACACCCGGCACCTGATGCCACACACAGCCGCAGCAGACATCACCAATCAGTCACGACATACTCGGCTGCAGAGCCCAGAGAGCCCCCCAGTCCTCAACAAGTTGCACATGGAAGCCACTCCCGGGCAGAGCAGGGGGCTGTGATGAACCCATTTGCCGCCCCCGCTCCCCTAAGACGTGCTCCAGGCCTCCTTTCCCCACTTACTCCTCCAGCTCCTCACTGTCCTCGGGACTCAGGCCTTCAAGGCCCGCCAGCAGGCTGGCTCCAGCACTTCTCCTTCCTTCCCATCGCCTCCCCTCTCTGCTCCCACTCTAGTTCCAGGGCAAGTTACCTGTGGCTCCTGAGTGCTGCTCCTTGGCCTGGAAGGGCCTTCCTTCACCCCATCCACCCTGTGCACTCCTACTTACCCTTCAAGACTCGACTCCAGTGATGCCTCCTCAGGAAGCCCTCCCTGATGCTCCATCTCCCCAGGCCTGCTCTGGGCCACCACTCTGCCTTCTGTCCACGTCCGTCACTGCCTGGAACCCTGCTGGGCCCCGTTCTGTGGTCTTCACGTGTACCCCAGCCCCTCAGGTGGGAAGGAAATTCTTAGGCTCAGGACAATGGAGCAGATTCCTGGACTGTGGTGACACTGCCCACCTCAGGAGAGGTCATTCTTTGGGCCTCTTCCAGCTGTGGCCCATTGCAGCTCAGCTGGAGCCAGGACACAGGGAGGCTGGCTCTGGGCTCAGTAGATCACAAGGTCGGCCTAGGGAAAAGGCACAGGGGGCCACACAGAGGGGCTCGGGACAAAACTCCAAGTCAACGATACCCTTGCTAAGGGCAGCAGGGGCCAAAGGCAGCTGCACAGGCCACAGGAAGTGCTGGCGAGTTTTTCGTCTGCTCAGAGAGTCCCAGGGCTGGATAGAAGGAACTCAGGAGGCCCATCTGAGGTGGAGGTCACCTCGGGGGCATGCAAGCAGAAGCTCAGGGTCCCATAGCAAGTGGAATCAGAAGAGGTGACCCTGAAACTCCTTGCGGCTCTAACATCTCCGAGTTGGAAGTCAGTCCTCTCTGTCACAACCTCTAGCTGCCCCCTCACAGGGCTGTGGCTCTCAAACACTGCTCCCAAGGCAAGTGGAGGCTGAGGGTGAAGGCAACCTCCTATCCGTGAGAACCGCTGTAGTCACGGCCTCCCACGAGGGGCTAAGGATGATGAGCAAGGGACAGAGGGACTGACCCACATGACTTTCCGTCAGATGCTGAACATGCTTGTGATTCACAGGGCCAATCAGTATCTGTCCTTCTCCTCCACTCCTCTCTCCCCAAAAGGACATGTCAGTGTTTACTATGACATCCACAGACACATCAAGGGCATCTGGAAAGAATCATGTGCACATCTGGAGAGTCAGGAAATGTGAAAACCAGTAATATCTGCATCCATGTGTGCAGATACCGACATCTATATACAGCTGTCACGTTCCTCCAGCAGCCCTGGAATACTCCACAATCATGCTGGCAGGTTTTGGCACATAGTAGCCAAATCAACTGGTGGTGTCCTCATGTGCCACCACTGCTGGGGTCTACCTTGAGATTGGGGGGAGGCAGGGTGCCATGCCCCATCTCACAAAAGTCTGGCTGGTGTCCAGGAGGGTCTCACAGCCTTCGACAATCATGCCCTCCATGGCTATGTTTTCCCGGATGCTCTCTGTCTCGTTTACTTCATTGTACGTTATTCTGCCGGGACAGAAAATGTCAGAGACAGGCTGCCCCCGTCTCTCAGGGAGAAGGGAATGCCGGGCCTCTGGCCAGACCTAGGAAGAAGGCTTGGCACCCAGGATTCTCAGGTGGAGCCTGTGGTCACAAAGGGGGAGAGAGCATGCATATTGAATGCCCGCTCTGCCAGGCACTCTATGGGCATGATCTCACATCATCCTTCTGATAGCCCAAGGAGACAGGTGTTGGAAATGGAAATGGGGATTAATAACTAGAAAGCAGGTCTGATTTAAAAGTTTGAACCACGTGGAACAGAGACGGCAAAACTGGGAGGACAGGAGTATAGGAAACAACCTTTCTTCATTACTCTGCCCCCCACACCACTACTGGCCTTATCTCCATCCATAGAACTCCACCTACCCATCCTTCCTCAGGGTCTTTGCACTTACTGTCTCCACCCGCCCCCCATTGCACGTTATATAGTTGCTTTCTTAATGTTTGGGTCCTGGAATGGCTTAGTTTTGGAGCACCTGGCAATCCAGCTGGCTCACGGAAAGTCTGACTCCAGTAGGCTCCAGCATGTCTGGGGGGAGCAAGACACACCTTGCCCCTTAATCTGAGAATAAGGACAACTCTCCTATTTGTCCTGTTATGACTGCCGCAACACCCCTCCTCCAGGAGGTGACGCCATTTAACTGCTTTTTAAAAATAGCATTGGTGGTGGGGCCGGCCCCGTGGCTTAGCGGTTAAGTGTGCACGCTCCGCTACTGGCTGCCCGGGTTCGGATCCCGGGCGCCCACCGACACGCCGCTTCTCTGGCCATGCTGAGGCCACGTCCCACATACAACAACTAGAAGGATGTGCAACTATGACATACAACTATCTACTGGGGCTTTGGGGGGAAAAAGGAGGAGGATTGGCAATAGATGTTAGCTCAGAGCCGGTCTTACTCAGCAAAAAAAAAAAAAAAGGATTAGCGTGGATGTTAGCTCAGGGCTGATCTTCCTCACAAAAAAAAAAATAGCATTGGTGGGAAAAGAGGCCTGTGAGTTGCAAACTTTGCTAAGAGCCTTGGTGGGTTTTCAGGAGTCTTAGGAAGATAGTAATTTTGTGGGGAGGAGCGTCTGGAGAAAGTACCCCACTTACTCCAAGAAAAGCACAAATGTCTTATTTGTCTGCTGATGCCTCAAATTCTACAACCACGACCAGATCACCAAGAGGGCTGTTTAATATGCATGGCTTCCAAAGTTCTCAAGTAGACACTGTCCAGTTTAACCCTCCCAGCAATGAGAGATGACACTGGTCGAGCTGGATCGGTGATTAACGACCTCAGCGTGATGAGCAAATTACTGGGCCTCTCTGACCCTCAGTTTGCTCGGTTGGAGTGAGGATGGAAGAGAAGGCATTTCACGTGCTGATCTCTGGCCCAACACACAGCAGGCGCTTGAGTAAAGGGCCGTGATCACTGTTGCTAGTATCACTGGTTGCAAAGGTGTTATTATTCAACTATTATTACCTGTTGTTTTCTGGTTATCAGACTGTGGCGTGGAAACGGGATCTCTTCCTTAGGAGCCTCATTCCCTCCCTCCCAGCAATGCTCTTCTCAGCAGCCGAGGCCCTAGCCGTCTTCTGGAAGGGACAGGGCACAGGGAGGCACCTTTCAAGGATATGCTAGTTCCCTGGATAGGGATTCATTTTTGGAGGTTAGCAAAGGTAAGCAGAACCATTTCTTTTGACGAGGGTGGGGATTTTGCTGAGGAGGGCTGTATTTGCTACAAACAAGGGGGCGATCCCACAGTAGCAACACTAGTTTCACCGTTAGACAAGTGCCAGCCCCGGCTGGGGTTTGTGCTGAGAGCCACACCGTCCACGCAGCTGGGGAGGAGTTCCCAGGGCCACGGTCTGCCGAGGGAGCTGGAATTGACGACCTGGGTTACAGTGAGCCCAAGAGATGAGGTTCAGGAGAAAAAGCGGAACAAAGGCCAGAGGTAGGAGAGAGTCAGCCCCAGGGGAGGAGTGTTTCTGAGCACAACCAGGGAGGGTTTGTTATCTGATGGCTTCCTGCTGGGCTGGGAGCTTTCCTCAGTCCCCCAAGGGAGGGAGAGAGGAGGATGAAAGGGCTGCTGTCAGGGCTATAGGAAAACCCTCTTCTGTGCCTCTAGGGTTGTGTTCAGGCCAGATGCAGGTGATCAGGTGATCAGATGAGTAGGCTTCGGGAAAGGGGATCAGGATCTTAGGATAAAGTCCTTGGCACCCATGTGCCTTCCTTGCTACGGCACGCACCGGGACAGGGCATCCCACAGGGATGAGGAGTCTCGTTGTAGTCCCAAGTCTTCTCCTTGGGGAAGTGTGCAGGATTTGGCTCCTTGGGGCACGAGAGGACTGGGGTCTCCACCTCACAATGGTTTTTGTTAGTCTGCAAACACACTCTGATTACATCTGCTCCCTGAATGAACCTCCACTCCATGGCCTGTGCCCTGCCCTAGTCCAGCCTGGTCCTCCCTCTGCCCAGCTGGGAGACGTGGCCCTACTGGCTGCCTTTTGCTGGACTCGGGAAGCCATTTAGGGCACTGAGTGGTTGGCAGGGCTGGGGACTGGACCCCACATGCTGCAGACCGACCCTCCTTTGCAGCTTCTGGCAGCCCATCATTGAGTATGAGGCTGCTCATCATCTCTTGGCCTCCATAAGGTGCAGACCCCAGGGCTTAGCTCTTGGTACGTACCTCGTTCCTGCCTAAACCTACTCCTTTGGTGATCTCATCAGTCTTGTGACTTTAAATACCATCTCTGAGCTGATGGCTCCTGAATGGCTCACTCCCTTACACTCCAGACTCAAACGCCCTCCTCCATCTTGTCCTCTCCACCACTGTTGTCCATCTCAAGCTCAACATGCCCTCAGTCAAGCTTCAGTGAAGCAAGAAAGACTCCCCCTCCACACCTGCCCAGCCTGCCAGTTTTTCCATCTCGGTTAGCAGCAACTCCAACCTTCTGCTTGCTCAGCTAAAAACTCTCGAATCACTCTTGACTCCCATCTTCTCTCTCCCCACATCTAATGCATCAGAAACTCCTGTCGGTTCCATCTTCAAAACACACCCAAAATCTGAACCTCCTCCTCACCTCCACTGCCACCACCTGGTGCCGGCCACCGTCAGCTGCTGCCTGGGCTGTTGTAGGCGCCTCCTCCCTGGTCCCCCTGCTTCTGCCCTGGCAGAGGAAGGTTCCCCCTGGGCTTTGGAGACTGAATGAGGGGCAACAGAGGGGCCTTGACCAGAGGGCTGGGGCCTCTGACACTGGACAAGTCATGGGTTTGTCCATCCATGACACTGCCTGCTGTGATGCAGCCTTGGGCACATGAAGGCCCGTTACCCAGGACCCCCTCTGGGGCTCCTATATCACAGGTTGTGAGACATTGACACTGGAGAACAGAGGAAGTTGGCAGAGTGCCTGCGAGTCCCTGGGTGGATCCCTGTTTTGGCAGGTTGGCCCACGTGAGTGCCCAGGGCCCTTCCTTGAACCCCATCTGTGTCAGGGACAGCACACCACCCACACCATCGCACCAACTGCCCCCTAGTCTTGAGCTGTGAACTCCTCAGATTGCTGGGGGACCCTGCTTCCAGGTGGAACAGGCTGGGGGTGCCCCAACACCCACCTCTTCGGATCCTAACCTGAACATGAGATTTTAGCATCTGGGGCTCAGGAAACTCCCACTGGGGAGCATCCTTAGCCCTGGCCTGTCCACTGGTGGGGGCACCCGGGAGCCGGGCTCACCCAGACAGCTCCCCCAGTTTACCCCTGGCGTCCTCGAGTCTGTTGGCTCTATGTGCTAGTGAAAAGTGGGCCAGGAGTTTGTTCAGTGTCAGAATGTGCGTGGGAATCTGCGGCAGGGAGAAGCAGGGGGACAGGGACAGAGGCAAGGATGGGGAAGGTCAGAGGGACAGGGAGACAGAGGCAAGGAGAGAGACAGTGATGAAGTAAGTCTGAGAGAAAACAGCAATGTAGAGAGGGAGAGAGAGTGACCAAGTGGACGGAGAATGGTTCTCTCAGCTCCCAACTCTCCTATGAGCAGGGCTGAGGACGGACACCAACAACACTTCTGATCTCAGACTCTAATGTGGAGGCTCTTCCAGGGTCTTGTCTGGGGCAAGAGCCCAGATCTTAAGGCTCTAAGCCAGCAGGAGAAAGGGCCTGGTGGTGGGCTCAGGACTAGGAGCTCCCCCTCACCTTCCCACACTGCCTGCTCTGTGGAGCTGGACAGGCCTGCCATCGGCTGGGTCAGGGGCTGGCTCTAACCCCATTCTCCAGGCAGCCCAGAGCTGGGGCCTGTTAGGGCCTGGGATCTCCCGGCCATGGCCGCATGGTGCCCGGAGCTGTGGCTTGCTCCCAGCTGGGGCCCTCACTGCCATGGACCCCCAGAAGGCTCCCAAGGTATGTGCCCTCAAGGACAGGGCTAGGTGCCAGCTGGAACATGGGGTCAGTGAGGAAGATCTCCAGAACTCTCTCCTTGCAGTCAGTTTGGCCTCATAGTGCTTCAGTAGCTTGTCAAAGTCACTGTTCTGCTTGCAGTGGGCCAGGATCTGCAGGCTGTACTGGTGGCTGGAGACCAACTCCTGATAGAAATTGACCATGGGCAGCAGGATGTCTAATGGGTCTGCACGAGGAGTGGCTCCACAAGCCCTTGGTCACCCAACCCCACCCACAGAGGTCAAGACCAAGTTCAGAGCTCCCACCCAGAGACACCCTTGCCTTTGGGGATGACTCTGGCACCACTGCCCTATCCAGGGCCAGATAGGTGGCCCCAGGCATCAGGACACCATCAGAGTCACAGATCTTTATAGAGATGGGGTCCCGACTAGTCTGTGTCCTGTGTATTGGAAGGTCGGAGAGGGCTGTTGTGGGTGCTCTGGTGTGCCTCGCCGCCTGAAGGGTCTGAAAGCCACCCAGCTCCGGAGTTTTGGGGGTTCAGCTGAGGCCTCTGTGGTCACTGAATTGCAGCTCCACATCCCCCTCAGCCCTGGCTCCTCCAAGAGACCTCCCACCCAGAGTGCCCCACCAGTGACAGAAGTGACCCATCTAAGGTCATAAAGTGAATCAGTAGCTGGCCTGGAACCAGGTCTCCTGAGTCCTCCATTCCAGGGCTTCCCTCCACAAGACATGCCCTCCCGAGTCACGTCCCTTCAGCTGTGTGTCCATTTATCCACATGTCCCTGTCCTTCCATGCCTCCCCAGGTTCAGCAACTTGGATCTGCTGCTGGCCTGCTCTGTCCCAACCACTTGGAAACACAATACCCTGCCTTCCAGCCCCCGAAAGCCCAGCCAATCTCCCCAAACCTGCCCTTCAGTACTTGATTGGCAGGGATGGGTCCACTGAAACCTCTGCTTATAAACTCCATTAAAGAAAAACATGCCTCCTTTGCGATAAACTCTAAGTGGGAGCTTACACAGGGCATTCCACTACCCAAGGGACGGCACCTTCAACCACGCCACTACAGGAAGTGCAGACCTCGTCTTTCTAGGGCCGCTTCCCATTGTGACCTTGGGGAAAAGCAGGGCTCTCTGACTTAGGGAAGTGAACAGCAAAATGTCACACTCAGTGTGGGAGAGGCGCGATGCAGGGGTCCTGCTGTGCAGCCCTCGGGGCCGTCAGGGCGGTGCAGCCAGCTCGGAGAGCAGTGACGCAGGATGGAAGGAGTGGGAGCCTTGACCGTGCTTCTACCCATTGTTTCAGTCGTTCTACTTTTGGAAACCTGTCCCAAGGAAACGCTCTCTCATATGAACATTTCAGATGCAGAGATGAGTGTTTCTAGTAACAAAAATTTGCAACAACTTTAAGAGCCAATGATGGGAGATGGCTGCATGGATGATGGCATGCTCACAGGTACTGGAGCATCATACAGCCATCAAAAAGCATACTTTCAGCATGAGAAAACACTTGTGCTATAATGTTAAGTAAAAAAACAAACATATCAAGATTCAAATTCAGCATTCATATATGTGACGTTATGTAAATAAAGCGGGGGGAAAAAAACCTAAGGTCTGTGCATAGAAAAAAATTTGAAGAAAACACAACAAAGTGTTTACAGTGGTTATCTTTGGAAAGGAGAACTATGGTTGATATAGCTTTTAACATTTTCTGCTTCTCTAGATTGTCAAATTTTCTGAAATGGGTTCATATATATAATTTTTAAAAGGGAAAAGTAGATAAGGAACTAAAAATATATTGCTTCCTCCTAGAAAAATAGCTTTTGCCGACTTGTCTTTCCTCTTCTGCTCCCTCTGAGGGATTCTGTGTGTTTTTAAGGGGCCGCTGTTACACCCCGAGAGGATGGAAGTGCCGCCAGCCTGGAGGAGTGGGCCCTGGAGAGGGACTTCTCAGATGGATTTCAATGCAGGTGGGTCTGGAGACCTCTGCCAGGGCTGCCTGCTCACCCAAGCCCCAGTGGGCCAGCTGGAGATGCAGGTCTTCAGGCCTTGGTAAAGATCTGGTGCAAACACCAGATGGCCTCACTGACAGAGGAGCCACAGGGTAAGCTCCGGCGACGGAGTTCCTGCCCCTCCAAAGCCTCGCCCAAGTCCAGCAGAGCTGAGGGGACTAGGGAGAGGACAGGGGCTGCCACCACCGGTGGGACTCGAGCAACCTTTCTCAAGTGACACCTTATGGGAAAACCCCATCAGCGGGATGGACTATGTAACTTGTGGCCCAGTGCAGAGAAAATATGCAGGACCCCTTCTTAAAAAATGACAAAATTTCAAGATGGTGACAGCAGAGCACTAAATCAAACATAGATTTTTCTAAACATGGATCACACGCCCCAGAAGCTGGCAGAGGATGGCAGCTGCTCTTGCTGCCAGCCTTCCTGGCACCCTCAGTGTCCACCTGCTGCGGTGACCCTAAGGGATCTTAGAGGAACTCAGGGCTCTGGAGAATTCAGAGGAAATGCCACTGATGATGTGAAAAGAGCTAGGGCTTGAGACCCACGCAGAGCAGGCTCAAATCCACCTTATCCTGCTTCTCAGCTGTGGGACCTCCAGCAAGATGCCTAACATCTCTGAACCTCAGGTCTTCCCTGTAAAATATGAAGGTGAAATGACGTCACCCCTGTAAGGGGACAATTTGAGGGCCTGGTACAGAGAAGTTGCTCAGTAAATGCTAGCTCTCGACCACCCCCTTTTGGGGGGACAACTTAGAAAAGTAAAAACACCCAGATTCTCCCATGCACGTGCCCTGTCACCACCTAAAGAGCCCTGGGTATCATGCCTTCTCACTGGCAGCTTAGCACCAGGTTGGGTAATGGGCCTCTGAGCGCTCCTGGCAGCCACATTTGCCGTGGCTCCCCTCCCAGCATCCTCTTCCCCGCCCATGGTCCCAAGCCAGCCAGCTCCAGAACACAGCCTGAGTCTCCTCTCCCAGGATGAGCTGTAAGGATGCCAGAGAGACTTCTGCTACTTCATGCAGCCCCCTCTCCTCCCAACTGTTCCTCCTCTGTCCTTGTTCATCACCCTCAGCTCCTACCACCGTGGAGACTTGGGAACCACCCCACTGTGTCTCGGTTTGAGCTGAACGACAGAGGGAAAGCCAAAGGGACTCTGTCATGCACCCCATTTGTGGACAGGAAAACAGGCCCAGAGAGAAAGAGTTAACCCCCCTGGGAGTCAGGGCAGCCCCAGCCTAGGAGCCTGTCCTCACATCCCTGCAGTGGTATCTCTCTTTCTCTGCCACATCAGATGCCCCTCCCTACTGCCATACTCCACGGGTGCTCTCTGCTCCCTCCCTCTGTGATGACCCAGCACTTTGGCTGTTGGAGGCACCTGGTGCTTTCCTCTTCTGTGAGCTGTCACAGGGGGCTGTCTCCTCTCCTAGCAGTTTTTGCCCTGAGGGCAAACCCCCACCCTGAGTTCTCACTCTCTCAGTACAACAAGAGCAGGGGCGGAACGTGCTGAGTGGACACAGAGACACCCTTGAGCTGTGTGGCACACGTCCAAAGATAGTAGCTCAGGAAATCACAAACATGCCACAGAGCCAGCTCCCCTCCCTTTCCAGGGCATGTGGCTTTGTCCCCTCAAGGCCACTTGCTGAACCACAGGATGAATGGGCTCTGATTGAAGGAATCGAGCACTTTGAAAGCAAAATGGGACAGTTACCCACTCTCCACTTCCGGGTTGCTAAAAGTACCCCAGCCTGTGCTTGAAGAGAGGCTGAAAATATCTAATGGAGAAATATTCAGTGCCAATGCAGGCTTTTCTATTTTTTCCATTCTCTGAGAACCTAGGCACATGAAATAATGGCTGTTCTTGGATCTGAACTCTAAAGAACTAAGGGACTCACACACAGGCTCATGGAGAGCTCAGAGACACGTGGATGCCCAACTAGCACCCTCACTGCCCTGATTTCATCACCCCCATGCCAGTCTGCTCTCTTTGCCAGTTCTGGGATTTGCACGTGGTATCCTTTTCTCTTTAGGATTGTGGGGTATGTGTGTGGGAGTGTGTGTGTGGGTAAATGTAGTCTGTATGTAAAACTGATGGCGCTCTTCTCAGAGGCATCTACAGGACATCTATTCCCCAGGGACAAGAGCAAAAACCAGATGCAGTCAGGTGAGACGCTCTGCTCCCTACACAGGCAACACAGGCAGTCTGGGAGTCTGATTTAAGGATTGGGCTGGGTGGGCAAAGCTCTGGAGAGCTGTGAGCCTGGGGACCCTGCAGAAGCCTTGGGCTACGGCCCACCCCTGCTAGAAGCCAATGTCAGGATGGTAGCAGGAACCTCTGAGCTCACAGAGCCAACCTTTCCCTTATCCTGCTGGTCCCTTCTGAGGATGCATTTGCTTTGGATCTAGGTTGGCTTGGCTGACATCCAAGACCTGCTCAGTTGACCCTTGTCAGCGATGACAATGGACAGTTGGGAATTTGGCTTATTATCCCAACTCACTGGCTAGAGTCTAGCTCTGGCTACCCAACCTGGCTCAATGTCTGGCGTCTCAGCTGAGCCCTGCCCACTTGCCGCCCCACAGTCTGGCCTTCTTGGCCCATCAGAGGTAAACCCTCATTTGCCACATCCCTTGGCTGCACTGCTCGTTGGCTCCTGCCCCACCACAATGCCCTCTCTGGAGACAGTGTCTTTAATCCAGAATGCATTTAGTCAGTGCAGTCATTGATGGAGGAATTAGTCTATGTTTTCTCTCCTTTGTTAGCAGTCAAGGTTTTGCTAAAGATCTCTGTATTTCTTGTTTTTCAAACAGCTGCCACACAACTCAGTTCTCTCTCCTCCCTTCTCCATTCCCTCTGGCCTCTTCCAAGCCTAAGAGATGCCCATCTCTGTCTCCCTTTGTGCCAATGCTGTCAGCATGTCCTGATGCAGTTCGTGTGGTGGGCACCATGCTGGGCATGGGTGAGACACAGCCAGAGGTGGATAAGTCAGATCCCTTCACTGGAGGAGCTTCCAGCCTAAGAAAGGGGTCAGAAACCCACAGAGGTAACTTATACTCCAACAAGGTGAGGCCAGAACAGAGGGGTGCCCCTACTGCAGTGGGAGGGTCTCACCATGGAATCCACAAGCGCTACCCAGAGGTTTTGAAGGACAAAACAGGAGCCCAATTGGTCTGGCCCCGTGGTGTGGCAGTTAAGTGCATGAGCTCCGCTGCTGGCGGCCCAGGATCCAAACTGATGCACCGCTCGTCAGGCCATGCTGTGGTTGTCTCCAATATAAATGTGGAGGAAAATGGGCACAGATATTAGCCCAGGGCCAGTCTTCCTCAGCAAAAAGTGGAGGACTGGCATGGATGTTAGCTCAGGGCTGATCTTCCTCACAAAAAATAAAAAGAAGGAACTCAACATGTGTGCTAGAGTATAGAAGGAATTGGAGCAGAGGGGCTGATGTGAACAAAGATGCAGAGTACAACAGGGTGTTGAGTGCAGGGCTGCAGGGGTGGGGATGGCAGGAGGAACATGGGAAACAGGACTCAAGGCATAGAGTGAGCCCTGCAGAGGGGCTGCCTGGGGAGGGGTCAAGGTGGCCCTCTCCATGTCAAAGTTGGTTTGTAAACCTGATCCCAAGGCTACAGTTTTACCTTGAACTCTGAACTAAAGATCTCTGCAGTTTCTTGCAGAGTCAGCCTTCCAGGATTCTGAGTGCTCCCAAGCCAGGAAAATACCACGACCATCTCTAAACTCCGACCCTGCCCTTTAGGGCTGCTTGAGCAGTTCCAACTTACTTCCAATCATAAATGGGAGAAAAATAGCTATTAAAACAATGAAATGGTGCCTAACTGAGGATTCTAGAGGAGGGGAGGATTCTTCGCAGAAGAGGATGCTCCCTTTGTTTTAGATGGTCCTTGGAGCTTTTTGGTTACAAAAGATGAAGCCCAAGAGGACTCTTTAGATGGGAGAGAAGAGACTGAGCAGAGCTGGACAGTTTTGCTTAATAACTTTGCTTTTGTTTGGGTGTGATCTCCCCTTACCTCTAGGGAGAGTTGGCTGCTGGTGGGGGCTCTGGGAGTAGAGGGTATAGAGGGACTAGAGACAAGGTAGTGTCCTCGATGTCTGACCTGTGCACAGCCTGCTAAGAACGGCCTAATGCCTGGTTTAAGGCTCTGCTGTTGTTGCCTTGAAATTCTTAAGAGCCCTGCATTTTCAATTTGCACTGGACCCAGCAAAATGTTTAGCTGATCCTGAAAAAAGGTGTAGACAAGGGTATATTGGTTAAAGATTAATTACCAGCTCTCTGAAAGAAAAACTCTGACTGGTAGCACTGGCCAATTTCCATGCTGTAAACATTCCTACCTTGGCCCATTTTAAGCTACCAAAGTGTGAATAACAAGCTTGCAAGATTCTTGAAAATTTCACAACCGACTTGCAAGTTGGTGTGAGCCAGCTCCAGCACATCACTGGATGTAAGGCGAGGGTCTTGGCAGATAAAGGGATTATGAACACCCCCCCCACCACCACCAAAATGGCAGTTGGGAGAGTATGGAGAGAGGCCAGCGTGCGGAGAGGAGGTCAGCAAGAAATCCCTGTAGCAGGAAAGGCTGAGTGACAGGAGGGCAAGGATGTCTTCTATTCAGCTTTCAGTTGTTTTCTGTTTCAGTACTGGAAACCCCCTCGACTGTATCTAAGCCTTTCACAAAGTCTGGTCCATACTTGGCCCATGTTGGGGGCTTTGGGAGTGAAGGAGGAGCCAGTTGGGTGTCATTAGAGCTTTCCTGGATACTCTGGTTCTCCTCCTGGGACACGGCAGGACTGTACTGCCCAGGCCCCTGAAGTCGGGTGTGGTCATGTGACTCGCTTTGTCCAATAAAACGTGAGCAGAGTTGTCAGGCATCATTTGCCATGTTGCTTCCCCTGCCCTGGGACTGGTGAATTTCCTGATGGTGGGACCCCTGTCAGCCTGTGTCCCTGACTCTGAGTGAGAATGTTGTGGAGCAGAACACACAGTGGACACACAGGGTGAGAGAGAAAGCAATCTTTGTTGTTTTAAGCCTCTGAGACTTGGGGGCTGTTTGTAATTGCAGCAGAATCTAGCTCCACCTGACGGACACATGGAGCGACCACAAGGGGGTAAGGAGCAGTCAAGACTGAGTGGAGACTGGCACTGTGAAAGGTGATACAAGAAGCCAGGAGAGCAGAATTGGAAGCCAGATGTGGCCAGGAAAATGGAAGACCCTGAAAATCCTCAGGAATACGTGGGATGGGGCTTGAGGGAGTTTTCTGGCTATCAGGTGGACCCTGAGAGCTTGAGGTCAGCCAGGTGACACAGTGGTTCCTGAATATGCACCTTTTATATGGCCCGTCTCCCCAGCAAGGAAGGAATAATGTGTGTGGCAGGCACAGGCCATGGATCTACAGCCAGGAGACCCAAGGTTGAGCCTGGGTTCCAGCACTGGAAGTGACCTTGGAGTGACCTTGGATAAGTCCTTTCCTCTTCTGTGGACCTCTCAGTTCTCAGATCCCTCCCAGCTCTGACGTTCTATGACCCTCTGTCTTTGTCATGGGCATCACTCATCACTTACTTGGCTCCTCAGCACCTCCTGCCTACCTGATGGCCTGCTTCCTGGGAAATGGGCTCTGTTTCACCTTCCTGGAGCCCCTCCAGAGCACACAGGTGCCCTCTGCTCTGCAAAGTGTGTGTGTCTGTGTGTGTATGTGAGAGTGAGAGAGAGTGAGAGAGTGAGGGAGTGAGAGAGAGAGAAAGACTACAGCCAGAAAGTTTTACCAAGCTGATCTTGCAAAGTCTTACTTAGGGGCCGGCCCCATGGCTTAGTGGTTAAGTGCACCCGCTCCGCTACTGTCGGCCCGAGTTCGGATCCCGAGCGCGCACTGACGCACTGTTCGTCCGGCCATGCTGAGGCAGCGTCCCACATACGACAACTAGAAGGATGTGCAACTGTGATATACATTTATTTACTGGGGCTTTAGGGAGAAAAAGGAGGACTGGCAATATATGTTAGCTCAGGGCCGGTCTTCCTCAGCAAAAAGAGGAAGATTGGCATGAATGTTAGCTCAGGGCTGATCTTCCTCACACACACACAAAAAGTCTCACTTAAAAAAATTGTTTTCCCTGGAGAGTAATGTACTCAGTTGGAAACGTTGCTCCAAATTCCCATTACAAAGGCCTCTGCTGCCACGCTGACACACAAACACTTTCACCAAAACTGACCAGTTTTGTGCCCCCAGCACCAGAGAGGGCCCTGCCCTTTGCACCCACCCCTTCTCTTGCCTACCAACCCCCGAAAACGTTCAAGGCCATATGCGACTTGAACCCATACCTTCTTTGGCCATAAAATGACTCGTTTTCTACCTGGGTTCACACTGCAAGCTCTATTATGGTGCCAGTCACACTCTACCACAATCAGACCTTAATGCTTGAAACTTCCATCTCTTTACTGCCTCCCACAGAACCTGATGTCCATTCATTCATCAAGTCCTTACAGAGTACCTACTATGTGCAACACAGAAGGGACAAGTGATAAAGGACACACCTGCCCACCAGACCAGGTGAGGGACAGACACCTGAGGAGCCGGCTCTGCCATGGCATGCTGAGGGTGGGAAAGCTGTGGCAGCAGGGGTCATGGAACACATTCTGGGATGAGAGTCCCCAGGAGGAGGCATTTGAGCTTGGTAAGATTCCACCAGGCAGGGAAGCGTGGGAGTGGCAGGGGCACTCCAAACAGAAGCCCCAGCATATGCAAAGGCCAAGGTGTGCACAGCTCATGACCAGAGAGCACTGGCTGGAGCCCTGAGTGATGGGGTAAGAGGAGCCTGGGGAAGAGGATGAGGCAGTGGTCAGCTGATCTTAGGCAGTTAGTGAACGAGTGAGTGAGTGAATGACACCCTTGATCATGAAGCCACTAACCTGGTACTGGTCCCTAGACCTATTCCTTTGTCCCTAACAAGGACTCAGCTTGATTTCAGGGATATGTGTAGGGCTAGGATAGATCTCAGAATGAACCAGATGGTTTAGACACGGGACAAGCCCCCATCCCAGGACCCACTAGTAGTGTGGCAAGACTGGCAAGGAGACACGCAGACCTGGGTTCTAGTCCTGGCTCTGCCACCTCCCAGCTGTGTGAGCTTGGGCAGGTGCCTTGAGTTCTCTGAGCCTGCTTCCTCGTTCCATCCTACGAGGGTGGTTATGGGGACTGACAAATAAAGCATCTCTGACAGTGCCTGCTGCAGTGTAGAGGAGGTGTGTGGAATCTGAAACTTTTGTTCAAGCTGAAGTTTCAAGCTGATGTGACCATTAGTTTAGGGCTTGGCAGCGGCACCATAAGGTGGAATTGGAAACTTCAGATCTTTGAACATTCCAGGCAGAGCTGGCTTCAAGGGCGTGTGATGGGGTCCTATGCTCAGAAGGCCCCATGCTTGGGGCTTCAAGTTCTGCAGTTGCAACCTTGAAGTTATTATTTCTCTTTGAATTTGTTTTCATGAGAAACATCTGATGGAACAATGGAGCACACCCCAGGGGCTTGGAGCCTCAGCCCTCATGTGTTGCTGCCTCCTGCTGCCTCCCTGGGATGGTTTCTCAGCTGCTCGCTCCCCACACGCCGGCACCCCAGAACCCATGACCTCCTCTATCCTCTGTCTGGGAGCAAATGGGTGGAGTCAGCCAGGAAGACTCACATTCCAGAGTGAGTCACTCTCCACCCTCTGAAGGGGCCTTGGGGTAGGTGTAGACAGGACGGGTGCAGTGCACACCCGATCGTGTCTCAGGGCAGGGCAAGGAGACAATGCCTGGGCACTAGGTGGGTGACTCAGCAGGGACATCTTGCCCAACCCTCATCTAAGTACCAAGTGTATCATGGCACAGAGTTTAGAGGAGGTTGGAGATTGATATTGGGGAGTCTCCTGCCTGCCATGGGTGGGTTGGTGGTCTGTGAGAAGCGGAGATCGACTTCCCCGACTCCACCCAGGGCCTTGCATCAGGTCCTACAAATCATGCAGCTAACCCTGGTTAGATCTGTTTCCATTTTCCCATCCTCAGCTCAGAGTCCACGGTCCCTATGTGATGTGGCCAAATTGCTCTGAATATCTGGTGCGCACTGGTGAGATGAGGGGGGAGAGACAATCAGATCATTCAGCGCTGGGGTAGACAACTGGTGAGGGGCGTCTAAGGGACAGAGAGCCAGCACCTCCCAAGCTTTAATGTAAATGGCAATCGACTGGGATGTTGTGAAAGTGCAGATTCTGATTCCGGAGGTCTGGGCAGGGCCTGGATTCTGCATCTCTAACATGCTCTTTCTTCATGGACCACAATTTGAGTAGTGAAGTTCTAGAAGGCTTAACCTAGGAACAGCGTGGCCTCCAGACCAATGCCTGGCGAGCCCCTGTAGGAGCTCTTATGACAGGCAGAGGGAACGACTGCTTAGAACTGAGCCAGCAGCCCACACTATGATGACTTACCAGGAACTCTGTGTCCCCGGACACTTCAGCTGATAATGTGGGAATGCTTAGTCAATGTGGTCATCAGCAGAGTAACTAAAAACTCGCCCATAAATAACCTCACTCAATCCTCACAATCTTGTCAGGCAAGTATAAAAAGGCTGCTTTATAGATGAAGGAATGGAGGCACAGAGGACGGGGGGATGTACTCTAGGTTGCAACTGTCAAGTGGCAGAAGTAGGATCTGAACTCAGATCTGACTAAGGCCCTTCCCACTCTGCCAGCATCACTAAATTTAAGTTTGGAGGCTGGCATAGCTGTGACTGGAAGCTGGTCCCCCTGCCCGTCATGTGCCCCCTGGTGCTCCCTGCAGGAGCCCAGAGTGTGAGGTGTTGGCCCTGTGCCTTGGGCCCCCTGGCCAGCCTCCTCTGCACCCCTAGCCAGCAGTCACTTCTGCCTTCAGTCACTCGATATTGATCTCCCCATCCTCGATCTGCTGCCGTAGCTGCTTGGTCACTGTCTTCTTGTCTCCACGATCTGCAGCAGGTGCAGGTACTTCTGCATCAGCATTTCACGCTCCCTGGCCAGGGTCTGGTAGCTGTGGACAGACATAAGTGGCAAGACACTGTCTTCTTGTCCCCCAGAGATCCAAGCAGAAATGAGGCTCCCCCACTGACTGCAATTAGAAGATCCTGACTCCCAGACATGGTGAACAGGGCCTTGACCTGGCTGCAGTGCTGTTACCGACTGCTCTGGCCCCTTCTCCAACTCCTGTCTCACACTCTGACCTCTAGTTCCTCTAACTGATCCTGTTCTCTCCCCTCCCCCTCCAATCCACCCCCTGTGCCTTTGTACAGGCTCACTCTCTTGTTAAGGGGAATGGATCCGGTGACTTTAAGTTAAAGTCAATGCTCAAATGGAACAACAAAGCCTAGATGACAGCACATCTGTTTACAACACGGTTCACTGAATATTTTGAGTCCACTGTTGAGACCTACCACTCAGAGAAAGAGATTCCTTTCAAAATATGACTGCTCACTGGCAAGTGCTGTTGTTCCCATGGAGAGACTGATGCTGGTGTGTGCCCCCCTCCACACACGCACCGAAGTTCGGAAAAGTCTTATGACTCACATAGTAGAGGTCTCCGAGGAGAGCAGGGCCAGAATCTCAAGCAGCTCTGAAATGGCTTGAGAGAGCAAGGAAAGTGGCCTGGCCTGGTCTTTTATTGTGGTTGGAGGTTTTAAAGAAAAATTATTTAATGACACTTGTCAAAGTCGGTAAGGCATATTTTATTCAGAACCACTGTGATACGCAGAGACCACCGTGATGGGATTCACAGTAGGGGAGAAATGAGATTGGGCTCGACTCTGAATGCAGCATGGGCAAGTGGGAATTCATGGCCAGGCAGCATGGTGGGGTTCAGGGGATGGAAAATTACTAAGAGAAAAAACAAGAGTTGGGGTTTCTGGCTAACCTGACCTAACAGGATTCTTACCAACGAGAGGCCAGAGTGATCAGACACCACCTGAGGGATGGTGGAGGAGGAGGAGGAGCCTGAGCAGATCTCGATGGTGATCAGACATACGGGTGGGGGTTCTGGTTAAACCGACTTAGCAAGATTCTTTCTAAAACTGGATTTTACAAGGAAGTGCACAGACAGGCCTACCAGAAGGTTCAGGAGCCTGACTAAAGTTTGGTCAAAGCAAGAAATCTTTGCCAGGGCTGAGACCAGGGTAAGAGTTCTGCGTACAGACAGGGATTGTGTGGTTGGATCCGAAGCCAATGCCAGAGAAGGGAGACACTGAACTTGTTCCTCAGCTTGTCCAGGTGTGGAACCGAGGGGAAGAGGGAGAGGAGAGGCGTAAGCTGTCAGCACACATCCAAAAGTGTGGAGAGCAAACATGCGTACAAAAATATGCATTCACAATGGCTTGTTTTTATAGAAAGAAACACCAACAGCAACCTCAAGAATGATCAAAACTATGTACTGGGGGTGGCTGGAGTAACAGCGCTGGAGGGGACCCAGAAATGTTGGTAGTGACTCCTCTGAAGTTAGACTTTTCTATTTTACAGATTTATCTAATATAAACAGAAATTTACACATACCATGTTTTCCCATTTCACAGTCTTTCTTTAATTTTAACTTCTGTACATAGGAAACCATTCTAAGATTTAATTCCTTTAGCACACTAACGGTTACAAAACAGTAACCATATGAAATGACATTTTCATATTTCTCGCTAACTACAAGGACAAGCTGCATCCTAGTTTGTCTTCCACTGTGTCTCACACAGGCAGGATTTTCAGGAATCAGTGGCATATTATAATGCAATAGGCGTTTGGGTTTAGCTCCTTAAACATAGTAGGATTAGTTTGATTAGTTTTCTCCACATCAATTAAAATAGAAATTCCATTACTTTAGCTTTTTAAATCTCAATGTACTCTAGGGACATGCACACGCAAACAATGATGTAAAAACGAAAAACGCACCTGAAAACTTCAACACATTCGTTTCACACCTTAAGATTCTCTTGCATAAAAAGAACAAAAATTCTCTTTAGTTCCACAATTTTCTTGCCTTATTGACATTATATCTCTCCATCAATTCACATTTTTCAGCCCAAGAAACTCAAAATGTTATTTCTCATACAGGAAATAAAATTACAAAGAGCTAGGGGAAACCAGAAACATAGGGCTGCACTGTTCAATCCATACAGGAATCCAAAGCAAAGAAACACAAATATTGGGATCAGCACAGATAAGCAGCCTGCTTCCCACAGGACAGAAGGAAAGCCACATGCAGAAAGTTAAACACATTCTAAAATCTCCTGGTGGAGACAGAAGCCCTGGAGTGGGTCAGTTCATGGTGCAGGAGGGTGGGGACACATGAGCAGCCACAGGAATGCACTCTGGGAGCTCACACACCCTCCTCTGCCTGGGGAGGAAGAGAAGGGCTCCCTCTCTCAGCTTCCACTCTCACAAGTGAGGAGACTCTCGACAGGATGCAGTTTAAGGTTGTGACTCAAATGAACCCTAAATTCATAAACCCTAATCCAGACACAGAACTCCTGACATTCACAGACTTTCTCAATGTGCACAAATTACCCTATGCAGGCACCTACTCTGTGGGTGCAAAACTCCACCCTGTGTGTAGACATAGGCCCAAGGAGAGCACAGGGACAACCTCAGGAAGGGCAGCAACTCCCTCCCCCTGTGCAGGTGCCTTCCCAGCTTTCCAGGGCTCTGCAGCTTCTCTCAGCAGAAAGACTCCTTCTGTGGTGGATATGAGCAGAGAGGACATGCAGCAAGAAGGTGTGGCCCTCAAGTACTTCCCTGCGCAGGCTCAAGGGGGGCTTAGCTTAGAGACCCCAGGCCTCTGCTCCCAGTCACGTTGCTTTCGGCTACAGTGATCTTGTAAATGGCACAACCCAGTGCTTGAAGAATCCAGCAAATTCACACAAACCTACACTTTAATGGAAAGGAGAGAAGAAAGTTGTAAAGCATTTTTCTAGTTCAACAAGAAAAGCCACATGTATTTATTACTTTCAGAAAATAATGTTAATTAACTGTTGTTTCCATGGCGAGACACTGTTTTATAAACAATTAAATCATACTTAACACTTGCTGATCAAGTGTAAGCCCTGGAATTCCAGTTGAAAACACTGTATCCCAAAGAAAAGAACAGAACTAACAATATGACTACACACGCTCAGGGGAGGCAGAAAGGGAAACAAGAATTTTTAACACATTCAATGTAATAGTAGAATCTTTTATTTTTTCTGAAATTTACCTATTTCTTGCCTCTTTGGAAATATTTTGTACTGCTTTTCAAGCCCACTGATTACATAAACTTTAACTTTTGAAAACCTGAGGCTCAACTAAGTGAGTAAATCTTTTCAAGGTGACAAACCCAGGGAGGGGCAGTGCTGACAGGCCAGAACACCCAAGAAAGTTTGCACAGAGGAACCTCCACTCCAAGACCTTCCCGTAGGATGTCTGTGCCAGGAGAGAGCCTGGGAGGGGCACAGGGACTTCATATGACAGATTCCAGGTGGCCATTCTCTGCTCTCCTCTCGTGGAAAAGAGCCACAGACAAAATATAAATCTCACAGTCAACTCAGCCAAAAGCAAACTCCCAACAGCTCCCCACCAAGCAGGACAGCCCCCAGCCTCCCCAGCTGAGTTTCTTATTTCTTAGCTCAGGCCATAAACTCAGCACTGACTTCAACTCCCCCCTCCCCAGCCCTCACCATTTCCCATCTGTACACAGTACTACTGTCTCGATCTCCAAACACACCCAGAATTCAACCTCCTCTCTCCACCCTGACCTAAGCCTCCAAGGCCTCTTGCCTGGCTTCTTGGAACAGCCTCCTAACTGATCTCCTTGCCTCTGCCCTGGCCCCTCTGTAGTATATTCTCAACAGAACAGCCAGATCAAGTCTGCTAACCTTTTGTCCAGCCATGTTACTCCTTCTCTCAAAACCTTCCAAATGGTCACCATCTCATTCAGAATAAACGCCCAAGTCCTCACTATGACCAACAAGGCCCCATGATTGGGCCCAAGCCACCACTCTGCCTTCAGCTCCTGCTGCCCTCACCGGCTGTGCCCTGGCCACACTGGCCTCCTTACTGCTTCCAGAGCAGGCCACTTGCCTTTCCTCCTACACTGCTTTTGGGCCTTGTTCAAAACCTACCTCTGCAGTGAGACGTTTCCTGGCCCTCCTGGCTACAACACCATCTCCCTCCAGCCTGGCACACAGCACTCTCCCACAGGAGTCACACCATTGGTGTCACATCTAGAACATCACCCAGGGCACGCTTTTTGTGTTTTGTTCACTTCTCTGGCCCCAGGGTCTAGAACAATGCGTGACACAAACCTTGCACTCAATAAGAAATGTAGCTTAACGAGTGGATGACTGTAAAAACAACAAGGAACTGCCTAACACTTGGGCAAGGAAGGCCAAATCTGTAAGAACACCAGGGGCCAGGGGAGGCTGGTCCATTTATCAGCCCTAAAAGGACGCACAGCATCATGTTAGAAAGAAAACTCCCCACCATATCCTACAAATACCATACATCTTTTTAGCAGCATCAACAGAGCCCTTCAAATGTAAACACCTTTTCTACTTTGAAGCAGCCTTCAGTGTCCCATTACCGCTCATCACATGCCTACCGCTAACTTTAACATGATAACTTTCAGATCTAAGGTAATATGACTGACATTAAACTGTGATTTCTACCTTACCCAAGTCTCTCTTGGGAATGATTGTAGGTATGCAAGCAGTAATAACCTGAGAACAGATGGAGAAGTAAATAATTCTATTCCTTCCCCCACCATGTGCCCCAGCAAACAGTACAACACAGTCTGATTCTTTGTCTTTTTTAAACAAACTTCACCAGAAATACATCTGCTGAACATGCTCCTTTGGAATTCAGGGCTACTGTTTCCTTCAGACACCTAACGCATTTAAGTGTCCAGATGCCACAAACCATTGAAATATTGCTCACATGTCTACCGTACAGTTCCCAAACTGAGATTTCAGTAAACTTACGTTGCAGCTGCCAGGAAAAGAAAAAGGAAGCAAAAACAATGCCATCTGCGATGACAAGTGGAATTAAACCAAATGAAAGTTTTCCTTTACAGATGCAGGGATACTTGAAAGCAAATCACTCCTTACAAGGAGTGAGGGAACTAAAATTGCTGTGGGAAGAAAAAGAGAGCCTGTGTACAAATGCTTTCAAGGCAACTTGCAAAATTCCAAATTATCTTGCCAGCAAAGATTAATGCACTGTCTCCTCTGGAGCAGAAGTGTGCTGGTGATGGTGGCCAGGGCAGGCCACCCCAAGATGCACCACTCTGGTATGTGGATTATTTTGAGCTGAAGACAATAAAGAGTCAGGAGACTCAGGAAGAACATTTGCTTTTCCCCTCCAAAACTGCCTAAAGAATTTAACATAGAAGACCTGTTTCAGGAAGGAGCCAATATCATATGATGGCTGTAATATGATGTAAAATAGATGTTACAATAGGATTGGCACCAACAAGCCCATTTTATCAAAATTTCTGCCTCTTCCTGGTCACATTCTCTATAGCTTGCCCTCAAAAGAGTTGTCAGACAAACATTTGTATTTCTATTTCCATGTGAATTGTCTTCTTCCCTGTAAAATCCCAAACCACTACCCCTCCAACACCTTCCACGCCTTTAGCTACAGTACAATACTTAAGCAAGCAGCTTAGACAGAATGACGAGCTGCTCATTTCCGAGTTTCTCACATGTATACATGTTATTAAACTTGGTATTATTTTCTCCTGCTAACCTGTCTTTTAATCATTTGGGCAGCCATAAGATCCTTAAGGGAAAGAGCAGAGGAGGATTCTCCCTCCTGCCCAACACTAGCATTGACCAAAGCACCAATACCCCACCCCTGCTCCCCCAACACATTGTATTAGGACCCCAAGAAGTTAAGGCCCAACGAGATGGATTGTTTCTCTTTCTCATCACAGAAAAAGAAGTTGGAATGACCTATCAGTCAACAAAAACATGCATGTGTTGTGAGCATTGGAATATGTCCCTCCCCTCCAGCCTACATCATAACTACAGAGGAGTTAGAGAGCTTCCACTTCTTAAGTCCTAGTGGGGAAGGAAAAAGCCTCCCAAGAACCATTGCCCCAGACCCACCCAGTGCCCCCCCCTCCCCTCCCTGACTCCCTGCTGCCCTTCCCGCCCCAGCAGCCATGGGCTTGTCAGGCCAGCGCTGGAGCACCAAGGCTGGATGGAAAGTGCGTCCAGACCCACAGGGACCTGGTTGTCAGATGCACCCGTCTCACTATGGGAGCTGTCCCCCGCCTGCTCTGCCTGAGGAGCCACTCCCCACAATGGCCCTGCCCCAAACTGCTCCAGCCAGTCCCAGCTGCTAAGAGCCCAGGCGAGCACAGTCTTCCATACCGACCAGTGCAGGTGCACTTACCCGTGTCCCTCTCCCCGCTGCCCAGGAGAATGAGGACAATGTGATGCTCAGCCGCTGAGGCCAATCCAGGTGAGCAACGTGGGTGCGGCCAGAAGTGCGGGTGGAAGTGCATCAGTCGCCATCTTGGCGTCCGGCAGGGCCCCTCTCGGAAGGCCGGCCACATTCTCCCACCTCCTCGGTCTGTGTCATTTGCTATGAATACCGCAGCAGTGACCCATCAGGGCAGCGGAACAGACGCGTTTTGGCAGCGTGACCCCAGGGTGGGTGCATCAGGCAGCAGTTTGCCTAGGCCCACAGACGTGGCCATCTTGCTTTACGGAGGACAGATGGGCACACGCCGCCATCTTGCCATCCTTTGGGGTCTGGGGACCAGCTTCCACTTGCTGCACAGTGTCGCTTTGAGCCCTACTCTTGTGGCAGTCCCACTGTGGGACAGAGAGGAGGGGGATGGAGCCTGGCAGCATGACAGCCTGAGGCCCGGGATGGTGATCACTGCACTGCCACGAACTGATCCCACCACTGGGCAACGAGGAGAAACAGCCATCTCCTTCCACAGGTAACCAGCTGCTGAGGCCCAGTCAGCCCCCCTGGTGTTCCAGCCCAAGGCAGGCAGCACTCTGTGCTTGGGGCCTTGGGGCCGGTCCAGCGGGTGAGTGAGCACCAGGCGCTATGTGGCCTTGGTCTGTGCCACTGTCTCTGTTCCAGGCACCTCGGGCCACCACGGCCATCCCATGGCTACTGGCGTCCACCTTATGGCCTCCACCACACTGTCACCCCCACCCCCTGGCCACTCTGCTCTCCACTGATTCAGGCTGGGGCCAACAATGTCAAGAAACAGGGTATTCTGGAAACACTCTTTCTTAAGTCACTATGTTCTTGCATTTGCCGTGAGTTTTCTGCTCTTTTGATGGCAGGGAGCCTGCCTTGATCTCTGCGATCAGGAATGTGGCTGAGCAGATGCAGCTTCTACCTCCAAATGGACACGCCTCTCAGATGCTCTGTTGCTAGAAGGGTCCTGGCAGTGCAGGGAAAGGTGGCTCTGCACTGGAGGTGAGTCCTGGAGAGGCGTCTGACGCTGCAGACTCTGCATGTGACAGCATCCTGGGTGGAGGAGGTTGTGGCCCACTCCTCACTGGGAGGCTTACCCTGGGGACTCAGGGAAGGGGCTCCTCTCTTCACTTCTTCCTTGGGCTCCCGCAGCGGGATGAGAGGTTTGCCTTCCCCTTGGCCTGGCTCCCTTCATGAGGGCTTCTGGAATTCAGCCAGTTGAGTGAGTCCTTTCCTGCGGGCTCTGCAATGGAGGTCTCAGAACAGTGCACTGAAGATATTCTACTTTGAAAACCTCCTGGCAGATCCTTTTGTTTCATGTTGCAGGTTGTTATTGAATTTTGAAAGACCTGAATGCCACTTGTTGTCTTTAGTCTTATTCAAAGTTAACAGTGGTTTTTTTAAGTCGGAAGTTGTTACAATCTATCCAAAGAACTAGTAATGTGAACTTGTTTCAGAGGTCCGACAACATGCTTTCTTGATAGTTTCCTTCAGAGTCTGTGTCCCAAAAGATTTGTTACTGTTTTTGAGAATGAGGCAAAACACTGCAGAGAAGGTTGCTCTTGGCATGTGTCATTGTTTAACGCGGTCTGGGGGCAAAAGAGGTGGGGGTCCTTTGGTAACTCATCACAAAGCATTGAGAAAGTTTAGAAGGTCAGGTTGTTTGGAACTCCCTGAGGACCTAGTATCCACCTGGTCTGGTCCACAACGGCCTCATGGGGGTTAGATGAACTCAGGAGGAGAAGAAAGCCTCGAGAGAGACCCCCTACGTCCCCATGTGCATAGTTTTCTCTAAATAGAGATTTTACCTTAATGAGGAGAAAAGATTATGAAGTGTCTTGGTCAGTACATTTCAGGGGCTGGTTGCTTGGTACAGGGAGCAGCTTTCCTCCTGGTAGTGGAAGGACAAGAGGAACAACGAGACACAGCTCTTGGGGCTGACCTCCTCTTGGCGGCAGTCCCGCATCCTCAGCTGCTTGAGTAGAGCTGGGGCCAGGCGCCCTGCTGAGTGCCTGGGAGGCTCTGCTGGCCGACACCTGGCCTGGCTTTGAAATAGGGGGACCAACCCTCCCCGTTTTAGTACCCAAAATCCTGCATCCCAGGGACAGCAGGAGGGTTGGACAACCATGAGCTTCTAGGAACTATTTCTGAGGCTTCCTGAAGCCTTTCCTGTTGTCTTGGTGTCATCCTGTGCTCTCTGCCCGAGCATCTGTGGCCCTACAGGGCACTTACCACAGCCTGGGAGGAGGTCTTCACCTTCCTTCCTTCTCTGCCCTACAGATGGTCAGCTCCTTAAGGTAGACAGTGGGTCTTTTATCTTTCTATTACAGTAATAACTTGCAAGCAGAGGTGTTCCTTACATCTTTCCTAAAGGTTTAAATGGGCAAAGTTCCTAAGTGTGGGTGTTCCCAAAAACACTTGTTTTGCTTTTATAGTTGATTATTTTAGGGGGAGACATTTAATTCTTTCTTTTTAATTACTTTTTCATGTATCCATGCAGGCTCCACATAAAGGGCTCAAAACTTCTGGTCCAGTGGCTAAAAGCTGTTCACAGGGATGACTGGAACCTACTAAGCATTCTTTCATCTGTAGTGAACATTTTACCAAAAAAAACTCTTGGGCAGGCTGGAGGATCAGTACTACGTGCTCAAGCCCACGGCCTTGCCCTCCAACTTCCACTTGACTGAGAAGGAGGAGCTGAAGGCCGTGGCCACCCAGGAGAAATGACACCAAGATAGCCGCCGGGGGCCTGAGGAACATGCGAGTGAAGCAGAGGGGAAAGGAGCTTCAGGTTCATCCTCATCCTTGAGGGAAAACCTGAGGGCCCAGCCAGGGTCCCGCAAGTTGAAGCGAGCCCTTCTGCAGGGCGAACCCGCACCCAGTGCCACCCAGGAAGCCACCAGTCAGGCGCGGGCACAGAGTCTCTGGAAGGAACTCCAGGAGACAGTGTGGCCTCCACAGTGTGTGGCAGCCTGGGAGATGCAAACACTTCTGCTGTGGATGCTGGCGATGAGACCCCCTCTGCCCAGCCAGGGCCGGCTGGGTAAGAGTGGCATTTCCGTGGGTGACTTTATCCCTCAGGATCTGAGGCATGTACATTTATTGGCTGGCTTCCTTCTTACAGTTTCTCCTCAGCACACACTCAAGAGAGGCCATCTGTCCCTTGAGAGGCTGTTGACCGAAAGAGGCTGAAGAGAGATGTGGAGCCCAGCTACAGCGGGACCAGCCCTGGGCCTGGTGAGAGCTTGGCCCAGAGCCCCCACATTCATCATTCACAATGATGCCTCAGAAACCCTCCCAGAGCCCCTTCACCCTCCAACAGATGTCACCCCCGAGCCAGCCGCAGAAGATGTGCAGGGCAAACACAGCGACACCGGCCCCACGTCCCTCAGCGGGGTCATCCTGTCAGCACTGGGGGCCCAAGAACTCCTCGACTCGCTGTCTCCTACTACTTCTGCTCCCGGGGGAACCGGAGCACGGGTGCCGCCTGCGGGAGCAGGTGGAGAAGGACAGCGAGCTGAAGAGGTGCAGCTGCCGACAGCCAGGTGCACACGCTGCAGGAGGAGATGGACGAGCTGAATGAAGGGGGCTCCCTAACTGAGGAGCATGCTGCCCCCCACTGAGGTCAGTCCCGGTGCTCGGGGCTCCCCCACTGCCTGCTCCTCATGAGGGGTTTCCTGCTCCGCAGCAGACGGCCCCTGAGCACTTCTGTGTGCAGCATGCCTGCTGCTGTCTTGGGAGAAGGCTCTGCTGGTAGCCGCCCCTCGCAGACAGGGAGCCCAGGCTGCAGAGCTCACCCTGCTCGCTCTAGGGCGCTCGAGAGGCAGCATTAGTTGTCAGGGTTCAGCAGGTGGGGAAGGAGGCATTGCAGGTCAGCTGAGAAAGCCACACCTACCCAATGAATTGTACCTGGATCGTTGGTTTACCACTTGAACAGGAGAAAATCAGCTTCTATTGCATCCCTCACACAAATGTAAATTCCAATGAGTTAGGATCTAAATGTGAAATAAAATTGACATAGTAAACTATTAGAAAAGTTATAGGAGACTCTTAAAGTCATGGGGAGGTTCTTTCCATTTGTGTTTTAATGAATATCCTTGAACTGAAGTCATTTTGAACATTTTAATAATTTCTTTAAAATTTGAAACATCTTTTTGAGTAGAATACATTCTCTTTTGTAAAATTTAAAACACCAGAGAAATATATAAGCTAAGAAGTGGTAAAAACTCCTATTTCTCACCTACCTCCCAACTTTTATTCCTTGTTGGTAGTAAAATTTGGTGTGTAATCTCCTCGACTGTTCCCTGTGCTTTACATACATATTTCTCCACCTGTACAAATTGGTTGGATATATTTTTGGTGTGTTTCTTGGCTATGTTTCTGATTTTCCTGCTCTCTTACAGTTTAGTAGTTGTAAACATTGGTTTCTCGATATTCCTTACATATTGAGCGTACCACCTTTTGCCTGTTAGACATCCATGGAAAACATTTTCCTACCACATTGTTCATTCAATCTGGATCAGTGCTTGTCTTCCCAGATGCCAGTAACACTTCAGGAGGGAAACGGGTCTATGTGACAGGCTATTCAGGATCTCCGGGACCCCCAGGGCAACAACCAGTAGGACAACCCAAAACAAGAAACAAAACCCATCCCTCGTGTTTCCAGATGTATCCTAGGGAAAGGACAGCTCCAGTTGAGGACCACTGATGTCCTGGTCAGAGTTATCCACTATGTTCTCCTATCACGTTAAAGCTGTTTCTGTAGTTTCTCGTATCTGATGGTACAATCTGGTGCCTTTGTCTGTTCCTCTTGGTGCCTTTGTCTGTTCTTCTTGGTCAGACTGCCCAAGGTTTCTCACTGTTACAGGTCTTTCCAGACAACCAGCCCTTGACTCCATTGCTCAGGTCTATGTTTTTGTTCCTGCCTGGTGAATTCTCACTTCATTCTGCTGTCATTGGTTTTATTGTGGTGTTGTTCTTGCTCTTGGAGGGAAGGGCTCAGCTTCTTCGTTTACAGGTGATATTCCCTGATACCTGCAGTGGAGGCTGTGTCCCTTCCTCTGTCCCCTTGTCCCCACACCATGGATTTGTCTCATGCTCCTCTCATTGCTGTTCATTTCTAAAGAGTTTCTCCTGTCTGTCTGGACTCCCTCTTTAACCTGAGAGATTTAGAAGAGTGTGGACAGATTTTCAAGTGGATAGGTTGGGGGAGGGGAGCCAATATTTTGTGATTACTTTTTACTTTTATTGCTTTAAATTCCAGTAATATGGCCACTTATAGATTTCTGCTTTTTGGACTCTTTAGAGATTTCATTGTGGCTTAGCACACAGTCCATTGTGGTGACTGTTTCATTGTGGTTTGAGGAGAATGTTCACTCTCCACTAGCTGCTTACATTGTTGTCCCTGGGGCTGAGGCTAGATCTAGCTTTTTTGTGTTCGTCAGCAGATCTGTTTCCTAACTTACTGTATCACTTGACCTGTGGCTTTTTAAGAGAGGTAAGGTAGGTTTCCCTGTGGAAAGGGAAGGCATCTCCCTTGGGGTGCCTGTGTCTTCTTGTTTGTCCAGTTTTGCTTTATGCTTCAAGACCATATTGTTAGGTGCATAAGTGTTCCTGACAGTTATCAACACAGAGAACCCCTTTTTGTCCCATTTAAAGTCTTATTTCTTTATCTCCTCATTTTCAACCATATTATATCCCTTTATTTTATAACAATATTTTAACTCAACTCGAGAGCCTTCATGTTTTTCTAGAGCAATTTGATCCATTTACAATTGTGATTATTGATAAATTGGAATGTGAGTCTACCATTTAATTTAATTTTTAATTTGTTAGGTTTTCTCATGATTTTTCTCTTCTTTTAGTGGGTGTCTTTCAGTTTTTAGGAACAACCATTTCTGCCTCTCTTTTTGTAAATGCTTAGAGTTGATCAGTTCCTGTGTTCTACACTCCCAACTCATCACCTTCTGGTCCCCAACTTGAGAATATCTGATCTTAGTTTTGTGTTCTTATTTTCCCCATCAAGCAACCATGATTGGATGTAAGTATAAGTTTTATTGGTTACTTTGTACACAACAATTTATTGTATCCAAATTTTTCCTCCTTTTGGAAAGATTTGATGTTATTTTGAAACTCATATGACAGTAAAATTTTGAGATGAATCGAGTCTGAGATACTCCTTAGGTGCTGATGCTGGGGACCTAGCACCTAAACTCTTAAAGTTGCATCAGTGTGTCAGCAGAGTCGGGATGAGGTCAGAGATGTTTAAAACCGTGGAATTGAATGAGGTTTCCTGGAGACACTGTAGCTGTAGAAGGGACCAGGGCCCAGCCTAGGAGCAGGCAGTGTTTGCAGAGGTGCGGCTGAAGAGGGTCCAGGAAAGGGAACTGAAATGGTGGGGCATGAAGTTTCAGGAACCATGAGGGGAAAGGGTATTGCAGAAAGGAGGGGTGCTCAGCTGGGTAGGATACAGCTCTGATCAGAATGGAGAAAAGATGGCTGGACTCGGCCACATGGGATCACTGGTGACCTCAGTCTCCTTGAGAGGGTGGGAATGAAGCTGGGTCTAGAGTGAGTGAAGGGGGTCCATGGGAGGGCAGTATGTATAAGGCACTTTATTTAAGAGGTTTAGCCATGAAGGGGAGTTGGGAAAGTGGACAGTAGCCAAAAGGGAGCCTGGGTCCAAGGGAGAGTTTTGTTTGTAAGGCGGAGATGAGCTAGCAGGTGTCTGTGCTGCAGGTAAGACCAGATGGAGAGGAAGAGTGTGCTGGGCCCTGAGGAGGTGCCGGGCTGGGCTCCTGTTATGAGCGGTTTGGGGATTCGATTGGAGACGTAAAAGAAACTTTCCACTCCAAACAAATGGGTTGAAGGTATATTGTATTATAGAGAGGATGGTAAAGGTGATAGTCCACAAACAGATCTGAATAGGTCAAATAATAAGAGGGAAAAAACACCAGCTCGACTGGAAAGGGAAAACATCCACATCAGCTGAGATAGCGGCACATTTGAATAGGTCATATAATAAGAGGGAAAAACATCAGTTCTATCCGATAGGGAAACACCAGATCGACTGAAGGGAAATGACACAAATCAACCAGAAAGAGAAATGCCAGGTTAACTGAAAAGAGAACACATCAGATCAATTATTTCACAATAAATCAATTACTCACAACATCCACGCCCCACTGCTGGAAGAGTCCTGTCAATTGATACGGCTGGGCGGGAATCACATGTCCTGGGCAAGGCGTCCCTTCCACAGGTGGAACTCTCACCGGGTCTCAGTCTCCAGCAATTTATATAAGCAGTTACAGAGTTTACAGAGAAAGCATTCAGTGTTCCCATGCACAAATGGTTATCAGTGGCGTACATTCACTGAGCCCCACACTCTGGCTATCGTCCCAGCCCAGTAGTTGTGTACGTGCATTGTTTACCCTGTTTATCCTCCCAGCCCAGCTCAGACGGCCAGTCTGCCCCAGGCTGCAGTGCCCGAAGGGCCTTGAATTTTTTACACATTGCAACTATCTCCATGGGAGAAGGGCCGGTTCCCACCATGCAGAAAGCAGCTTTTATATTTCTTTTTGTACTGGTGGCTGTAGGTCAATGGAGCGGCCAAACATGGCTGTACTCATGTCAAGACAGCTCCGCTGCCTGGCGCCGTGCAGAGAGCAAGAGGACAGATGTGCTTGTGGAAAGGGCGCCCTGTGCCTCTGCTCCTGTATTCCTGGAGCGTGAGGTGGGCAGTGGCTGGGAGTGGAGGGGCGATGCAGAGGGTGTTAGGTTAACGGCAGGGGGAGGAGGGAGAGGGAGAGAGGACACCCTGGCTTGGTCTTCATGGCTCACACGGAGCTCCCCACTGGGATCTCCGATCACCAGCTGTTGACTCTCTTTGATGTTTTCATCAAAATGTCGGCTCTCTTGATGGTTCCCAAGGCTATTATGAATTTGTTCATCAATGAAGGAAACTTTGGGTCATGTTTAAGGGATTCTATGTCAAAGGGGCTCTACATGTGTTTATTCAGTCCATCATCTTTACCCAATCTCTTTGTTTTTGGACAGATTCCATACAACAGAGCAGCCGGGCCAGTGGCCTGCAGGTTCCACGGTTTGGGAGATTTGCCCTCCAGAAAGCCGGTGCTGATTGACATTCTCACAGGACGTGGTGCTCTGTCCCAGAGCCCGCTCTAATTCTGGGTGTCATGACATTGCAAATCCTGGGGCAGTTCTGTCAGGGCCGATCGTTGGCATTTCTGTGATCAGTGAGGGCAAACATTTTTCTGTGATCATTATCTGTCACTTCCCTGACTGTGTTGTTGCCTGCCTTGCTCACTGAGTTCTGAACCTTCCTGGTGGAACCAGGACGTTCACTCTTTATCCAGTGTGATTGCACGTTCCCTCAGTGTGCCCCTTGAGTACTTGCTTCAAAAATATCTGTTTTCTTCACATTCTTTGATTCCTTCTATATATAATCTAGATTTAATCTGGAGCTTTAAAAATGTTTTATTGTGGAAAACCTTGAACATACACAAATTAAACAGAGAAGTGCGATAGCCCCCCATGTCTCTATTACCCAACTTCAACATTTATTAATATTCTGATATTCCTGTTTCGTCCATATTTCTACCCACTCCCTACCTTCCATTGATTATTTTTTAATTAATAGATTTTTTTTAGGAATGTTTTAGATGAACAGAGAAATTCAGCAGAGAGAGCAGAACATTTCTCCCTCTTCCCCCACAGTTTCCCCTACGGTTAACATCTTGCGTGACCACCTGTGTTAGTGCAGTTCATTCCTTACAAGTGAGGAGCTGATGCTGCTACAGCGTTCGTAAGCAAGTCCGTAGTTTACATTAAGGTTCATTGTCTTGCTGTCATGTACTTGGATTTTGACAAATGCGTAATCTCATGTATCCACCACAAGAGTATCCTACGGAAGAGTTGGGTTGCCCTAAAATCCCTGTGCTTTACCTCTTCATCCCTTGCCCCCCAACTCCTGGCAACACTGATCTTTATATTTAAGTCCACTATGTCTTTTTGTGACTTGATAGCTCATTTCTTTTTTTTTCTTTTTGTATATTGAGTCAAAATATACATAACAAAAAATGTTTCATCTTAACCATTTTTAAGTGTACACTTCAATGACGTTAAATACATTTCCACAGTTGTACAGTCATCACCATCATTCATCCCTATAACTCTTATAAATCTGAAACTCTATACCTATTAAACAATAACCCTCCCTTCTCCCCTCCCCCCAGCCCTTGGCAGCCACCATTCTACTTACTCTCTCTATGATTTGACTACTCTCAGTTCATACAGCATTCGTCTTTTTGTGACTGGCTTATTTCAGTTAGCATAATATCTCCAAGGTTAATCCATGTATAGCGTATTGGAGAATTTGCTTCATTTTTAAGGCTGAATAATATTCCATTGTATGGATATACTACATTTTGTGTATCCACTCATGTGTCAATAAACACTTGGGTTGCTCCCACGTTTTATCTGTTGTAAATCATACCGCTATGAACATGGATGTACAAATATCTCTTCAAGGCTCTGTTTTCAGATCTTTTGGGTGTATATGCAGAAGAGGAATTGCTGGATCACACGATAATTCTATGTTCAATTTTTTGGAGGAACATCAATACTGTTTTCCATAGCAGCTGCACCATTTTACATCCCTATCAACAGTGTACAAGTGTTCCCATTTCACTGCATCTTGGCCAACACTTGCTGTTTTCTGTCTTTTCAATAGCACTCTTCGTAGTGGGTGTGAGGTGGTGTCTCATTGTGGTTTTGATGTGCATTTCCCTAATGATTAGTGGTGTTGAGCATCTTTTCATGTGCTTATATGCCATTTCTAAGTCCTCTTTCGCAAAGGAGTCTTCAAGTCCATGCCCATTTTTGAATTGGCTTGTTTTTAGTTGTTTAATTTAGGACTTCTCTGTATATTCTGGATACCAGTCTCTTGTCAGAAATATGATTTGCGAGTATTTTGTCCCATTCTGTGAGTGCCTCTTGATGTACCAACTTATAAAATTTTCATGGAGTCCAATTTTTCCATTGTTTTTCTTTTGTTACCTGTGCCTTTGGTGTCATATCCAAGAAATCATTGCCAAGGCTGGTGTCATGAAGATTTAATCTTGTGTTTTCTTCTAAGAGTTTTCTTGTTTGAGGTCTTACATTTATGTCCTTGATTCATTTTGAGTTAATTTTTGTATATAGTGTTGGATGGGGTGCAGTTTCAAGCTTTTGCATAGGGATATCCAGTTTTCCCAGCACCATTTGTTGAAAAGAAACCTTTCTCCATTCCATGGTCTTGACACTCCTGTCAAAAATCACTTGACCATATATTTGAGGGTTTGTTTCTGGGCTCGCTATTCTATACCATTGGTCTCTATGTCTGTCTTTATGACAATACCATACTATTGATTACCGTAGCTTTGTAGTAAGTTTTGAAATCAAGAAGTGTGAGTCCTCCAGTTTTTTCTTCTTTTGCAAGATTGTTTTGGCTATTCTGAGTCCCTTGAGATTCCATGTGAATTTTAGGACGGGTTTTTCTATTTCTGCAAAAAACATCATTAAGATTTGGCTAGGGAATACATTGAATCTGTAGATTGCTTTGGGTAATACTGACACTTTAACAATAGTAAGCCTTCCAATCCATGAACATGGGATGTGTGTCCATTATGAATGTCTTCTTTACTTTCTTTCTGAAATGTTTTGTAGATTTTATGGTGTAAGCCTTTCACCTCCTTGGTTAAGTTAATTTCTAAGCATGTTATTCTTTCTGATACTATTATAAATGAATTGTTTTTGTAATTTCCTTTCCAGAGAGCTCATGGTTCGTGTCTAGAAATGCTGCTGATTTTTGTGTGTTGACTTTGTATCCTGCTCCTTTTCTGAATTCATTTGTTAGATCAAACGGCTTTTTTGTGGAGTCTTTTGGATTTTCTACATGCGAGATGATATCATCTTCAAACAGAGACCATTTTACTTATTTCTTTCCAATTTAGATGCCTTTTATTTATTTATTTTTATTGCCTCATGGGTCTGGCTTGAACTTTCAATACTGTGTTGAATAGAAGTGGTGAAAGTGGGCATCCTTGCCTTGTTCCTGATCTTAGAGGAAAAGCTTTCAGTCTTCCATCATTGAGTATTATGTTTGCTGTGTGTTTTTCATATATGGATTTTTTTATGTTGAGGCACTCTCCTTCTATTCCTAGTTTGTTGAGTTTTTTATCATGAAAGGGCGTTGAATTTTGTCAAATGGTTTTCTGCATCAATTGAGTTGGTCATTTTTTCCCCTTCATTTTCTGGATGTGGCTTATTACATTGATCAATTTTTGTATATTGAACTCCCCTTGTATACCAGGAATAAATTTCACTTGGTGGTAGTGTATAATTCTTTTAACATGCTGTTGAATTCAGTTTGCTAGTATTTTGTTGAGGATTTTTGCATCTATGTTCATCAGGGATAATGGTCTGTAATTTTATTTTCTTTTAGTGTCCTTGTCTAGTGTTGGTATCAGGGTAATGCTGGCCTCGTAAAGTGAGCTTGGAAGTGTTCCCTCTTTTTCAATATTTGACAGAGTGTAAGAAGTCTTGTTTTTAATACTTATTTATATGTTTGGTAGAATTCACCAGTGCAGTCATCTGGTCCTGGGTTTTACTTTGTTGAGAGATTTTTTTTTAGATTTCTTTAAATATTGGTGACATATAACATAGGTAAGTTTTAGGTGTTCAAGATGATGATTTGTGAAAGGATTACCACAATACGGTGAGTTAACACCTCCATTCCCTCACATAATTAACTTGGTTTTTCTAGTGATCACTTTCAAGATCTACTCTCTTAACAACTTTCAAGTCTATAAGAATATAGTATTGTTAATTATGGTCACCATGCTGTACATTAGATCCCCAAAACTTGTTCATTTTACAGCTAGAAATTTGTGCACTTTGACTCACATCTCCCCATTTCCCCCAACCCCGCGACCCTGGGAAACCCATTGTTGTCTCTATTCCTTTGAGTTGGGCTTTTTTAGATTTCACATATGAGTGAGAATATATAGTATTTGTCTTTCTCCGTCTGACTTATATCACTTAGTGCAATGCCTCAAGGTCCATCCATGTTGTCGCAAAATGCAGGATTTCATTCTCCTGCATGGCTGAATAATGTTCCATTATATATTACATGTCTACATATATCTCACATTTTCTTTATCTATTTATCCATTGATGGACACCTGGATTGTGTCCATGTTCTCTGTGAATAATGTTGAAATGAACATGGGGGTGCAGATATCTCTTCAGAATAGTGATTTCAATTCCTTTGGGTATACAGCCAGAAGTGGAATTGCTCATTTATATATATTTCCATTTTTATTTTTTTGAGAAAATTCCATATTTTTTCCATAGTGACTGTAGCAATTTACATTCATACCATCAGTGCACAGGGTTCTCTCTTCTATACAGCCTCGCCAACACTTGTTGTCTGTTGTCTCTTTGAGAATAATCATTCTAGCAGGTGTGAGGTGATATCTCATTGTAGTTTTGATTTCATTTCCCTGATGGTGAGTGATTACGAGCATCTTCTCAGGTACCTGTTGACCATTTTTATGTCTTCTTTGGAAAAGTATCTACTCAGGTCCTTTGACCATTTTCATATTGTTTTGTTGGTTTCTTTGCTGTTGAGTTGTAACAGTTTCTTATATACTGTGGATATTAGCCCCTTTAGTTTGCCAATTGTTTCACTTGCTATGCAGAAGCTTTTTAGATTGATGTCATCCCACTTGTTAAGTTTTGCATTTGTTGCTTGCACTTTTGATATTATATCCAAAAAAATCTTTGTCAAAACCAGTTTCATGGGGCTTTTTTCTCTATATTTTCTTCTAGTTGTTTTATATTTGGTGTCTTACATTTAAATCTTTAATTCAATTTGGGATCATTTATAGAGTGGTGTAAAATAGGAGTCCAATTTCAGTTTTCTGCATGTGGTTATCCAGTTTTCCCAGCACCATTTGTTGTAGAAACTATCCATTCCCCATGGAGTCTTCTTAGCTGACTTGTCAACTGTTAGCAAACTGTATGTGTGTGGTTTTATTTCTGGATCCTTGATTCTGTTCCATTGGTCTAGGTGTCTCATTTTATACCTGTATCATACTGTTTTTATTACTATAGATTTGTAATAAATTTTGAAATCAGAAATTGTGATGCTTTCAGCTTTTTCTTTCTCTGGGTTCCTTTGGTTATTGGAGGTCTTTTGTGGATCCACATGAATATTAAGATTATTTGTCCTATTTCTCTGAAAAATGCCATGGGAATTTTAATAGGAATTGCATTGAATCTTGAGATGGCATTGAGTAGCATGAACATTTTCAAAATATTAATTCTTCTGATCCATGATCATAAGATATCTTTTCAATTCTTTGTGTCTTTGAGTTCTTTCATCTGTGTCTTATAGTTGTCAGTTTCTAGATCTTTCACCTTCTTGGTTAAATTTATTCATGAGTATTTTACTGTTTTTGATGGTATTGTAACTAGGATTTTTTCTTTATATCATTTTTAGATAGTTCATTGTTAGTGTAGAGAAAAGCAACCGATGTCTATATATTGATTTTTTCTCCTGCAGCTTGAGTGAATTTGTTTATTAGTCCTAACAGTTTGGGGAGGAGTCTTTAAGTATTTCTCTACATAAAATCATATCTGCAAACAGAGACCACTTTGTTCCTTCATTTCCAATTTAGATGCTTTATATTTCTTTCTCTGGCCAAATGTCTCTGGGTGAGACTTGCAGCAGTATGTTGAAGAGTGGTGTTGAGACTGGGCTCCCTTGTCTTGTTCTTTGTCTTAGCAAGAAAGCTTTCAACCTTTCACTGTTCAATATGATGTTAGCCGTGGGTTTGTCATGTAAACCTTTTATTATGTTGAGGTATGTTCCTTCTGTAACCCTTTCTTGAGAGTTTTTATCATGAAGGTGCGTTGAATTTTGTCAAACTGCTTTTTCTGCATTGAGACATTATTTTAGGATTTTTATCTTTCATTCTATCAATGCGGTGTATCACATTCATTGATTTGCATCATGTTGAACTTGATCATGTTGTTTGACCCTTTTTTTGAGTTTAGATAGTTTTGTTCTAATGTGTCTTGGAGAAGAAAGTTTTAGTTTGAAATTTTAGGGTGACCAATCGGCATCAGGACCTTGGATGTCTACATCTCTCCCCATATTTGGGACGCTGTCAGCTGCTACTTTTTTAAGTCAACTTTCTTTTCCTTTCTCCCTGTCTTCTCCTCTGGTACTTTAATAGTGCTTATCTATTTCTTTTCAAGGTATCCCATAATTCACACTGCCTCTCCCCAATCCTATCCGTTCCTTTTTTTCTTTTTGCTCCTTTGACTGGATGATTTCAAATGACACATCTTCTAGTGCACTAATTATTTCTTGTACATGGTTGAATCTGATTTAGAAGCTCTCTATTGAATTCTTCAGTTCAGTCATTGTGTTCTTCAACTCTAGGATTTCTGTTTGTTTTTCCTTAATGCTTTCTGTTTCTATGTTGAACTTCTCACTTGTTCATGCACTATTTCCTTATTTCATTTAGTAGTCTATCTGTGTTTCCTTAGAGTTTTATGAATTTCTCAAAGAGCATTGCTCTGCAGTCTTTGTCACATAGTTCCTATAGCTCCATTTCTTTGTCGGTCATTGGAGTTTTATTCTTTTTCTTTGGTGGTGTCATGGATCTTTGATTATTCATGATCCTTGTGGCCTTCCGTTGGTGTCTGCAAATTTGAGGAAGTAGGCACTTCTTCCACTCGTTACAGACTGGCTTTAGTAAACCAAAGCCTTCACATTCAGCCCATCTAGGGGCCTTGGGTGGGCCATCTGGTGGTGTCCAGGGGCAGGCTTGTTGCTGGAGTCCTTGAGCAACCTGGTACTGGGGTGAGTGGAAAGCTTGGGTCTATGGTATTGTGTCTGGCCCTGGGCAAAGCTGGGACCCTGAGTTCATGAGTAGCCCCACTGGATCCTGTTTTGGCAGGTCCTCATTGAGAGCCTGTGACCACAGTAGTCATCCAGGGCCATGAGATTTGGCCAGTGCTGGGATTATCTGAGAGTCTCAGCTCACGAGAGCCTGCCAGGAGCTTGTGCCATGAAAGACAGTTTGTGCTGGTGTAGGCCAGAAGTCTGTATTCCTGGGAACCTGGGGCCACAGGAGCTACCTGAGATTGCAGGAGCCAGCAGGTGCTGGGTCAAGATGGAAGCCTGGGTTCATGGGAACCTGCCGGTGCCTGGTGCCATGGGATCTGCCTGGGGCCGCCTGAGTCAGCAAGCACCTGGGTGGGCTGGGGGTTTGGTTCTGTAGAAGCCTGTCGAAAGCCTGGTTCCATGAGAGCTGTCTACGGCTGCTGGAACTGGCAGGTGGTGTGGTGAGCCATGGGCCTGAGTTCCTAGTAGCCCCCGGGGAGCATGGAGCCATGGAATCTACCTGGGGTTGTTGGAGCCAGTCAATGGTAGAGTGACCTGGGGTCCTGGGTTTGTGAGAGCCCACTGGGTGCCCAGTTATGGAAGCTGCCTGTGGCTGTGTGTGCTGCCTGTGGCTGCCTGGAGTAGGCAGAAACTTGGGGGAGCCAGGGTCTGAATTCATCAGAGCCCACCAGGAGCCTGGCGCCAATGACACCACTTGTGGTCACAGGAGCCGCCTTGGGCTGCTGAAGATGGCAGCCCCTAGGCTGATATGGGGGCCTGGGTTTCCAGGAGCCTGATGGGAGCCTGGCGTCAAGGATGCTGCTTGGGGCCGCCAGAGCTGGCATGCTCCAGGGTGAGCCAGGGGCCTGGATTTGCAGAAGGCTGCAGGGAGCCAGCTAGTTCTACAAGAGTCAGCCTGGCGCTGGGGCAGGCTGGCTCAGGGATCTGTGGTAAATTCGAGCATTCACTTTACTCTCCTCTCGTTGGGAGGTTTTTGATTACTGATTAAGTCTGCTTGTTTGTTACTGGTCTGTTCAAGATTTCTGTTTCTTCATGATTCAGCCTTCATAAGTTGTTTCTAGGAATTTATCTATTTTGTCTAGGTTACCCAATTTGTGAATGTACAGTTCAGAATAGTCTCTTCTGGTCTTTTTCTTTCTGAAGCATCAGTTGTAATGCCTCCTCTTTCATTTCTGATTTACTTTATTTGAGTCATCTCTCTTTTTTTCCCTAGATATTGTATCTAAGGGTTTGTCAATTTTATTTTTTCAAAAAGTCAACTCTTACTTTTATTGATATTTCATACTGTCTTTCATTTTTTTCCACTCTCCTCTTGGTGACTTCCATCCTTCTGCTAACTTTGGGTTTCATTTTTTCTTTTTCTAATGATGTGTGTTGTAAGTCAGGTTGTTTCTTTGACATCCTTCGTCTCTTATAATGTACAAGTTTGTCACTACAAACTTTCCTCTTAGTACTACTTTTGCTGCATCCTATAAGATTTGGTGTTTTTATTTTTTCTTTTTGTATGTCTTGAGCTATTTTCTAATTTCCCTTTTGATTTCTTCTTTGATCTAGTGGCTGTTTAAGAGTTTGTTGTTGAACTTCCATGTATTATGAATATCCCAGTTTTCCATCTGTTATTGACTTTTGGTTTCATGCCATTGTCTTTGGAAAAGATACTTGGTATGATTTCAGTCTTCTTAATTTAGTTAAGACTTGTTTTGTGACCTAACACGTGATCTGTTCTGGAAAATAATGTGTGCCCTTGAGAAAAGACTGCATTTTGTTGCTGTTCAGTAAAATGTTCTGTGTATGTCTGATAAGTCCATTAATGTTTTCATGTCTGCTGTTTCCTAATTTTCTATCTGGATATTCTATCCATTGTTAAAAGTGAGGTACAGAAGACCCCTACTATTTGCAAGTTATATAACTGAGAATGCTCTAATATTGAGACTATATAAAGATCTCTTAGAACTCAATTATAAAAAACAAAGAAGTTTGAAATGAAACTTCATTCAAAGAAATTTGAAATGAAACCATTTTCATTGGGTAACCAATGAAAATGGGTAACTAGCTGCAATGGACATGTCTCCAGGAGAAACATAGATGGCCAATAAGCACTAGATAGATGTTCAGTATCATAAATTATTAGGAAAATGCAAATCCAAAGCATAGTGTGATACTATTTCACACTCAAAATGAAGGCTATACTCAACATAATGGAAAGTAACAAGTGTTAGTAAAGATATGGAGAATGGGAAACCCACATACATTACTGGTGGGAAAGTAAAATGATGCAGCCACTGCAGAAAACAGTTTGCCATTTTTTAAAATCTTAAACCTAGAATTACCATGGACCAGGAGAGTCACAAGGTAGGTATGTCCAAAAGACCATTGGAAACATATGTTCAAAGAAATACTTTTCCATGGATATTCAAAGCAACATTATTCACAATGGTCCAAAAGTGGAACAAACCCAAATTTCTATCCAGTTATGACTGCATAAACCAAATGTGCCCTATTCATAATATAGGACATTATAGAGCCATAAAAAGGAATAAGCTACTGCTACACGCTCGGCCATGGATGAACCTTGAAACGTGTGCTCACTGAAGTCGCCCACAAAGGCCACAGATAGCATGATGCCATTTGAATGAACTGTCCAGAATAGGCAAACCAATAGGGAGAGAAAACAGATGAGTTGTTTTCATGGGCTTGGGTTAGGAGAAAATAGTGTGAATGAGAATGGGTTTGTTTGGGGGCATTGAAAATGTTCTGGAATTAGATAGTGGTGATAACCACACGACATAATCATTGTACTAAATGGCACTGAACTGTATACTTTAAATGCTTACAACAGTGTATTCTGTGTTAAGCAGATTCTCCATAAAAATTTTGAATTTTTTAAATTAATCAGGGTATTGATTAATTTTAATTTAGTTAATTTAAAGTTGGTTGGGATAGTTAATAAGGGTAATTAATAGAGTTATTAGGGGTAGGGCACATTGTAGCCAAGAGAGTAAATATCCGATGATGGCTATAGTAACAGATCCTATAATTGTACAAGCAACAGTCTAAAATCCAGTCTGTTTCCATTGTCCCCAACTTGGAGAGACCAGCCATGAAAATATGTCAGTGATCTCGGGGGCCTTGGGTATCTTTTAAAAGATTTAGGTAACATTACGCAATATTTTAACCTCTCGGGCCATCTGGTGGAGGTAGGTTTGAACTTGTGAGTTGATGTACATTCAGCAAGTGGTTCTAAGAAAGGCAAAAACCCCTCCTTCCTTGGTTGGTATAGACAGTCTAGGGCCAGGCCATTCTCTAAAACCATTTAGACGAGAGACTCATGAGACTGTTCCACAAGGGCTAGGATAGGATCTTATGGAGTTGTTGTCGATGTTGGGTTAAGGTTTTCGATACTTCTTGGTTGCCTCAGTTACCTGATTTTGCGTGGGTAGGGCCACCGCACCTGTGTCCAGTCCAGTCAGTCAGTCCTAGTAGAAATCAACACCCAGTCCTATAGGACTGACAATGTCTCTATGGGTTGGTGGTAGCCAGTCAGGGCAAGAACCTCGGGGGACCTGCAACCTGAGGGAAGCAGACTGAGATAGACACAATGATGCATTGCAGAATATAGCCTGGAGAAATCTGCTCAGAGGGCTGGGGAAGAGAGAAACTCACTGGGTGAGAGCCTTGTGATATCAGCCTACAGTAAAACCCAAAAGTGGATGCTCCTGGTGTGAAATATTCATTACGGCCCTTGGAAGTAAAACCAGTAATTTGCACCCATTCACTAGTTACCTATGCTATATGATTTCAGGGGGTATAGTTAAAGTGTTTGTTGGCAAAGAGCTGTTTGGGCCTGGGCACAAAATCACCAAGGTGGCCTCGAAGGCTACCCCAAAATGACCCCTCAAGGAGCAGTTGGGACAGAAAGTGGGTAGAGCATTTTGAAGGAAGCCTGGGGCAAAGATGTTGTTGTGCGATTGAGTTGGGTACAACTGAGTGTCTCCGCAGGGTAAGCCCTTCAGCTGGGGTACAATAGGTGATTGGAGGCCAAGTGACAGACCCTGCGACTCCTGATTCCCAGTGCACAGGCAGGCCTCTCAGCCCATTGGACATAAATGGTGGTGGTGTTTGTGAAGCATCTTGATGGCAGTGTGGAAAGTATAGGGGGCGTGTGGTGGGAGACGTCATGATTGTGTCGGGAGGAGCTGTGTGTGAGATTATGGTGTTGAAGGGAAAGGACTGGAAGCAGGTGCAGTGGGTGTGTGACCAACAATGGTCAGTGAAGGGACAGCTGGGGTGTAACTGGGGAAAGCAGGGACCAGCAGAAGCCATGTGTTTAAAACAAGACACCAGGCCCAAATGGAGCCGCTTAGGCTATGACTCACATAAACAAGTCGAGACTTAATTAGACTTTTGGCCCTCCCAGGAATAGAATCTTAAACCAGTCAATCAGGAATCACCTGAGGCACAGCAGGTAGGTCATCTTCCTGATAGAGCCCTGCCATCCTCTAAAGGAAGGTAACCTTGCAGTAACCAACCCGCTTTTTTATCTAGTGTAACTTCCTTGTTCTTGCTCCCTTCTGCCTATAAAATCCTTCATTTTGTAGAACTCCTTGGAACTCCTTTCTCTCTGCTAGCCTGGACGCTGTCTGATTCATGAACTGTTGAATAAAGCCAATAAGATGTTTAAAATTTACTCAATTTTATTTTGTTTTGTTCCAGTTTGGTGGCAACAGTGGGATCCAAAGGAGACACCTGATGGCTTCAAGGATGAGAAACACAGTCATTGGTACCCTCAAAACCTTTGAGTTCTCCATCTTTTTCGCTGTTTCTGAGGGCTGTGGGTAAGTTCCTCTTGGATATGAGATCCACTCTGTTTGCCTTGAGCTCCTGATCTAACTGGCTTTCCAGTCCAGGGTCAGTGGGTCATCTAGACTGACAGGATGCTCTAAGAGAGCATCAGTCTTAGCACTTGGTTAGTCAGCAGTGCCAGGCAAAGGCTTAGTGGTTCAGCTTGAGCTGCCAGATGGTTCTGCCAGGAACCCGAGTCCCTGGCCCTTAGTTAGTCCACAGTCCCCCTTTGTTGGGGTCTGCTGGTTGAGTCTGCAGTCTCCATGTGTTAGGGTCTATTGCTTCAGTCCGTGGTTCTTGCTAATGGAGAGGAGTGGAAGAAATGTGTGCTCCATGCACATCCAGTCTTTGAAAACTTCCCACGTGCATTTTACATGCATTTTGCCCTCTGTTGACTGTCGATGGGTTCTAAGGAAATGGAGAAGGCACAGTGAGGAGGAACTGTGGGTTTCTGCACGACTACCTCGAGGAGTGCCGCCCCCTCAACCTGAACAGCCACCTGGCACTAGTAGAAATGAAAGACATCCCATCACCGTGGATAGGAAGACTCCTTATTGTGCCAGTGTCAACATTATCCAAAGAGATCAACAAATGCAGTGCAATCCTTATCAAAATTCCAAGGGCGTTTTGTGCTGAAATAGAAAAAAACCCATCCTAAGATTCTTATGGAGCCTCAAATAAGCCCAGATACCAAAAATAATCTTGAAAGGAGATACTAAATTGGAGGACTGATTCTTCCTGATTGAAAACTTACTATAAATCTACAGTATCAAAACAGCATTGTCATGGCATAAAGACAGACATATTAACCAATGGAAACAGAATTGAGAGCCCAGAAATTAACCCTCACCCATGTGATCAAATGATGTTTGACAAGGGTGCCAAGATTATTCAATGAGGAAAAGTCTTTTCAACAAGTTGTGCTGGAAAAAGTGGATATCGACATGCAAAAGAATCAACTTGGACATTTACCTAACACTGTATACAAAACTTGATTCTCAGTGAATCAAATACCTAAGTGTAAGAGCTAATGCTATAATACCCTTAGAAGAAAACATAAGGCAAAACTTGACAAGATAGGATTTGGTAATGATTTCATGGTTCTGACACCCAAGGAGCAGCCAATAAAATAGGAAAATACATATGCTGGACTTCATGGATATTAAAAAATTTTGTGCCTCAAAAGTCATTATCAACAGAGTAAAAGCACAGCCCACAGGATGGGCGACCATATTTGCAAACCATGTATCTGACAAAGGCTTAATATCCAGAATAGATAGAGAACTCCTAAATTCGACAACAAAAAACAAACAAATCAAAATTGAACAAAGTATATGAGTAGACATTTGCTCAAAGAAGATCTGCAAATAACCAATAAGCATATGAAAAGATGCTCATCATCAGTAATCATTAGGGACATGCAAATCAGAAACACAGTGACAGACCACCTCACATTCATTAGGATGGCATCTACCAAAAAAAAAAAAAAAAGAAGAAGAAGAAGAAAAAGGATAGAACCACTGTTGGCCAAGATGTGGAGAAGTTGGAACCCTTGTGTACTGTGGTGGGAATATATAGTTGCTGTAGAAATCAGTATAACAATTCCTAAAATAAATTAAAAATATAATTATATAGGACCCAGCAATTCCTCTTCTGGGTGTATACCCCACCAACGAGTTGAAAGCATGTTCTCAAAGACATATTTCAACACCCATGTTCATGGCATCATTATTCATAATAGCTAAAACATGGAAGCCACCCAAGTATTGTAATCAAGGAAGGGCTCACAGCCCAATGCACCCCTTAGCCAAAAGGTATACGCGTTCTTGTAGAAGGGAAAAAAGCTTTATTATGAGGTTGGCCAGCAAGGAGACATAGGTTAATTCTTTCTCCCCAATGGACTGTAGAAAAGGGCTTTTCAAGGGCAAAGGAGCGGGTGCAGTAAGTTTGGGAGCAGTCCTAGGCATTTTGTGCAAGCACAGATTTTCATGTTCGGTCACACATCCCACGTTCAAAAGGCGGTGTCCTTAACATGATTGGCAGGGGAGTTCTTGGTCTCCCAGGTCATCCTCCAGTCACTTATGCAGTTGCAGTTTGAGTCTTGCAAGCCGTCTTGTTGTCTCATTGGCTCAAAGTAGTTGAAACTTGCTTAAGGAAGAGAAATAGAGTTTCTGAAAAGCAACTCTCGGCCCAAGATTAGATCCTTAGTAAATATCATATGTGATATGGCTTAAGAAAGTAGTCTCCAGGGTACTGTTGAGAAAAATCTGGCAGGGGCCCCATTTTATTTTGGACTTGGTTGTGGGCCTTGCTATGGTATCTGTCCAGGGATGTATGGATGAGCAAAATGTGCTATATACATACAATGGCATACTATTCATGCTTGAAAAATGAAGGAAAGTCTAAGATATGGCACACCATGGATGAACCTTCAAGATATTACTCTAAATGAAATAAGCTAGTCACAAAAATACAACCTTGTGTGATTTCCCTTCTATGAGGTTCCTGAAATCACCAGATTCAGAGACAGAAAGTAGAATGGTTTTTGCCAGTGGCTGGGAGGAGTGGGAATGGGGAGTAACTCATGAACGGGTATAGAGTTTCAGTTTTGCAAGATGAGAAGTGTTCTGAAGATGGATCATGGTGATGATTGCACAGCAATATTAATGTCTTCAATACCCTTAAAGCATACTTAATTTATCTATGGGGCCTGATGACTTGTCCTGGCCGAGCACATGCTTGTGCTGTTGCACATCTTACCCCTCACTGTACAGTTGGGAAACTGGCCTAGAAAGAAGCAGATACTGTCCCAGACCACAGGAGGTGGTCAGAGTCCTGAAGACTAGAGAGAGCTCCAGCTTACTTGGCCAAGGCTCCACCCCTTCCCTCAGGTTTCCTTTGGCAATGAGAGGCGTTAAGATCCTAGAGGATTGCTGCCCACCCCTCTCCATATGGGGTCATGTTCCTCCCCTCATCATCACATGTGCACAGGCACACTCACTCACACTTGAATTCTCATATGGAGAACTCGGAGGTGCAGTCAAGAAAGAGCTGACACCGGGGAAGTGACAAGAGGCATGAGGGAGAGAGGTTGGAGGCAGCTCTCCCACGGGGCAGTAGCATCCATTCTCCTAGATTCGTGTGCAGGGGCCCAGAGATGGGAAGAGGAATCCCTAAGGTTCCTAGGTGTCTACCTGTTCCAGATCCATCCCTGGCCCAGCCTGGGGAGCACAGGACTGGGGTCCTGCAGTCCACCTCTGTGGGCACCCAGAACTGTGATGAGCCCATCCTCCCCTTGTGTAGGCATTGGGAACAGGAGAGAATACCTCAGTGAGGGTCCTCCTGTATAAAATGGAGTGCATCCAGCAGGTGACTCCAAGTGTTCCATGTACTCACAACATGTCTGTTGGACTAGGTTCTCTGTTGATGACCTACTCTGCTCTGAAACCCTGAGAAAATGATTTCCAGCCCCTGGAGATCCTTTAGAACTGAGGAGGCTAGGGGGCTTGGGTGGAGGAGAACTGAGGATAAGGAAGAAGATGCCAGAGCACTGGACACCAAGTCCAGAGTCCAGGGAGAAGACTAATCCTTGTTGGACCCTTGAGGTCCTCATCTGGAGGTAGGGGGAACCATTGTCATGGCAGCAGTTAGGATGCGTTAGGAGTGAAGAGGACACCTGGTGGGGAACAGCAAGAGGGGGGCACGGTAGGCTCCCGAGACACCTCCCACTCCCTCGAAGCTGACAGGTCCTGCTGCTTTACCCCTGGTACCCTGGAGAGCCTCTGCCTTGAGGACACCTGAAGAAAGGTTGCTTTCTGTTTGGAGTTCCTGCGTGGGCAGCAGTGCTACTGCTGACCACGAGGGGGCGGGCAGCCTCTTGTGTCAGTGGTGGCCAGTGAGTTTTTGTTTTTATTTTTTTCAGTTGTATTGAGATATACTTGATATACAACACTAAGTTAACATTGCTGTGTGGTATATTTGAAACTTGCTAAGAGAGTAGATCCTAAAACTTCTCATCATCAGGAAACAATCTTTTATTTCTGTTTGGTGATTGATGTTAACTAAAATTATTTTGGTAACCATTACATAATATATATATATCAAGTCATTCTGCTGTAAACCTGGAATTTACTCGGTGTCCACTGAACTTTTCTTGAGCTCCTGGAGCAGCGAAGAGTCAACCAGAGGTCTTTCTGGCTGTCCCCCTGCCTCAGAAACAACTTGTACCTCCTATTACTAGTGTTCATCTCCAAAATGAAAGTTGGTCAAAAGTAGGGGGCGAGGTGCAAGATCTACCCATGTACTCATTCAGCAGCTGTGCCCTGAGCGCTCATCCTGTGCCAGGTGCCCTGGTGGGCTGAAGTGAAGGATGAAAATGACCAAGTGGTCCCTGCCTGCCAGGAGCTCACAGTCTAGAGGGGAAATGGACAAAAGCAAAGACATGAGAAAGAAAAGAGCAAGTGCTGTAGAGAAACACATCAGGGGGCTGTGAGGGAGGGCTGGGCATCACTGGGTAGGAGGGTCTGAAAGATCTCACTAGGCTGACAATTTCTGGGACCAGAATGACAAGAGGGAGCCTGCCCTGCACAAGTCTGGGAGCAGTGTGTCAGGGAAATGGCACCACTGGTCCTGAGCCTCACAGGCAGAAGTGAGTTTGGCCAGAGGAGGTTAGAAAGGTGGCCACTGCAGCTGGAGGGAGGCTGGGAGGAGAGAACAGGAGCTGGGGTGGAAGGTAGGACCAGGGCCTGGTAGACTGTGTTCGTTACTTTTCCCTCTCTGACTTCATTGCCCCTAACCTTGCATTTCAAAACATCAAATGTTGACAATATCACAATTTTTGTGTATCAGCAATCAGGCATGTTTTAGCTGGGTGCCTCTGCCTCAGTGAGATTAATAGATTGGGGCTGTGGCCTCAACTGAGGCTCGACTGGGGGAGGACTGGCCCACAAGGTCACTCTCAGCCTTCAGGATTCATTTTGTATTGAGAGCCTGAGTTCCTTTCTGTCTGTTGGCCCAGGCACTCCCTTGCTTCTCTCCTCAATGTGCCTCCACATTGGGCAGCCCCAATACACCGGTATTTGATTCCTCACTTCCAGGGATTTGACAGAGTGAGAGAGAGAGAGATGGCACATGAGAGAGGGAGCAAGAGGAGGTGAGAGACATTTTTAGTTAAAATTTAGACAAGACATCCCATCACTTTGGCTCTTATTATGTTCAGAAGCCAGTTACTAACCACTTTGTGGTTCCACGGGGATGTGTATAACATGGGTGGGGCTTACTGGGTACCACTGTGGAGGCTGCCCACCTCATAGGCCAAGATGAGACACTTGGGTCTCATTCTCCATAAAACAGGAAACAGTTGAATGGTTTTATGCCACAGGATGGCAATATTTGAATTTCCATTAGTTGCAACCCCCTCATGGTGCTGACCTGAAAATGAGGCCAAGTTGGAAGTGACTGTCCCAATATCACATTCTTGGAGCCCAGGCCTGTTTTGAGTGGTGTTCTGTACTACATCCCACCCCTCCTTGTTATTCTTCCATCTCTAAGATTGTGCCTTAGGTACATGTGACACCAGCCCACAAGGGTAATAGATATTATCTCATATACACTGGGTGATGTCCCTAGGAAGTAGATTCTAGCCTGATCCCCATGGTGCTGGTTTAGAGACTGGGGAGGACCTGAGAGGCACAGGGACTATCCCAGGATGAAGAATTAGTAAGGAAAAGGAGGTCTGCATTCATCTCTGTCTCCTCAAAGCTAGGTCCCTAGTTAGGTTTCCAGTGAGCTGTGGGTAGGGCTGTGTAGGCTCATTGTGTACAGTTCAGGAGATGACATGGGGTCATAGACCTCAACAGATCTTAGAACTCTGGTAACCAGGCACCCACAGCCCCCCATCCAGCTCACTTGATTGGAGACAGTCAACAGGCAAAGATGTTTTGTTGTTGTTTCCCAACTTTTGGAGGATCTGAGCTCAAAAAATCCCAGAAAGAGAATCTTTTTGGTAGTTGGCGATGTTGGCTCAGCCCTCATTCTTGACGCCTCTGGGCGTCTGGCAGGAGGCAGTGAAAGGTAACACGGGACAGCCCAGGAAAGGCTAGTGTAGGGCAGGGCACAGCTGTGATCCCACCTGATCAGCCCCACACCCCTTGCCCCTCTTTGTGTGTGTGTGTGTGTGCATGTGTCTGTGAGGAGGAGAGAAGGCAGGACATAAGGGGCGGGTCATTCCTGAGCAGGAGCTGGTTGTTAGGTGTCGGAAACCTGGTGAGTCTGTCATGTTCATACCTCAGGCCATGCCTGGCAACATGAGAAGGTGAGCTCCTCTAATCATATGTTCCAAGTACTAGAGGATTCATCTCCTTCCTTCCCTGACCACAGTTCTTTGCAGGGATGCCCCTCTGTGCGTGAACTGAGGAGCAGACTTTCTCTTGGGCGTTGGCCCCAGTGGGAGTGTGCATGCAGCCCCTGATTCCTTCTGGCCCAGCTCCCAGGCAGTCTTTGCAGAACTCCACTCAGGAGGTTGTCGAGTAGCTGCCCAATGGTTTCAACTCCACCAACTCACTAGACAAGGGGCAGGTACATGAGGCCACCCACACTTTCCAGTACTGCTCTGAGATGAGAGCAGGAGCAGAGAGTCTCCACACTCAGAAGCTTGAGATGACGGGGTTGGACTAGAACTAGGGTGGAACCAGACTGGGGCTGTCCCTTTTTCAAGCTAAAGGGGATGTACATGAATGTCACCTTGCCTGGTTAGGAGATGAGGTGCCGTGACCCTCTTACCCTTGTCTGGTGTGAGCTTCTGGAGGTCACTGAGGCAAAGCCAGAGGGTAAGGGGGACTGCAGGCTGGGTATTCCTGGAAGGGAGGGGGATCTTTCCTGTGTTTAGAAGGACACATGGAGAGTCAGCTATGTGGGTGAACCTTTCTCTTTATCCCGCTCCAGCGCCAGCTACAGAGCTCCAGCCAGCGGCAGAAGCAGAGCAGTGGGCAGTGGTGGAGGTAGAGCTGCCTCCAGCTCCGTTGACACCACCCCCTCTAGCACTGGAGCCAGTGTCCCCTCCACCAGCAGTGTTGGAGCTGGAGCAAGGGCCAACATGGGCTCCAGCAGGAGTGGGAACTGCTGAGCTGGAGTCACCTGGACCATCATTTCTAGTGAGAAGTCCATCTCCACCTGTGGCTCTTAAGGAGCGTGAGAAGCTTAATCTCACGGCCTTCCCTCCTAAGCTGGTGGTGGAGCAGTTGACCGTGATGGATGTGGTGAGCAGCTGGGCTTTCAGGGAGGGGTGGGGCAGGCCTTCCCTCTGCCATCGTTGCCCCAGACCTGATCAAGACTCTTATGATCTGGGCCCAAATCCAGGCTCCACCCTTTACCAACCATAAGACCTGGGCAACTTTCTGAACACTCAAGCCTTTGCTGTCCACCTGCAGACCGTGGAGGTGGACATTAAGAGGACCTGCTGCACAGAGTGACTGTGCCAACTCCATGAGGTAGAAGAGACGGAAAGCTGGGTGGGCCCCGGCTCATCTGTGCAGGGAGGGGCTCACTGTGTACAGCCCGGTCCCTGGTGGCCCAACCGGCTGCTCAGGAGGCTCAACAGCCTCAGGACTTATTAGACATCTGATGTGTACTCCACTACAAGGGAGACAGACAAGGCCTGTGGTTGTAGCTGCCACGCGGGGATGTGCATCAGAATGTGGAGTGGGACCAGAGGGGGGATCAGGGTATTGGAAGATGCCCTCTTGGGATGAGACGAGTTGAGCCACAGTCTGGAGCTTGGAGTTAGCCAGGACGGGCTGGGTCAAAAGCCCCTTTCCCTTCCCTGCCAGTATTGGGTCCTGGGTCATCCTGTGCTGGGTGTCCTCGAGGGACAGAGAAGAAAAGCCAGGGACTCTCACAAGGCTCAGGCCACATCCTGAGCTTTCTGAGCTCCAGCTCTAAACTGTGACTCCTGTGTGGGACTTTGGATGCTGCGGACCCAGACCTGGGGTGTGGCAGGGCTGGGTGACACTCCCCCTGTTCCCCAGGAGCTCTTCCGGAAGGTGGTGCCCTCTCCGTGCCTGGGCTCCACCTGGGGCAAGAGGAGCAAGCCCGAAATGAACACCAGACACCCACCGTCCAGGCCACCGTCGACCACATCAGAAGGGTGGCCAGCTTCGTCATCACCCCCTGCTTCAGGGACCCGAGCATGACGGCCCAGGATAGGGTGAGGGTGGTGGAGCGCTGGATCCAGGTGGCCCAGGTGTGCTGTGGGAGGCCCAGTGGAGCCCCTCTCTGAAGCCTTGGGAACCGCCTCTCCACCTTTATCAGCTCCCAGGATTGCAGTGTGTGGTCTAAGCCCCTGCACAGTCCCTAGGCCCTTCCTGCCAGGGGCCCGCTGACTTTGACTCCAGGTCCCAGTGAGAGGATGCTCACTTCCTACCTGGCTCCTTCCCTGGGTTGAGCTAAAATCCTGCTCCCTGTGAGTATTACTCTTTGGGTCCTAAATGTGCCCTTCTGGGGCTCCCTGAGCATCTGTCTCATCCAGGAGGGGAGATTTAAATAGAAGGGGACTGAAGCTAGAGCAAGCACAGCTCCAGCGCCCCACCTCACAGCTCATTCTCTTCCCTTCCCCAGGAGTTCGAGATCCTGAAGAACTTCTCCTCGTCCTGCACTGTCATCTCTGCTCTGCAGGAAACCTCCACAAGCCACCTGAAGAACACACGGGGGAAGTTTCCCGGTGGGTAGGCCTCTCTCCATAGGAGGGCCAGGGTGGATGGGGGATCTCCCGTATGTCTGCCATCGGCCCTCAGTCAGCTGGGAACTCCTGAGAGGCAGCAAATGCTGGGGACCGGGCCTGGGCCTTGGCAGGGGGTCTCTAAGCCTCCCGGGTCCTTAGTCACCAGCTCTGCTTCAGGACTTGGCTTCCCTGAGTGTCGGGTACTCAGTTGAGCCACATTGGAGATTTTCAAGTGTTTATGGCAACAGAACTCTATGCCCATTTGAAACTCAAAGCAGTCAAAACAGAGCTGCTCTGTAGAGCTGGGGAGTGGAGACCCCAGTGACCAACAGGAGAGCCCCCTCCCAGTACCATGAGACCTCAGCGCTCAGAGGAGCCCAGTGAGAACACTTCTCCAGGCCGTTTGAATCTCTCGGGTTTGCAAAGAAAAGGGATTTGCATTCAGACCCCTCACATTATTCCTAAATTTATCCCTCGTTCTTTCCCCTCCCCTGAGAGAGAACCCTGAAAATCTTAAGGAACTCAATAGTCAAGACAAGTCCTTGAACAGAGAACTGATGATCAAGGTAGAGTGGAGGCTGGGGTTCTGGAAAGAGAGGAGGGGTGCGGAGGAGGGGCACTGGGCAGGCTGTGGTTTTGATAGTTTCTCACTTGAACTTTCTCTGAAACATTCCCATCTATTTCATCCAGATTAATAAGCAGAGAGATCTGTTCTGCCCATGGGAAGGTGGGGTGCCGTTTGTGGGCAGGAGGCCCTGGTCATGGGACACAATGGTGTTGGCTGGGCTGTTCCAGGAGGAGTTGCCGAGCTGGCGCCATCAACAGGTCTCTGGCTTCCATGTATGTCCATCCTGCAAGATGTAGCTTCTTCCATGCTGTTGGGTGGTTGGTGTGGGTTTAGCCCTCAGCCTAAAACTATCCTCAGGAAGCCAGGACCCCTCTGCTCCTTCTATCTTCACCACATCTCCAAGGGGCTGCAGCCTGCCTGCCCCAGGGATGTGCATGGCAGAGGATTCCCATGGCCCAGGTGGACAAACAGGCTGCTCATCCTTAGGTGGCAGATGTGTGTGCATTGTGGGACTCCCCACTGGACCCCTAGTGCAGTCACTTGAGTGAACCACAGGAGTCTAACCTGAGTGCCTGGTTGGCAATGACATAGGCCCCCGGTGGCTTATGAGAAGTGTCTAGGCAACTGATGGATTCTTAGTGGACCCTGCTGAAAGGAAGTTAGGAGCCTCATGTAAACAGGGAATCAAAATGTCCTGTCATCCCCTTCCCTGTTGATCAGAGGTGGCACCTTGGGGGTCCAGTTCCTGAGTGGATAAAGAAAGAGGTCAGGGGCCTGCCCGGTGACGCAAGTGGTTAAGTGCGCGCACTCCGCTGCAGCGGCTCAGGGTTCACCGGTTCAGGTCTCCGGCGCGCACCGACGCACCGCTTGTCGACCTATGATGTGGCAGCGTCCCATATAAAGTGGAGGAAGATGGGCATGGATGTTAGCCCAGGGCCAGTCTTCCTCAGCAAAAAAAGAGGAGGATTGGCAGATGTTAGCACAAGGCTGATCTCCTCACACAAAAAAAAAAAAGGATTCAGTGCAGGGGAATGTCCTGAGGCGTTCCTTAGGGAGCAGAAGGCTTTGGCTTGGCCTCTGGCCCAGCCTGGGGGCCAGACACTCCACATGACTGGGGCAGGCAGGAGCCACTCAACCAGACTCCCAAGACACCCCATCCTCTCCATCCATGACTCGGCCCAGGACCAAGCTTTGAGAGCTCAGGGGACAGGACTGTTTTCAGTGGTGGGGCTGGGGGTTAGGCGTGGATGTTGGAACAGGGCCTCTGGCTGAGAGGGGCAAGCGGCCTCTCCTCTCTGGGCCCCTGAGCACCTCTCTGCCCATGTTTGGGCCTCTGTCTCCTCATCAGGGAAATGGAGGGATGGTGATTGTGTTGTGCAGGCCTCACAGGGTGGTGTTGAGGTAAGAGGGAGGAAAGGAATGTGGGAGCTTTCTGCCTGCTCCACCTGGAGGGGTGAGGGCCAGAACAAGGATGACAGTCTTGTGACACTGAGTCCTCATGAGAACCTGTGTGGTAGCTGGAGTTCTCACACTTTCCGGATGAGGAAACAGGCTCAAGGAGGCCAGGCCACGAGCCCAAGCTCACACCCAGAGTGAGAGTTGGAGCTGGGCTTGTTCTGGAATCACAAGACCTTGGAGGATGGAATGACATTGGTACCAGTTGACTCAAGTCAGATGCCCAGTGTCGGAGGCCAGTGGTGCTGGAGAGAAATGGGGTGAGGGGAGTATCGCCTCGCTGACACTGTCCTCGACCCTGACAGGAGGGGCCCTTCACGTTTGCCCCCCCAGAGTGCAACCCCCAGAGAGTGCAGGAGAAGCAGCAGCAGCAGTAGGTGAGTGTGCCTGTGGGCCAGGGGCTCTGCGCTCCCAGCTGGAGGCCTCAGATCAAGAGAGGAGGGCCCTTTCTCTTGGTGCCACAGTGCCCAAATCCCCCAGTAGAAGTGACCAAGAGGAGGGCCTGGAAGAGATGGTGCAGGATGGGTTGTTTTGGGGAGGTCCGGGGAAGGCACACCATGTGATTTGCCAGAAGCCGGCCCTGGGATGTGAGGAGGAGGAGTGTGGTGTTCTTGGGGTGTGAAGGGAGGAAGAATTGAGGGGAGGCTGCTGAGGATCCTAGGCTGCTCCTCGTGGGAAACCTGTGGTGGGGCAGGAGGCTGAGGGTGGGGACTTTTCAGGAGAGGGTCTACATGGGGTCTACTTGAGAGCAAGGGCTCATCCCACCCCACCCCGATGTCACAGGGTGTCTTCCCCTATCTTGGCAATCTGCTCAGTGACCTGCTGATGCTGCACCTGGCGATGGGTGACTATCTCGAGGTGGGTGAACCTGAGGACTAGGCAGGAAGGACCAGGATTCTGAGCCTTGGGATGCGGGAGCCCCCAAACTGAGCTCTGAGTTCTCAGCACTTGGCACATCTCCTCTCATGAGAGCCTCGCAGCTGCCCCTGGGAGCTGGGGCATCAGGCCCATCTTAGGGATGAGTGAAAAGAGGCTCTGCCAGAGACACCCATTCCAGTTCCCCAGGCTGAGGAAGCTCAGAGCTGCCTGATGGCACAGCTGTGTGAGGTTTTATCTGAGCTGGACTCAGCCTCTAACTCCTATGCTGCCCATGAAGGGAGAGAGAAGTCGGGCCCCCCCAAGTCAGGCAGCACATAAGTTGCTGAGCAGTCCCCTCTGCCTAAGGCCTCAGCCTCCAAGTCTGTCATCAGAGAGAGTTGTGCTGCCAGGTCCCTCAGTCTCACCCCCATGTCCTCCTACTCTGGAGCCCAGAGCCCAGCCTAGGTCCAAGTCCTCTTTTCTCTGCATGCCCGGCCCCCTCTGGGGACCTGGCAGTAGTGCAACATGAGAAGGGGTGGGCATAGGGAGCTAGTCAGGCTAGGGGGCTTTGTCTGATGGACTTTGGCTGTCTACCTTTCAGGGGAATGAGATCAACCTTGAGAAGAGGACTGAGGAGCAGCTGTGGCACTCCCTGCAGGGGAGGGGAAAGAGGTGGAAATCAGAGACCTTCTGGGCAGAACAGTCCCTGGCTTCACCCCCTGTATCTTACATTGAGTGGAAGAGTTTGATAACAGAGGAGTGGGAGACCCATCCAATTGGCGGGTGGGTTGAGGGGAGGATGGCATCAAGGATATCTTCCTGGAGGAGGAGCTGATTATTCCCATTCTGAGAACTGGTAGAGCCTGGATGGAACTGGAGGGAAGGATGGTTTCCAGGACTGGTCCCCTGCCCCACTCCTCACCTCCAACAAGGCCCCTGCAGCATCCTCCACCCAGGCCCTGTCTCCCTCATCTCCTTCCCTCTGGTCCCAGGAATACCGAGTCATGAGGAAGATCCTGCTGCTCCAGGAGGCTGCCAAGAATTACAACCTAGAACCCGAGGGAGCAATTTGTGGCCTGGTTCCAAGACATGGAGTTGCTCAACGAGAATGAGAGGTGAGGCCGGGCAGGAGTTGGGTGAGGGCAGGGGTGGACTTTCCCTGTTGGCCAGTCCAGAGAGCCTGTCTCCATGGTCCCCCACTCATCCCCCGGCCTTATTACATGGCGACCTCTGGGACACCCAGACTCCAGCTGCTGGGCAGGCAGTAGGGGGACACCTGAGGTGTGGTTCCTGGTAGGCTCACAGGTGCCTCTCTGTCCTGTAGCTACAACCTGTCCTGCCAGCCAGAGCCCTAGACCTAGTTGGCCTGCAAAATACGCAAGGCCAAGAAGAACCGGCCATCATCAAGGTCTGGGGTGAGTGAGTGTCTGGGCCGGGGTGACTGACTCCTGGGGGTTCAGTAAGGCTTCGGGCTAAGCGTGGCCTTTGGGAGTCGGATAGCTGGCACTGGGATCCCAGCTCCACTATTGACCAGTCCTGCGACTGGGGTGACTCTCTTCAGCTTCCTGAGACTCCGTTTCCCTCTCTGTGAAATAGGTGATACTAAATGATCGCTCACGTGGCAGGGACGAATGGGGTACTGGTGGCTGACAGCACTGAGCACAGGGTCTGAAGCACCCAGTGCAGTGGGGACAGGGTGGGGGGCCATGATTCAGAGGGAGGCTGCAGAAGATAACCCGACTCTTCTACTCACCCCCAGGCCCCAACGCCGAACCCCGTACCAGTGGCCGATCACAGCCCCATCCTCAGCAGCGGGGACACAGTTGGGATGCTTGCGATGCACCGGGCCAGCTCCTCCCACTTGATGGGAAGGGGAGCATTTTAAGCTGATTCCTGGGGTCCCCTGAAGCCCAAGAGAGAAGGGACGACCCCATCCCAGCTCCCTGACATCTCTACCTCAGCACCTACTCACCCATTGGGGAGGGTCAGTGGTTATTTGTTGTAAATAATAAATGACATATTTGAATATTATATTAAAGTCCTGTTCCCTTTACAGCTTGGGAGTTGTGGTGTGGTTCTGTAGCTTTCTGTAGGCATGTGAGTGAGACACAGAATCTCACATTTCTCCTTGAATCAAGAACTCTTCTGAGTCATCAACTTATTGTATGTTGGAGAAGGGAGAAAGGCCAGCCCCTTTTTTGGCTAGTGACATCACTCCCAATTCTCCCTAACTCCGAGGGCAAGATCATTTCAGTATCATTCAGCTGCTCCAGGGGCGGACACTGCCCCCCGCCCGTTCTCTTGGGATTTAAAGGTTGATGGTACTTTCCCAGGCAAAGCAACAACCACTGAAATGTGGGTGTCTTTAAAACAGCACTACCCAGGACCAGGTCGTGCCATAGGCAGGGGGTGCCTTTCTACATTCTGGAGGAAGAGGGAATGTTTTCTGCTTCTCTTGTTGAGGTTTCTTTTGACCAAATTTTAGGAACTTGTAGTTTTCTAGTTCAATCTCTGGAATTGCATCAGCTCTAAGTGGGAAAAACAATATAAAAAGATCAAAACATGCACATGGAGAGGACAAGGCCTGAAAAGGTGATTTGCAAATGGACTAAAGGCAGACAGGACTTTCCCTCCTGAGACCCCTCTAGTGCCTCCATGTTCACTACTGACCTAGAATTGAATCTTGCTGTGATCCTTGTCCAGGACTCTGAATTCTGTTTCCTGCTTGTTTTGTATCCAATGGGAAAGATTTGTGATGCAGCTTTAAGGCTACCACTGGACCTCATTCCATAAATACGACCACTCTCTGTGAACCAGGATTTCCAGCACACCTGCCTTCCTTATGCCATTCACTTTAGGGCAGAAATTCCCTAGAAGGCTCCTCCCTGGCTTGGCCTGATGGATCCCGGGTGAGCTCTACTTTACCAGCATAAGGGACCATAATCTTGACCAGTGAGTGACCCCACACTGTCCCTTGCTGTCCAAGGTGACTTCTGAGCCCATGTCCTTCTGAGGTCCACGGTCTTGGACAGTTCTCCAGTTTACACATTCAGTGTTGATGTTGCCAACTTGTCCAAATGGGGCAATGGGGCCCGAGCCATTAAAGTGTGTCACCCCTGGGTGGTTGTGTTTTTTCCCCCAGTCTTGTGCTGTGGTTACATTACAACCACCTGATGGGGTGTGAACCCTGTTTGGAGCTTTGAAAGATGAGGCATGACAGGGGTGTGGGGTGGTCCAGCAGGAAAAGCCACGGAACTGATGATCCATGGTCGTGTATGAACACAGCCTTACCAATTAAAATACTGAAATTCTTCCCATCTGGTGGTGAATAGACACTGCTCTGAGCTCACACCGAGAACCCACCCCAGGACAAGGGCTTTCAAAGGGTTACCAAGTGGCATTTTGAACCTCATCACTTGGAAACACCCTGTAAGACAAGGGCCAGATGAATCACTTGGCACTTGTGAGTTATCGCCTCCTGACTGATGGCTGCAAGTGTCACCCAGACACACAGGCTGGACTCTGCCAGGGAAGCCTTCTTAGGACAGCTAGAAGCTGAGGATGACTCCTGGTTCCCGGCATCCCAGGCCCTTCCTGACATGGCACAGCCACCCAGGAAAGTGGTTTGGTAATGAAAAGACTGGGAAGGCAATACTTCGCCTCTAAAGAGAAAGAGAAGTACCAATAGCGAAAGCTTGATCCCTCAAATAGTCAATTAAATCTCAACCAGCAGTGAGTTCTTGTCAGATTACTGATGCCGAAATGGTCTCTTTTGATAAGAACATGATCCCCCAGCTGCCATGTCCATCTTCATGAATCAAATTTCCAACACATATGGATCTAAAAAACTGAGGGAAATCTGGCATTTCCTTAGATGCAACTCTGAAGTAGCATGCAAGAAGGAACACAAAAATGGAGACCAAAAGTAAATATCTAATTTGAGAACATAGACATCGAAGTGCTTTTAAAATAATATTTTGGAATCTATTGGAATATTACACAAAAAGAATAATCCACTTTAAGTAGGTTTTACTGTGACTGTATGGGGCAAAACTGAATCATCCCGTGACGTTGATAACTCGCTGATGACTTGAAAGTACAAATCAATAACATACATAGTAAAGGAAAATGAAAGAACAGCATGAAAAAGGAAGATCTTTCTCTCCTCACTTGAAACTCAACCTCTCACCTCAGAAAGAAACCACTGTCTATATTTTCTGTCAAGCAGCAGAGTTTAATAAAAGAAACATATTGGTATATTTCAAAGTTTCAAGAGCTCAAAGCAAGGAAACATGAGGGACGCTGCCAAGAGACCTCACTGAGGTGCCTGCTCCATTTCGTCTGCTGTCAAGACGGCCTTCCTGGCCCCTAACTTTCTCTGCCTCGCTAGCAAGTCTGTTCACCATCAGTGCTATCACCAGTCTCTCTCCTGTGCTCTTCACTGCCCTTTCCTCCTTCCTGATACCTTCCTCAGTCGCCAGAAGTTGTTGGCAGTGGAACTGTGGAATGCCCAGATCAGCTCCTGGAATCATCTCTGCCAAATCTGAAGACCGGCAGGAGTGGGCATGGGACCTGGAGTGCAGAACACCTGCGAGCACACCTGGAAGGGATTCACCTGTGTGACTAGAGGCAAGTTTTTCCAACGCTTTGGCAAGATTGAAAGGATTTACTAGTTGTCCTGCACTTCTGCAGGCCTTGAGTCCTTGTGGTCTCTCGGGCCAGCAGACCTGGTGGGGCTCATCCAAGGTGTCCTCCCAGAGACCCTTCATTGCCAGGGTGGGATGAAATTCTAGTAACTGGTCTCTTGAATATGTCACTAGACATACTCAAAGGGATGGAGATGTTTAAACCAGGCTTTGGTTTGGACTGGTTCCCACAGTTATGCTGCTTCCTCTGTGAAGACTTGGCTATCATCCTTCTTTTCCTCTTACCCTACAAAAATAAATCATGAAATTGGGTCAAATGATAAAGGAAGCCTGCCTTTTTAGGACAATTATCCTGGCTGTTTTGTACTTCCACCCTCCCTCTATCCTCTGGGGATAGATCTGACCTGTGTCCTGGGATGTCATCAGGCAGATTTGCATCAAGAACGGAAAGCTCAAGGTCAAAACTCAAGGCTCCTCCAGATCATTTCTCCCCCTCCATCCTGTTAATACCCCCTCCTTGTTTGAGTGTGTTTCTATTCTCTTCTTGTCCTTGTCACTCTCAACCTCATAAGGCACTCCCTCTCAGGACAGTCGGTCCCCAGTCCTTTACTAGTTCCCAAATCCTACCATTTCTGTGTTTTCTGACTACTCATTTGCTTAATCCATTGACCACTTGGTGTTCATAGAAGTTAAATCAATAGTGACATTATCAACCACCCCCTGTTAACGACTTACTCCCATATCCCAGATGTTCACATAATCCAAATGGTTATGTTCAAAAGTAAATAATTCAGAAAACATATTCACCCACCACAAATTCCTGATCTCTAATATTTTTATTCAAACGCTCATACAGTAGATACCTGTGCCTCATGATCAGAAGTAATGCTAGATCACCGATCCTCACCTTAATTTCCTCCTACAACTATCAATCTTGGATTCCATGGACTATGATCTCAATAATTTCCTTGGAATAATAAAAAATTCATTACCACTCATTTATGTTGTAAACCTCCAAACCCAGAAGATCCCGATTATCTGCCATGCCGCAGCTATGGCTGGTCTTATAACAAGCTGAATAAAAAGCATGAAACATGATCTTTTGGTACCACTGTAAATACAAACCCATCTGCATCAACTGGGAAACATCCATAATGCCTGGAAATTTTGTTCTCTTTTTTTGTGTTGGCTCAATAAGAGAAAGACAAATCAATTTAAAAAATGAGCAAGGGACCAGAGTAGACTTTTTCTAATGAAGACATACAAGTGGCCAAGAGGTGTATGAAAAGGTGTTCAGCATCACTAATCATCAGGGAATGCAAATCAAAACCACAATGAGCTATCACTTCACACCTGTTAAGATGGCCATTATCAAAAAAACTAAAGATGGCAAATGTTGGTGAGGATGTGGAGAAAAGGAACCCTTGTGGGAATGTAAACTAGTACAACCATTATGGAAAACAGTATGGAGCTTACTCCAAAAATGAAAACTAGCATATGATCCAGCAATCCCACTTCTGGTATATGCCCACAGGATTGAACTCAGGGTCTCAAAGAAATACCTGCACTCTAATGTTCATTGTAGCTAATTCACGATAGCCGAGATATGGAAGTAACCTAAATGTCACTGATGGATGAATGGATAAAGAAATGGAATATTAGTCAACCTTGAAAAAAGAAGGAGATCCTGCCTTTTTTGACAACATGGATGGACCTAGAAGACATTATGCTAAGCGAAATAAGGCAGACAGAGAAAGGCAAATACTCACTTATATGTGGAATCTTAAATAGTCAAACTCATACAAGCAGAAGTTAGAATGGTGGTTGCCAGGGCTTGAGGGGATGGAGAAATGGGGAGCTGATGGTCAAAGGATACAGAGTTTCAGTAATCAAGATAAATAAGTTCTGGAGATCTAGCATATGGCATAGTGCTTACAGCTAACAAGACTGTATTGCACACATCACATTTGCTAATAGTGTAGATATTAAGAGTTCTTACCACACAATAATAGTAATAAAGGAAGTGAGAGAAAACTTTGGGAGGTGATGGATATGTTTGTGGCCTTGATGGTGGTGACAGTCTCAAGGGTGTATACTTATGTCCAAATTCATCAAGCTGTATATGGAAAAGTATGACACCATCGTTGATTCTTCTGCACCTTGAAATATGCCGTGTCCTCATCACAAGAGAAAAAAATTTGTAACTATGTATGGGGACGGATGTTAACGGGATTTATTGTGGTGATCATTTCAACATTTATACAAACATTGAATCATTATGTTGTGCCGCTGAAACTAATTTAATGTTGTATGTTAACTTTACCTCAATAAAAAAAAAAACACACAACAGAAAAAAACATTTTAATATTGTAAATGAGTTCAGTGAATCCCTGAAACTGCCCCATTCCCATATGAGAGTTACAGGAAGCAGAGAGGATGAGGTAAGATGGAAGAAAGTTGTACAAAACAGTATTCAAATTAAAATCATTTAAGTTGATATCAACTCCTTGTGGCAAAGTTCTGTGAGCACCGATCTTCTTTCACATTTTTCCTGGAAAAGCATACCTACAGATCCAACCCATAATAGTTTCCTCATTTGCTCTAATAAGAAAATTTTAACTTAATAAATAAAACCAAAAGCATCCCTTATGTATGAATAAAGTTAGTGAACCTTACAGAGAAAAGAGCATATTTGCACAGTCTCAATAAAGGTAACAGAAGAACGGAATGATGATGAAGTCTCATTCAAGCTTATCTTTGAAAGCCAGTAAAACCAGGTTATCTTTTCAAGAACGTGTGTAGAGCTGTCAACCTTGGAAGATAGAAATAGTGGCCTCCTCTGCAGCAAAGGTCATGCTTGCTTACTGCCCAGTATAATAAAAATAACACCCCTCCCCAGGCCAAAGGTAGGCAGACTTCCTGCCTGTTATCAAAGATATGAGTTCCTTAAGCTCTGAGATTTTGCAACCCTCTGCATGTCTCCTGGCCCACTGTGTATCACCCTTTGGGAAGTGGGATTTAGTGAACCAGTGCAAATGTTGATACTCTGGCCACTGTCATTGCTGTGTCATTAAGTCCTGTGTCTCTGACCCATGGGTCTCGTGTCTTTTGCCAGCATCTGTAAGACCATGGTAGGCTAACTTATTGGTTTGCAGGTAAGGTAAAATATCAGACAATTGACAGTTCCTGACAAGCCGTTAAAGTAACTAGTAGTCTTAGGAACAGAGAGCTATCCAGAACAATATGCATGGATGGTCTTCATAGAAGACTTCATGCAACCAAAACTTTAATAAGTCTCTCTGACCTCTTTTATTTCTACCTCAATTAGAAGGAGAGGCACCAAGCTTTATAGACCTAGGGTTTATGCAAGCCACGTGGAGACCCAGTGACCAGAAACTTCCCATGGGAGCAAAGACAGATGGGCATATTTCCAAAATGGACCCATATACCTCCCGATCATCCAAAAGACAATACATTATCTTAATTTATGATGATTTGATTCATTAAAATCTTGTGATGGGCCAAAGATACACTTCTAAGAGGAATGAGGCACATGGCAGTTGTAAGCAGATTAACACATTTGGTGAATATCAAACTCTGAACTAACTTTAGAGTTCTAATCAATCAAAAGGTACAACAAATTTAATTAGGTAGATTAAATGATATTTAATGGTATGCCTGATTATTACTCTGCAATAATGAACAAGCAGCTCATGTAAATAACTATAATTGGTCTTTAAAATATGATAGTCAGGACTGTTTGAGATAAGCTGGAGAGAAGGAAGGGGAGAAATAGATAAAAGTTATCTGCTCTGACGCCACTCTCAAAGCCCCCGGATCTACATGTAACCCAGGAGATAGAGGCAGATGGCTGTGTGCCTAGATCCTCCTGCACTGTGGTTCTCAGGGATGTCACAGGGCTGAAGCAGCTTCCTGAATCGTGTTTACACGTCCATGTGTACAATACCCTTGACCAAGGGGATGAACCACCATTCAATCATCCCTTACACCCCTCTAACTAACAATTAGATTTCAGAATCATTGTACCATTACATGATAATTTATTTCTCAAACCTGTAGGATGGCGAGCTAAAAGAAAATCAAATTTCAATGGCTTCTTTTCTTTGAAGGACCAAGATGTTCTTTCACACTTAGAATCCGGATTAGAGGATAAATCCCTCAAGTCAATGGAAACAACTTAAAAAAATGGACAGAGGGATATTTCATTCATATATACACAGTTTGCACTGTGGCAAAAATAGAGTTATATTTTAAAAAATTAGAATTTTTTGAAATTTTATACATATTACTGACTTTGTTCTGCTTATACTCCCTTTGGTTTACCAAATCAAACTCACTCTTTAATGGGCATCTAGCATTGAGTGCTAATAACAGCAGCTTTTTTAAATTCTTATTTTTCCCAGGTCAAAGACCAAGGGAAGAGGTCGTCAAGAGGTCAAGTCTAATCTACCTATGGATGTGGCAGCCTTAACTATGGATGTTCAAACCAGACATTGCCAGCAGAACCACATCTCTTCACCCATAGGTGAGTTTTTACTAGTAATCACAGAGACTTGAGGATATCAAAGGAAATTCTTTATTAAGAACCAAAGTTATAGATCCCTATCTTGGGTTCATTACTTTGAATTTTTGACCCAAATCATATGCATCTATTGGACCATGTTCAATTTTATGATCTTTAGAAGATGCAGCCTACAGCTGAAGAGAAACAGATACAACACCAATATCTTACCCTCTCTGAAGCACAACTGAGAGCCCCTGGAGTCAGAAGTTTTCAAGACAAGAAAAAGTCATTCTTCTTCCGAACAGAGAGAGTAGAGGCTATTCAAACATTCAACTTTAAATTGTTAACATGACTTGTTAGAATGTGATGGAGCAAGCCTCACACCTTCTAAGTTTCATGATTTTTCTCCAGAATACTGAGAGGGATGACCTTAAAGTCCAGTTTCCCCATAAATGTCTTTATTCAGTGATAAAATTAAATTCGCTATAAAATAATTCCCATAGGGCTGGCCCCGTTGCTTAGTGGTTAAGTGCTCTGCTACTTGTGGCCCGGGTTCAGATCCAGCATGCACTAACACGCTGCTTCTCCGGCCATGCTGAGGCCACATCCCACATACAGCAACTAGAAGGATGTGCAACTATGACGTACAACTATTTACTGGGGCTTTGGGGGAAAAAAAGGAGAAGGATTGGCAACAGATGTTAACTCAGAGCCGGTCTGCCTAGGCAAAAAGAGGAGGATTGGCATGGATGTTACCTCAGGGCTGATCTTCCTCACACACACACAAAAATAATAATAATAACAATAATAATAATAATACCCATAAAATTGTTAAAAATATATCATAGTCTCTGACCAAGAGGAAACAAGGAAAATTGAGCAGTTGAATAGCAGTGTAATAAACTCCATACAAGGATCTTACTGTAGCATTATGTATAATAGTGAAACTGGACATAATCTCATCTCTATCAAAGAAGAAATAAACAGATCATGGTATTCCTGTTCTTTGGAGTACCTCTAAAACTTCTAAAAAGCTAAGTTAGGGTGGCGAGCACTGATAAGGAAAGACATCTATGATATATGGTTTGGGAAACAGCAAATTGCAAAATGATGTAGTTATGTCATTTATGTTAAAAAAAACTTTATGTGTATTTATATGTTCATAGGAAATGTCCAGAACAATAAGCTGCAACCTCTTAACTATAGTTCCTTCTGAGTAGGGGAGTGAGTTTGCAGGGAAAGGGATGGATGAGGGAGGTTTCACTTTACTCTAAATAGATCTGGGTAACTTGACTTTTTTTATAGTATGTAATTCTTTCATAATTAGAAAAATGAGTGATGTGACCTTTTGGTGCAGGGCAATACTATTATGTTCTCCAGTGTCTGTACTGTATGTTATTGCACAGCACGGACTGTAAGAGAAAGCCCAGAGGAGCAATGAAGACAAAGAAGACATAACACCTGCAAAAAGTCAGTGGAGTATTTCTCCATAACAAACCTTCCAGGTGAGTGATGGTCAGTATCTTCCACTGCTCCAGCTCTCACAATAAACCTAGAACCTGCCCTGGGTAAGCTGGAGGACCACGCCTGACTAGTCCACTCCCTGCATGGGGCCGGTTTGTGCAGGGTGACTGTCATCAAGCAGACAATGGACTCAGGATGGGGCGTGTGCCTTTGGAGAGGATGGCAGAGAGGCACAAATTGGAATGCCAGCTAAGTGCACACACTTGAGAGGCGGAGTTCCAAGTGGAGACTCAAAATGTACCAAGAAACTGTGTGAAGTGAAGGAAGCACTCGACCACTCTGAGCCTCAGTGTTCCCCCCTGTAAAAGGGGGATCACAGGCCTGCTTCACAGAGCTGTTGGGGAAGATACATAAAAGTGCCTGTGACAGTCAGTGTCACATTATTAACAAAGTCGTCTCCGACTTCAGAAAATCAATGAAAAGAATAATGTGATGAGACCAAAGACAAGATGCCCAGCTTCGTAAGCAGCCCCAGCAGCATGAGAATGAGAGGAGCTCCGAGTAAGCAGGGTTCTTCACAGCTCCACTGGAGAGGATGAACATGGGCTACACCACGATAAGGGGCTGTTGTACAGTGACACGTGTAGTGAGAGTGGGTCCCTAAAGACACTGTGAAATAGTGTTACACACAGTGGCTCCTAGGAAACAACTACAAAGCAATGAATGCAGCAGATAGGAGTGGGAATGGGGCAAGCAGAGGAGGGTCAGAGCTACAAAATCTGACGGAAGACACTGAACCACGACGAGTGCCCAGCTCTGTCAACAGCTGCTGTGGTTGCGCCAGGAGATCAAACGTTTGAGACAGCCATTGTGGGGACTGCTGGGAGCACAGTTGTCACTGTGGCCACACCTCAACAGCAGTGCATCGGAGCACACACACCCCGAGACTTTCCTCTCCATTAATCCTTGTTTTAAGATGACGAATATCCTCATGTTACATTGTTTCCTTCCAACACTTGTGGACGAGTGTCATCAGAACCCCCGAAGAGGGCACAGGCCAGATTAGGATGGAACGCTGGGGGCTGGGGGAGGGGCGCTGCACCTGACTACACGGATTATCACCTGGGCCTATTGAACACGAGAGAAGCACCCAAGGATGTGGTCTAATGAGACTTCCCTGTCTTGCCACATTCAGAGACACTACACACTTTCTCATCCTTTCTTTACAAAAATGTTAAAGAATTCATGTGTCATTAATTCATACAGAGGCAAATTCTTGACAAAGTGACAGGGTCCAGTTTCCATGACCAGGTTTTTCAGTTGCTTTGATAATATCCCACATTCAGAAATCGGAAATGTAACCTATTGGGATGTGTAATATAAACAGGGACTTTTTTTCCTGTAGATCAACGCCCAGATTTTTAGGGACGACATAAATCATGAAAGCTGCTAACCATTCCTCCACAGGTTTCAATAAGACTTTTAAGTTAATTTATCAATCTCAGGAAAAGACAATTTGGCAATTCAAATTTTTTGTTTCTGCATTCAAATGTACAGTACAGAGAATGAGCAGAAAAAAATTAACAGGAAGGTCTTGCTTGCATTTTATCTTTTGCAAATAAGCAGGATATTTTATGCTCTATTCCTTTCACCACTCTAATCAATTTTTAAAGAATATGGTACCTCTGACTATCCCTAGGCATGTTTATCTGGGAACCTTGTCAGAATTCAAAGCAGAGATGTTAAAGGTGACGGGTTTCAAATGCTGCCCAAGTGCTGTCTACCTTGAACGTCCCTCTCCCAAAGCTGGACGACTGGTCTCTTCCTGAGTGATCAGAGTCGCCACCCGTGTCCCTGAGAGACTGGCCACTCAGGCCTGAGCTGAGATTAGGTGATCAATCTAAAGGGCAAAATGCTTAAGCTATTCTCATCTTAAGGTTGCTGTTTTGGAGGCCACTGCACTGGAATGCGTTGGTGAAAACGGCCTACTAGATACTTGCCTGGGAATTGGGTTGTTCTCCTCTGCTCTTAGCGGATCCTGGGGAAACCAATGATTAAGCTCACAGATGCCTCAACTTCGATATCTGCAAAAAAGGCAAGCAACAGCCAATGTTACCACCCAGCAAAGCTCTTAAGTTGTACTTGCAAGAGCGGCCACAAGAGCGAATCTCTCTCAAAAGCTGATGAAAGGATGGCACTTTGGCTGGAGAAGGCAGAGGGCAGCAGGCAAAGTGGAAAGTTTCTAGGATGTCAAACCAGTTCCCATAGGCAGTTTAGAGAAGCACCTGGCCCTGGACTAGGTAGGAGGCTATGGAAAGACCCACCGGCACGCAGGTGGGAGGAGGAATCAAGCAATGGAGGGAGGCGGTGTGGAAGAGGCAAGAGTCCGACTTCAATTTTGGACAAAACCAGTTGCACGCTGCAGGCCCTCGGCTGCCCATGCAGCCTCCACATCCTCCTAACTCCCTGGTCCCGCTCATCCCGTGGCATCCCTCCGGGACTCAGCCCACGTGCAGCGGGTGCAGGACCAGAGTCCTGAGTCAAGGGCGGTGTGTCCCTCGGCCAAGCGCACACAGCCCTGCTCCTCCCCCCAGGGTTAGGCACCGCCCCATGCTCACAGCCTCCTGGGATTTGTAGTCCTGCGGTCCTGCAAGCTCCCAGGTGGGAGCGGTTAAGAGACAAAAGCTCCCCGCATACACAGCTAGGGGCCCCAACTCCCACCTTGTCCCCCCGCCCCTGGTCCCCATCCCTCTGCTTCTCCACCCCACCCTCTACCCCGCCTCTTCTCTATACCTTGCCCACTCTCTATGCCCTGCCCACCCCCCAGAGTATGCGCAGTGTGGTTGGGCTACATCCCTTGAGGCCGGCACTCAGGTAGGGGTGGGGCTCAGCAGCCTGGCTGTTGCTGAGGATGCTTGCAGCCTTCGTGGAAACTTCCTGGCCAGTATTTGAAGTGTAAATTCAATACCTAAAATGGAAATACTGGGTGCTTGGGATTCTGGAATTTGCCTTTTCAAGGCCACCTGTCCTACCATCCCCTCCATCCCTCCAGATTACCATGATCCTCCCTCTGGCTTCCGTGGTCAAGGTCGCTGCAGAGATCCTTCCCTTGGACCTCGCCCACCTGAAGGGCCCATACCCATCATAAAAACTCAAAGCCATGACACTTGCCAAATTGAGCCAAAAATGGAAAGACCCAGGGGACCACGCAAGGGTGAAGGCATTAATAGATACTTGGAAGTATTAAAATCCATCTGATGATGCCATGAGTGAACATGTTCCACTTTAAAACAAAACACTGCTGTTATTCTGAGATATTGAGTTAGGATCTTTGTGCAAATATGCAGGATTTAAAGTGTTTATTGATGTATAACATGAGTACAGAAATATATGCAGAAGTCATCCATGTAAACCTCAAAGAATTATTACAAAGTGAACACACTTGTGTGACCAAGAAGTAGCACCGGCTTCACTCAGGCGCTGACAATCCCTTTCTCCCTCCTTCCTCCCAAAAGGTAACCGATATCTTACCAGCAAACACTGTATATCGAGTTTGTCTTCTTATACGAGTGTTTTATTACAGAACAACTTAAAAAATATACAAAATAAACAAAATAGCATAGTAGGCCCGTCACGCAGCTTCAACAACTACTAATTGTCTGCCAATTTTGTTTCATCCACAATCCATCCCATTCCCACCTCACTTTATTAATCTTTTAGTTCTTTGTGTGTGTGGGGGTAAGATGTATGCACACAGAAAGACACAACTCTCAACTCTACAGTTTTGGCAAATAAACATGACCATATAACCTTCACCCCTTTAAGACTAGAATAGTTCCATCACCCCCAGAAAACTCCTTCCTGTTCCTTCCCAGGCAATTTTTTCTTTCCCCCGAGGCAACCACTGTTCTGGTTTTTTCATCATAGGTTCATCTTGGCTGAAATCATCCCAAGTGTTTTGTTTTCTGTCCAGCTTGCCTCCCTCGGCACGAGGTTGATGAGACTCACCCAGCATGTGTGTGTCAGCGTTTGCTCCTCGGCACGGCTGAGGGTGTTCTGCTCTGTGGTTGCCCTACAGTGCGCTCGTCTTTCTCCTGGGGACGTGCAGGTCATCTCCTGTGAACATTCTTGTACAAACCCTTTTTTTTGCTGCTTAATTCCTTTATTAGCATTTAAGTGACACACCTTTGCATTTTATAATGGTTGGTCCAGATTACAGTATGCATCTTTAACATATCACCTACCTAGACTCAATAGTGCACCAGTTTAATCAATGTAAAATATGGAAGCCTTGCTACAGAACAGTTCCATTTACCTATGTCTGTCCCTTATGCTATTGTTGTCATAAGTTTTACATCTACCCATGTTATAAATCCGACAATACAGTGTTATAATTTTTGCTTTAAATAGTCATAGGTCTTTTAAAGAAATTAAGAGAAAAAAATTAAGTATTTGGAGGGAGATGCTTTGAGGCTCTACAAATGTACTGTTTCTTCTTTAAGTTTCACCCACAGTTTTTGCATTCATCAATCAGTCTTGCTCACAGTAATTTTTTTGTGTGTGTATGAGGGAGATCAGCCCTGAGCTAACATCCATGCTAATCCTCCTCTTTCTGCTGAGGAAGACCGGCTCTGAGCTAACATCTATTGCCAATCCTCCTCCTTTATTTTTTGCCCCAAAGCCCCAGTAGATAGTTGTATGTCATAGTTGCACATCCTTCTAGTTGCTGTGTGTGGGACGAGGCTTCAGCATGGCCAGAGAAGCGGTGCGTCGGTGGGTGCCCGGGATCCAAACCCGGGCCACCAGTAGCGGAGCGCGCGCACTTAACCGCTAAGCCACCAGGCCGGCCCTTGCTCACAGTAATTATTACTGTCGTGTTTTAGTGGCGATTTTCTATTTCATGCTATCCAGCCACATTTATTATTTGGAATTCTGTGAGGAAGATTCCGCCCCTACTTCTCCCTTCCTTCTTCCTCTCTTTTTCTCTTTCCCTCATTCTTTTTTTTTTCTCTTTCTTTCTTCCTTTCTTATTTAATCTATTTTATATCTGTATAGACTCATGGATATTTATTTTGTTCTCTGGGTAATAATCCAATGCCATCATTATTTATTTTGTTGCTCACAATTTTCCAGCTTGAGCCATGATTCCTTTTGACACATCTCATCATTTTCTGTGTTTTGTTAAAACACTTTCCGACTTTCTGGCACTACAAGATGTTCCAGGTTCATCTTGTATTTTCCATCTCCAGTCCTAGAATTAGCCACTTCTCCAAGAAAACCTGCTTCTTTTAATTGGAGAATGATATAAACCCAGATCTGGGAACTAGGTGTGCTCATTGATACTAGAGTGTCACTGCTTCTAGACCCACTCAGCAGAGCTTCGAAATGTATGTATGAATAGAAACTCAGGTATACACATCTATCTATTGATCTATCACTCTATCTATCAATCTAACTATCTATCTGGATAGATATATTAAAAGAGACATGGATTCATACTGATACTTCCAACTCCAATCCAGCACCACAGAGTTTATTCTAGCATTCTCCTTTTGTTTATATGTAACTTCTTTTACCAACAGTGAGAATCTTAACTCCGGTTATCTACAATATATTTACTAATGTGTCAACTAGTTTCAGAATTGCTAATCCATACCCTTATGAAAAACACATTTATCACCTAGTATACAGTGTTTGTGTACAGTACTTTAGTTTTACAGTATCTCATCAAACCACTATCTTCCAAAGTTACTTAGGTCAGGACCTTTCATCCCCATCCCTTCTGTGTGGTTATGTCACATGCTTGTAATACAGTGAGATTCATTTGTCACTGCACTCCATCTGAGTTCCCCAGCATCCTGATTGATTTTTAAAATTTGCAGAGTAAAATTCACTCTTTGCAGTGTACAGTTCTATGGGTTTTGACAACTTTATGGTCATGTATCCACCTCCACAGTACCATACAGAGCTGTTTTTTCACCCCTAAAATTCTCTCATACTGTCTCTTTGTAGTCAACCGCTTCCCCCACTCCATCCCTTGGCAACCACTGATCACTTTGCATCCCTGTAATTCTGCCTTTTCTAGAAAGTCATATAAATGGAATTATATACCATATAGCCTTTTGAATCTGGCTTCCTTCACTTAGAGAAATTCATCCAAGATTCATCCATCTTGTTGTGTGAATCAAGAGTCTATCCTTTTTATTGCCAAGTACTATTCTAATGTCCCGATGCACCACAGTTTCTTTCTCCATTCACCTGATGAAGGACATTTAGTTTATTTCCAGCTTTTGGCAATTATGAATAAAATGGCTATAAAGATTCACACAAAGGTTTTTGTTTAAACATGAGTTTTCAATTTGCGTCAGTAAATCTCTAGGAGTGGGATATCTGAGTCATATAATAAGTGTATGTTTAACTTTATAAGAACCTTCTCAACTGTTTTCCGAATGCAACTATCATGTTGCATTCCCAGTTCTAGTTGCTCCTAGTCCTCACCAGCACTTGGTATTTACAATTTTATTTTTTATTTTAGCCACTAATGGGTGTGTGGTATATTATTGTGGCTTCTGCTTCCTTTATGAAAGTGAGTTCTGCTAAATATAGAATCCTGTGTTGACTTTTGAGTTTTCTTTCTGCACTTGAAAGATGTCATTTTGTTATTGATTTGTTTCTTTTGTTTTTGATAATGTATCATCCATCATTCACATTATTTCTCCCTGTATGTAATGTCTTCCCCTGTATATATCTATTTCCTTGACTGCTCTCAAGATTTCCCTTTTATCTTTGGATATTAGCAGCTTGACTATCACGTGCCTAGGTATGGTTTTAATTTGTATTTTATTTTGTGTGTTTCCTGACTTTCTTGGATCTAAAATTTAAGACTTTCCACCAAGTTTTGGAAATTATGCTATTACTTATTGATTTGCCTTTCTGCCTCATTTAATTTTTCTGTCTCTCCCCTCTCTGCTGGGGACTCAATCATCTCACAGGTTGTAAGGCTCTCTTCCTTTTTCTTCAAAATTTTTACATTCTTTTCTTCAGACTGGATAATTTCTATTGCCCTATCTTCATGTTTCTTCTACTGTTTCTAATCTAATGGTAAACTCAAAGGTACTTTTTTTATTTCATCTTCCTATTTGTTTCTCTTTTGTAATTTCCATTTCTCTGCTGAGTTTCCACATCTGTTCATTCATTATGAGAATATTTTTGTTTACCACCATGATCATCTTTATAATAGCTACTTTCTTATGCTTGTTTGCTAATTGCAACACCTTGGGGATAGCTTCTACTGCCTGCTTTTGCTCATATATGGATCACACTTTCCTATTTCTTCAAATCTCATGATTTTTTAAATTTTTTCCTGGAAACCATGAATGATAGTTAAAGAGCCTCTGGATTCTATTGTATCCCTTTGAAGAGTGTTGTTGCTTTTCTAGCAGAGAGTTAACTTGGCTGGACTGAAACTCCAATCCTATCTCTTTTACAGTGAACATAGCTGAAATCCTCATTCAGTTCTTTCATCTTCCAACTGTTTTTACACTAGGCCCTCTGGGGCCTACCCTGCATGTGTGTTGTACAAAGATCTGCCAATTTGGTGTGTGTAGGGGGGAGACATTCATACTTATTTTGAGATTTTCCTCTTTGTGGGTCCCTCTCTTCCTGAATTACTCCCCTAACTTTCCAGCAACTCTGCCAGCCCCAAAATACATCCTCTAACATTACAAGTAAGACTGTAGTTTCTCCCCTCTCTGGGCCCTGTAGAGATTTTGGAATGCTTTGAGGTAAAAGACTCAAGCTTGCAAATATCTCCTGGTGCAAATCCCATCATTTAAGGGAAGATTCCCTCTCAGTTCTGCTTGCTTTGGAAGAGATTTATACATACACACATATACACATTTATTATATGTGTATTACATATAGATACATGATTCTTTATAAATATATAAAATATTTTATGCAGATTTTATCATTGTTATCTGTGAGAGTGTTAGTTCAACATGCTACTCCACCATTACTGGAAGCCAGACCTCGGTTTTGTTTCTTTTTTGGATTTTATATAAATGGAATTATAAAATATATAGCCTTTTGAATATAATTTCTTTTATGCCACATTATGGTTTTGATATTTATCCATGCTATTGCATGTAGCTAGTGTTTGTTTATTTGTTGAAAATAATTAATTTTTTTAAATGGTCATAAAATATGCATAATGCTAAGGAGTTCTGTGCCAGGAACTGGAGGAAGAGACCAATAAATATATTTTCTATTATTTCAGAACCCATAAGTGGAATTGCTAGATGATATGGTAATTCTATTTTTAATTTTTGAAGGAACTACCATACTGTTTTCCACAGTTTTATATTCTCACCATCAGAGTACAAGGGTTCCAATTTCTCAACATTCTTGCCAACATGTTATTTTCTGATTTTGTGATAGTAACTATCCTAATGGGTGTGAAGATGTATCTCATTGTGGTTTTATTTTGCATTTTCCTGATACTTAGTGACGTTGAGCATCTTTTCATGTGTGTACTGGCCATTTTTTATCTTCTTTGGAGAAATGTCTATTCAAGTCCTTTGTGCATTTTTAAATTGGGTTTTTTTTTATTGTTGAGTTGTGGGAGTTCTTTATATATTCTAGATATTAATCCCTTATCAGATATGTGATTTGCAAATATTCTCAACCATTCTGTGAGTGGCCTTTTTACTCTGTTGATAGTATCTTGTGATACAGAAAACTTTTGCATTTTGATGAAGTCCAATTTGTTATTTTTTTTGTTGCTTATGTCTTTGGTGTCATATTAAAGATATCACTGTTGGCAATGGCATTTGGACACAATGACACACAGATTTTACCCTGTGTTTTCTTCTAAGGATTTTATAGCTTCAACTCTAACATTCAAATCTTTGATCTATTTTGACTTAATTTTTGTATATGGTGTAAGGTAAGCATCCAACCTCATTCTTTTGCATGTGGGTATCCAGTTTTCCCAGCACCATTTGTTGAAAAACTTATCCTTTCTCCAATGAATGGTCTTTGCACCCTTTTCAAAAATCATTTGACCGTATATGCAAAGGTTTATTTCTGGGCTCTCTATACTATTTCATTAATATATTGTGTGTATTTATGCCAGTACCACACTGTTTTGTTTACTTTGTAGTAAGTTTTGAAATCAGGAAGTATGAGTTCTCTAACTTTCTTCTTCTTTTTCTGGATTGTTTTGGCTATTCAGAGTGCCTTGAGAGTCCATAGGCATCTTAGGACAGATTTTTCTATTTTTGCAAAATCATCATTGAAACTTTTATCTTTTTGAATAAGTTGATTCTTAAGTATTTTACTCTTTTTGATGATATTGTAAATAAAAATGTAAAGTTTGTAGATTTCTTTTTCAGATTACTTATTATTAATGTATAGAACAACTAATTTTTGCATGTTGATTTTGTATCCCACTACTCTGCAGAATTTATTAGTTCTAACAATTTTTTTGTGGAATTTTTAGGGGTTTCAACATATAGGATAATATTTGTAAACAAATATAATATTACTTCTTCCTTTCCAATTTGGATGCTATTTCTTTCTTTTTCTTGCCTAATTGCTTTGTCTGGAACTTCTAATACCATGTTGAATAGAAGTGGTGAATGTGGGCCTTCTTGCCATATTCCTGATCTTAGAGGAAAAGCTTTCAGTCTTTCACCCTTGAATGTGATGTTCTGTGTGAATTTCTATATATGGCTTTTATTATGTTGAAGTAGCTTCCTTTAACCCTGAAGGATTTTTAGTGTCTTAACATGAAAGCATGTTTAGTTTTGTCAAACGTTTTTTCTGCATCCATCGAGATGATCTTTTTATTTTTTCCTTCATTTTGTTAATGTGGTTTATTACATTGCTTCATTTTCAAATATTGAAACATCCTTGCATTCCAGGAATAAATCTCACCTAAAAATGATGTATAATCCTTTTAATATGCTGCTGAATTTGGTTTGTTACTATTTTATTGAGGATTTTTGTATCAATATTCATCAAAGATATTGTAGTTTTCTACAATAGAAATTGTACTTTTCTCTTCTATTGTATTCTATTGTAGTTTTCCATTTCTGTAGTTTCAAAGACCTGTCATTTTATTTTCTCTTAGCGTCTTTGGCTCTGATATCAGGATAGTGCTAACCCCACAGGATGAATTTAGAGGTAGTTTCTCCTCTTCAACTTTTTGAAAGAGTTTTAAAAGAATTGGTGTTATTTAATTTAAAAAAACGGTTTGTGCCCAGGAATAAATTCAGCATAAAATAAATACAAATAAATATTTTTTAAAAATGTGAAAAAGTTGTTTTCCTAAAATAAGTTAAAAATTAAGCAAGTACATCACTTACCACTTTATTTCTTAAAATTTTTAACCTAATAATAGGCAGGAACAAATTGTTAGAATTAAAATGACTCAAGTGTTAATTTTCTTCATTGCAAATTTTTTGAGAGAAGTATATGATGCCATCATGTATGACATCTTTTATGAAAAAAATGGTCATTTTTTGTAGTATTTGAGAACATTATGAATTTTCCCAGTGGACTCTGATATGCAAAGTTATCTTTTCAACCTATATGTCTTATCATCATCCTTACCAAATTAACAAACTCTGTCAGGTGCTAATTAATCAACTACTTTTCATATGATTCAGGTTCTCCACCATTAATTTCCCTAACCATCAGGAAATTCTACAACTTCTCAAGATTAAGAATTTTACCTTATACTCTATTTATCTCATATAGTTTAAAACATCCAAAAATCATTGATAAAATGACCCTGCCCAAACTAAAGCATGGTGAATTATAAAAGATCGTCTCCGTTAAGTGGGGAGGGATTTCAGGTTGAACTTAATTTTATAAGTGGTCAATTTATTACAGTGTATTGTTCTCTTATGTATTTCAATTCTTTTTTTAAAAAAGTGATAGTTGAGGGCACTTAGATAATAAAAAGTTGAGAAAATAAGGAACTGATATACTTTGTAAGCTTCAAATGTTTTCAAGCATAAGATACAATAAAAACTAAAACTAAGAAATGGCAGAGGAAATAGAGATAAGAGGATGAATTTGCAAAACTGAATCTATAATAATATCTCAATGGATAGCATTGTGGTGCCAAGAAGGTGGTGAAGTCAAAGAATTCGTAAAGATGATAATAAACAGACTGCAAAGAAAAAAGATCGAAATTTTTATAGAGAGAATTTTTACAGCGATATTACAAATAGAGAACAGGGAAGAGGAGTTGGAGTGAGAGACTATCTGCTTGTTAAATTACTCCCACTGTAGAGAACAAAAAACCAATTTGCTGAAATCTTTGTTTCCCTCTATGACCCTATCTTTATCTGTAAAATCTCAGCTCTGAATCAAAGTCACAATCCAGCTTTTCCATCACTGGGGAACAGAGCATTTACGCTCATCTGAAACCTCATCTGCCCAGCCTGTGAAATAAGGCTGGCCATCCATTCTCACAGAGGAGCCAACTGGAGGTAAGATTTTTGGTTCTGAATTCAGCTAAACATCTTCTAAGAATTGTATCTGGCCTTCCTCATCCAAGGCTATCAGTGAAGGGTTGGCTGGCTTTCAGAGAAAACCAATTCACAGTCAGCTGAGACATTTTCTGTTGAGCTTTCTAGAGAAGGCTGTGGGGCTTGTCAGTAAGAGTTGAATCTGTACGGGTTATATTTTTTAAATTTTATTCAGAGATTTATAAAGAAATTTATATGGTATTACTTATTATCAGGAAAAAATGTTGTCTATTCTCTGGTCATTTAAGCAAAATCCTCCTCCCAGGGCCCACCCATGGACAAAGCCCAGATTTAATCTCCAAGCGTCTGCCAGGCACACTGTGGTCAGTGGGAAGGCCTCAAGTTGGCAGCCTGTTCTCTTGTGTCCTGTGCTGGTACTTAATCTTCCATCTCTTCAGTGTACAACTAGACAGAGGCTCAAAGGACTTGACATTGGAGAAATGTACTTTTCATTGTCTTTAGACTTCCACACTTTTCAAAAAGACTCTCAGCATTTCCAGTAATTGTGCAGCAGTGTACCCAACACTAAGGTTCTCACTTTAAAAATTAAAATAAATAAACTTTGAAAAGGAAAAAAGTGATCTCTGCAATTTTGTACAGAATCTATATAATGGGTGTATTTTTATAAATGGAGGAAAGATAACAAATTTAACTGTTTTGGTTAGTTAACACAGTATTATATTTTATATATTACCAATTTTGAGATTATTTGTATTTAAAAATACTGTTTCAAACCTCTAAATCATTGTAAGTGGTAGAGTCTGCCATCTGCTTTGGCTGAACAATTATATACAATAAGTCAGCCAAAACTCTTCCATTCCTGTATAATCTTATATGTGGGTGGTAATGGTTAGTTCTTATAGATTGTTTGAACACGTGCATATCACAAAATACAAGTGGCCATTAAAAATTAAAATGTTCACCAAATACAAGATTATCTGATTCCTAGAAAAAGAAAACAATACTGTAACATTAAGGCTAAAACTGTCAAAAAGGAAGCCAAGATACACTCAAGTCAAGCTTTTGCTGAAAAGTTAATTGGCTCATCTTTGAAACTTTGTCATGTTTATTGTGTAAGCAAGATGCTTTCAGAGCCAAGAATATAGAAAGTGCTTATTGGTAAGTTAACATTGTGATCGTTTATTTTGTAAATGTTAATATGAGAGATGTAATTCATTTTCTACTATATTCAGATTTTCAAGTTCTGCTAAATCTAAGGCCACATTACTGGCAAGTTGGGATACCTCTAGACATCTGAAAAATATGAGTCCTACACTGAAGCTTATACATTCTCTATTCATCAGGTTCTAAATTCTAAAGCATTCTAAGGTTTTGGAACAAACCAATGGCATTCCACATTTACAGTAAGGCTGCATGTGCAATACATGATCTTATAGGAAGAGAAATCCAGATTTTAAATGAAAGAGATTGTGAACAAAAAATAAAGTATATTTTCACGTCTGAAAGGGGATTTCAAGAAAGAAGGGACTCTCAGAACATGTGGTAAGTGGTAAATAAGTTACCAAAGGGTCTCTAAAAGAGAACATATTGTGGGAAAAAGAGCCTAAAGACAGAGAGCTAAAATGGCATCTCTGGAATCCTTATGATGAAACAGACGCTGAACTACTTTTTCCTAAAATTTAAAATGCATCTTATCCCCTAAACAAATACCACCACGCTGCCAGGGAACTTACCTGGGCATGGTGAAGTGTTGGAATCATTTTTCTAATTCATTGGTTCTTAAACTTGATGAACACCAGAAGCACCTGGAGGCCTTGTTGAAACCCAGATTGTCGGGCCCCACCGCAGAGTTTCCAGTTCAGCAGGTCTGTGGTGGCACCTGAGAATTTGCATTTCTACCCAGTTCCCAGGTGATGCTGATGTTGCAGGTCCAGGGACCCCACTTTGAGAACCACAGCCTAACTTACACCCTATATATGGTTACCAAATCCATTATTTCATCCTTTGGCTGCTACTTTTCCTTTATCACATCAGCACTTTAGATGCGAATCTCCTCACCTAACAATGGGAATACTTGGAGAATTTAACAGCTGGTCCTCCTTTCCAGCTCAGTTCTCCCTCTTCCTCTCAATACTACATTCTCTTGCCAGGTAATTGTTCCTTAAACATCAGTTCATCATAGATCTTCCTTGCTCAAAATCTCATGGCTCTTATGCTGAGCACAAGACATTTTAAATTCTCTGCTTGGCTCATACGGTTTGTAATAGCCTGTAGAATGTGGACTCCCTGTTCCCTACACTGCCTACTATAAAGAAGTACGTGAGGATTACATAAGATACAGTCAGTTCTCGTTATGCACAGTGTGACATTCTATAAAGTCGCTGTGAACACTGAATTGGTGAATATGACCCACTGCTCCTATGGGAAATGCAGGGTTAGGTTGCTGCAAGCCTTAGTCACAATTTCTTCAACTGATCAATACATAACCTTGTTCTCTGTGTGTTTCTCTTTAAAGTCACCTTATTTAATATATATTGTTGATATATTAACATTGAACTCACACTAACAGCACTGTACCTCATCTGAAAGAAGACTGTCCAACACACATACTTTCTCTGTAAAGGTACGTCACAGCCTCCTGCCCTGAGGAACACCAGGCAGCATTGCAGCACTACACATGGGGGACATATTAAACAGCAAAATCATCAACACAAGGCACAAAAAGATAAGAAATGAGGCACTAAATAGACTGCAAGAAGGACACTTGTTTACGGTGTGGGCTGAAACGAGGGCAGAGCGTCACCTGGTTCCCCCTCAGCTGGGAACGTGCACGTCCAGTGAATCAAATTTTTCACCACTTTGTGCATATCTGCAAATGGACATGAAAGCCCTGTGGGTGTTTATTCGGAGGCTGCCAGTACATTTTAGCTAGTGAGCAAGTGTGCAAACACGGAATCCACAAGTAATGAGGATCAACTATATTATGAAAGCATGTTTTCAAAACCAGAGTATTGTTCAGATATAAGAGCAATAATGATAACTTAAGATAGCTAACATTTTAGTGCCTACTATGTCCCAGGAGCTCTTCTAAGTACTTTACATAAGTTAATGAATTTAAATCTCACTAAAACCCTATGAGACAAGAGTTATCAGTAGCCGCATTTTATAGATGAGGAAACTAAGGCTCAGAGAGTAAATACTTTGCACCTGTTCCCCAGTTAAAAGTGGAATAACTGGGATTTGTGCCCAGACAAACTGGTCCAAAGCCCACAGACTCAACCACTATGGTAGGAATGTGAGCGTATTTTCTACCACTCCCTGAAAAGCCCCTTCTGCTCCAGCCAGTGTTGTCTCCCACATATTCACTCATCAAACATTTTCTGAGTGCCCCAAAGGTGTCAGGTACTGTGTTTAGATACTGGAAGGACTAATAGAATGTCGACGCAAATAATCCAACCAATATATAAATCAAAATTGGGTTGAGTTTATGATGAGCCAACCTTTGAGGGCCATAAAGCCCAGGAGAGTCCTTTCACAAAGAAATGGAGGCCCAAAGAAGTGAGGTGTACAGAGTGGTTATAGACCATCAAAGACCATGTATCACATGTGATTGCAATGTCCCTTTTACAGTAGTCATGATGTTGACCTGTCAGCACGTCGATTGATGGACACAGTGGGTATCAGGTCTGCTGTCTCCATGTGCGTGGCTGTTGTCTCGAGTTGGGTGGTCACAGAATGAGCACAGCAATCAAATCCTAGCCTAGGGAGAAATGCTTATCCTTAAGGAAATGCCAATGTGGGGGAAGTTGCATTTACAACTTAAGGACATTGCTTTTGTCTTTGGGACATGTTAATTGCTTAAAGCAGATATACAATGGATGAACAGAGGCTACAGGCCCCTTTTGGGAAAAAAAAAAAAAAACAAGTTCAGGCCCAATTAGTTTTACACCAAATGGCTTCCTCATGTGCTCCAATATATCCTATTGCTTGCCATTTATTCATCAAGAAGAAGGATAGTCTCAGCTTTAAGGAGCTCGCTGTCTATGAGACATGAATAAAACTACAGTTATGGAAAAGTAGATAAGTACAGGGTCCCAGAGTGGGGACATCCAAAGGGGTCTCTAGATGGATACCTCTCAGGAAAAGTGTCCAAGAGGAAGGAACATTTGACACGAGTTTAGATTAAGAAATAGGAATTAATAGATCAAAAAAGGGAGTAGGAGGACAGAAGAAACACATATAAAAAGACAGATATAAAGGATGCTAAAGCTTTCAGAAAATGGGGGTATTTTTAAGGGTGGAACAAAGCGAACATGTAAGACACAGTGGGTGATGAGGCTAAAGATGAGGACAGCAAGGCAAAGCCTGCGTGTCCAGCTCAGGAGTCTGAATGATCTCACGGATGCTCTGAGCAGTCATTGAAAGAGTCTAAGCAGACGTCAGATTTAAGCAAATTTGGATTCTAGAAGGTAAATTTGGAGGCATTGTGGAGGAAAGATTAGAAAAAATTAAGACTGGAAGTAAAGGGACATGTTGGGAGACTAGGCAGCAATCCAGATAAGATAGGCCTTGGCTTAGGCGGGGGGTCTGCAGGTGGAGGAGGCCAGGAGGTGGGAAGCAGTGCTGGGAACCTGGAAGAGGAAACTGAGCTGCCTCTCAGTCACGGGAAGACTGCCTGTCGTGGCCTCCACACCCCCATGCCCAAATGCCATGTTCCTTTCTACGTCTGTACATTTCCCCTCTTCCCCCATCTGAAATCCTCACTCTTTCTTCCCTCCACCTGCCCAAAAGTGGTCCCTTTGAGGACTTGATCTAGTCCACCTCTCCTAAGAGGCTGTCCTTAATTACAATTTCTCAATAACATTCTCATTTTTTTAAGTTCTGTAATACAACATACACTAAATACCTTGGCAGAATCTAAATACATCTTGCAAACCATTTCATGTATGTGGACGAGCTTGGAACCTTATAATTCTTTGTATTTCCCTCAATACCTACCACAAATACCTTGCACATATAGGTCAATGGATGTCCAGTAAAGTTCAATAAAGAAGAATCACCTTTTATTAGCTAAGAACTTTTATGAGTTCAGTTATTCCTTTAGATCAGCTGCTTGAACCATTTGTATTTCTCCACAGGTCAACAGTGTTGCCCAACACAAATGAATTTTACATCTTCTCAAACTCAATAGAGCAAAGATGGAACATCATTCCCCCTGCAAGCCTTGCTGCCCTACAGAAAAGCAAAAACAACGTGTGACATCTAATTCTTTCTCCACATTCTCATCCTAAATTGCAACTGTTTTCCAGATGCTAACTGGTTTTCATTCTTAAAACTGACAGAAAAGTTTCTCATTATTTCCTTTTCTTTCTTTTTTTGTGAGGAAGATCAGCCCTGAGCTAACTTCCGATGTCAATCTTCCTCTTTTTGCTGAGGAAGATTGGCCCTGGATTAACATCTGTGCCTATCTTCCCCTACTTTATATGGGATGCTACCACAGCATGGTTTGACAAGCGGTGCATCGGTGCGCGCCAGGATCCGAACCTGTGAACCCGGGACCGCCGCAGCGGAGCATGTGTATTTAACCGCTGTGCCACAGGGCTGGCCCCTCTCTTTATTTCTAAAGCTGAAATGTCTAAATTGTTCTCTGGGCTAGTTGGAGTTTCCACAAAGTGAAAACGCACATTCCAGAAAAATCCTTATCTTTCCAGGATAATCCTTAATATATTATGGTAAACACCTTGGCAAAATGTCACTGATTTTCAATGTCAGTGCCTCCACAATGGTATCCTTGCATTGTCTCCCCTCCCAACCACCTCTCACTTTGCCCCTCCCCAGGCTCATGGGCTCAAAGTGTTTACTGAGCACTAAGAATGATCAGAGTTTGAGGGAGACTTCAAGGATGACTCAGCCATGTTTTCTGACCCCAACAATCTCTCTCCATCTCTCCTTTAACCTCTATTTTTTTTTAACTCTGGTTTCTACTTTAGTTGTTTACTTGTCTTGTGAATTGTTGTTTTGTGGTTTATAATTACCATGTAAATCCATATTACTTTTTGCCTTCGAGTTTTGAAAGAGCTCACATTAAACAAGTTTTTTTTCCCAGCCCTTTGATGGGTCTAATATCTTCCAATGTAATTCAAGTGGCTTCTTGCTTTTACGTCTCCATCATTATTCCTTCAGAATTATGTTCACCCCACACTTGTGATCTGACCAATGCTGCTTCACTCTTTAAACTTTTCTATGCCAAGATTCACGTGAGGAATCCCTCAAGCACCATCAGCTAGGCGACCCCACATTCCTGACATCTGTTTCCTTGATTTGTTCCTAAATAAAGATGTTACATTTTTTGTTTTGTTTTGTGAGGAAGATCAGCCCTGAGCTAACATCCATGCTAATCCTCCTCTTTTTGCTGAGGAAGACTGGCTCTGAGCTAACATCTATTGCCAATCCTCCTCCATTTTTTTCCCCAAAGCACCATTAGATAGTTGTGTCACAGTTGTACATCCTTCTAGTTGCTGTATGTGGGACACGGCCTCAGAATGGCCAGAGAAGCGGTGCATCAGTGCGCACCCGGGATCCAAACCTAGGCTGCCAGTAGCGGAGCGCACGCACTTAACCGCTAAGCCACGAGGCCGGCCCAAGGTGTTTCTGAAACTAATAATAAATTGTACCAAGTGGTCATTGTATAAAAAGCACTATCACAGATACCTTCAAGGGAACAAATGGAAAAGAATATTCAATTCCTCAGATAGGTTTGCAACCAAATGAGGCATTGAGGGGACCAGGGGGCACTGATCAGAGCAGGATCCTAAGAGAAGAGTTTTAAGTCAATTTCAAATGAGGTTAATACTGGAATGAGATAGTATTTTACCAGTTAGCTGAAATCATAAGCATTTTTCTGACCTTTGAGAGTTTATTTGCATATAAACTCTACATGTGGGGTAAGAGAAAGCTGATATTGTTTAATTTCTTGTTATTATTCAGCACTTTGTAACAGATGTGGCTATTCACAATTAATAAATATCATAATGTGGAGAGACCCAACTTTCAACTGCCTGATATTATCAATTCTTACACAAAGCTAGAGTTTTAAAGATCAAATTTCATTCTAGTTACCTTTCAACTAGTCCATTGATCAGAAAGATGCTGAGTTTTAGGAAAATACTTCAAAACACAAATTTTATATGTAATTTCAAAAGCAAAAAATGAGTTAAAAACTGGGGGGTAACCAGTTTTCCTACAATATATTAATCTTTAACATGGGAGCAAACATTTTTAGAGAATATAATTGAAATTTGCCTATTTGTATATTGTAGAATGTTAAAGGATTTACAGTTTTAATAGTATTTCAAATACCAGAGAATAAAAAACAGAATTGTTTCAGTTTTGTGAAATAGTTTTTTAGACATAGTAGATTTTCACAGCATATTACTTGAAAATAAAATAATCAGTTAGTGATGTTTAATCAATGTGGTTTTATTTTAAACTTGCTCATTCCATAGGAGCATCAATAAAAGCCCTCCAGGAGTGGCTGACGCTCTTTCCCTCCACATGAGCACCAGCTGTGTTTGCTTTAAGCATCAGACTCTCGGGCAACACCATAGCCCTCAACTCCGTTTAGTTGAGAAAAGGCTTTATGAGTCGTGTGTTTTTTCTAGGGGTATGGAGCTCCCAGACTTATTAACTACAGGGAGAGAGTAAGAGTCAGAACACATTCAATAAACTCCAGTGTGCTCAGGTGAGAGGATAGGTGCCTGAACTCACATCTGAAGAAGAACTTAGAGGATGCTTTCTGACTCTGCTTCGTGCCTTTGACTAAGTAATCCTGGACATCGCCGTTACGGCCACAGAATAACACAAGCAGCCTTGATGGACCAGAAATCCTCCTTTGTCCATCATTTGTACAGAGCAAACTGGCTTAAGATCTCTCGTTTCCTGCTGCAGTGGTAATTTACAGAGATACAGAACTGCCATCTAGTGACTAAGAAGAAAACAGCAAGGTGCTTTACATGGAAAATGAAATTGTAAGTTTTTTAAAAAAGAACAGTGCAACACTAAAGTTGGTAAAGTTGACACAATGTGACACATGAAAGTTATAGTAAAACTGAAAAATGTGTAGGTGAAGTAATCAGTTGTTCTCTCTGCCTCTAAAACATGTCTTGACATCTGACTCATAAATAGTTTAAATATAATAGAATAACTTTGGAAATAAACTTCTCATCTCATCTCATCCAATGATGCTGGCAGGAACTGGTATTAAACAGCCAGATGGTGAGTACCCATGTTGAAGCACCATTTTTATCACAGTAGAGAGAATAGAGGCATAAACCCAACAGACTGATGTTCAGATCTTCCCTCTTGCCCTTGATCAATTTTGTAAACATGGTCTTATTTTGTTTGTGAGGAAGATCAGCCCTGTGCTAACATCTGCCAATCCTCATCTTTTTTTGCTGAGGAAGACTGGCCCTGGGGTAACATCCATGCCCATCTTCCTCCACTTTATACAGGACGCCACCACAGCATGCCTTGCCAAGCCGTGCATCGGCATGCGCCCAGGATCCGAACCAGTGAACCCCGGGCCGGCGCAGCGGACCGCGCACACTTAACCGCTTGCACCACCGAGCAGGCCCCTAAACATGGTTTTCTTTATCAATTAAATATGAATTATAATAGTTACTTTAAAGGATTACTGTAAGAATTGCATGAGGTAATACAGTAAAGGAACCGGTGTAGAGTGATAGTTAATTCTCCTGCCCTGTCTCTCTTCTATGAAACATACACAAATCATCTAAGAAGAGAACTCGTCTATACAATAAACATATGACAAAGAGTCAATGGCTCCAGAAGTAAGGGCCATCATTGTTGAGGGCTTAACCTCAACTGCTTCCAAATACTGTTAACTCTTAATTAATTTTATGTCTTCCAGACACTTCACTGGCTAGAAGGAAAGAAGGTGTGAAATTTAAATTGATGTATTTCACCCTTGAATGTCCAAGCTGTAACATCAGGTGTTTTAAATCACCTAATTCATCAGGTTTTCTGCTTATTATTATATATTTTACCATGGTTCACAGCCCGAGAAAAATAGAAAATCATTATAATTTTGCACACATGAATATATATCTTGACTATTACAGCTGGAATCTTAATGTATAGAGCAATGTTGTACATGTTTTGTCCTTGTTGATAGTACAGAATACTTTTGTCCAGGTTTTCTTTCGCATTATCATATATACTGAAGAACTCAGTAACATATGCCCTGGAGATAAGGATTTAGAAAAATCTAACATACTATCCTAGCCATGCCTCAAAAAAAAAAAAAAAAAAAAAGCTATGAAAATAATGAGAGAATATTTTGAAGGCGTTATTTTTCTTAATTATTTCCAACTTTATGTCCATTTACCTGTTTTTAATCATTCTGCATCCTATTCGTTATTGGCTAATCATCTCAAGGTAATTAAATAACCCTCAGCTGAGTCCACCATGCCTCTTCAAGTGCCCCAGCCTGATGTTGGTTTCAGCTCTGACAAAAAGTAGCTGGGAAAACCTGTTTTGTGGCACTATTCTTAAGGATATCTTTACTCTTACAATAATAGCTATATTTTTGAAAGGCACCAGTGGATTATAAAATCAAGTACTCGACCAATGTCGTATCCTCATTTTCCCTCCAGGAGGAGCACAACTTTCCTGTGTAATGCAGGTCTGCGGCTTTATTTTTTCCTTTCAAGATATTTTATTACTTGTAAAACATGTCGATGTAAATAATCCATAATCAATCTATAAATCAAAATTGGGGCGAGTTTATTAGGAACTAACTTTTGAGGACCATGGCCCTGGGCCTTCCTTCCCTAAGGAAGGAATGGCACCAAAGAAGTGGAGTGTACAGAGTGGTTATATACTGTGAAAGAGCATGTATCACATGAGATTGCAATGTCCCTTTCACAATAGCCACAAGATCGCCCTGCCAGGTTGCCCTGCCAGAATAGCTATTGATGGACACAGTGAGGAGCAGGTCCGCTGTCTCGATGGGCATGGCTGGTGTCAAGTCTGTTGTCTAGAGCTGGGCTGTCACAGGATGACTGCAGCAGTCAAATCCCAGCCTAGGGAGAAATGCTTATCCTTAAGGAAATGCCAAGGAGGGGGAAATTGCATCCTCATCTTAAGGTCATTTACTCTTCTCTTTGGGACATGGCAAAGCAGATACACAATGCAGGCGACAGGCCCTTCTGGAAAAACAAACCCAGGCCGAATTAGTTTTACCCCAAACGGCTTCCTCATATGCTCCAATATATCCTATTGCTTGCCATTTATTTATCATTTTCCCCTTTTTGATCTATAATATTTTGATAGAAAGCATTGATGATCAAAATATTGTCCGTCAGCCCCAGGGTGGTTGCTGCCTGTCCTGGGTCCCTCATGTCCCTCGGTGCCAGGCTTTTATCTCATTTATTTGCCCACTTGTCCCCGTTGGGGGGATTTAATTGAATATAGTGGACAAGCAAAGAGGTATACATATATTAATAGAGGAAGCATTTCATGGGTTTTGGATTTATTTTAGGTTGTTGCACAAACATTGTGTATGTGCTTTTTATCACTACTTGTATTTACGCTACGCACAATTATAGAACAAGTACAGTAACAATGATAATAATTTAACATCTTTGAAAAGATTATTTTAAAATGAGTTCTTAGGCGTAGTCCTTATCAAAAAGAGAAGTTTGTCCAAGGTTATAGGATCAATCGACCACCTCAGCTTTCATTACTCCAGCTTACATGACAGTCTCACAGCACTGAGTAAAGAAAACAGCAATTAGTTTAAGGATTATGGCTAGTACAAGAATTCCATGAAGTAATAGAAATAGGAATTGCAATGCAGATGGGAAAAGGGAACCAATACCAGAAGGGAAACAACCAAACAACTCAAGACTGAGCGCAGGATTGCTTCAGGCATTCACCTGCTTTTTCATGGGCTTTAGCAGAGATGACACATTGGAAGACTCGTCAGGTATGAAAACACAGCATTCAGTTTGAATGATTGTACATGTACCACCTTGGGATGTAGTTAAAATGTCTAAGGCCATTCTATTTCGAAAGACAGTCTTTTTATTAAAGACATTTTAGTATTTAATAAGGCAATTCCTGCTTGACTGTCACTAAGGGCTTCTGTATGTGATGTGACATCCTTTAGTCCTAAAAAAGGAACAAATATAGCTAGCTGCTCGGTGGTCATACCAGGGGAACACTGAATGAGTCCGTCTGGCCTTAAGCAGAGGAAGGTTGGCAGCATTTGTCACTGTGAATCCTTCCCTGCATTTAAGGGAAGATCGGGTGTAGTGTTTTAGCCATCAGGCCAGTAGTCAAGGCCTGAGATTTGTTCTATACAACCATTAAGTTATATTAGGAGCCACCCGATAAATGCCTGGACATTAAGACCAGTCTGTTTCAAATCAAGCACCTTCCTTAAGTATGATAGTACTCTGAAAATCTTAACTGTAACAATTATAAAATAAGTATACAGTTTAAGCATAACAAAGGTTTAAATGAGTGGATTTAAGGTTGGGAATACAGGCCTGGTCCGGAGTCTTGGGACAGCTGTCTACAAGTGATGTTGTCTTCTTCTCATCCTGGTTTGGAGATAGTCGTATTGGCCAGTTGAAGTCAGGTTTCACAAATAGGAACTGTAACGCGCTCAGATGCAAAAGCCTCTTTTTAAAACAAGAAATGTGACTCCATGAGTCTATGTCTTTTGATTCTGCAGCGCACTGTGGGATATCAAGATTTGGCCACCCTGAAATCTATCTCTTTACCTTGGTTGTTTTCTCTAGGGACATTTGACCTCCCCCACTAACTGCCTAAAGAATCTGACATGGTGGCTTCTTCCTGGAACAGATCTATCATGATGGCTGTAAAGATAACGTAGGGTAAATGTTACAATAGGAAAGGCACCAACAAACCCCTCTTATCAGAAGTTCTGTCTCTCTGGCCACATTCTCTGGATGACCCTGTGAAGAGTTGCCAGACAATCATTTGCATTTATAAGGGGAATCTCCATTTGTAAAGGTATCTCCCTCTCTGTTTGGAGAAGAGAGGGGGATGAGCTCATTTCTAGTGACTTATCAATGTGGAAGGTGAGGCCTTGAGCTACATAATAAACCTTACTCTTGTTTACTGTGCTTTAGTGATAATCTCCTGTAACTGACTCCCCCCACCCCCAAAATCCTCCTTTGTCATTGGCTGAAAATGATATTTAAGACGAGAATTTCTGCTATTGTGTTGAGAAATGCAGTGTCCCTGCTTTCTCCCATGTATACATGTTATTAAACTTGGTATTATTTTCTCCTGCTAACCTGTCTTGTTGATTATTTGGCCAGCCAGAAGAACCTTAAGGGAAAGGGCAGAGGGAGATTCATTCTCTTTCCCCTACAGTTTTGGCGTAGTCAGCAGGATCCACACTGGCTGGCAAGTTGCCTTCTCTGGCTGGAAGACCTGCCTTCTCCCTGGACTACTGCAGATGGTGAGATACGGGAACGCCTGAAGAAAGCCAGCAAAAGGTAAGGCTTCTTACCATGTCAGCCTCCCGGAATCTCTATCTGCAGAGTCCGGCGGAAGGAAATGGTGAGAATTTTTTCTCTTTCTAAATTTAGATTGGCAAGAGAAAATATTTGGGAAACTAGTTTCTTGGGCTTTTAGTGACTCTTGGTTTAAACTTGGTAGAGTACTCTTGGTTTTGATCTTGATCCCTTTTCCTCCCAGAGGTAGTCTCTGTTTTTCTCTTTTGTCTGTGTCTTTTGTCATAAGAAGGAAATACCATAGGGTAGGACGCAGGCATAGGCCCTATAAGCCTGCTGTCTGGGCCGGCCCCACAGACTGGTAAGTTTGCGGGTCTCACCAGACCGGCGTCTACAAACTTTGCTGTGGGTTAATATGCACGTGAAGTGAAGGTCATTGCCAAGGGCATCTTGGAAGCCAAAAAGGCCGCAAATTTGATGGGCGTGGGTTGAGCATTTAAGAGCCATTGGGGCGCTCGCCACTTTCAGAAGACTCCCATGTCAGGATATGTTGGGTCACGGAACGGGGTAGATGACACAGGTCCCCCGCCAACTGCAAGAAAATGTCCGTGCAACGACCAGGTACTCTGTAAAGCACACAGTCCCCAACCCCGTGGCACCTCCCCCTCTAGGTATTATTCTGGCTCCAAGAGACCTAAGGCGTGGCTAAAGCTGTCATTGTGCACATAAGAAAAAAAAAAAACCGGATGAGGTTTTTCCTTCTGTCTTGTTCTGTGTCCTGAGAACTTGGTTTTGTGACCAGTGAGAATATTCTCCTTGGTCTCCACCATACGGAAGGTGTATTTACCAGAGTGCACCTTGGTGGCCAGTCGAGTAGACTGGGGTTCCGAACTGTCTCTTTGTCTGGCTGTGCCAAGCTCTCAGGGGATTTTGTCATAAAAGGCCCAGTCCATAAGGGCTTTTGTCGTCTTTACCTTCGTTGCTTGTTAGTGCTGGAAAAATCCCATTCCAGTATCGCCTGCCCGGTGTCACAGATTAGCGGGTCTGTGACTGGAGGCGTCCCACACTATTGTGGGAGACCAGAGACACCGTTTTCACTACACCATCCTTACCGCCTGTGCAACGAAGGTCTTTACCTTCTCTGAATATCTTTGGGAGTGAATTCTGTGGATCATGGGGGCTACATCATTTGCGCCCTCACCAGGGACGCCTCTTGTGTCCATGGTAGATTTATTCTAAGTATGGAAAGTTACCTCCAGGTCTTTCTTTAAAAAGGCTTATTGGTTCGAGTCACTATTGGAATAAATATACAAATGAAGATCCTACTCATCAATGGCCAGACGACGGATCCTTTAAATTGGGAAAACTTCTAAATTGGGGGAAAAAATTTTTTTTGAGCGCTCTCACATAATTGTTTAATTGGTACCTAAGAAAAAAGGCCAAAAAAAAAGAACGGAAAAATTTGACTAGACTTAAGACCTTGACTCAGGTTACAATTAAATTGAGAACATGTAAAAGTGTAAGTGTTGATAAAATTATAAAGGTTGAAATGTTTGAGCTAATTTTATATTAAGAGGTTACATCAACTTTGCCTGAGTATGTTTTAAAATGTCTGACTGAGAATGCTTCCCTTGTCCAAAATTAAAAGACCAAGACCTATTGATAAAAGTCTTAATAATAACTATGTTTAAAGGTATAAGAGGTGATGAAATTGACATAAAATTTTGTAAAAAGAAAACTGATGTTATTTCTATTACAGTACTGGTTAACAAAAATAGTAATTTAAATGATGGCTAATTTTATCTGAAGTCTTATAAAGTGTTGTAGCCAATCTAAATAATTATTGAGAATAAGTAACTAAATAGTTGTGAAAAAGATAAATGTTAGATAAACTTTAAACAATAATTGTGTGTTATGGTGGTTACAGCTTCCAAACTCTTTTTGGTGACTTAAAACTTTAGAGTTTTGCTAAATTTTATAATAAAAATTAAGTTGAGTATCTAGATTGTTTCCAAATAAGATAACATATTAGACATTGATTGCTAAATGTACATTTGTCTACTTTTTACTTTTCGTGACAGGAAAACTAAAAGGTGTTTTGGGTCCATTGGTAAACATGCGTTTTATTAAAAGATTGTACTATAAAGTAACATATTTCTAAAAGTTATAAATTGTTTATAAATTTTCCAAGCCACAAGATACTAATGTAAAAAAAAGTTTATAATTGTTTACTTAGTATTTACTTAGAAATTAAGGTTTCTAAAGGTTAAAATTTCTAATTAATATATGTGATTAAAGCTACTAAATATTAAAAAAAATATGTCTGTGTACAAGAAAAATAAGATGTATAAAGAAAGAACAAAGAATAAAAATGTTTTGTTTGTTTAAGAAAAATAAATTTGTCCTCAAGTACTAGAAAGAAAAAAAAAGACATGGGACAAATTCTGAATGTAAAAAAAAAGTTATAAAAGGTTTGTGGAAGAGGAATTCTGGAAAAGGAGTTTTTGCATGGTCAAGTTGGTTAAGATTGAAATGAATTTAATTAAGTAAATGAGTTTTAATAGCAGAAGTAAGCTGGTGCAAAATTGAAATTTCTCGTAAAAAGATAATTTGCTTAAACTTGATAAAGAGGTTATACAAAATTTTTCTTTCCCTTTGAGTAAGTCTACCTAAAAGACAAAAAAAAAAAACAACTGTTAAAATAATTTCTTACGTTCAAAAGACTGAGGTCTCTCTATTAAGGCTTTTTAGACAGTTAATGCTCTGTTTCCTTTATTGTTTATAATTTTGACAAGCTCCCCAAAATTCATATCTTAAATAAAGTCTTTATTTTTACTTTTTTTCTTTGAGAATTTTCAAAGAGCCCTGAAAGTTCTCAAAGAAATTTGCTCTCTTCCTATAAGGAGAAAGATACTAAACTTATTAGGCTTATTCAGTATGTTAAATGACATAGAAAACATTGTCAGACAAGTGATGATAAGTCTGCTTAGGTGCTATTATGTGGGCAAATGTTATTGATATAGGCATTTTAAAATTGTATAACATTACTAAAATTCTTATCTGTCTTGGTTATCAGTCATAATTCTGGTTATTATTATTTTAAAGTGTTGTATGTCACAAAATTAACCAAATTTCTTTGTCAATTGCCATTTTGAGGTCTTGTTTACAGACTTATTTCTTTGCTCTAATGCTTTTACAAAATATGTTTCAACTTCAGAAAAATTCATAAAAAAGACTCTGACATTTACACTAGAACACAGTGACAAACTTTCTGACATACTTTCTGATCATAAAACTGAACTTGGTAAAAAACAACTACAAAAATCTGATAGAGAGACTGATAACTTCATGAAGCTGCTAACAAAAAGATTGGGATCAATAATAGATTACACAGGACTGAATGAACTGATAAAGATGATTATAATTTTTATGATTGTTCATTTAAAGTATTGCTAAATTTTTAATGTTTTGTTTTTTCAGATTTAAGAAAAACTTTTTCTCTTTTCTCCTGAGCTAGCTATGACATAACAATTTGGTAAATGATACTTTTGTAAACAAAATTAAAATATTTACCTTTTTCTCTCTACCTGATCCCTCCAAGATTTAAAAACTCTTAATAAGTAAATATTGTTTTCATGGCAATATAGTTATTTACGTAAGTTCAATAAGAATCTGTTCTCCTTATAACAAGACACAATTAAAAACACTGGTTATATTACCAAGGCTGTGACTAGAACATCATATTTGCGATATAACCATACAGCTTTTGAGAAATAAAGATTGGACTTTATAGAATAAAGCCACGTAGAACTATTGGCCTGGTACCTTATGTACCAAACAACACTTACCAAGATAAATAAAAAATGTCACTTATCTGACAGGTACAAGGAACCTCGAAATATTTTGAGAGAACCTCAGAAGAGAGAAATTCACCTAAATCTATAGATATTACAGGCGAAGTCTGATGACAAAATCCTTGGCCTTGTTTTCCTGGCCTCGAGAGGCCTTTAAAGTTCAATCTAAGATTCCTTATAAAAAGTTCCAACAAAGCAGATTTAAAAGAGCCTATGTGATCAATTGCTATTCTTGCTGTACTTATATAAATAATTGGGCCAACTCTATTGGAACTAGACTTATTTTACAAACTAGTTAGTTTTAATTTGGCTATCTTTGATAAAAATGAAGGTAATTTTAGAAAAAAAAATTATGTTTCAGTAAAAACTATAATATACATTTGCGGATATTAGACCCTAGTTTTGTTAATTGTCTTTTGAGGTTTTTGTTTTATATCTGTTGACGAGACTAGATGCTGATTTCTTCTAGTCTCGTAAAATATCTGGCTACAGACGTACAAACTAACGTTTTTGATTTTTTCCATCATTTTCATTTAAAATCACTAAAAACTGAACCTGCCCTTTTTCATGAAGGCTTACAAACTGAAGCTGATGGACTTGATACAAACTTAAGAGATTACTTGATAACATCATCAGAGACATTTTAAACTGCAAAAGATGCTTTGACGCTGACATCTAAAATTCTTCTTCACTGGCTGTCCTCTAAACTCAAAAACTACTTTACAACTTGCTCTAACCATTAACCTTGTCTTTCTTTCGTTTACACAGAAATGCTTCTTATTAAATACTTGATTGCTTGCTTCCACAATATAGGTTTAACCTTGAGAGCCCACCTACATCACCACCTTCTAAAATGAACTTAATTGAACTGATCTATTATCAAGACTAAAAAATGTGTTCAGTGAGATAAAACAATCTACCAACTCAGCTTCTGGACTATAAAACTTCTTTAAGTTTCAAAAAGATTGTGAAACTTATAGTTTCAAAGGCGGGACTGTGGGAGATCAAGATTTGGCCACCCTGAAATCTCTTTACCTTGGTTGTTTTCTCTAGAGACATTTGACCTCCCCCACTAACTGCCTAAAAAATTTGACATGGTGGCTCCTTCCTGCAACAGATCTATCATGATGGCTGTAAAGATAATGTTACAATAGGAAAGGCACCAAAAAGCCCCTCTTGTCAGAAGTTCTGTCTCTCTGGCCACATTCTCTGGATGACCCTGCGAAGAGTTGCCAGACAATCATTTACATTTATAAGGGGAATCTCCATTTATAAAGGTATCTCCCTCTCTGTTTGGAAAAGAGAGGGGGATGAGCTCATTTCCAGTGACTTATCAATGTGGAAGGTGAGGCCTTGAGCTACATAATAAACCTTACTCTTGTTTACTGTGCTTTAGTGATAATCTCCTGTAACTGACTCCCCCCGCCCCCAAAATCCTCCTTTGTCATTGGCTAAAAATGATATTTAAGACGAGAATTTCTGCTATTGTGTTGAAAAACGCAGTGTCCCTGCTTTCTCCCACGTATACATGTTATTAAACTTGATATTATTTTCTCCTATTAACCTGTCTTGTTGATTATTTGGCCAGCCAGAAGAACCTTAAGGGAAAAGACAGAGGGAGATTCACTCTCTTCCCCCTACAGCACGAACTGATTAAAAGTACCTGGTATGTTCCTTTCCAATAGGGCTGTAGAGTCTTTTATTTGATGACTCTTCTGATAAATAAATTTTCTAGGTTATCATCCTTAAGGTCTGGGAGGGCTCTGTAAAAAGAATCAGCTACCAACTTCTCATATATATATATTTTTAAGTGTCTCAATGAGAACTTGGCAGTAATTAAGATATTTTCTTTACGTGAAGTTGATTCATACATTTCTTTATCTAATTGCATAGGCTGTCCAGGTGTTATCTCAAAAGGAGACAGGCGATGTTTAGCAAAGGGCGTAGATCTAAGATTGAGGAGCAATAGTGGAAGAGCTTTCAGCCATGAGATGAAATGTTCCTGAAAGCTTTGCCAATTGAGTTTTGATTGTGCCGTTAGTTCTTTCCACCAATCGTGAGGATTGGGAATGTTAAGCGCAGTGGAAATACTGTATCATTGGCCCAATATTAAAATAGACTAATTATTTGTCCAGTGAAATGAGTTCCCTGGTCACTATGTAACTCAGCAGGAATTCCCCAAACAGGAATTATTCTCTCTAATAGTAATTTACCTACTATTAGAGCCATTGCTCTTCTGCAAGGAAAGGCCTCAACCCAATGTGAGAACAGGCAGTCATTACAAGATATATTTATCCTTGAGATGGTGGCATTTGGACACAGTCCGATTGCTATACCACAAAGGGTCCCTTAGTAAAGGCAAAGTGGCCTTGTGATTCATGTAGTAGTGTCCCTAGATGATATTTTGGGCATATAACACAATCAGTATAGCTTTATGAGCCACTGTGGGAGAAGGTTTTTAAAAGCATTGCTCTTCCCACAAAATTATCTTTTCAGGTGCCCATGGGTTAATTGGTGTATATGCTGGAGCAGTGACAATTGTGCTCCAATAGGGACTATGGGTTTTTTTACTGGGTGCAAACCACATCTGTGAGGGGGTGTCAAAAACTTCCCCTTTTGACTCCTATATCTGTTTCTCTTCTTTGGTGGAGATTTCTTTCAAGCCTGTGGAAAGTCTTTTATTGGGTTAGCAGAGTTAATAGGAATTAGCAGGTGTGGGAGGTAAAGATTTGGCCACCCTGAAATATATCTCTTTACCTCGATTGTTTTCTCTGACGGACATTTGACCTCCCCTACTAACTGCCTAAAGAATTTGACATAGTAACTCTTTCCCGTAACAGATCATCTATCTGATGGCTGTAATATAATGTAAAATAGATGTTACAATAGGAAAGACACCAACAAGCCCATCTTATCAGAAGTTCTGTCTCTCTGGCCACATTGTCTGGATAGCTTTGTGAGGAGTTGCCAGACAAACATTTACATTTATAAGGGAAATCTCCATTTGTAAAGGTATCTCTCTCTCTGTATTGGGAAGAGGGGGTATGACCTCATTTCTAGAAACTTATCAAAGTGGAAAGTGAGGCCTTAAATCTGCATAATAACCTCACTCTTGTTTACAGAGCTTTAGTGGCAATCTCCTGTAACTGACACCCCCCACCCCCAACATTCTCCTCTGTCTTTACATAAAGACGGTATTTAAGATGAGAATTTCTGCTATTGTGTTGAGAAACGCAGTGTCCCTGGTTTCTCCCATGTATACATGTTATTATAGTTGGTATTATTTTCTCCTGCTAACCTGTCTTGTTTTTTATTTGGCCAACCATAGGAACCTTAAGGGAAAGGGCAGCGGGGGATTCTCCCTCCTCCCCCACACAGACATTCTCGAGGCTGGACAGCATATCCAGCTTAGTAATATCTTGTTTATCACTTAAGTAAGACCCATCTGTAAACCAAATCAAATAGAATGCAGTCGTGGTCCTTCCTCTTGTAATGTTGGAAGCAAGATAGCAGGGTTAAAATAGTGAGTAATATTTACCTACGCAGTATAACCTAAGAAGTTTTATCATTTACTTGACAATGCTGCCCGTGCAATTTAGCATACTTAACAAGCCTAGTTAGTTTAGTATCTCCCTCTTTATAGGAAGAGATAAAATTTTCTTGAGAATTGCCAGGGCCCTTTGAAAATTCTCAAAGAAAAAGGTTATTAGACAGACTTTATTTAGGATATGAATTTTGGGAAGATTGTCAAAAATATAGAAGGGTTTTAAACACTTGGTCAGACAAGATCAAGGAGTTGTTGCTCTTGTCGCAGGGAAATCATGCTTGGTTAACAAACAGCAGTTAAACAGTCAAAAAGACCTTAATAGAGAGACCTCAGTCTTTTGAACATAGGAAATTACCTTAACAAAACAGATCTCTGTTATTTAGATAAACTTAACTCAAAGGTGAAGAAAAATCTTTTTACGTAATAACCTCTATTGAGAGTAGATTAAGAGTAGAATAGGGCCAGCCCCGTGGTTTAGCGGTTGAGTGAGCACGCTCCACTGCTGGCGGCCCTGGTTCGGATCCCAGGCGTGCACCGACGCACTGCTTCTCCAGCCATGCTGAGGCCACATCCCACATACAGCAACTAGAAGGATGTGCAACTATGATGTACAAGTATCTACTGGGGCTTTGGGGGAAGATAAAAACGAGTAGAATAAAATTATCCTTTTAAAAGGAAGAAGACCAAATTTGAATTTTGTACCAGCTTACTTTTGATATTAAAAATCATTTACTTAATTGGATTTAGTTTAATCTTAGCCAACTTGACCATGTATAAAACTCCTCAGGTTTTCTCTTCAACAAACCTTCTATAACTTTTTGTTTACATTCAGAATTTGTGCCGTGCGCTCCTTTTTTTCCTTCTAGTACTTTTCAGGGCAAATTTATCTTTCCTAACCAGACAAAAATATTTCCATTTTTCATATCTTCTTAATGAAAACACACATCTTACTCTCCTTGAATACAAACATAGTTTTCTTAATTTTTTAGTAGCTTAATCACATCTTAGAAATTTTTAACCCTTAGAAACCTTAATTTTTAAGTAAAAACTAAGTAAGCAATTATAAAATTTCTTTTACCATAGCATTTCGTGGCTTGACAAATTTATGTGGACACTTTTTATAATTTTGGGAAACATTACTTTATAATACAATGTTTTAAATAAAACACAAGACATGTTTACCAATAGACCCAAAACACCTTTTAGTTTTTCTGTAAAAAGCCAAAAGTAGATAAACCTATATTTAGCAATCAATGTCTAATATTTTATCTTATTTGGAAATGATCTAGATACTCAATGAATTTTTTTTTTTCTGAGGAAGATCAGCCCTGAGTTAACATCCATGCTAATCCTCCTCTTTTTGCTGAGGAAGACTGGCCCTGGGCTAACATTTGTGCCCATCTTCCTCCACTTTATATGGGACACTGCCACAACATGGCCTGACAAGTGGTGCATTGCCGCGCACCCAGGATCCGAACCCGAGTCACCAGCAGCAGAGCGCGCGCACTTAACAGCCAAGCCACGGGGCCCGACCCTCAATAATTATTTAGATTGCCTAGAAGACTTTATGAGACATTAGATAATATTAACCATCATTTACTATTTTTGAGACCAGTTTTGTAATAGAAATAACATCAATTTATTTGACGAATAAAGGCTGCATATCTGCTTTATATCCAATGCTGAAAACTAACAAGCTGAAATAAGCTTTTATTTACCAAAGATTATTTCATATCACGTTAACTGGAAAAACAACTTTTGTAGGTGCTTACTTCAAGTTAATTGAATAGACCTCTTGATTTTGACCATACCCTCCGGAGGTAAAATATCATGCACATATAACATACATGTAGAGACACACACATAAAGAACAGACAAATGCAACAAAGATTTTATAGCCACTGTTTTAGAAAATTTATTAGTTTCTATCTGCAGAAAGCTTCTTAACCATTTTTTTTTCTTTCAGTCTTAGGCCCCCTGCTGTCTTAGCACTTGGGCAAGTCTCCTGGGTTCAGAGGCCAGGCCACCCAGCCGGGAACGGTCCAGCAAACTCAATTTCCCACTTTTCTTTTCTTTTATTTTGCTACAAAGTCTGAACAATTTCTAGGGACTGTGTAGTGGGTCAGGAGTGTACTACTTGTGAGTGTTACTCGCTAAAGAAAGGTCGTAATCACTCTCTTACATGCCTCGGTTTCTCCCACCCGCAGTCTAGGTACTGCCGTGGGGGTTTGGAGCACGGGTGACGAACCCTCCTGTGCACGTTCCCGGACAAACCTGTGATTAATTAACATGAATGATAGTGGAGTTCCCTATAGGAAGGACCGTTACACGTCGTGGTGTTCGCCTCTGACACCCCCGATGAGATTCTCAGTTGCCTGAGAATGTCCGAAAGGCCGGGAGGAGCAATGTCCCTTTTCTTCAGAGCTGAACAGATTCAGTCTCTCATTTCTCTATCAAGCAGTTTTGATCATACTTTATAAACATAATTCTTCCCAATTTTAAGCCATATTAATAAGTCACCCTGCCCCATTCACTCCAAAAGTTCCCCCTAGGCTCCCCAGGCCTATGAAATTCCCTTTACATTTCTCTTTCCTAGGAATTCCTCCCTAGGTTCCTCTGACCTAGAGAATGTACCAGTACCCCCTTAAGACACCTAGCCTTAAGCCTTGAAAACAGCTCGAATAAACTCTGGACCGTCGACTTAAAATAAAGAGGTCTAGGTTTCAGGAAAACTCACTGGGGTCACCTGAAGAATGCAGTGATCTGGAGGGCACAGTGGGCCCCTATTGGTACCCAATGCTAGTTCGGTGTAGATTCCAAGTGGTCTCTGGTGGGTTTCTCTGAAATCCTGCCATGACTACACCAAGAAATGTCTATGTAAATAATCTGTAACCAATGTATAAATCAAAATTGGGATGAATTTATTATGAGTCAACTTTTGAGGACCATGGCCCTGGGCCTTCCTTCCATTAGGAAGGAAGGGCACTGAAGAAGTGGGATGTACAGAGTGGTTATGTATCATCAAAGAGCATGTATCACATAGGATTGTACTGTCCCTTTTACAATAGCCACAAGATCACCCTGCCAGGTTGCCCTGCCAGAATACCTATTGATGAACACAGCAGGGAGCAGGTCTGCTGTCTCGATGGGCATGGCTGGTGTCAGGTCTGTTGTCTGGAGCTGGTGGTCACAGGATGAGTGAAGCAGTAAAATCCCAGCCTAGGGAGAAATGCTTATCCTTAAGGCAATGCCAATGAGGAGGAAGCTGCATCCTTATCTTAAGGGCATTTACTCTTCTCTTGGAGACATGGCAAAGCAGATACACAATGCAGGCGACAGACCCTTTTGGAAAAACAAACTCAGGCCGAATTAGATTTACCCCAAATGGCTTCCTCATATGCTCCAACATATCCTATTGCTTGCCATTTATTTATCAAGCTCAGGGCATGTCTTTCAAACAGAAATCATCGATAATAGCATGAAGTAGTCACTTACCAACAGATGTCACTGTGGCAACAGAAAATTAACAAGTGGCCATCAAATATAACCATTTTCCCAAATATTGTATTTCATTGAGTTAATCAAAAAGGAATTCTTCTTTCTTATACTCACAAATCTCAACTCTGAACTGAACACTAGAGGTAGCCAATTTTGAATAAAGACATTTAACATCAAAGCCAGCCAATAGATCTTGTTAAAGCAAATCCAAACTTGGGAACACTTTGTTTTCAGTCACATGCAAATCCTCTCAAACTCAAGATAGGGTCCCGGCTTTGTGCAGATGGAGAAAAGCTTCTCTTCCTCTTTTTCTATTCAGATAGTGCAGGGAAGAGCCCAAGAGGTCTCTTGGTGGAACATGAACAGTTCTTTACATTAGAAACGCAGGCAGTGTTTCCTAGCTTCTTTTCTATAGGCCGAGCGAGACCTGCTGACCTGCGCAGAGGAGCAAAATTCTGGTCTCCAACAGTAAATAAGACTGTGTGCAGTTTATCACACCAATGAACTACAAAGATGTATCAAGAAATATTTTGAACACCCACACCTAAGCTCTCAGTTTCCCTCTGTCTAATTCCATGGCTGCCTGATCTGAACTCATTCTCCATCCCCATCCCTTTCGTGATAGTTTTTATCTCCTTGAATCACCATGTTATAACATCTAAGAGAAATTTATCCAAACACTTTCTTCAAAATAGCTAGCTGAAGTATAAGAGTTGTAGATGGTCAAGATTTTAAGATGAACATGATGTACAGAGTCACTGTACTACAAAATAAAAAGAAAATGAATGAGAACAATAAGAGAAGGAAGAAAAAATTGATAAGGAATATATAAGGAATATAATAGAGAGTAAAACTAAGAAAGAGAGAAAAAAGAAGAAAGAAGGTGTAGGAAAGAGAAAGAGTTAGGAGAAGCATGAGAAATGGCAAAAAGGGGCACGAGCAGAGGGAAGACACCATGTTCAGAGCGAATGACAAGTCAACTGGCTTCCGAGCAGGGCTCAGGTCTAGAGTCACTGGGCTGCATTTGAGAACTCCACTCAGTTCTAACATCCACGGAATGACCACGCCTCATCCAAACTCTGACGACACTGATTATTAGCGCTGTCCTTTCCCGGGGCCTGCTGGAGCTTTGGGAACTGCCTCTGTCAGCAGCTCTGGGACTGACAGTCCCCATTAAATATTCATCAACTAGGATTGTGGTTTTTGTTTTGAATTACTTTTTTTTAATTTTATTTATTTATATTTTTCCCCCAAAGCCCCAGTATATAGTTGTATGTCATAGCTGCACATCCTTCTAGTTGCTGTATGTGGGATGCGGCCTCAGCATGGCTGGAGAAGCTTTGTGTCTGTTCGCGCCTGGGATCTGAACCAGGGCCACCAGCAACGGAGCGCGTGCACCTAACTGCTAAGCCACGGGGTCAGCCCACGATGGTTATTTTGAAAGAGTAACCCAGAAAGAGATCTCTCAAGGGTACATTTAATCCTGCCAACTCCTTCACTCACCCATCTGAAGAATTAAGACACTAAACTTTTTTTTTTTTTAATTACTGTGAAGAAATTTAGGAGAAAATTTTTCTGGCTAAATTTTAAATGTTCCATCTTCTTTGAAGTTACCTCACAAAATTCTGAGCATAATCTAAAATTCTGGGCTCCCTACAGTTCCAAACATGTTTCAGAAATGATCTCTTTATCCTCACAACGTAAGCCTATGCCTTATAAAACAAAATAAACTTGGATGAGTTTTATCTTGTAGAGAGAAGGCAGCAAGAAAAAGAGTAGGATGTGCCTTTCTACTATGAAGGAAAATAAATAAAATCATCAAAATATACAAAATATGCCTCTAAAACTGAATGAAGCAGTCTCTAAACAGTTTTACATTTTAAGTAAAAATGCACCTATATAAAATTATACATCAGTTTGTCTGAAATCTAGTCAACTTGATAGAAGAAGAACTCATTAAGTTTCATTTAAATAGCATGACTTATGATTAGCTGCATAATAAATGGCAGATATTTTTATTCTGGTATACCATGTCCTTCCACCAATGAACGTGGGTTTAACCTGTAATTTTCCTAAAAGGGTCCAACCGGATGTTCTGCTTATTTGATTATTTAATAGTATGGATCTGCTCCTCATTGCCAACGAAGGATGTCTACACACAGGCTTTAGCTTGCATATGTAATGGGAAATGCAGACTGAGTTTACAAAAAGAAAAATTGAAAATGGAGCATTGTCTTGAGGAGACGTGGTCAATCTGTTCAAGAACATTTTCTCCTTTGGTCAAGTGAGAAGCTGAGAGAGAATGCTGTCGGCTTCTTCCTTGGCCCCTTATAGAATTCTGCATTACCTCAATTGAACGTGTCCTAAAATGTTTGAACTAAACTTGGAAATGAGTTGATGATACTGTATTTGCATCATGTCACACAGAATCTCTTTCATTAGGCACCATTCAAAACACTTTTTGGGACATTAGAGGCCAGAAAGGTTCACTTCTCTGAGAGACTGTTGCTTTTAATCTCATGGACATGAGATAATAGAGAATTGTTCCCATTTCCCTTTCTACTTTAAACCTGAGGGATACATTTCCAACTACCTTTAAAAACTGCGGGTCCTTCCGAAACACATTTCAGTGCGCTGGCTTACTTCAGCTTCATCTCATTGTTCCAGCCTAAATTCCTTTCAGTTTGATCTATTTTCCTTTCTAATCCTTTTGTATACCTAGATATTTAAAAGCTGCTCAAATCTATATTGGAGAAAAGTTGGGTTACAGTTCTTTCAGACAGCATGTAAACCCAATTTTTAGGGTTTCTACACAAAAAGTTTCTGCCATGTTTCTACCAGTTCTTCTTCTATATTTTTTCCTCCAAGATTTCCTGTGACAAAATTGCCTTTCTAAAAGCCAATCCTCTGTTCTTTCTCTTGGACAGTCACATTTTCATAGAAAAATAAAGGATTGGATTTTCCAAAGATGCAACAAGAATGATCAAGTCCTGATCCACACCTAGATATGCTGTTCCTGTTCTCCAAGAATTTTAAAACTAAAGTTAATTATCTCTTTCATTTTATCTAAATCTATTGAGTAACCTTGGCACTGAGCCCCTAAACTGGTCCACAGCCTGCTTCAGCAGACACAAAACTCTCTCTCAAATGCTTGCATTCATGTGCTTAGTAGGTATTTTATTTATTTTTATCTTATTCCACAAAAGAGCATCATTTATTCATTCAAATACTTAAGTATACACTATGTGCCAAAAGGTCTTGAAATGTTGGCAGTCTGCAAGGAAGACAGATATGTATGAACAGATAAATTACAATACAGAAATAATTTGAATGAAAGAGGTATGAATAAACTGCCGTGGGACTCCAGGAAAAGAACCACCATGGGGGGTGGACATGGTTTGTACCATCTAAGTAAAGGAAAATGAAGATAGAGAACATAAAGAGAAAACAAGATAAATGGAAACGTGTTTTTCTTATTAATGTTTCTGCCACCAACTTTTGGAGCACACTGCTTGCTGATGTCCTTTCTAGCCAATCTTATCCTTCAGCAGGCTTCTACAGACTTCAAAAATTCGATTGTACCAAGCTGGGCTCCTCTGTGGAGACAATGCCAAATATGTAGAGAGTCAGGAGGGGATCAGAAGATTCACAGGAATCTGCAGGCCTTCTGCAGCTCACTGGTGGGGAGGGGCACCAAGGCTTCACCTTGGCCTCTGTCTCCAAGTTCACATAAATGATGGTCCGTACCTTCCTCCACGTTCGAAGGTGGAGATAAATATCTTTCACAGACGGGATTATAGAAAAACTAAAGTGAGAGCCATGAAAGAGGCAGAGGACGTAGCACCATGAATCTGAAGTAACTGGACATGTGAATTAGTAACCAATATAACGAAGAGCTTAGGACAAAAAAAAGAAGGCAAAAAACAAGTTCTCAATTTTCTAAGATGGAAATGCACGTCTTTCTTCTTCTTCAAAAAAAGTCATTGAACGCTTTCCTTTAAAATAAAATTGAAAGGGGTCACATGTTGCAAATAACGGTTTTAACCATGATGTCACTACACAATAATGTGTAGCAATCAGTTGTTACGTGCACTGCAAATAGTTCATTGCTTAATAATTATGTTATCAAAGTTTGCTATTGATATATATATTTTAGTAAATAGTAGACTGTGTGCAAAGTTGTCACTATATTATTGACAGTGTCACTCTTACAAGTGAAAACATGACTAGGAGGGAAAAGATGGTGTGACCTCAGATTGCTAGAGTCACAGCAAGAAAAGTGAAGAAAGTGCCATCAGGTCATTTGGACAAAAGGATGCTATATGGCTGTTGGGTTTATAACAGATCAACTGGAGAAAAACAAGTCATTACATTAAATTACTCTCTACTTACCTCCATCACCCTCTCCAAGGACACATATTTTAAAATGACACAATATATTACATGAAAAATTGCTTGCTCTGTCATTTTGAAAACTACATCAAATAATGAAGAAGAAACTAGGTTACAAACATCCTGTTATCAATTCCAACTACCATCTTTTACCAAACTAAAACTCTATCACTAATTAACATGCAATCTAGAGCTCCTCTAGTATACAAAATCAATAACTTAAAATGTTTCATAACTTTTTTTAAATTGTCCTAAAATTTTAGAGAATGATATAAATATATCTCTTGGAAAAGTTGAGAAAGATAAAGACACTAGGAAAGGAAATGATGAAAATATTACCATAATCAATGATGTAAAACACAAGATATGAACAACTGTTAAGAAGAATTCTCTATGAAAATGATCAATTCTACTATCTCCACACCTGGCTATTTCCTATCAGTAATTTGATGCATAAACAAATAGAATAGTGTATTTAATGGGATCAATTCTTTTAGTTGTGTGCTTTTCCTTTTAAAACTTCATATGCTTTTATGTGCTTGCTTTATTTTCAGGTGGTGTCACATTAGAACACCCTCATCTCTGAAGATCTTTGCATTAAGGAACTCTACCTTTGCCCTTGATCAACTGAACTCAGAGTTATGATAAACTCAGAGACCTACATGGAACAATGTTTTCTACGTCTTATCTCCCATGAGTTGTTCATGTCAGGGAGTATAGTCCACCAAGTAAACACTAAGCAGTGTCTCAAAAGCATCGGATACTAAAAGGAGGACATGCAGGGCTGGGTGTGGACCGCCATTCAGTGCCTTAGTGCAAAGAAGAAAGAGGTAAATGTATCCCTCTAGAGACTGGGATAAGAACAGGAGGTTAAAAGCACGAGGCTCCCTTTGTAGGTCTTTAAGCAGGGACGTGGAATAAAACTGTTGACACTGTGGATCATTGTTGGTTTTACAGGGAACTCATGAGGAAGATAAGGACATGAAATAATGATAATTATAATAACGACAGCAAACACTTCTACTGAACCAGGCACTGCACTCTGAATGTTAATTCTGTGCTTGAACATACATTAACTCCCATAACCCTCAAAATATCCTGACGCAGTCAGTGTTGTGCTTCTCATCATTTCATAGATGAAGAGACTGGGTACAGTGGCTGGAAAACTCAGCCAGGTTACAAAGCGGATAAATGGCCGAGCCCAAGCTCAGTGCTCTTCTGTGATGCTCTTGGACTACAACTCCAAGTGAAGTCTCTAACGACTATCTTTCTCTCTATAATCCAATGGGGGAAACATCAAAATTCTTAACTCTAACACCCATGCTATCATTTAGGAAATGTTAGTGAGGAAGAGATTTATGAATAGTAATAATGCCCTTCTATTTACTCTTCACTTATAGATCAGACATCAATATTCCTGATCAGTCCACCAAGAAGAAACTGGGACATTATTATGCCAAAAAGAAGAAAAAACAAGGAATAAAACAACCAAATTCCTTTAAACATCATTACACAAATGTGATTCTTAATTCCATATGACAAATATAAAGTGCTTTCCTGGTTTGGGGCTCCATAAAAAGCTGATGTTAATATCATGTTATCTTCCCAGCCAATAACACAAAATACTTTAAGACAACAAAAGGGAGAAAGACAAAAAACAACCCAACAGAAAAATAAATATTACATCTGAACGCTGTACACTTTTTTAAAGATTACTTAAGTGTTAGATTTAGTAAAATTTGTATCTCTATCTTGCCTCTCCCAGTTATCTCTGAAGGTAAAGAAAAGGACTAAGAGAGGCACAACGAAGCCAGTTAGGGAAGCGAGTCAGCGGGAAGAGGTGAGGTGGCCGCCCCTCTGCAGACGACAGACAGAAATCTCCCCTGCGAGCCGTCTCAGGCCTCACAACATGTGGAGGTTTGACCTCGGGCAGTGGCTACAGCTGGACGCCAGCAGCAGTGCTTCTCAGACTTCAGTCTACACGATAATAACTGGACAAGTCCAGTGTCCCTTCCCCGGAATTCTAACTCAGCAGCTTTGAAGTTGGGACATGAGAATTTTCCATTTAACAAGCCTACCAGCGATTTTCCTTGAGTTATTTGCAGATTATGACCAAAGGCACACCTTGAAGAGAAGCACAAACTCACTACCCAGTATGCACTGCACAGACACTTTGTGTCACACACTCTCAGAACATTCCCTGCTCCAGGGCTCCCACCTGCTTCAGCATCTTTGGGTCTGTGTTCTTCATCAGGAGGTTCCGAGGGTGGCAAAGCAGACAGGACTCACCTGGGAAACTGCCCTTCTGTGTAATTCAGTGAGTGCGTGGGCTGCCTGCAGCCCAGGTATAAAGTGGGTCTTGCTATATTTAAAAATAAATTTCTTTTCAATTTTATTGAGGTCATATGGCTTATAACTGTGTAAATTTCAGGTGTACATTACCATATTTCAGTTCTGTATAGACTGGATCATGTTCACCGCCAATAGTCTTGTTTTCATCTGTCACCATACATATGTGCCCCTTTACAGCTTTCCCTCTTTCCCTCTGGTAACCACAATCTGTACTCCTTATCTATGTGTTTGTTTATTTATTTTCCCAATATGAGGGAAATCAATCAGTATGTTTCTTTGTCTATATGACTTGTTTCACTTAGTATAATACAGTCAATGTCCATCCATACTGTCACAAATGGCATGATGTTGTCTTCTTTATGGCTGAGTAGTATTCCATGGTATATATGTATATATATCACATCTTTATTCATTCATCCATTGATAAGTACTTGAGTTGCTTTCCAGTGTTGGCTATTGTGAATAATGCTGTGAAGAACATAGGGACACATACATTTTTTTGAATTACTGACTTCATATTCCTTGGATAAATATCCAGAGGTAGAATAGCTGGATCTTATGGTATTTTTATTTTTAATTTTTTGAGTAATCTCCATCCTTTTTTCCATAGTGGCTGCAGCAGTTTGCGTTCCCACCAGCAATGTATGAGGGTTCCCCTTTCTCCACATCCTCTCCAACACTTAATATTTTTTGTCTTTTTAATAATAGCCATTCTGATGGGTGTGAGGTGATATTTCATTGTAGTTTTGATTTGCATTGCCCTAATAATTAGTGACGTTGAACATCTTTCATGTGCCTTTTGGCCATCTGTATACCTTCTTTGAAAAAATGTCTTTTCATAACCTCTGCTCATGTTTTGATCAGGTCGTTCATTTTTTTTGTTGTGGAGTTGTTTGTGTTCTTTATATATTATGGAAATTAACCCCTTGTCAGATATATGATTTGCAAATATTTTCTCCCAGTTGTTAGGTTGTCTTTTCATCTTGTTGACAGTTTCCTTTGCTGTGCAGAAACTTTTTAGGCTGATGTAGTCCCACTTCGTTATTTTTTCATTTGTTTCCCTTGCCTAACAAGAGACAGAGACAGACATTATATAATGATAAAGGGGACATTCCACCAAGAAGACATAATACATTAATATACATGCACCTAACACAGGAGCAACAAACTATGTAAAGCAACTATTAACAGACTTAAAGGGAGAAATTGACAGCAACACAATAATTGTAGGGGACTTCAACACCCCACCCACATCAATGGATTGATCATCCACACAGAAAGTCAACAAGGTAACAGTGGCCTTAAAAGAAACATCAGACCAGATGGTCCTAATAGATATATAGAGAACATTTCATCCCAAAACAGCAGAATATACATTCTTCCCAAGTTCACATGGAACATTCTCAAAGATAGACATATGTTGGGAAACAAAGCAAGCCTCAATAATTCTAAGAAGACTGAAATCAGATCACGCATTTTTCTGACCACAATTGTATGAAACTAGAAATCAACTACAAGAAAAAATTGGAAAAGTCACAAATATTTGGACAGTAAACAACATGCTACTGAACAACTATTGTATCAATGAATAAATCAAAGGAGAAATCAAAATATACCTAGAGACAAATGAAAATGAAAAATAATACATGAAAACTTATGGGATGCAGCAAAAGTAGTACTAAGAGTGAAATTTATAGCAATAGAAGCCTAACTCAAGGAACGAGAAAAAGCCCAAATAAACAATCTAACACTGTACCTAAAAGAACTAGAAAAAGAAGAATAAACAAAGCCTAAAGTCAGTAGAAGGACAGAAATAAAAATCAGAGCAGAAATAGTTGAAAGAGAGGCTAGAAAAAGAATAGAAACGTTCAATCAAAGTAAGAGCAGTTTCTTTGAGAAGATAAGTCTCTTCCTTTTGAGGTAGAGATGGCATGTGGGCAGAGATTATAAGATCAGAAAATCCAGACGCTCAGTGAGAGAACTCCCTGAACTTTAAGCATCTTTTAAGCAATTTTTTAGAATCTTTAATACATTCAAATATGCTGTCCCTTTAACATCTGTTTGAATACATGTGGCAAAGTCAAAGGACAGGCTGTACTAGGCACCAGAGGATGATAATACCTTCCCTGCCTTCAACAACAAAAGGTCCAGGAAACTGACTTATCTTAGGTCCAAGTTGGGAACTGTTTGGGAGAAATATAGTGAAAAAGTAAATAAACCAGACAAGAATAAAAGAATTGGACAGAGATCTGCTAGCAAAGAAAACTTTTCTCAGCTACAGACAAATAGAATCTGGACAGAATGAGAAGGCTCATAACTACACCTGGCACCAGGGAGTAAAGTGGAAATCTCACAAAGGAGGCCACTTTGAGGCCTATAAACACCTTGCAAAACTACTCATTAGTATTTCAGAACAACAACATGTTTAGGATGTATGTGTTCAATATATGCATGTCCTGGGTTCTCCCTATGATATTTTCCTTACTTATATGTATATTTCGCTAAACCTTTGTTGATTATAAAGCAAAGCAAAGAGAATAAGAGTGTGGCAGAGGTAAAGAGCAAATTAAAAACAAAAAACATACTGTAGTTATCATGTTGAGACTATAAAGTAAACTGAATTGACTGATGGACAGGAGATGTTTTTTCTGTAATTTTTTTAACAAATTAAGAGATTCATAATATATTCTTCAGCATTGGCGGTAATATACAACGCATAGATGAGTTAGTTCAAGCTTTACCTTCAGGGACAGTCATTGACCCTTATAGAGAATTCAGATTCCAGGGGTCAGCTAGTCTTATATCAGAAAGTGTCACAATTCAGAGCTGGCTGTGCGTTTCAGCTATTCACGTCCCTTTAAGCTAGTCATATCATGATAAGCACCACAGGCTTTGCTACTTAGCTTACTGAATATCAGAAATAGCTTTTCATTGGTGAAATGAGTGGTTCGTTTAATTAGCACGAATTTGGAAATAAGCTCTCATTGGTGAAACTGAAAGAATTCTGTATATGTGGATTGGCGAAAATATCAGAGAATATCCTCATACTTAGAGGAAGAAGGTAAGACTCGGGCAAGAGAGGATGTCAGGCGTGATGTCCTGACAGTGCTGCACCAGCTGCTGGTTTAGGAAAATGTCTCCCTGCCTGTTGCCAGCCATTAGGCACAGGATCTTGCCTCCTTCATATCTGTATCATGTGAACCTTTCATGGAAGTTGTAGCCGGGCATCTATCAGGGTAGCAAACTGCACATCCCCTGATGAATGCAGTCTTGCTTAGAGCGCTTCCTCATCCTAATACAATGATTCCACTCAGTCTTGGACATCGCTGGCTCCATACAAAACAAGCGGCACCAACAGCCAAAGGGATAAATGGTTTCACTTAGGATTCCACGTTCACCCCAATACAATGTATGCTATAAGCACTCTATACAACCCCATGTAAACTATATATATACGGAAAGTTCAGTTGGTCCTCCAGGCTTTCAGCCACACCCCGGGACTCTCACACATTACAATGCTGTGATGTAATCTCAAAACCTCTCCTTCACCGCATGGCTCCAGTAGCAGAAAATAAGGAAAACACAATTTCTTTCATGGCTTTTTAGTGTCTACAGATGCCATCCCTTCAACCAGACTATCATTTATATTTTTCTACATGCCTCTCGTCCACCCCCGAAATTCGTCTCTCCCTGTTTCTTGAGTCAAACTCCACTTCTCTAGAAGGCCCTCCCTGGTCCTCCCCTCACAGAGTCTCATCAATCACTAAAGTCTGGTTGATGGCCCAGCTCACCTGGACCCCTCTGGAATCAGCACACAGACACGGCACACCTGCACCCCTCGTTTTGACAATAATGTTGTGCTTTCTGGAAGGGTGGCGGCTTAACACTTTCCTGAGTGTATCTCATCTTCCCTCAAATGCACTGAAAGTCTCTTCAGCACGAGAAGTGTGCACACTTGTCCTGTCAATTCCCCACTCTTGACAATGTGATGATGACTGTATAACAGCCACTTAATATCTATTGAATGAACACGCTTGTCAGGTAGAAAAATAAAGGAGATGGCTTGTCAATATGAGCAGCAACTGTAGCTGGTAATCTCATATTTTCATCATTTGCTTAACAAGGGACCAAAAGATACCCACAAACTTTGTGGGTTTCATTTGAAAAACCAAGGTAGAAAGTTATCAGTTATATTGAAATAATGGCAATTACAGAAGATAAAGAAAAATATTGAGTAGACAAAAATCCTAGGATATCATCAATACCGGCGCCCAGACAGGTCTCCTAACTTTACAAGGCCTCAGCGTTCTCATCAGGAAATCAGGAATGATACCCGCTCTGGCCCTGTTCATAGGGCTGGTGTGAGGCAGGAGCAAACACTATGCGGAAAGAGCTAAGACGATGACAGCTGTTATTCAGAAATAACACACCAGGAGTACCACTCGTTTTGACATTTTAAAAATCTATGTTTAGGGCCGGCCCCGTGGCTTAGCGGTTAGGTATGCGGGCTCCGCTGTTGGCGGCCGGGGTTCGGATCCCAGGTGCGAACCAACGCACCGCTTCTCGGGCCATGCTGAGGCCAGGTCCCACATACAGCAACTAGAAGGATGTGCAGCTATGACATATAGCTATCTACTGGGGCTTTGGGGGAAAAAATAAATAAATAAAACAAAAAAAATCTATGTTTAGTTAGAATAATCACACATTATTTCCTGTGTTTAAAAATTTCTCCTCAGAGGAATTCAAAGTCATCACCATATGTCCACATCAAGGCCTCTCCAGAACCAGTGCTGAATCTTTGCTTTATTGTGAGAAGCTAGTTGAGCTAGCTTGAGACTCCAGAGCTTTCTTGACATTTGTGTTGATTGTCACTGTTTTGCATTCACTTAATAAATTTGCTGTGGCATTTCCTCGACCATTGAGGCATGTCTTTTTCTCTGCTGTGTTTCTGTTTAGCATTTCAGAAATGTAGTTATTGGGGCCGGCCCCAATAACTGCTCAGGTTTTGGGGGGGAAAAAAAAGGAGGAGGACTGGCAATAGATGTTAGCTCAGAGCTGATCTTCCTCAGCAAAAAGAGGAGGATTAGCATGGATGTTAGCTCAGGGCTGATCTTCCTCCCAAAAAAAAAAAAAAAAAGAAATGTAGTTATTTTCCAAGTAGGGTGATAAGCTCCTTGTCTGCAGACACTATATCCTATAACCCCTGTTTTCCCCAGGATATTACATATTCTGTATACATAACAGACACACAATGAGTACTAAGGAACTGATAAGTAAATGGCAAGCAATTGGATATATTGGAGCACATGAGAAAGCCATTTGGGGTAAAACTAATTTGGCCGGAGTTTGTTTTTACAAAGGGGCCTGTCGCCTGCATTGTGTATCTGCTATCCCATGTCCCAAAGAGAAGAGAATATGCCCTTAAGATAAGGATGCCCTCATTGACATTACCTTAAGAATGAGCATTTCTCCCTAAGCTAGGATTTGCTTGCTGCTCTCATCCTGTGACCACCTAGTTCTAGAGAACAGACCTGACACCAGCCAAGCCCATTGAGACAGCAGACCTGCTCCCTGCTGTGTCCGTCAATAGCTATTCTGGCAGGGCAGTCTGACAGGGCGATCTTGTTGCTATAGTAAAAGGGACATTACAATCCTATGTGATACATGCTCTTTGACAGCATATAACCGCTCTGTACACCCCACTTCGTTGATGCCCTTCCTTCCTTAGGGAAGGAAGGCCCTGGGCCATGGTCCTCAAAAGGCGGCTCATAATAAACTCACTCCAATTTTGATTTATACATTGATTATGGATTATTTATGTAGACATTTGTTGGTGTAGTCATGGCAGGATTTCAGAGAAACCCACCAGAGGCCACCTGGAATCTACACTGAACTGGCATTGGGTACCAATAGGGGCCCACTGTGCCCTCCAGATCACTGCATTCTTCAGGTGACCCCAGTGAGTTCTCCTGAAACCTGGACCTCCTTATTGTAAGTCAACAGTTCAGAATTTATTTGAGCTGTTTTCAAGGCTTAAGGCTAGGTGTCTTAAGGGGGTACTGGTACATAATCTAGGTTAGAGGAACCTAGGGCGGAATTCCTAGGAACGAGAAACCCAGGGGGAATTTCCTAGACCAGGGGAGGCTAGGGGGCAATTTTGGAGTGAAGGGGCCAGGCTGACCTTTTTAATTTGGCTTAAAATTGGAAAGAATTGTGTTTATAAGGTCTGAACAAAACTGCTTGATAGAGAAATGAGAGACTGAATCTGTTCAGCTCCGAAAAAAAGGGACATTGCTCCTCCCGGCCTTTTGGGCATTCCCAGACCTGAAGCTGTAAAACTGCTAGAAGAAAACATAGGCAAGAGGCTCCTCCACATTGGTCTTGGCAATGATTTTGTGGATATCCCACCAAAACTGCAAACAACAAAAGAAAAAATCAACAAATGGGACTACATCAAACTTAAAATCTTCTACCTAGCAAAACAAACAACCAACAAAATCAAAAGTCTAGGAGAAAAGTTTTACAAACCATGTATCAGATAAGGGGTTAAATATCTAAAATTTATAAAAAATTTATACAACCCATAACAAAATTTATAAAGAACTCATACAACCCAATAACAAAAAAGCAATCCAATTGAAAAATGGGCAAAGGATTAAATAGACATTTGTCCCAAGAATATATCCAAATGGCCAACATGTACATTAGAAGGAAATCAATGTCACTAATCATCAAGGAAATGCAAACCAAAACCACAAAGATCTATCCTCTCACGCCTGTAAGGATGGTGATCATCAAAGAGACAAGAGATAATAAGTGTTGGCAAGGATGTGAAGAAAAGGAAACCCTTGTGTGCTGTTCATGAGAATTTAAATTGGTGCAGCCACTATGGAAAAGACAGTGGAGGTTCCTGAAAAAATTAAAAATTGATACACTTCAGTATATTTATCCAAAGAAAATGAAAACACTAACTTGAAAAGATATATGCAACCCTGTGATTATTACAGCATTATTTATAATAGCTAAGATATGGAAACAACCTAAATGTCCATCAATAGATGAGTGGATAAAGAAAACGTGGTATGGGCCGGCCTGGTGGCATAGTGGTTAAGTGTGTGTGCTCTGCTGTGGCAGCCCGGGGTTCAGATCCCGGGTGTGCACTGCCTCACAACTTGTCAGGCCATGTTGTGATGGAGTCCCATATAAAGTTGAGGAAGGTGGGCACGGATGTTTGTCCAGGGCCAGTCTTCCTCAGGAAAAAGCGGAGGATTGGCACATGTTAGCTCAGGGCTCATCTTCCTCACAAAAAAAAAGTAAAGAAAATGGGGTATATATTTACAATGGAATATTATTCAGCCATAAAAATGAAAAAATCTTGCCATTTGCAATGTCATGGATGTACCTTGAGGTCATTACGCTAAGTGATATAACTGAGACAGAGAAATATAAATACCATTTGCTCTCAGTTATACATATAATCTGGCTCTGCAGTTTCTCACCAAACTGCCACTGGCAGGCTGAGTCAAGTACCAGTTTTCTTTAGTGAATCCAAGCGAATGCCTCTCAGAAAAGGCTTTTAATTGCAGTGTGTCTTGGAATTTATGTGTGAGACAGTCTTAATTCGTAGAGCTGAGGAAGGTTCTGCACAGTTTCAGATCCAGAAATGGAAGACAGAGATAGTTTGGCTCAGCTCTAGGGACAAGCCTCTAAGGGCTCTGCAGTTTCTTGCCAAACTGCCACTGGCGGGCCGAGTTGAGAACTGGCTTTCTTTAGTGAATCTGAGAGAATGACTCTCAGAAAAGGTTGGTAACTGCAGTGTGTCTGGGAAGTTATGTGTGAGAGAGCCTTAATTCCTAGAGCTGAGGTAGGTTCTGCACAGACTCAGTTTCAACAATGGAAGACAGGGAGAGTTTGGCTCAGCTCTAGGAATAAGCCTGTAAGGGCTCTGCAGTTTTCTTGCCAAACTGCCACTGCCAGGCCGAGTGGAAAACAGGCATTCTTTAATGAATCCGAGGGCATGTCTCTTGGAAAAGGCTTGTAACTGCAGTATTAGTGGTGGCTGTGTGCCTTGGCAGTTCTGGTGAATGGCTGAAATTCAGTATTCAGATTATTCAATGCCATGATTTGGGATGTTCAAACAGAAACGGAGCCCCCTGTTCTGTGCCCAGATGGGAATTTATAGAGATATCATGAAGAGAGGTTCAAATTCAGTATACAAAATTCAGTTGATTTTCTATATACCAACAAATAATTGGAATATGAAACAATACCGTTAACAATACACACACATACACAAAGAAATCCTCAAGTGTAAATCCAATAAAATATTTACAGATATCTGTGGAAAAAAATATGAGACACTCTTAAAAGCAATAAAGGAAAAAATAAATCAATTGAGATATATTCCTTGCTCATGATCAAAAGTCACAATTTTATTAAGATGTCAATTCTTCTTAAATTGATCTAAAGATCCAGTGCAATTCCAATAAAAATCTCACCAAGCTATTTTGTAGATATTGAAGAACTCATTTGAAACCTTGAGTGGTCTAGACAATCCTGATGAAGAACAAATTGATGAACTCACACTTCTCAATTTCAAGATTAATTACAAAGTCAAGAGACTGCGATATTTTACAATACTACAATAATCAAGAGACCGTGATTTTTTTTTTATAATTTTATTTATTTATTTTTTTCCCCCAAAAAACCAGTAGATAGTTGAATGTCATAGCTGCACATCCTTCTATTTGCTGTATGTGGGATGCTGCCTCAGCATGGCCGGAGAATCCGTGCTTCGGTGCACGCCCGGGATCTGAACCGTGATATTTTAAAAATAGGGCCGGCCCCATGGCTTGGCAGTTGGGTGTGCACGCTCCGCTGCAGGTGGCCAGGGTTTGGATCCCGGGCTCGCCCCGACGCACTGCTTTTCCGGCCATGCTGGGGCCGCGTCCCACGTGCAGAAGCTGGAAGGATGTGCAGCTGTGACATACAACTATCTACTGGGGCTTTGGGGGAAAAATAAATAAATAAAAATTAAAAAATAAATAAAAAAATAAAAAGAATAGACACAGAGGTAAATGAAAAATCATGGAAAGTCCACACATAGACCTCTGCAAATACAGACAACTTGATCTTGATCAAGACAATAAATGCACTCCAACATAAAAAATAATAGTCTTTTAGGTCTTTAGTCTTTTAGTCTCTAGTCATCATCAACCATGGTGATGATACAAAAGGATGACCCTATGGAAATAAATGAACAAAGACACAAACTTTGCACCTTAGACATAAATTTACTCAAAATCACTCATCAACTTAAAATAAAATGCAAAACTGTAAAAATCATTCTGGGAAACAGGAGAAAATCTTCATGATTTATAGTTTGATGATTAGTTTTCATATACAACACAAAAAGCACCATCCATGAAGAAAATAATTGATCATGTGGACTTGGTTAAGTTTAAACTATCCAATCTGGGAAAGATGGCATTCACAGAGTGGAAATACAAACTCCTGACTAGGATAATATATTTGTAAAACACATATCTGCAGAAAGACCTGCATGCAAAATATTCAAAGAACCAATCAAATACTGCAACTAGAAAACAAACTCCCCAAATTAAAATAAATAGACCAAAATATGAATAGACAAGTTACCAAATATATATATATACATGGCAAATAAGCAAATATAAATTTCTCAACAACAAGAAATTATTGGAAAATAAAATGCATTGTGCATTAAGAAAAAGCAAATTAAAACACCAATGAGATACTCTACTCTTCTAGTAGAATAGCTAAAAACCAAAAACTGACAATACTAGTTACTGGGGAGGATGTAGGACAATAGGAAATCTCATTCACTGCTGATGGGAATACACATAGTACAACCTCTTAAGAAGACATCTTGCTAATTCTTGTGAAGCTAAATATAGTGTCACTATATGGTGCACCAATTGTGCAGCAATGTATTTCTCCAACTACTGTGAAAATATACATCCACACACAGACCCCTAAGAATATCTCAAAAGCAGCTTTATTCACAGTGGCCAAAACCTAGAAGGAACCAATATGTCCTTTAACAAGTGAATGACACTCAAGCGTGGGACACTGAGGGAAGACACTTGAGGCACACATGGGCTACAGGCACAAGGTAAGGAAACACAAGATTTCAGACAGGGGCTAGAGGAACAGTAAATGAAAACACTGGTTGTCTAGGTAGGCTGGAGGCACAGAGAATGTAGACAAACACGAGCTGGCATGGGCTGAAGCACAGCGGACAGGTATAAAATGTGGGCACAGGAGATAGAGACACTCGAGGAAATGTATGCGCTGCAGGTACATGAGAGAATTACATTTGTTGTCTGACATGGGTTTTAGAGAGAGGGGATGGAGACTCATATGGGTTGGCAAGGGCTACAGGAACAAGGAATGGAGACTTTTGAGAGGTGATATGGACAGAGGGGAGAGAAAATCTTGACAACACAAAAGGGCAGACACGGGCTGCAGTCATATGAGATGGTGACACTCGACACAAGATATGAGCTTCAGGTAGAGGGATGGAGACACACAAAGGCTGGCATGGTTGCAGGCTCATGGGCTGGAGACACTATGGGGCAGACATGGCTTGCAGCACAGAGTTTAGAAATACGCTAGGGAAGACAAGAGATACCAGCTACATCTGTGTGTAGCCTTAAATGAATGTATGAGTATGGAAGAGAGACAGGAAATCCACAATCTCAGCTTCTGTCTCAAGAATTAAAAAAGAACACTGGAAAAAATACAGATAGGAAACAATAATAAAGATAAGAATCAATGAAATAGAAAAATACTAAAGAAATAAATCAGGCTAAAAGTTATTTTTAAAATATTAATAATGTTAATAAACCACTAACAAAACTGATTAAGGAAAAGAAAAAGAAATGAAACACAAATGACCAGTATCAGAAATCAAATAAGAAGTATTCTCTACAGAGTGCTTAGATCTTAACGAGACACACCATTTTGTGAAATTCTTAGCACTACGAATTAGACAGCAAAGGTCAAAATTCACTTTATAAAAAATCCATATACTGAAACTGACACACAAAAAAACATAAAATAGGAAAACTCACATATGTACTAAATAAATTGAATTGTTAGATGGTCAAACCAACTAACCAACAAGAACAACACTTTCCACAAGCAAAACTCTAGGTATGGGATTATTAACTATTCCAGACAATAGAGGGAGGAAGGAAAAAAAGTTCAGATTCTAGATTAGACTGAACACAAAAGTAATATAGATTTTATTCACATTGAATATAGTACAAAGATGATTCTTTACCACACAGGACCTCTGAAGTCATCTTTCCACTACACTACCCAACAAATTGAACCTAGAAAAGAACTGGAGAAAAAAAGCACAACACTTATTAAATATATTTATATATTTTTTATAATTTTATTTATTTATTTTTTTCCCCCAAATCCCCGGTAGATAGTTGTATGTCATAGCTGCACATCTTTCTAGTTGCTGTATGTGGGAGGAGGCCTCAGCATGGCTGGAGAAGCTGTGCGTCGGTGCGTGCCTGGGATCCGAAGCCATGGGGCCGGCCTTATTAAATATTTTTAATACAGTAAAGAAACTGAGGTTATCTAAACAGAAGAGGAAAATGCTAATAGGTGACATTTACCATCTTCAATGTATGAGGAAGTCCAGAGAAGGCTAAATTTAAAAAGTGGATATAAAGTGAAAATTATTTAAATAACACAAAGAAAAATTTTATTATATGGCAAAGTAATATAGCAGACAATCAACCAATCAATAAAAAACTAATTAATTAATGTATATCATTGATTAGAGATATCAGAACTGATTTCTGGAGTTAGTGGAGTATTTGTCCCTGGAAACTTCTCAGAAACAAACATCAAGGCATTTGTCCTGGATAGACTTTAGACCTTCTCCTGCTGGGGCTCAAGGCCCCTTCAAGTTTCTTCTGTAATTTTACTCTATTGCTAAATTACATGAGAGAAGGCATGGTGAAGTCAAATATAAGTGTGGTCTGGGGGGTTCATTAGAGGAGTGGTGGAGAAACAGTAAACACACCTGGGATGCCGCAGGGTTCTGAGAAGCAGAGCAATAAAAGTCTGTAAAGGGCTTGAGACATATTAGGTCCTCAGTAAATAACCATTGTTATCACTAATAATTCATTTCCAATAGTGTAGATAAAAGAAAGTTGGCTATTCTGTCAAAAAAATCTTCCTCAAAAATGTCTTAATTGACTGAAGATTAAATAATCAAAGCTGGCTTTGTTTTTAATATTCTTTCCTAGCCAGGTAGGGGTTGACGGAAGCAAGCAAAGGAATTGTGTAACACTTAGGAGAGTCACAAACCATGAACTCAGAGTAATCTTTGCTTTAGTCTCTGAAAATTCAGGAGCCTCTAGATCCAAATGCCAACACATTGAAGTTGTTGGTGAATCTTGATTAAGATTTTGATAGTTTTGGCTGTCTGCTCTAGCAAAGCATCCTTTGAAACCTAAGGTTTCTAAGCCGGTGGTTCTCAATGTGTAGCTGGTCAGCAGCAGCACCTGGGAAATGGTCAGAGACGTAAATTCTCGGGTCCCCCATCCTACTGGATCACAAACTCTGGGATGGGCTCAGCATTCTGTGTTGTAGGGGACCTCCACACAGTTCTAATGCACACTGGAGTTCGAGAACCACTGTCTTAGGAGAAGCCAGTCCTAGGTACAACATAGGGTTAGCGTGGATTCCTCTCTCACGAGGGCTTCTCCTGAGGCCCCATGGCCAAAATAAGGATTCATTTTTATGGCCATAGGAAGAAGTATCGGCTCAACTCCAGGTAGCCTTCTTCAGGAATTTTTCTAATATGACCAGGAGCTCTGAAATTTGGATTCAAAAAAGAAAAAAATATAAAAAATTGGCTCAAGGTTCAAGAAATTTTCCTGCTTTAGATTGAGGGTGGAGAAGTAGCTGAAATAGAGAAAATTTTCCCAGAACACTGATCTATCATTTCTTGATGGAAACCACTGAGTTCCTTCAGTGGAACTAAACAATGACCAGGAAGGTTATGTTTAGTCTGACGTGTTAGAGGAGAAAGAAACACAAAGATAAAGGAAAAAAAAAAAATAGGAGAGAGGAAGAGTAAGGAAGGGAGATAGAAACAGCGACCATCAGTCAGAGGTGGTGAGAGGAGGGGAAAGGAATAGAAGATGCAGAGGGAGAGAAGCAGGTGCCGCTCGGTAAGAAACATACCTGTTGACACTGTGCACGTGTGGCTTTCATAGAAAGGTGTAAGGTTTCTAAAAAGCAAAGAAAATAAAAACAAATCCATCCAATATAGTAACTTGTCCTAAATATTAATTGATCAGCTCTGATCACGCTGATGTCTTCCTTCTCCTTTATTTCATTCCCGTCTCAAATTCTATGTCCTGCCCTTGTCTAAGGCTTCAGAAACACACCACAATTCAAACTGTCACAAGGTGAATTTTTTAAATCCTTTCAACTTCTTCTTCCTTGCCCTTCTGCACAAAATAGATGCCCTACAGTGTTAGCTCACCTTTCGGTGCCTTTCAAAAAATCTTTAAACACTTTATTCTTAACAATACTGTTTTAGATTCACAGAGAATTGAACAGATAGTATGTCGGGAGAGGGAGAGAGTCTCCCTCTGCCCTTTCCCTTAAGGTTCTTATGGCTGGCCAAATAATTAACAAGACAGGTTAGCAGGAGAAAATAATACCAAGTTTAATAACGTGTATACATGGGAGAAACTCAGAAATGAGCAACTCGTCACTCTGTCTAAGCTGCTTGCTTAAGTATTGCAGCTAAAGGGGAGGAGCGTGTTGGGGGCGGGTAGTGGCTTGGGACTTCAGAGGGCAGGAAAACAATTCTTTTCAGGGTCATCTATAGATAATGTGGTCAGGAGACACAGAGTTTTTGATAAAAGAGGCTTGGTGCCTTTCCTATTGTAACCTCTATCCTACATTATCTTTACAGCCATCATGATAGAAGATCTGTTCCAGGAAGGAGCCACCATGTATAAATTCTTTAGGCAGTTAGTGGGGGAGGTCAAATGTCCCTCAGAGAAAACAATCAAGGTAAAGAGATATATTTCAGGGTGGCCAAATCTTGATCTCCCACAGTACATAGAGCTCCATACACCCACCGTACTGCCTCTCCCCTCTCTCCCAAGCGCCATCTCCCCTGTTACTAACACCTTGCATTAGTGTGATACGTTTGTTATAATGAATGAACAATATTGAAACGTTGTTATTGTTGGGGAAGTGAGAGAGAATCTCCCTCTGCCCTTTTCCTTAAGGTTCTTATGGCTGCCCAAATAATTAACAAGACAGGTTAGCAGGAGAAAATAATATCAAGTTTAATAACATGTATACATGGGAGAAAGCAGGGACATTGCGTTTCTCAACACAATAGCAGAAATTCTCGTCTTAAATACCATGTTCAGCCAATGACAAAGGAGGATGTTGGGGGTGGGGAGAGTCAGTTACAGGAGATTACCACTAAAGCACAGTAAACAAGAGTAAGGTTATTATGCAGATTTAAGACCTCATTTTTCACATAGATAAGTTTCTAGGAATGAGGTCATCTCACCTCTTCCCAAATACAGAGAGTGAGATACCTTTACAAATGGAGATTTCCCGTATAAATGTAAATGTCTGTCTGGCAACTCCTTGCAGGGCCATCCAAAGAATGTGGCCAGAGACAGAACTTCTGAGAAGATGGGCTTGTTGGTGCCTTTTCTATTGTAACATCTATTACACATTATATTACAGCCATCAGACAGAAGATCTGTTCCAGGAAGAAGTTACTATGTCAAATTCTTTAGGCAGTTAGTGGGGGAGGTCACATGTCCTCAGAGAAAACAACCAAGGTAAAGAGATAGATTTCAGGTGGCCAAATCTTGATCTCCCACATTATGAACTACAGTCCCTAGATTAAGGGTCACTCTTTGTGTTGTACAGTTACATGAGTTTTGACACACATATAGTGACATGTAGCCACCATTATGTACAGAACAATCTCACCACCCTAATAATCCTCTGAGCATCAGGTTATCTCTTAGTGGCTTTTTAAAATATTAACAGTTGTCAGAATAAATTTTTACGACAAAAAATGTTCCACAGGTGTTAAGTTTTGTTAGTCTCACTATTATGATCACTATGAGAAATAATGAAAAAAATGAACTCCTATATAAACAGCAAAAATCACAGAATTTTAAAGATAAAAAAGACCTGGAAGATTAGGAAATCCTACATTCTTCAAGACCCTGCCCTCCAGTCTCTCAGCTTTCTGTGTCATTTATCTGCCGACTCCACTGAGGAGAAAGAAAAAAATCGATAAAGAAAAACAAAGCAAAAAACAAATTTTGGTTCTAAGTAGTCCTCTTGAGCCCGAGTTAATCAAACATGGATTCTTTTTTACTGCCTATTTGCATCAGGAACATAATTACTAGCTAGAGCCTAATTTGAGAATATTCATTAGAAATAAAAGATATCATATCTAAGAACAGAATGGAATTCACTGAGGCTTTATTCTTGGGATATTTGTAGGATTAACTCAGGACATGCTGTGAGAGTGATAAATAAGTTCTATATATTTTTCTTCTCCAAGACCATGGATTTCAGCCACACTTTATACCCATGTACTTTGCAACAATGAAAAACAATTAAACACTGACCTTGAATATTTTGCCCTCAGATACATTAGTCTTTAAAATATAAATTGAGAAATTTTAATCTAGATGAGTGAAAGACTATGGACATTTCTAGAATGTCACGTTAGGTCCTTTAGAAGTGAAGAATTGACTTTATAAAGCATTTCTATTCCTTCTCATACCTTGACAATAGTGCTACTGTGACTCTGTTTTAAAGAGGATAATGGCGGGCTTTACTTTGATTTGCACCTTTTTGTTTTAAGTACATTTACTTAATATTTCTCAGTCTCTTGAAAACTTTTATCATTAAGCTCAACCTTCATTTAAATCACCAGACCTATTTGATGAAGGCGACGTGAATATTTACTTGCAAACTCCTCAGAAATTACTAATTTAACCTTACTTCAGATGATCCATTGTAGAACTCAAACTGGATTTCCCAGGCCCCTCAGAACGGCTCATAACTCTGTGTTTGTACATTTATCTGGGAAGATATTATCCAAGGGTAATTGTTCTTCCCAAATGCTTTCTTTACCTCAAACAGCAATACTTCCAAAGTTTTAATGAAAATGTGGACAATTTGGTGAAAACCAAGTGACTTGTTTGTTTTAGCATGCCAATGAGATTAAGAAAATAAGTATTTTAACTATTGTTATTGATTATAAAAATCAGAACTTAAGAAAACAAACTTCTTTGTCCAAAGACATTTCTGCAAGTGAAATTGTCAGAAAAACTGACAGCTAGCCTCCCATTTTAACCACTCAACCATAAGAAATGTAATATGGTGGGCAAACATGTGAGTGTTGTCACCTGCACGAGGCCCCAACGCTGTGGCCCCATCACGGCCACAGATCAGAAGAAGGAGCCGGCAGAGGGGAGACAGCTGTGCCCTCAGTGTCCTTCCTTCCTAGGTCAGAACTCAGTCCCAGCTGCTCACTGTCTAGTCTTCTGGGGAAGCAGAGAATTCTTCTGGGGACACGACACATCAGGTGTTAAGGATGTCATTGTTCTTTTTTAAACAAATGTTAGATCATGTAACGTGCTTCTCAAGACAGGAGGAGCCGCCTCAAGGGAAGGCAGATCTTCTCCAGGAGCTGATGGTCATCCAGGGAGAGCAGAGTCAAGGCCTGCAGAGAGCCAGCCAGCTCCCGCTCTCCCTCTCAGGTACACCTTGGGCCCCGCACACCCATCCCCCTCCCGGTGCCCCCCAGCGGCTCCCATTGTATTCTTGGAGGCCAGCGCATGCGCAGGACTGGCTCTCAGAGCGGCAAAGGGGTTGGCGAGCTGGAGAGCCCCGGGGCGTGTGCCCTGGAGGTGGGGCCCCAGGTGCGCAGGTGGCTGTCTCGGAGGTTTGTGTGGGGGGATGGGCGGTTTCTGGATCCTTCCTCCAGGATTTTCAGCACAGGGGAGCTCTCCTTTCTGCAGTGTGGAGGAGCGCTGGGCAGGAGGCGGCGCTGAGGTAGGCGGTGGGCGGCGGGCTGGGTGTGGAGATCTCCGCCGCTGATGGCGGGGAGCGCGGTGGGGGGGTCGGCGGATGGGGTCGGGGGACGAGGTTGCTGGCGGGCTGCCCCAGGCGGGGCAGCCCAACTCTGTCCCTTTGAGGAGCAGAGGAGCGCCGCCTGGCCGGCGGGTCCCTCTGCTTTGGCTGGGCCCCACCCCGGCGGGGCCTCCTGTCCACCCAGCGGAGGTGGAGGGGGCGGCAAGGAGTCGCCTGCCCTCTGCTTGAGCCCTTGAGTTCGTGCTCCCCGGGGCTCGTCTAGGCCAGGTCGCGACATCCCGGGGTGAACACTTTCCTTCAGAAGACAGCCAGTGGTCAGCGCTCCTCTGCCTGACTCCGCGCAGGCTATTGGGCTCCTCACTGCGTTCTTGAAACAAATAAGCGTTCCTACTTCCTTGGGACCACCTTTATAGAAAAGCCTAATCCCATTAATGGTTTCTGATAATTGACTCTATATTTGCAAGGGGAACTTTGAAGCCTGTGAATTGTTGTAAACTGCATTTAATGAAAGGAGCTTTAAACAGTCTTTGGTGCAAATTATGTAGCTTCCTAATAATAACTCACCTTCTGTTAACATAGACTGATGACAGATCAATTGATGATTGACATAATGTGTATGGAATGTTGGTTTCAGTGGAAAGGTTTTTCTTGGCAGTTGGTGCTAAAATTAAAATCGGATAAGGAGGAGGTTTTTAGAAGTAGTATGTAGTGTGTGTTTCGTCTCCATACTCATTTAGAATTGTAAGAATTTAGATTGGGAAAGCTCGTAGAGCAAGAATTTTCAAATTTTGATTTGACTGTGTCGGGGGAAGAGGTGGAATCTCCCTCTGCCCTTTTCTTTAAGGTTCTTATGGCTGGCCAAATAATTAACAAGACAGGTTAGCAGGAGAAAATAATACCAAGTTTAATAACATGTATACATGGGAGAAAGCAGGGACACTGCGTTTCTCAACACAATGGCAGAAATTCTTGTCTTAAATACCATGTTCAGCCAAAGACAAAGGAGGGTGTTGGGGATGGGGGGAGTCAGTTACAGGAGATTACCACTAAAGCACAGTAAACAAGAGTAAGGTTATTATGCAGATTTAAGGCCTCACCTTTCACATTGATAAGCCTCTAGAAATGAGGCCATCCCCCCCTCTTCCCAAAACAGAGAGGGAGATACCTTTACAAATGGAGATTTTCCTTGTAAATGTAATTGATTGTCTGGCAACTTCTCGCAGGGCCATCCAGAGAATGTGGCCAGAGATTAAGACTTTCCCTTAAGATGGGCTTGTTGGTGCCTTTCCTATTGTAACATTTATCCTACATTATCTTTACAGTCATCATGATAGATCTGTTCCAGGAAGGAGTAACTATGTCAAATTCTTTAGGCCGTTAGTGGGGGAGGTCAAATGTCCCTAGAGAAAACAACCAAGGTAAAGAGATGGATTTCAGGGTGGCCAAATCTTGATCTCCCACAACTGAGAAGGTGAAAGGTTAAAATGCCAAATACAGTAGGATTTCATTTATATGATATTCTAGAAAAGATAAACCATAGGGAAAGACAACAGATCGTTAGTTGCCATTAGTTTTAATATTTAGTTAATCATTTAGTTTAATAGTTTAATCATTAGTTTTAATATTTCTGATAAAAAAATACATTTTAATGATAGCATCCTAATTATACTTTTGGATGATACCAGAATTTAACAACCTATGAAATTCTGCAGGAGGAACAAATGACATGTTGGTTATTGGTGTCTTTGAAGTGTAAGTATTGTTGGTAATGAATCTAAATAAGCATTGTTGGATTGTGAACTACTGATTTTTTTACTACATCCTGTTGGACATGGCATATTACAAGTTTCAAAATGCTCTTTAAATTACTGTAGCAGGCTGAAGCTATTAAATTGTAATGTAAGATCTTTATAGATGAAACAGGCAAAAATACAAAAAGCCATTTATCTTTTTATCTTTGTTAAAAAATCAAGTAAATCTTACCATATACATGAATGACTTCTGGCTAGACAGACCTGAACTTTACAAGACGGACTCACTAGTATGGTGAATTTGTTTTGGAATGTTAAAATGGGAGAGGACATATGTTTTTCCTGAGGGTGACCCAAGTCAATATGGTAGGTTTTGCTGTTTATATGCTCTTTCTGAGTTACCATCTTGATTAAACAGCTTGTCATAGACGTACCAAGAAATTTTGGCTATTTTATGTATCAATATTTTTTTAAAATAATTTTATTTATTTATTTTTTCCCCCAAAGCCCCAGTAGATAGTTGTATGTCATAGTTGCACATCCTTCTAGTTGCTGTATGTGGGACGCCGCCTCAGCATGGCCGGAGAAGCAGTGCATTGGTGCGCACCTGAGATCCGAACCCGGGCCATCAGCAGTGGAGCGCGCGCACCTAACTGCTAAGCCCCGGAGCTGGCCCTGGAAATTTCTATTATGTCTGAATATTCCTTGAAATCATATATATATATTTATATTATTTGTGAATAGCTTCTGTTGGACTATGAATGTCCTTTTTGTTGTGTCTTAGACGAGGAGAGTTCAATAGGGGAAGCTCACTCTGCCATGATGTTGATGTCACTCTCTTCTATATATTTATATTATTTAATTCAAATATATGTACACATACTTATGTTATTTATACACATTCAATATATATTCATTATATATATTATTTAATTCAATATATTATATTATTCAATATAATGATTTATATTATCCAAAAAATGTACATATCTTATTTCTATATATGATCCTGTACTTGACCAAACTCAAGCCAGGCTCCATTGAGCCCTCTTCTTGACTAGGCCTCAATCTTGTCCTATAATAACTACAGCCTCTCAGCACAAATGGTTTCACACCTCCACACGCATTATAAGACTTAAACACTGACACAGTTTCTAACAGCTCAAATCCACATCCCTAGGATGACCCCTGTCCCCTTAAAGAGTGTCGGCCTGAGAAAGCTCAAGGCAGCCAAAAGAACTGACTGTTTGTTCTGGCCAACACTCAATCATTTGCCTCTGACATCCCTTTCTTAGAGCATTTACCCAAAAGTGCTTACAACTGTGAATATTTCCTCTGTCCTTTGGAGTTTTATATATATATATATATAATATATATATATAAATATATATTTAGAGACACTTATATATATAAGTGTCTCTAATAACCAAGGAATGCATTTCTCAAGGTCCTGAGAGCCATTCCTTGAGATGAGGACAGGGTGTCTGTCTCCCAGACTCTGTGAGAGGAGAGAAGTGAAACTTTGATCATTTCCAACCAGCAGACACAACTGGCCAGATTACACTGCACTGACCAACACTCTGTAACTTTTCCCTCCCTGACTCTACTGAGCCCCTGCTCACCCCTCTGCCTGCTCCCTCATTCTCCCTTTCAAATGCCCAGTCACCTCTGTACAAATCAAACTGAGTTCAGTTCACCCTGTTCCCTCTTCCCTATTGCAGTGGTATATTACTGATTAAAATCTGTCCTGACCACTTTCACTAGAGCCTGGTTTTGCATATATTCTACATTTAACACACATATAGATAATCTCAGGCATATGCATATATATGCATATACCAACATAACCATGGGCCCTCCAGGACCAGTTCAACTGACCCCATCTTATCGACAGAGTAGTTAAGAGTTTTCTTTCAGGAACTGAGACCCCTAGTCCAGTTCAGGCCAGTTGACACCACCAACCCATCAACTACACCTGCGCAAATGCTCGATAAATGACATTTTTGACATCAAGCAGCTAAAAGCTCCATCCTCAGATCATCGTAACACTGCCAATTTCTGAACACACATCCGATGAAGAGCCACAAAGCTTGACTTTGCTTGTGAAGATCATCAATTACCTCACTTCTCCTTACTTCCAATCATCTACTTCCACATGTCAGACCGCCCTGCCCTTCATCCCATAAATTGTGCCCCAAGCCCTGGATCCGGGAGACAGATCTGAGACAGAGACATGGCCCCTGTCTCCTTGCAGATAAATCTCGCAAAAATAAAGCTACAATTCTTTTCCCAAAAGCTGATGCCAAAATAACTGGTTTTTTTAATGTGCATTGGGCAAGAGAACCCCAATATTGTGCAGTAACATCAATACATATATATATACACTTAATGGATGTTTTATCTTCTTTTTTTTTTCCTTTGCTGATGAGGATTCACCCTGAGCTAACATGTGTGCCACTCTTCCTCTATTTTGTATGTGGGTTGCCACCACAGCCTGGCCACTGATGAGTGGTGTAGGTCCATGCCCAGGAATGGAGCCTGGGCTGCTGAAGTAGAGTTCTCTGAACTTAACCACTAGGCCTTGGGACTGGTCCATCTCTAATTGTTTTGAAGATGTTACTCGATATGCAATTGAAGTTTCACTATGATCTCTGGATTTCCTTCCTACTCCTTTAGTCCTTCACTTCTGTGTATGTGTTTCTTGCTCCATTTTTCATGCTAAAGGATTTTCTCAAATATCAAGTGGTCCTTGGCTACCTGTTCATATTTCTGTGATGGGAAGAAAAAAGCTGAGTAGGATCTCTGTGGGCCTGATGGGGCCTGTGAATGTCTGGACTCAATGTTTCTTCAAGGGTGTTGAGTGTTGAACTAGGAACAGGCAAACAGTGTTGGTGCCCATGCTGATCTGCAACAACATACTTATTCCACACATTCCCACAATGACAGACATCCTCTGAACACATGGAAATGCTGACAACACACCCACACCCACATACACACTATTTGCAAATGACCATCAGCAGTCAGTCTGTAAACTACACCTGATAATGCACACTGATACTCAGAACATACACACAAACTCACACACTTACAGACCACTCACTGTCTCAGAGCCCACAGTGACTTGAACTCTCTAAACACACACAGACATCAACAAAACACACCTTCACATAGATGCCATAATAGTCGTGCACCCTGTGACCATACAGAATTGCTGAACACACACACATCCACACAACAAGGAGCATGGCCGTGCATGTGTGGGCTTGATCAGGAAGTTTTTCACACCTCAGCATCAACATGGACACCCCGGGGCGAGACGGAGAGGCAGAGGGCACAGGGACAAAATGTGAGGAGCAGTCAGGAGGCACTTGCATAAAGCACATATGATACCTGCAAAGCTGGTTGCTAAATGACATACGACTCAAGGGTAGGAGGACCCAAGAGGATCTGAAATGGTACAAAAGAGGTGACTGATACAAACCCATCACAAGATATTTAAATGTAAGGAACAGTGATATTTTAAAAGGCACTGAGGAGAGTCCATCAAAGCTTAGATATAATTCCAAACAATGAATGACATGGAATTCTGGCCAAAGAACAGCCATTATTGCTGTTAAAATTCCTATTTAAATGTTCTTATAAAATTATAGAAATACTTATTGAAAAATGACAAATGCTCATTGGTTTAAAACATTTCAGGGTATGGGCCGGCCCTGTGGCTTGGTGGTTAAGTGCGCGCGATGCGATGCTGGTGGCCCGGGTTCGGATCCCGGGTGCGCATCAAGGCACCACTTCTCCGTTCATCCTGAGGCCGAGTCCCTCATACAGCAACTAGAAGGATGTGCAGCTTCGACATACAACTATCCACTGGGGCTTTGGGGGGAAAAATAAAATAAAATAATAAAATCTTTAAAAAATAAATAAATAAATAAAACATTTCAGGGTAAAATTACTGCAGCTTCCACTTTTATTGAGTAGCTTTCCTGGGGAAGCTAGAAAAGCTGTACAGTGCACACAGAACAGCTGTTTGAAGGGTCTTAGGACATCCCGTGCAGACAGGACTTGGGGGTCTACAATCTCTGAGATGAGGGAAGCAGAAGATTGTGAGCACCAGCTCCACGCGGCTTCTCCTCTAAGGCATTTGTTATTTCAACAGTGAGAGAAGAGAGTCTGAGCAGAAAGAGGAGGAAAAATGAACTGAAATTTCATTCCAGCCAAGTCCAGTAACTTCTGCTTCCAGTCAGTTGTGGTAAAGGCAGAGCAACAATTAAACTTTGATTTAATAAATACTGTAAGATTGAAAACACCAAAGGGATGTGGAAGCAAACAGGACTAGGTGAAATAAAATTTCAAAAAGGAAAGAGCCTTTTTAGGTGAGATTGCCACACATGCCCTCACCCAGGGGAATTTGCTTAATCTGGACTCTGATAATCAGACCTGTCTTACCAGAAAACAATTGTAAATACAATCTGTCATAATTGATCTATGTTAGCTTTTTAATATCACAAGCTTTGTTAGGCTGTTAATTTTTATTGCCTCCATTAGAAGACTCTGTAAAGGGAAAGACATTGTATCATTTGCCACGTGATCTCCAGAACATTCTTCAGTTGGGGCTGTATGACTTCTATAAATATGTCTTAATTGTTGGTTTCATGAATGCTATGGACTGAATGTCTACGTAATCCTATTTCATAAGTTAAAATCTTAATCCCCGAAGTGACTGTATTTGGAAGTGGGGCCTTTGGGAGTTAATTAGCTTAGATGAGGCCATGAGTGTGAAGCCCCCATGATGGGATTAGTGTCCTTATAGGGAGATGGAGGGCCAGAGCTCTCTCTGCTAGATGATGGTAGAGCAAGAAGCTGTCCTTCTGCAAAACAGGAAGAGAGCTCTCACCAAAAACAAATCAGCTTGAACCTAGATCTTGAACATCCCAGTCTTCAGAACTGTGAGGAATGCACTTCTGTTGTTAAAAGTGCCCAGTCTACAGATGGCCCGGCTGTGCAGTGGTTAAGTTTGGGTGCTCCGCTATGGTGGCCCAAGGGTTTGCAGGTTCAGATCCTGGGCACACACCGATGCACAGCTTGTCAAGTCATGCTCTGGCTGCGTCCCATATAAAAAGTAGAGGAAGATGGGCACAGGTGTTAGCCCAGGGCCAATCTTCCTCAGCAAAAAAGAGGAGGATTGGCATCAGATGTTAGCTCAGGGCTGATCTTCCTCACACACACAAAAGGAACCCCAAAAGTGCCCGGTCTAGGGGCCTGCCCCACAGCCTACTGGTTAAGTTCAGTGAGCTCCTCTTGGTAGCATGGGTTCAGTTCCTGGACACAGACCTATACCACTCATCAGCAGCCATGCTGTGGGGGTGACCCACACACAAAATAAAGGAAGACAGGCATGGATGTTAGCTCATGGTGAATCTTCCTCAGCAAAAAAAATAAAGTACCCAGTCTATGGTATTTTTGTTACGACATCCCATACAGACTAGGACACTGAGTGTGTGAATAAGTTCGCTTAGATTGACGATCCTTCAGCTACATGACACATTATTGCCAATGATGCCTAAATTGGTGTGAGTCAAATTCCCCTTAAGGATCATAAAGATGTTAGGGCCCTTCTCCCTAGTTGTGCACATATTGCTACACATGAAAACATGTTGCATCATGTGTTTTATCGACACCTTAGTCTTACACCACATCCCATTGGCCTTCAGCGAACTTCAGTGTTACAGCCAGTGCTTTGGGCAATAAAAGAAAGTCCCTGGACTGAAGAGGGGTCGGTATCCATCGTGCAGCTCCTGTCCTCTGCCCAGCCAGCTCCAGCGCAGGGTCAATTTACAATATGGGCTTTCCTCCAGGCAGCTCTGTCTTCCTCCCAGCCTGTTCTCATTTAGGATGATCTCACCAGGAGCAATGAGTGTAAATTTGGAGGGAAGAGCTAAAGAAGGCATCTCCCAGGGGAAATTCTTTGTGGTTAAATGGTCTAGAATATGGACACCTGGCTGCTCTAAGGTGTCCTGAAAATGGAAACCTTCTCACGTCTGTAATATCCTTCCATGTCCTCTTTCTCCTCCATCTCTCTGTTCTTGGTGGAAAAATTCCCTTGGCAACGACAATAAAAAAATGAAAGTAGGGAATGGCCCATTTCCAGTCTCAGATTTCTGTGAAATTTTACTGCCTATCCCCAGTATCCCAGGACTGACACCCTTTTTACTCTTTTAAGATTAGATTACATTTTAATCTCCTTTAATCAAAGTCTTCTCTCATCCTTGTTATGTATATACATGTTCTAATACATAATATTGAAAACATTATTTTTGGCCCTACAATTTCCAGATTCATTCATAGTTGTTTTCTGATGGATGCATGACTTTGTAATTATGTTTATAACTCCATTAACTATAGAAATTGACTAAATGATGAGTAGTAATGTACTAATACAGGAAAATGGCCCATTTTTATTCAATATAAAGTTTCATGTTTTCATCAAGACAAATACACGAATACTTAATTGTTCAGCAAAAACTCTTCCTGTGTACATGTAAGCAATTATAAATCTATTGAAGTTGGTTTACCTTGTCGATTATTCCTTATTTCTTAGTTGTGCATTCAGCATTTCCATGAACACTTTAGAGTCCTGCATCTTTATCCTACCATTTTAAATACTAGGTCATCGACAAAAGTCCACACGACTTGTTCAGTTTTGTGCTAGTGGGTCCTTTGTAGGGTGTCCTTCCAGGTATGTTTTCACAGGGTCATCGACAAAAGTCCACATTACTTGTTCTGTTGTGTGCTAATGGGTCCTTTGTAGGCTGTCTTCCTGGGTAAGTTTTCCAGTGTGAACTCCAGCCGATGGCCTTGTAACACTGATGTAAATACTGTTGTCTCCACAGATCATGGGGCCAATGATGTGTGGTCCTTTACGAAGTCATATATAACCTAATACTTTTCATTCAATTAGTGTAAGGTATGCTATGGAAAGTAGATTGGGGACAATTAATAAAAGATGATTGATTATGAACATGCTGTTAGGGAGAAAAATCGAACCTCTGGCTATAGAGGTTTACGTTTCATGCAATTAATCAGCCAGCCTAACAAACTCCGTTCATAGGCAGGGCTATATACATATATATTAGATTAAGATTATATCATCTATTAGTTTGAATGTGCTTTTGTAAAGTACGCCTTGTTTCTCTTGCCCTTTCTTACTGGGAGAAATACGGAATAGATAGAAACTGCCTGGATTACTCTGGTCTGAACTCAGATCACATAGGACTTGAATCATTCAACAAATGAGCCATTAACAGTGGCTACACCACTGGGATTTCCTGATCCAACATCGCAGTCATACACCCTATTGTGGATATGGACTCTAGAATAGGATTGTGCCGTTATCCCGAGGGTAACTTGTTCTGTTGATCAATATTTTGGATCAATAAGTGATGAAATATTTTGACTAGTTGGTCTAATCACTCAGGGGTTATTTCCTTCTCTGAGGTCACCCTAACCAAAATTGTTAATCCATTTAAGATTTGTTATCCCTTGATTTGGCTTACCATTTTTTTTTTTAATTAATTGAAGCTCCACAGGGTCTTCTCGTCTTATTTTGTCATTCCCGCCTCTTCAGGGAAAGGTCAATTTCACTGATTAAAAGTAAAAGAGAGTAAAACCCTCGAGTGGCTGTTCATACAAGTCCTCATTTAGACAACAAATGATGATGCTGCCTTTGCAGGGTCCAGTCAGTGCGGCCTTTACACCGTGTCACTGGGCAAGCAATGCCTGTAACACCAGAAATGCCAGAGGAGATGCTTTTGGTAAACAGGTGGGGGCTGTGTTTGCAGAGTTTACTTTTTTAAATCTTTCCTTGAATGCCTACCTGTGTTGGGTTAACAATTAATGTAATAAATAATTATTGGGTTGAATTTATTTTATTGTTAACTTTTGGTGATTATGTGTTCTGATATAAGATTATGCAAGGAGAAATAATTCTTGTTGCTTATAGTAACAGTAGTACTTCTATGAATTAATAGATTAATGCAGTATTAGATTAGGAGTTAGTTTCTGTGATTGAAATTAAGATAAGTATATTGTTGAACCTGAAGGCTTTCTTGACTGGTGGCTGAATTTAGGCCAACTAGGGTATTGTTTGTATTCCCTCTCTAAGGAAGGTTGTATCCTGTATCTAAAAGGCTGTACCTCTTTAGGGCTGGGTCTGGAGGAGGCAGGAGGCTGGACAAGTGTGGAGCTGGCTCTGACCCAGAGGGATGAGCAAGAGACACAGGGCATCTGCTGCCACACACAGTCGCAGCAGACATCACCCATCAGTCACGACATGCTGGGCTGCAGAGCCCAGAGAGCCCCCCAGTTCTCAACAAGGTGCACTCAGAAGCCACTCCCGGGCAGAGCAGGGGACTGTGATGAACACATTTGCCATCCCCACTCCCCTAAGACGTGCTCCAGGTCTCCTTTCCCCACTTACTCCGCCAGCTCCTCACTGTCCTCGGGACTCAGGCTTTCAAGGCCCGCCAGCAGGCTGGTCCAGTACTTCTCCTTCCTTACCATTGCCTCCCCTCTCTGCTCCCACTCTAGTTCCAGGGCAAGTTACCTGTGGCTCCTGAGTGCTGCTCCTTGGTCTGGAAGGAGCCCCATCCTTCACCCTTCCACCCTGTGCACTCCTACTTACCCTTAAAGACTCGAATCCAGTGATGCCTCCTCGGGAAGCCCTCCCTGACGCTCCATCTCCCCAGGCCTGCTCTGGGCCACCACTCTGCCTCCTGCCCACATCCATCACTGCCGGGAACCTTGTTGGGCCCCCTTGTCTAGTCTTCAAGTCCAAGCCCCTCAGGAGGGGAGGAAATGCTTGGGCTCAGGACAATGGAGCAGATTCCTGGACTGTGGTGACACTGCCCACCCCAGGAGAGGTCATTCTTTGGGGCACTTCCAACTTGGACCCAATGCAGCTCAGGGGGAGCCAGGACACAGGAAGGCTGGCTCTGGGCCCAGCAGGTCACAGGGTCAGCCTAGGGAAAAGGCACAGGGACCACACAGAGGGGCTCAGAACAGAACTCCAAGTCAACAATACCCTTGCTAAGGGCAGCAGGGGCCAAAGGCAGCTGCACAGGGCGCACGAGGGTCTGGCGAGCTTTTCATCTGCTCAGAGAGTTCCAGGGCTGGATAGAAGGAACTCAGGAGGCCCATCTGAGGTGGAGGTCACCTCGGGGGCACGCAAGCAGAAGCTGAGGGTCCCACAGCAAGTTGAATCTGAAGAGCTGACCCTCAAACTCCTAGTGGCTCTAACGTCTCCGAGGTAGAAGTCAGTCCCCTCAGTCACAGCCTCTAGCTGCCCCCTCACAAGGCTGTGCCTCTCAAACACGGCTCCCAAGGCGAGTGGAGGCTGAGGGTGAAGGCAACCTCCTACCCGTGAGAAGTGCTATGATCACGGCCTCCCGCAAGGGGCTAAGGATGATGAGCAAGGGACAGAGGGACTGACCCACACGACTTCCACTCGGATGCTGAACATGCTTGTGATTCACGGGTACAATCAGTATCTGTCTTCATCCTCCACTCTTCTCTCCCCAAAAGGACATGTCAGTGTTTACTATGACATCCACAGACACATCAAAGGCATCTGGGAAGAACCATGTGTACATCTGGAGAGAAGGGAACTGTGAAAACCAGTAATATCTGCATCCATGTGTGCAGATACTGACATCTACATACAGCTGTCACGTTCCTCCAGCAGCCCTGGAATACTCCACAATCATGTTGGCAGGTTTTTGGCACAAGGTAGCCAAACCAACTGGTGGTGTCCCCGAATGCCACCACTGCTGGGGCCTACCTTGATGTTGGGGCGAGGCAGGGTGCCATGCCCTGTCTCACAAAAGTCTGGCTGGTGTCCAGGTGGGTCTCATAGCCTTTGATGATCATGCACTCCATGGCTATGTTTTCCTGGATGATCTCTGTCTCGTTTACTTCACTGTGCATTATCCTGTGGGGACAGAAAATAAGTCAGAGACAGGCTGCCCCCACCTCTCAGGAACAAGGGAATGCCGGGCCTCTGGCCAGACCTAGGAAGAAGGCCTGGCACCCAAGATACTCAGGTGGAGACTGTGGTCACGGAGGGGGAAAGAGCATGCGTATTGAATACCTGCTGTGCTGGGCACTCTATGGGCATGAGCTCACATCATCCTTCTGACAGCCCAAGGAGACAGGTGTTCTTATTTCAGAGAGAAGGAAATGGAGATTAATAGCTAGAAAGCAGGTCTGATCTAAAAGTCTGAACCACGTGGAAAAGAGACGGCAAAACTGAGAGGAGGACGGGAGTACAGGAAACAACATTTCTTCATTACTCTGTGCCCCACACCACTACTGGTCTTATCTCCATCCATCGAACTCCACCCACCCATCCTGCCTCAGGGCCTTTGCACTTACTCTTTCCACTCCTCCTCCAATGCACTTTATACAGTTGCTTCCTTAATGTTCGGCCCTGGAATGGCTTAGTTTTTGAGCACCTGGCAATCGCACTGGCTCATGGAAAGACTGACTCCCGTAGGCTCCAGCACGTCTGGGGGGGAGCAGAACACACCTTGCCCCTTAGTCTGAGAATAGGACAACTCTTCTATTTGTCCTGTTCTGACTGCCGCAACACTCCTCCTCCAGGAGGTGGCGCCATTTAACTGCTTTTTAAAAATAGCATTGGTGGGAAAAGAGACCTGTGAGTTGCCAACTTTGCTAAGAGCCTTGGTGGGTTTTCAGGAATCTTAGGATGTTAGTAATTTTGTGGGGAGGAGCGTCTGGAAAAAATACCCCACCTACTCCAAGAAAAGCACAAAACCTCTTATTTGTCTGCTGATGCCTCAAATTCTACAACCATGACCAGATCACCAAGAGGGCTGGTTAATGTGTGTGGTAGTAGACACTGTCCAATTTAACCCTCCGAGCAATGAGAGATGACACTGGTTGAGCTGGATCCGTGATTAATGAACTCAGCGATGAGCAATTACTGGGCCCCTCTGACTCTCAGTTTGCTCACCTGTAGAAGGTCAGAGTGAGGATGGAAGAGAACGCTGATGGTGCTCAGGGCAAGCTACCCCAGGAAGCACTGCTCTGGTATGTGGATTATTTCGAGCTGAAGACAATAAGGACTCAGGGAACTCAGGAAGAATATTTGAGTTTCCCCTCCCAAACTGCCTAAAGAATTTAAAACAAAAGATCTGTTTCAGGAAGGAGTTATTATCATGACTGCTATAAAGATAATGTAGGATAGAGGTTACAATAGAAAAGGCACCAACAAGCCCATCTTATCGGAAGTTCTGTCTCTCTGGCCACATTCTCTGGATGGCCCTGTGAGGAGTTGCCAGACAATCATTTACAAGGGAAGTCTCCATTTGTAAAGGTATCTCCCTCTCTGTATTGGGAAGAGGGGGGATGACCTCATTTCTAGAAACTTATCAATGTGGAAGGTGAGGCCTTAAAACTGCATAATAAAACTTACTCTTGTTTACAGTGCTTTAGTGATAATCTCCTGTAACTGACACCCCCACCCCCAACATCCTCCTTGTCTTTGGTTGAACATGGTATTTAAGACAAGAATTTCTGCTATTGTGGAGAAACGCAGTGTCCCTGTTTTCTCCCATGTATACATGTTATTAAACTTGGTATTATTTTCTCCTGCTAACCTGTCTTGTTAATTATTTGGCCAGCCTTAAGAACCTTAAGGAAAAGGGCAGAGGGAGATTCTCCCTCTTCTCCCGACAACGCATTTCACGTGCTGACCTCAGGCCCAGCCCACAGGGCAAGTGCTTGAATAAAGGGAAGTGATCACTGTTGCTATTATCACTGGTTTCAAAGTTGTTATTATAAAACTATTATCATCCGTTGTTTTCTGGTTATCAGATTGGGGCATGGAGATGGGGTCTCTTCCTTAGGAGCCTCAGTCCGTCCCTCCCAGCAATGCTCTCAGCAACCCAGGCCCTAGCCCTCTTCTAGGGAGGCACCTTTCAAAGATATGCTAGTTCCCTGGATATAGACTCATATTTGGAGGTGAGCAAAAATAAGCAGAACCATTTCTTTTGAAGAGGGTGGGGATTTTGCTGAGGAGGGCTGTATTTGCTACAAACAAGGAGGCGATCCCAGAGTAGCAACACTAGTTTCACTGTTAGACAAGTGCCAACTGCAGCTGCTCAGGACTCCTGCCAGCCCCGGCTGGGGTTTGTGCTGAGAGCCACACCGTCCACGCAGCTGGGGAGGAGTTCCCTGGGCCGCAGGCTCCCGGGGGAACTGGAAGTGACGACCTGGGTTACATTGAGCCCAAGAGATGAGGTTCAGGAGAAAAAGCAGGACAAAGGCCAGAGGTAGGAGAGAGTCAGCCCCAGGGGAGGAGTGTTTCTGAGCACAGCCAGGGAGGGTTTGTTATCTGATGGCTTCCTGCCGGGCTGGGAGCTTTCCTCAGTCCCCGGAGGGAGAGAGGAGGATGAAAGGGCTGCTGTCAGGCCGATAGGAAAACTCTCTTCTGTGCCAGTAGGGCTGTGTTCAGGCCAGGTACAGGTGATCAGGTGGGACAAAGGACGAGTAGGCTGCGGGAAAGGGGATCAGGATCTTAGAATAAATGCCTTGGCACCCATGTGCCTTCCTCACCCCTGCCCGCACCAAGACAGGGCATCCCGCAGGGATGAGGAGCCTCGCTGGTGTCCCAAGTCTTCTCCTTGGGGAAGTGTGCAGGATTTGGCTACTTGTGGCACGAGAGGACTGGGGTCCCCACCCCACAATGGTTTCTGTTAGTCTACAGTCACGCTCTGATTACACCTGCTCCCTGAATGAACCTCCACTCCGGGGCCTGTGCCCTGCCCTGGTCCAGCCTGGTCCTCCCTCTGCCCAGCTGGGATCCGTGGCCCTACTGGCTGCCTCTTGCTGGACTCGGGAAGCCATTTAGGGCACTGAGTGGTTGGCAGAGCTGGGGACAGCACCTCACACGCTGCAGACCGACCCTCCTTTGCAGCTTCTGGCAGCCCATCACTGAGTACAAGGCTGCTCATCATCTCTTGGCCTCCATAAGTTGCAGAGCCCAGGGCCTAGCTCCTGGTGCGCATCTCGTTCCTGCCTAAACTCACTCCCCTGGTGATCTCACCAGTCTTGTGACTATAATCCCATCTCCGAGCTGATGGCTCCCGAATGGCTCGCTCCCTTACACTCCAGACTCAAATGCCCTGCTCCTTTCTTGTCCTCTCCACCACTGTTGTCCATCTCAAGTTCAACACGCCCCCAGTTAAGCTCCAATGAAACAAGAAAGATTCCCCCTCCACACCTGCCCCTCCTGCACCTTTCTCCATCTTGGTTAGCAGCAACTCTAACCTTCTGCTTGCTCAGCCAAAAACTCTGGAATCGCCCTTGACTCCCATCTTCTCTCTCCCCACATCTAATGCATCAAAAACTCCTGTTGGTTCCATCTTCAAAACACACTCCGAATCTGAACCTCCTCCTCACCTCCACTGCCACCACCTGGTGCAGGCCCCCCGTCAGCTGCTGCCTGGGCTGTTGTAGGTGCCTCCTCCCTGGTCCCCCTGCTTCTGCCCCCACAGAGGAAGGTTTCCCCCTGGGCTTTGGAGACTGAAAGAGGGGCAGCAGTGGTGCCTTGACCAGAGGGCTGGGGCCTCTGACACTGGACAAGTCATGGGCTTGTCCACTCGTGACACTGCCTGCTGTTGACTACAGTCTTGGTCTCATGAAGGCCCATCAACCAGGCTCCCCTCTGGGGCTCCTATACCACAGGTTGTGAGACACTGACACTGGAGAACAGAGGAAGTTGGCAGAGTGCCTGTGAGTCCCTGGGCCGATCCCCATCCTGGCAGATGGGCCCACGTGAGTGCCCAGGGCCCTTCCTCGAACCACAACTGTGCCAGGGACAGCACATCACCCACACCATCCCACCAACTGCCCCCTGGGCTTCAGCTGTGAACTCAGATTGCTCCGGGGACCCTGCTTCCAGGTGGGGCAGGCTGGGGGTCCCCCAAACACCACCTCCTGGAATCCTAACCTGAACATGAGATTTACCATCTGGGGCTCAGCAAACTCCCGCTGGGGAGCATCCTCAGCCCTGGCCTGTCCACTGGCGGGGGCACCCGAGATGCGAGCTCACCCAGACAACCCCCCCAGTTTAGCCCTGGCGTCGTCCAGGCTGTTGGCTGGATGTGCTTGTGAAAAGTGGGCCAGGAGCTTGTGCAGTGTCAGAATGTGCCTGGGAATCTGCAGGAGGGAGAGGCAGGGGGAGAAGGACAGAGGCAAAGATGAGGAAGGAGAGAGACTGTGATGAAGCAAGTCAGAGAAAGCAGCAATGTAGAGAGGGAGAGAGAAAGCAGATGGAGGATGGTTCTCTGAACTCCCAGCACTCCCACGAGCAGGGCTGAGGACGGACACCCACAGCACTTCTGATCTCAGACTCTAATGTGGAGACTTTTCCAGGGTCTTGTCTAGGGCAAGAGCCCAGAGCTTGGGGCTCTAAGCCAGCAAGAGGAAGGGCCTAGAGGTGGGCTCAGGACCAGGAGGTCCCCCTCGCCTTCCCACACTGCCTGCTCTGTGGAGCTGGACAAGCCTGCGGTCCTCTAGGTTAGGGGCTGGCTCTAACCCCATTCTCCAGGCAGCCCAGAGCTGGGGCCTGTTAGGGCTTGGGCTCTCCCGGCCATGGCCCCCTGGTGCCCCCAGGTGTGGCTTCCTCTCAGATGTGGCCCACACTGTCATGGCCCCCAGTGGGCTCCCCATGCATTCGGCCTCAAGGACAGGGCTAAATGCCAGCTGGAACATGGGGTCAGTGAGGAAGATCTCCAAAACTCTCTCCTTGCAGTCAGTTTGGCCTCATAGTGCTTCAGCAGCTTGTCAGTCACTGTTCTGCTTGCAGTTGGCCAGGGTCTGCAGGCTGTACTGCTGGCTGGATACTAGCTCCTGATAGAAATTGAACACGGGCAGCAGGATGGCCAACAGGTCTGCTCGGTGAGATGCCCCACAAACCCTCGGTCACCCAGCCCCACCCACGGAGGTCAAGGCCAGGCTCAGACCTCCCACCCAGTGATACCCTTGCCTTTGGGGATGACTCTGGCACCACTGCCCTATCCAGGGCCAGATAGGTGGCCCCAGGCATTGGGACCACATCAGAGTCACAGATCTTTATAGAGATGGGGCTCTGTCTACTCTGACACCTGTATATTGGAAGGCCGGAGAGGGCTGTTGTGGGTGCTGTGGTGTGCCCCACTGCCTGAAGGGTCTGAAGGGCCACCCAGCTCCGGAGTTTTGGGAGTTCAGCTGAGGCCTCTGTGGTAACTGAATTGCAGCTCCACATCCCCCTCAGCCCTGGCTCCCCCAAGAGGCCTCCCAGAGTGCCCCACCAGTGACAGAAGTGACCCATCCGTGGTCATAAGGTGAATCAGTAGCTGGCCTGGAACCAGCTCTCTTGAGTCCCCCATTCCAGGGCTTCTCCCCACATGACATGCCCTCCCGGGTCATGTCCCCTCAGCTCTCTGTCCCTTTATCTGTGTGTCCCTGTCCTTCCATGCCTCCCCAGGTTCAGCAAGGTGGGTCTGCTGCTGGCCCACTCTGTCCCAACCTCCTGGATACACAATACCCTGCCTTCCAGCCCTGAAAGCCCAGCCAGTCTCCACAAACCTGCCCTTCAATACTTGATTGGCAGGGATGAACCCACTGAAACCTCTGCTCATAAACTCCATTAAAAAAGAAATACGTGCTTCCTTTGCGATAAACTCTTAAGTGGGAGCTCTTACACTACCCAAGGGACAGCACCTTCAATGACGCAACTACAGGAAGTGCAGACCTTTTCCTTCTAGGGAGTCTTCTCATTGTGACCTTGGGGAAAAGCGGGGCTCTCTGACTTAGGAAAGAGAACAATAAAAGGGTCACACTCAGTGTGGGAGAGGCGCGATGCAGGGGTCCTGCTGTGCAGCCCTCGGGGCCGTCAGGACGGTGCAGCCAGCTCGGAGAGCAGTGACGCAGGGTGGACGGAGTGGGAGCCTTGACCGTGCTTCTACCTTTTCTTTGTCATTCTACTTTTGGAAACCTTTCCCAAGGAGACGATCTCTCATATGAACATTTCAGATGCAGAGATGAGTGTTTCTAGTAGTTGTGACAACTGTAAGAGCCAATGATGGGAGATGGCTGCATGGATGAGGGTATGCTCACAGGTACTGGAGCATCATACAGCCATCAAAAAGCATGTGCTAATCTTAAGTAAAAAAAAAAACACATCACTATTCAAATTCAATATTCATATGTGTGACATTATGTAAATCAAATGGGGGGGCAATCCCAAGATCTGTGTATAGAAAAAAGTTTGAGGAAAACACATCTATGTGTTTACAGTAGTTATCTTTGGGAAGGAGAACTATGGTTGATATAGCTTTTAACATTTTCTGCTTTTCTAGATAGTCAAATTTTCTCAAATGTGTTCATATATATTATTTTTAAAAGGGAAAATAGATAAGAAACTAAAAATATCTCTTCTTCCTAGAAAAACAGCTTTTGCCAACTTGTCTTTCCTCTTCTGCTCCCTCTGAGGGATTATGTGAGTTTTTAAGGGGCTACTGTTACACTCGGGGAGGATGGAAGTGCAGCCAGCCTGCAGGAGTGGGCCGTGGAGAGGGACTTCTCAGGTGGTGGCTGGGGACCTCTGCCAGGGCTGGCTGCTCTCCCAGGCCCCAGTGAGCCAGCTGGAGGTGCAGGTCTTCGGGCCTTGGTAAAGATGTGGTGCAAACACACGATGGCCTCAGACAGAGCAAGCACAGTGTAAGCTCCGGCCATGGAGTTCCTGCCCCTCAAAGGGCCTCTGCCCCCAAGTCCCAGCAGAGCTGAGGGGCCCAGGGAGAGGGCAGGGGCTGCCACCGTCCATGGGACTCTAGCAGCAAACACCTTTCTCAAGTGACACCTTATGTGAAAACCTCATCAGCGGGACGGACTATGTAACTTGTGGGGCCCAGTGCAGAGCAAATATGCAGGATCCCGTCTTTAAAAAATGACAAAATTTCAAGATAGTGACAGCAGAGCTCTACACCAAACACAGGCTTTTCTAAACATGGGTCACACTCCCCAGAAGCCGGCAGAGGATGGGAGCTGCTCTCGCTGCCAGCCGTCCTGGCACCCTCAGTGCCCACCTGCTGGGGTGACCCTAAAGGATCTTAGAGGAACTCAGGGCTCTAGAGAATTCAGAGGAAATGCCACTGATGATGTGAAAAGAGCTAGGGCTTGAGACCCACGCAGAGCAGGCTCAAATCCGCCTTATGCTGCTTCTCAGCTGTGTGACCTCCAGCAAGATGCCTAACATCTCTTAACCTCAGGTCTTTCCCGTAAAATATGAAGGTGAAATGAGGTCACCCCTGCAAGTAATGGGACAATTTGAGGGCCTGATGCAGAGAAGGTGTTCAGTAAATTCTAGCTCTCCACAACCCCATTTTGAGGGAAAACAGAAAAGCAAAAACACCCAGATTCTCCCATGCAAGTGCCCTGTCACCACCTAAAGAGCACTGGGGAACATGCCTTGTCACTGGCAGCTTAGCACCAGGCTGAGTAATGGCCCTCTGAGCACCCCTGGCAGCCACATTTGCTGTGGCTCCCCTCCCAGCATCCTCCTCCCCACCCATGCTCCCCAGCCAGCCAGCTCCAGAACACAGCCCGAGTCCCCTCTCCCAGGATGAGCTGTAAGGATGCCAGAGAGACTTCTGCTACTTCCTGCAGCCCCCTCCCCTCCCAACTGTTCCTCCTCTGCCCCTGCTCATAACCCCCAGCTCCTACCACCCTGGAGAACTGGGAACTTCCCCAGAGTGTCTGGGGTTTGAGCTGAACGACATAGGGGATGCCATAGGGACTCTGTCCTTCACCCCATTTGTGGACAGGAAAACAGGCCCAGAGAGAAAAAGTGAATCCCCCCGGGAGTTAGGGCAGCCCCAGCCTAGGAGCCTGTCCTCATCTCCCTGCCGTGGTCTCTGTCTTTCTCTGCCACATCAGATGCCCTTCCCTGGTCCCATTGTCCACGTGTGCTCTCTGCTCCCTCCTCTGTGATGACCCAGCACTTTGGCTGTTGGAGGCCCCTGGTGTTGTCCTCTTCGGGGATGTGTCACAGGGGACTGTCCCCTCTCCCAGCAGTGTGTTGCCTGAGGGCAACCCCCACCCTGGGATCTCACTCTCTCAGTAAAACAAGAGCAGGAGGGGAAGGTGCTGAATGGGTGCAGAGACATCCCTGAGCTGTGTGGCAGACGTCCAAAGATAGTAGCTTAGGAAATCACAAACACGCCACAGAGCCAGCTCTGCTCCCTTTTCAGGGCACGTGGCTTTGTCCCCTCAAGGCCACTTGCTGAACCGCAGGATGAATGGGCTCTGACAATTGAGTGAATGGAGCACTTTGAAAGCAAAATGGGGCAGTTACCCGCTCTCCACTTCTGGGTTGCTAAAACTGCCCCGGCCTGTGCTTGAAGAGCGGCTGAAAATATCTAATGGAGAAATATGCATTGCTGATGCAGGCTTTTCTATTTTTTCGATTCTCTGAGACCCTTGGCACATGAAAAAATGGCTGTTCTTGGATCTGAACTCTAAAGAGCTAAGGGATTCACACACAGGCTCATGGAGAGCTCCGAGACACGTGAATACCCAGTCAGCACCCTTACTGTCCTGATGTCATCACCCTCATGCCAGTCTGCTGTCTTTGCCAGTTCTGGTATCTGCACGTGGTATCCTTTTCTCTTTAGGCTGGAGGGATGTGTGTGTGTGTGTGTGTGTGTGTGTGTAAGACTAGTCTGTATGTAAAACTGATGGCGCTCTTCTCAGATACGTCTACAAGACATCTACTCCCCAGGGACAAGAGCAAAAACCAGATGCCTTCAGGTCAGGCACTCTGCTCCCTGTATAGGCAACACTGGCAGTCTGGGACTCTGATTTAAGGATTGGGCCAGGTTGGCAAAGCTCTGGAAAGCTGTGAGCCTGCGGACCCTGCAGAAGCCTTGGACCATGGCCCAACCCTGCTACAAACCAGTGTCAGGATGGCGGCAGGAGCCCCAGCCCCACTGAGATCGCAGAGGCCTCCTTTCTCTTATCCTGCAGGTCCCTTCTGGGGATGCATTTGCTTTGGATCTGGGTTTGCTTGGCTGACATCAGGGCCTGCTCAGCTGACCCTTGTCAATGATGTCCATGGAGAGTTCGGAATTTGGCTTACACCCCAACTCGCCAGCTAGAGTCCAGCTCTGTCTGCCCAACTGGGTCAATGCTTGGTGTCTCAGCTGAGCCCTGCCCACTTTCCACCCCACAGTCTGACCTTCTTGGCCCATCAGAGGCAAACCCTCATTTGTCACACTCCTTAGCAGCACTGCTCATCGGCTCCTGCCACACCCCAGTCCCCTCTCTGGAGACAGTGTCTTTAATCCAGAATGCATTTAGTCAGTGCAGTCATTGGTGGAGGAATTAGTCCTGGGTTTTCTCTCTTTTGTTAGCAAAGTTTTGCTAAAGATCTCTGTACTTCGTGCTTTTCAAACAGCTGCCACACAACTCAGTTCTCTCTCCTTCCTCCATTCCCTCTGGCCTCTTCCAAGCCTAAGAGATGCCCATCTCTGTCTCCCTTTGTGCCAATCCTGTCAGCATGTCCTGATGGAGTCTCTGTGGTGGGCACCATGCTGGGCACGGGTGAGACACAGCCAGAGGTGGATAAGTCAGATCCCTTCCCTGGAGGAGCTTCCAGCCTAAGAAGAGGGTCAGATACCCACAGAGGTAACTTATACTCCAACAAGGTGCACACATACTGCAGTGGGAGGGTCTCACCATGGAAGCCACAAGCGCTACCCAGAGGTTTTGCAGGACAAAACAGGAACCCAACTGCGCTGGCCCCGTGGTGTAGCAGTTAAGTGCACGAGCTCCGCTGCTGGCAGCCCGGGTTCGGATCCCGGGCCTGCACCGATGCACCTCATGTCAGGCCATGTTGTGGTGTCATCCCATATAAAAGTGGAGGAACATGGGCACAGATGTTAACCCAGGGCCAGTCTTCCTCAGCAAAAAGAGGAGGATTTGCATGGATTTTAGCTCAGGGCTTATCTTCCTCACAAAGAAAAAAGGAGCCCAGCAGGTGTGTTATAGAATGGAAGGAATTGGAGCAGAGGGGATGGTGTGAAAAAAGATGCAGAGTACGACAGGGTGTTGAGTGCAGGACAGCAGGGTTGGGGATGGCAGGAGGAACATGGGAAACAGGACTCAAGGCACAGAGTGGGCCCTGCAGAGGGGCTGACTGGGGAGGGATCAAGGCGGCCCTCTCCATGTCAAAGTTGGTTTGCAAACCTGATTCCATGGCTACAGTTTTACCTTAAACCCTGAACTAAAGATCTCTGCAGTTTCTTGCAGAGTCAGGCTTGCAGGATTCTGAGTGCTACCAAGTCAGGAAAATATCACCACCATCTCTAAACTCCTACCCTGCCCTTTAGAGCTGCCTGAGCCATCCCAACTTACTTCCAATCATAAATGGGAGAAAAATAGCTATTAAAACAATGAAATGGTGCCAAACTGAAGATTCTAGAGGAGGGGACGATTCTTCTCGGAGGAGGATGCTCCCTTTGTTTTAGATGGTCCTTGGAGCTTTTTGGTTACAAAAGATAAGGCCCAAGAGGGCTGTTTAGATGGAAAAGAAGAGACTAAGCAGAGCTGGATAGTTTTGCTTAATAAATTTTGTGCAGACTTTTGTTTGGGTATGCTCTCCCGTTACCTCTAGGGAGACATGGCTGCGGGTGGAGGCTCCAGGGATGGAGCATTGGACAGGGCCAATGTCCTTGATGTGTGACCTGTCCACAGCCCGCTTAGAAGGGCCTAATGCCTGGTTTCAGGCTCTGCTGTTTTTGCCTTGAAATTCTTAAGAGCCTTGCATTTTCATTTTGCACTGGACCCAGCAAAGTATTTAGCTGGTCCTGAAGAAAGTGTAGACAAGGGTATATTGGTAAAGGATTAACGACCAGCTCTCTGAAAAAAAAAACTCTGACTGGTAGCACTGGCTGATTTCCATGGTGTAAACATTCCAACCTTCCATTTTAAGCTACCAAAGGGCAAATAACAAGCTTGAAAGAGTCTTGAAAATTTCACAACAAACTTGCAAATTGGTATAAGCCAGCTCCAACACATCACTGGATGGGGGCGAGGGTCTTGGCAGATAAAGAGAATATGAACACCCCCACCACCAACAAAATGGCGTTGGAAGCATGTGGAGAGAGGCCAGTGTGAAGAGAGGTCAGCAAGAAATCCGTGTAGCAGGAAAGGCTGAGTGACAGAAGGGCAAGGATGTCTTCTATTCACCTTTAAGCCATTTTCTGTTTCAGTACTGCAAACCCCTTCTACTGTATCTAAGCCTTTCAGAAAGTCTGGTCTATACTTGGCTGGTGTCAGGGGCTTGGGGACTGAAAGAGGAGCCAGTTGGGTGTCATTAGGTCTTTCCTGGATACTCTGGTTGTCCTCCTGGGACAGGCAGGACTGTACTTCCCAAGCCCCTGAAGTTGAGTGTGTTCAAGTGACTCACTTTGTCCAATGAATTGTGAGCAGTGCTGTCAGGCACCATTTGCCACGTTGCTTCCCCTGCCCTGGGACTGGTGAATTTCCTGATTGTGGGAGACCCATCAGCCTGTGACCCTGACTCTGAGTGAGAATGTTGTGGAGCGGAACCCACAATGGACACACAGTGTGAGAGAAAAAGCAATCTTTGTTGTTTTAAGCCACTGAGACTTGGGGGCTGTTTGTAATTGCAGCAGAATCTAGCTCCACCTGATGGACACAAGGAGTGCCCATACGAGGGTAAGGGGCAGTCAAGACTGAGTGAAGACAGCCACTGTGAGAAGTGATACAAGAAGCCAGGAGAGCAGAATTGGAAGCCAGACGTGGCCATGAAAATGGAAGACCCTGAAAATCCTCAGGAATAAGTGGGATGGGGCTTGAGGAATTTTTCTGGCTATCAGGTGGACCATGAGAGCTTGAGGCCATCCAGCTGACACAGTGGTTCCCGAACATGCACCTTTTATCTGGCTCGTCTCCCCAGCAAGGAAGGAATAAGTTGTGGGGCAGGCACAGGCCAAGGATCTGCAGCCAGGAGACCCAAGGTTGAGCCTGGATTCTAACACTGGAAGTGACCTTGGAGTGACCTTGGATAAGTCCTCCCTCTTCTGTGGACCGCTGAGTTCTCAGATCCCTCCCAGCTCTGACTTTCTAAGACACTCTATCTTTGTCACGGGCGTCACTCATCACTTACTTGGCTTCTCAGTGCCTCCTGCCTACCTGATGGCCTACTTCCTGGGAAATGGGCTCTGTTTCACCCTCCTAAAGCCCCTCCAGAGCACACAGGTGTCCTCTGCCCTGCAGGATGTGGATGTGTGTGTGAGTGAGTGAGAGTGAGAGAGAGTGAGAGACAGTGAGAGAGAGAGACTACAGCCAGAAGCCTTTACCAAGCTGATCTTTCAGTCTTCTTAGAGAAATCCTTTGCCCTGGAGAGTAATGTACTCAGTTGAAAACGTTGCTCCAAATTCCCACCAAACAGGCCTCTGCTGCCACACTGACAAACACACACACACTCACACACACACACACTTTCACTCAAAACTGACCAGTTTTGTGCTCCCCAGCACCAGAGAGGGCCCTGCCTTTTGCACCCACCCCTTCTCTAGCCTACCAACCCCTGAAACCTTTCAAGGCCATATGCGACATGAACCCACACCTTCTTTGGCCATAAAATGACTCATTTTCTAGCTGGGTTCACACCGCAAACTCTATTATGGCACCAATCACACTCTACCCCAATCAGACCTTAAGGGTAGAATCTTCCATCTCTTTACTGCCTGCCACAGAGCCTGATGCCCATTCACTCATCAAGCCCTTACAGAGTACCTACTATGTGTGAGGCAGAAGGGACAGAGTGATAAAGGACACCCCTGCTTTCAAGGAGGTCTCACCAGGCCGGGTTGGGGACAGACACCCAAGGACCTGGCTCTGACATGGCATGCTGAGGGTGGGAAAGCCGTGGGAGCAGGGGGTAAGGAGAACATTCTGGGATGAGAGTCCCCAGGAGGAGGCATTCGAGCTTGGTAGGATCCCACCAGGCAGGGAAGCGTGGGGGTGGCAGGGGCACTCCAAACAGAAGCCCCAGCATGTGCAAAGGCCAAGATGTGCACAGCTCATGACCAGGGAGCACTGGCTGGATCCCCAAGTGATGAGGGAAGAGGAGCCTGGGGAAGAGGATGAGGCAGTGGTCAGCTGATCTTAGGCAGTTAGTGAATGAGTGAGTGAGTGAATGAATGACACCCGACACCCTTGATCATGAAGCCACTAACCTGGTGCTGGTCCCTAGACCTATTCCCTGGTCCCTAACAAGGATTCAGCTTGGTTTCAGGGATATGTGTAGGGCTAGGATAGATCTCAGAGTGAACCAGATGGTTTAGACTCGGGACAAGCCCCCATCCCAGGAGTGACATGGGAAGAGGCTATGAGTAGAGTGGCAAGACTAGCAAGTAGACAAGGAGACGTGGGTTCTAGTCCTGGCTCTGCCACGTCCCAGCTGTGTGAGCTTGGGCAGATGACTTGAGTTCTCTTAGTCCCCTTCCTCATTCAATCCTATGATTATAGCTATGGGGACTGACTAAGGAAACATGTCTGACAGTGCCTGGTGCAGGGTAGAGGAGGTGTGTGGAATCTGAGACTATTGTTCAACCTCAAGTTCCGAGCTGACGTGACTATCAGTTCAGAGCTTGGCAGCGGCACCATAAGGTGGAATTGGCAACTTCAGATCTTTGAACATTCCAGGCAGAGCTGGCTTCAAAGTCATGTGATGGGGTCTTATGCTCAGAAGGCCCCATGCTTGGGGCTTCAAGTTCCGCAGTTGCAACCTTGTAGTTCTTAACCATTTCTCTTTTAATTTGTTTTCATGAGTAACATCTGATGGAACAATGGAGCACACCCCAAGGGCTTGGAGCCTCAGCCCCCATGTGTTCCTGCCTCCTGCTGCCTCACTGGGATGGTCTCTCAGCTGCTTGCTCCACACACGTTGGCACCCCAGAACCCATGACCTCCTCTACCCTCTCTCTGGGAGCAAATGGGTCTAGTCAGCAAGGAAAACTCACATCCCTCCGTGAGTCACCCTCAACCCTCTTCAGGAGCCTCGGTGTAGGTGCAGTAAGAGTGGGTGCAGTGCAATCCCGATGGTGTCTCAGGGCAGGTTGAGGGACAATGCCTTGGCACTAGGTGGGTGACTCAGCAGGGACATCTTGCCCACCCCTCATCTAGGTACCAAGTGTATCATGGCACAGAGGTTAGAGGAGGTTGGAGGTTGAAATTGGGGGGTCGCCTGTCTGCCATGGGTGGGTTGGTGGGCTGTGAGAAGGGGAGGTCGACTTCCCCGACTCCACCCAGGGCCTTGCATTTTTCCCTTGCATCAGGCCCTACAAATCATGCAGCCAACCCTCATTAGAATCTATGTTTCCATTTTCCCATCCTCAGCTCAGAGTCCACGGTCCTCGTGTGACGTGGCCAGATTGCTCTGAGCATCTGGTGAGCATGGTGAGATGAGGGGGGAGAGGCAATCAGATCATTCGGCGCTGGGGTAGACAGCTGGTGAGGGGCGTCTAAGGGACAGAGAGCCAGCGCCTCCCAAGCTTTAATGTAAATGGCAATCGACTGGGATGTTGTGAAAGTGCAGATTCTGATTCCGGAGGTCTGGGCAGGGCCTGAGATTCTGCATTTCCAACATGCTCTTGCTTCATGGACCACATTTTGAGTAGTGAAGTTCTAGAAGGCTTAACTTAGCAACAGCATGGCCTCCAGACCAATGAGCCTGGAGCCGGTGAGCCCCTGTAGGAGTTCTTATGACAGGCAGAGGGAACGACTGCTTGGAACTGAGCCAGGAGCCCACACTATGATGACCTACCAGGACCCTGTGTCCCCGGACTCTTCAGCTGATAATGTGGGGATGCTTACTCAATGTGGTCATCAGCAGAGTAAATAAAAACTCGCCCATAAATAACCTCACTCAATCCTCACACCCTTGTCAGGCAAGTATAAAAAGGCTGTTTTATAGATGAAGGAATGGACGCATAGAGGATGGGGGGGGCACACTCCAAGTTGCAACTGTCAAGTGGCAGATCTGAACTCAGATCTGACTAAGGCCCTTCCCACTCTGCCAGCATCACTAAATTTACTTTTGGAGACTGGCTTAGCTGTGGCTGGAAGCTGGTCCCCGCTGCCGGTCATGTGCCCCCCCGATCCTGCTGGAGCCTGGAGTGTGAGGTGTTGGGCCTGTGCCCTGGGCACCTCGGCCACCCTCTTCTGCACCCCTCGTCAGCAGTCACCTCTGCCTTCAGCCACTCGATATTGATCTCCCCATCCTCGATCTGCTGCCGTAGCTGCTTGGCCACTGTCTTCTCGTCTCCACGATCTGCAGCAGGTGCAGGTACTTCTGCATCAGTGCTTCGTGCTCCCTGGCCAGGGTCTGGGAGCTGTGGACAGACAGACGTGGTAAGACACTGCCTTCTTGTCCCCCAGAGATCCAAGCAGAAGTGGGGCTCCCCCACTGACTGCAATTAGAAGATCCTGACTCCCAGACATGGTGCACAGGGCCTTGACCTGGCTGCTGTGCTGTTACTGACTGCTCTAGCCCCTTCTCCAACTCCTCTCTCACACTCTGACCTCTGGTCCCTCTAACTGAGCCTGTTCTATCCCCTCCCCCTCCAATCCATCCCCCCGGGCCTTTGTACAGGCTCGCTCTCTTGTTAGGGGTAATGCATCCAGTGACTTTAACTTAGAGTCAATGCTCAAATGGAACAACAAAGCCTGGATGACAGCACATCTGTTTAGTACATCGTTCACTGAATATTTTGAACTCACTGTTGAGACCTACCGCCCAGAGAAAGAGATTCCTTTCAAAATATGACTGCTCACTGGCAAGTGCTATGGTTGCCATGGAGAGACTGATGCTGGTGTGTGTCCCCCTCCACACACACACAGAAGTTAGCAAAAGTCTTATGACTCACATAATAGACGTCTCTGAGGAGAGCAGGGCCAAAATCACCAGCAGCTCTGAAATGGCTTGAGGGAGCAAGGAAAGAAGCCAGGCTTGGGTTTTTATCGTGGTTGGAGGTTTTAAAGAAAAAATATTCAATGACACTTGTCAAAAATGGTAAGGCATATTTTATTCAGAACCACTGCAATATGTAGAGACCACTGTGATGGGATTCACAGCTGGGGAGAAATGAGATTGGGCTCGACTTTGAATGCAGCATGGGCAAGTGAGCATTCACGGCCAGGCACCATGGTGGGGGTCAGGGGATGGAAAATTACTAAGAGAAAAAACAAGTGTTGGGGTTTCTAGCTAACCTGACCTAACAAGATTATTACCGAAGCCAGGCCAGAGTTATCAGACACCACCTGAGGGATGGTGGGGGACGTGGAGGAGCCCAAGCAGATCTCGAGGGTGATCAGATCTACGGGTGTGGGTTCTGCTTAAACTGATTTAGCAAGGTTCTTACTAAAACTGGATTTTACAAGGAAGTGCACAGACAAACCTAGGAAAAGGTTCAGGATCCTGACTAAAGTTTGGTCAAAGCAAGAAATCTTTGCCAGGGTTGAGACCAGGGCGAGAGTTCTGCACACATACAGGGGCTTGTGTGGTTGGATCCGAAGCCAATGCCAGAGAAGGGAGACTCTGGACTTGCTCTTCAGCTTGTCCAGGTGTGGACATTGGGGAAGAGGGAGAGGAGAGGCGTAAGCTGTCAGCACACATCAAAAAGTGCGGAGTCTGACTGCTCATTACAAGGACAAACATGCAAAGAAAAGCATGCATTCGCAATGGCTTGTTTTTATATAAAGAAACACTAACAGAAGCTCAAGAACGATCAGAACTGTGCACTGGGGGTGGCTGGAGTAAGTGCTGCCATCTTGCTGTCCTGTAGGCAACAGGGACAAGTTCCACATCCCATAGAGTGTTGCCCAGAGCTCTACCCTCGTGGTGGTCCCACTCAGGGGTGGTGAGGAGGGGGACGGAGCCTGGCGGTGCAACAGCCTGAGGCCTGAGATGGTGTTCGCTGTGCGGCCACGATCTGCTCCCATTGGCCAGGTAACGAGGAGAAACCACCGTCTCCTTCCACAGGTAACTGGCCGCCACTGCCCAGTCAGCCCCCCATGAGGTCCAGCCCGAGGTGGGCAGCACTTTGTGCTCGGGGCCTGTCCAGCAGGTGAGTCAGCGCTGGGTGCTGTGTAGCTGTGGTCTGCACCACCGTCTCTGCTCGGGGCACCTCGGGCCACCATGGCCACCCCACAGCCACCACCGCCCACCTTATGGCCTCCACCACCCTCTCACCCCCACCCTGCAGCCACCCTGCTCTCCACTGATTTGGGCTAGTGCCAACAATGTCAAGTAACAGGATAGTCTGGAAACGCTCTTCCTTAGGTCACTATCTTCTTGGATTTGCTGTGACTTTTCTGCTCTTTTGATGGCAGGGAGCCTGCCTTGATCTCTGCAATCAGGAATGTGGCTGAGCAAATGCAGCTTGTACCTGCTGGATGGATACACCTCCCAGATGCTCTGTTGCTAGAAGGTTCCTGGCAGTGCAGGGAAAGGTGGCTCTGCAGGTGGAGGTGAGTGCTGGAGAGGTGTCTGACAGCATCCTGGGCAGAGTAGGTCAAGGCCCACTCCTCATGGGAAGGCTGACCCTGTGGACTTGGACTCAGACAGCATCCTGGGAGGAGCAGGGTTCAGCACACTCCTCAAGGGGAGACTTACACTTGGGACTCTGCATCTGACAGCATCCTAGGTGGAGCAGGGCGAGGCCCACTCCTCACGGGGAGGCTGACCCTGCAGACTGGGCATCTGACAGCATCCTGGGGGAGCAGGGCACAGTCCACTCCTCATAGGGAGGCTGACCATGTGGACTTGGTTTCTGCATCTGACAGCATCCTGGGTGGAGGAGGGCACGGCCCACTCCTCACCGGGAGACTTACCTCGGGGACTCGGTGAAGGGGCTCCTCTCTACACATCGTCCTTGGCCTCCTACAGCAGGGTGAGAGGTTTGCTTTCCCCCTGGCCTGGCTCCCTTCATGAGGGCTTCTGGAATTCAGCTAGTTCAATGAGTCCTTTCCTGCCGACTCCACACTGCAGGTCCCAGAACAGTGCGCTGAAGACATTCTACTTTGAAAACCTCCTGGCATATCATTTTGTTTCATGTTGCAGGTTGTTATTGAATTTTGAAAGACCTGAATGCCACTTGTTGTCTGTAGTCTTATTGAAGGTTTACAGTGGTTTGTTCTAATTCGGAAGTTGTTACAATCTATCCAAAGAACTAGTAACATGAGCTTGTTTCAGAGGTCAGCCACCCTGCTTTCTTGACGGTTTCCTGCAGAGCCTGTGTCCCAAAAGTTTTGTTACTGTTTTTGAGAATGAGGCAAAGCCCTGCAGAGAAGGTGGCTCTTGGCATGTGTCATGGTCTAATGTGGTCTGGGGGCAAATGAGGTAGGGGTCCTTTGGTAAATAGTCACAAAGCATTGAGAAAGGTTAGAAAGTCATGTTGCTTGGAACTCCCTGAGGACCTAGTATCCACCTGGTCTGGTCCACAGTGGCCTCAGGGGGGTTAGATGACCTCAAGTGGAACAGAAAGCCCTCGGGACAGACCCCCCCCAACCCCCCACGTGCAGTTTGGTATAAATAGAGATTTTACCTTAATGAGGAGAAGAGATTATGAAGTGTCTTGGTCAGTACCTTGCAGGGGCTGGTTGATTTGTACAGGAAGCAGCTTTCCTCCTTGTAGTGGGAGGACAGGAGTAATACAGATCCACAGCTCTTGGGCCTGACCTCCCCTTGGCGGTGGTCTCACATCCTCAGCTGCTTGAGCAGAGCTGGGGCCAGGCGCCCTGCTGGGTGCCTGGGAGGCTCTGCTGGCCAACACCTGGCCTGGCTTTGAAATAGGGGGACCAACCATCCCGTTTTAGCACCCAAAGTCTTGTATCCTAGCGACAGCAGGAGGATTGGGCAGCCATGAGCTTCTAAGAACTATTTCTGAGGCTTCTTGAAGCCTTTCCTGTTGTCTTGATGCCATCCTGTGTTATCTGCCAGAACGTCTGTGTCCCTACAGGGCACTTACCACAGCCTGGGAGGAGGTCCTCACCTTCCTTCCTTCTCTGCCCTACAGACGGTCACCTCCTTAAGTTAGACAGTGGGTCTTTCATGTTTCTATTCCAGTAATAAGTTGCAAGCAGGTGTTCCTTAAATCTTTACTAAAGGTTTAAATGGGCAAAGTGGCTACAGGTGTGGGTGTTTCCAAAAACACTTGTTTTGCTTTTATAGCTGATTATTTTAGGGGGAAACATTTAATTCTTTCTTTCTAATTACTTTTTCATTTATCCTTGCAGGCTCCACATAATGGGCTCAAAACATCTGGTCCAGTGGTTAAAAGCTGTTCACAGGGGTGATTGGACCCCACTAAGCATTCTTTCGTCTGTAGTGAATATTTCACCAAAAACAGCTCTAGGAAAGGCTGGAGGATCAGTACTATGTGCTCAAGCCATGGCCACGCCCTCCATCTTCCACCTGACCGAGAAGTGGGGGCTGAAGGCCACGGCCGCCCCAGGAGAAAGGACACTAGGAAGGCCACCGGGGGGCCTGAGGAACATGCGCGTGAAGCAGATGGGAAAGGAGTTTCAGGTTTATTGTGGTCCTTGAGGGAAAAGCTGAGGGCCCAGCCGTGGTCCCGCAAGTGGAAGTAACCCGCTCTGCAGGGTGAACACGCACCCAGTGCTGCCCAGGAAGCTGCCAGTCAGGATTGGGCGCAGTCTCTGGAAGGAACTCCAGGAGACAGTGTGGCCTCCACAGCATTAGGCAGCCAAGGAGATGCAAACACGTCTGCTGTAGATGCTGGTGATGAGACCCCCTCTTCCCAGCCAAGGCCTGCTGGGTAAGAGTGGCATTTCCGTGGATGACTTTATCCCTCAGGATCGGGGCATGCAGATTTATTGGCTGGCTTCCTTCTTACAGTTTCTTCTCAGAGCACACTCAAGAGAGGCCATCTGTCCCTTGAGAGGCTGTTGACCAAAAGAGGCTGAAGAAGGATGTGGAGCCCAGCTACAGCGGGACCAGCCTGGGGCCTGATGAGAGCTTGGCCCAGAACCCCCAAGCTCATCATTCACAATGATGCCTCAGAAACCCTCCCAGAGCCCCTCACCCTCCGACGGATGTCACCCTGAAGCCAGCTGCAGAAGCTGTGCGGGGCGAGCACAGCAACACCGGCCCTCCGTCCCTCAGCTGCGTCATCCTGTCAGCACTGGGGGCCCAAGATCTCCTCGACTGCTGCACTCCTACTGCTTCTGGTCCCGGGGGAACAGGAGCACGGGTGCCGCCTGCGGGAGCAGGTGGAGAAGAACGGCGAGCTGAAGAGGGGCAGCCGCCGACAGCCAGGTGCACACGCTGCAGGAGGAGCTGGACGAGCTGAAGGGAGGGGGCTCCCTGCCTTAGCAGCCTGGTGCCCCCCGCCGAGGTCAGTGCCCGTGCTCGGGGCTCCCCCACTGCCTGCTCATCATGAGGGGTTTCCTGCTCTGCAGCAGACGGCCCCTGAGCACTTCTGTGTGCAGCATGCCTGCTGCTGTCTTGGGAGAAGGCTCTGCTGGTAGCTGCCCCTTGTAGACAGGGAGCCCAGGTTGCAGAGCTCACCCCGCTCGCTCTAGGGTGCTCGAGAGGCAGCGGTAGTTGTCAGGGTTTAGCAGGTGGGGAAGGAGGCATTGTAGGTCTGCTGGGAAAGCCAGACCTACGCAATGAATGGTTCCTGGATGGTTGGTTTTCCACTTGAACAGGAGAAAATCAGCTTCTGTTGCATCCCTCAAACAAATGTAAATTCTAATGAGTTAGGATCTAAATGTGAAATAAAATCGACATAGTAACTATTAGAATAGTTACAGGAGACTCTTAAAGTCATGGGGGGGTTCTTTCCCTTCATGTTTTAATGAATATCCTTGAACTGAAGTCATTTTGAACATTTTAATAATTTCTTTAAAATTTGAAACATCTTTTTGAGTAGAATACATTCTCTTTTGTAAAAATTAAAACACTCCAGAAATATACAAGCTAACAAGTGGTAAAAACTCCTATTTCTCACGTACCTCCCAACTTTTATTCCTTGTTGGTAGTAAAACTTGGTGTGTAATCTCCTAGACTATTTCCTGTGTTTTACATACATATTTCTCTACCTGTACAAATAGGTTGGAATATTGTTGGTGTGTTTATTGGCTACATTTCTGATTTTCCTGATCTTTTACAGTTTAGTCCTTGTAAACATTGGTTTCTCGATATTCCTTATGTATTGAGGGTACCATCTTTTGCCTGTTATACACCCATGGAGAACATTTCCCTACCACATTGTTCATTTAATCTGGATCAGTGCTTGTCTTCCCAGATGTCAGTAACACTTCAGGAGGGAAACGGCTCTATATGACAGGCTGTTCAGGACCTCCCGGACCCCCAGGGCAACAACCATTAAGAAAACACAAAGCAAGAAACAAAACCCATCCTGCGTGTTTCCAGATGCATCCCGGGGGAAGGACAGCTCCAGTTGAGGACCACTGATGTCCTGGTCAGAGTTATCCCCTATGTTCTCCTATCACGTTAAAGCTGTTTCTGTAGTTTCTTGTACCTGATGGTACAGTTTGGTGCCTTTGTCTGTTCCTTTTGGTCAGATTGCGCAAGGTTTCTCACTGGTACAGGTCTTTCCAGACAGTCAGCCCTTGACTCCATTGCTCAGGTCTACATTGTTGTTCTTGTCTTGTGAATCCTCACTTCATTCTGCTGATGTTGGTTTTATTGTGGTGTTGTTCTGGCTCCTGGAGGGAAGTGCTCAGCTTCTTCGTGTACAGTTGATATTCCCTGATACCTGCAGTGGAGGCTGTGTCCCTTCTTCTGTCTCTTTGTCCCCACACCATAGATTTGTCTCATGCTCCTCTCATTGCTATTCATTTCTAAAGAGGTTGTCCTGTCTGTCTGGATTCCCTCTTTAACCTGAGAGATTTAGAAGGGTTTGGATAGATTTTCAAGTGGATAGGTTGGGGGAGGGGAGCCAATATTTTGTGATTATTTTTTACTTTTATTGTTTTAAGGTCCGGTAATATGGTCACATAGATTTCTGCTTTTTGGACTCTTTAGAGATTTCACTGTGGCTTAGCACACAGTCCATTGTGGTGACTGTTTCATTGTGGTTTGAGAAGAATGTTTCCTCTCCACTAGTTGCTTATGTTGTTGTCCCTTGGGCTGAGTCTAGATCTAGCTTTTTTGTGTTCATCATCAGATCTGTTTCCTAACTTACTGTATCACTTGACTTGTGGATTTCTAAGAGAGGTAAGGTAGGTTTCCCTGTGATTCTTGAGGTGCCTGTGTCTTCTTGTTTGTCCAGTTTTTCTTTATGTTTCAAGACCATATTGTTAGGTGTATAAGTGTTCCTGACAGTTATCAACACAGAGAACCCCTTTTTGTCCCATTTAAAGTCTTATTTCTTTATCTCCTTATTTTCAACCATATTATATACCTTTATTTTATAACTATATTTTAACTCAACTTGAGAGCCTTCATCTTTTTATAGAGCAATTTGATCCATTTACAATTGTGATTATCAATAAATTGGAAGTTGAGTCTACCATTTAATTTAATTTTTAATTTGTTAGGCTTTCTCATGATTTTTCTATTCTTCTAGTGGGTGTCTTTCAGCTTTTAGGAACAACCATTTCTGCATCTCTTTCTGTAAATGCTTAGAATCGATCAGTTCCTGTGTTCTACACTCCCAACTCATCACCTTCCACTCCCCAGCTCGAGACTGTCTGATCTTACTTAGTTCTATGTTCTTATTTTCCCCATCAAGCAACGATGGTTATATGCAAGTAGACGTTTTATTGGTTACTTTGTTCACTACTATTTATTGTTGCCAAATTTTTCCTCCTTTTTGGAAATATTTGATGCTATTTTGGAACTCATATGACAGTAAAATTTTGAAAGGAATCGAGTCTGAAATACTTCTTAGGTGCTGACACTGGGGAGCCAGCACCTATCCTCTTAAAGTTGCATCAGTGTGTCTGCAGAGTCAGGATGAGGTCAGAGATGTTTAAAACCATGGAATTGAATGAGGTCTCCTGGAGACACTGCAGCTGTAGAAGAGAGGAGGGCCCAGCCTAGGAGCAGGCAGTGTTTACAGAGGTGCAGCTGAAGAGGGTCCAGGAAAGGAGACTGAAAGGTTGGAGCATGGAGTCGCAGGAGCCACGAGGGGAAAAGGGTATTGCAGAAAGGAGGGGTGCTCTGCTGGGTGGGATACAGCTCTGATCAGAATGGAGAAAAGATGGCTGGACTTGGCCACATGGGATCACTGGTGACCTCAGTCTCCTTGAGAGGGTGGGAATGAAGCTGGGTCTAGAGTGGGTGAAGGGGGGCCATGGGAGGGCAGTAGGGATGAGACACTTTACTTAAGAGGTTTAGCCATGAAGGATAGTCAGGAAAGTGGACAATAGCCATAAAGGAGCATGCGTCCAAGGGAGAGTTTTGTTTGTAAGGTGGAGATGAGCTAACAGTTGCTGCAGGTAGGACCGGATGGAGAGGAGGAGCCTGAGGGTCAGGGAGGAGCATGCTGGGCCCTGAGGAGATGCAGGGCTGGGCTTCACCGCCAGGGGAGGTGCAGAGAACAAGAGGACAGATGTGCTGGTGGAAAGGGCACCCTGTGCCTCTGTTCCTGTGTTCCTGGAGTGTGATGTGGGCAGTGGCTGGGAATGGAGGGGCGATGCAGGAGGTGTTAGGTGAGCGGCAGGGGGAGGAGGGGGAGAGGGAGAGGGCGCTCTGGCTTGGTTTCCATGGCCCACCAGGAGCTCCCCACTGGGGTCCCCGGTCACCAGCTGCTGTCTCTCTTTGATGTCTTCCTCAAAATGTCAGCTCTCTTGATGGTTCTCAGGGCTATTATGAATTTGTTCAACAATCAAGGAATCTTTGGGTCATTTTTTAGGGATTTTATGTCAAGGGGGCTTTACATGTGTTTATTCAGTCTATCATCTTTACCCAATACCTTTGTTTTTGGACCGATTCTGTACAACAGAACAGCCGGGCCAGTGGCCTGCAAGTTCCAGGGTTTGAGAGGTTTGCCCTCCAGAAAGCCAGTGATGATTGGGTTTCTCACAGGACGTGGTACACTGTCCCTGAGCCTGCTCTAACTGTGAGTGTCACAACGTTGTAAATCTTCTGGCAGTTCTGTCAGGGCCCATCATTGGCATTTCTGTGACCAGCAAGGGCGATCATTTTTCCGTGTTCATTATCTGTCATTTCCCTGACTGTGCTGTCCCCTGCCTTGCTCACTGAGCTCTGAACCTTCCTGGTGGAACCAGGACGTTCACTCTCTATCCAGTGTGATTGCACATTCCCTCAGTGTACCCCTTGAGTACTTGCTTCAAAAATATGTTTTCTTCACATTCTTTGATTCTTTGTACATATAATCTAGATTTAACCTGGAGCTTTAAAAATGTTTTATTGTGGAAAACCTTTAACATACACAAATTAAACCGAAAAGTGTGATAGCCCCCCATGTCCCTATTATCCAGCTTCAACACATTAATATTCTGATATTCTTGTTTCCTCCATATTTCTACCCACTCCCTACCTTCCATTGATTAATTTTTAATTAATAGATTGTTTTTAGGAAAGTTTTAGATGGACAGAGAAATTCAGCAGACAGTACAAAGCGTTTCTCCCTCCTCCCCTACAGTTTCCCCTACTGTTAACATCTTGCATGACCACCTGTGTTAGTGCAGTTCATTCCTTACAAGTGAGGAGCTGATGCTGCTACAGTGTTCGTAACCAAGTCAGTGGTTTACATTAGGGTTCACTGTCTCACTGTCACGTACTTGGATTTTGACAAATGCATAATCTCATGTATCCACCATGACAGAGCCTACAGAAGAATTGGATTGCCCTAAATTCCCTGTGCTCTGCCTCTTCATCCCTTGCCTTCCAACTCCTGGCAACACTGATCTTTATACTGTTTCTATGGTTTTGCCTTGTCTAGAATGTCGTGTGATTGGAATATATGAAAACTATGGAACAGAGTATATAACCTTCTCCAGTTGGGTTCTTTCACTTAACAATATGTATTTAAAAGTCCACTATGTCTTTTTGTGCCTTGATAGCTAATTTCTTTTTTTTTCTTTTTGTATATTGAGTTAAAATATACATAACAAAAAGCGTGACATCTTAACCATTTTTAAGTGTATACTTCAGTGGCGTTAAATACATTTACGCTGTTGCACAGTCATCGCCACCATTCATCCCCATTACTCTTATAAATCTGAAACTCTATACCTATTAAAGAGTAAGTTTCCCTTCTCCCCTCCCCCAGCCCTTGGCAGCCACCATTCCACTTTCCGTCTCTGTGATTTTGACTAATCTCAGTTCCTCGTGTTAGTGGAATCATACAGTATTTTTCTTTTTGTGACTGGCTTATTTCTGTTAGCATAATGTCCCCAAGGTTAATACACATGTAGCATATTGCAGAATTTGCTTCCTTTGTAATGCTGAATAATATTCTGTTGTATGGATATACTACATTTTGTGTATCCATTCATGTGTCAGTGGACACTGGGGTTGTTTCCACGTTTTAGCTATTGTGAATAATACTGCTATAAACATGGGTGTACAAATCTCTCTTCAAGTCTCTGCTTTCAGATCTTTTGGGTGTATATCCAGAAGTGGAATTGCTGGATCATGTGATAATTCTATGTTCAATTTTTTGAGGAACATTCATACTGTTTTCCATAGCGGCTGCACCATTTTACATTCCTATCAACAGTGTACACGGATTCCCATTTCACCGCATCCTGGCCAACACATGTTGTTTTCTGTCTTTCCTGTAGCGCTCATCTTAGTGGGTGTGAGGTGGTGTCTCATTGTGGTTTTGATTTGCATTTCCCTAATGATTAGTGGTGTTGAGCGTCTTTTCATGTGCTTATATGCCATTCATAAGTCTTTGGAGAACTGTCTCTTCAAGTCCTTTGCCCATATTTGAATTGGCTTGTTTTTTAGTTGTTCAGTTTTAAGACATCTCTGTATATTCCGGATACCAATCTCTTGTCAGAAATATGATTTGCAAATATTTTCTCCCACTCTGTGGGTTGCCTTTTTACTCTATGCACAGTGCCTCTTGATGTACCAACTTATAAAATTTTCGTGGAGTCCAATTTGTCCGTTGTTTTTCTTTCGTTACCTGTGCCTTTGGTGTCATATCCAAGAAATCATTTGCAAGTCCGGTGTCATAAAGATTTTGTCCTGTTTTCTTCTAAGAGTTTTCTTATTTTAGGTCTTACATTTATATCCTTGAGTTAATTTTTGTATATGGTGTTGGATGAGGGTCCAAGTTCATTCTTTTGCATGCAGATATCCAGTTTTCCAAGTACCATTTGTTGACAAGAAACCTTTCTCCATTGCACTATCTTGGCACCCTTGTCAAAAATCACTTGACCATATATGTGAGGGTTTGTTTCTGGGCTAGCTATTCTATGCCATTGGTCTCTATGTCTGCCTTTATGCCAATACCATACTGTTGATTACTGTGGCTTTGTAGTAAGTTTTGAAATCAAGAAGTATGAGTCCTCCAGTTTTGTTCTTCTTTTTCAGGATTGTTTTGGCTATTCTGAGTCCCTTGAGATTCCATGTGAATTTTAGGACGGGTTTTTCTATTTCTGCAAAAAACATCATTAGGATTTGGATAGGGATTAGATTGAATCGGTAGACTGCTTTGGGTAATGTTGACACTTTAACAATACTAAACCTTCCAATCCATGAATATGGGATATCTGTCCATTTATGTATGTCTTCTTTAATTTCTTTCTGAAATGTTTCGTAGTTTTTATGGTGCAAGCCTTTCACCTCCTTGGTTAAGTTAATTCCTAAGCATGTTATTCTTTCTGATATAAATGAATTGTTTTTGTAATTTCCTTTTCAGAGAGCTCCCGGTTCATGTATAGAAATGCAACTGATTTTTGTGTATTGACTTTGTATCCTGCTACTTTCCTGAATTCTCTGTTAGATCAAACGGCTTTTTGTGGAGTCTTTCCGATTTTCTACATATGAGATGATATCATCGTCAAACAGAGATCGTTTTACTTCTTTCTTTCCAATTTGGATGACTTTTATTCATTTATTTTTATTGCCTCATGGTTCTGGCTTGAACTTCAGTACTGTGTTGAATAGAAGTGGTGAAAGTGGGCATCCTTGCCTTGTTCCTGATCTTAGCGCTTTCAGGAAAAGTTTTCAGTCTTCCATCACTGAGTTTTTTTTTTTTTATTATTGATATTTTAATGGTTTCTAACATTGTGAAATTTTGGGTTGTACATTTTTGTTTGTCCATAACCCCATATATGACTCCCTTCACCCCTTGTGCCCACCCCCCACCCCCACTGCCCGGGTAACCACAGTCCAGTTTTCTCTGTCCATGTGTTGGTTTATATTCCACATATGAGTGAGATCATACAGTGTTTGTCTTTCTCTTTCTGGCTTATTTCACTTAACATAATACGCTCCAGGCCCATCCATGTTGTTGCAAATGGGACGATTTTGTCTTTTTTTATGGCTGAGTAGTATTCCATTGTATATATATACCACATTTTCTTAATCCAATCGTCAGTCGAGGGACACTTAGGTTGCTTCCACTTCTTGGCTATGGTGAATAATGCTGCAATGAACATAGGGGTGCATAAGCCTCTTTGGATTGTTGATTTCAGGTGCGTTGGATAGATTCCCAGTAGTGGGATGGCTGGATCATAGGGCATCTCTATTTTTAATTCTTTGAGGAATCTCCATACCGTTTTCCATAGAGGCTGCACCAATTTGCATTCCCACCAGCTGTGTATGAGGGTTCCTGTTTCTCCACATCCTCTCCAACATTTGTTGTTTTTTGTCTTGGTGATTATAGCCATTCTAACGGGCGTGAGGTGGTATCTTAGTGTTGTTTTGATTTGCATTTCCCTGATGATTAGTGATGTTGAGCATCTTTTCATGTGCCTATTGGCCATCTGTATATCTTCCTTGGAGAAGTGTCTGTTCATTTCCTCTGCCCATTTTTTGATCGGGTTGTTTGTTTTTTTGTTGTTCAATTGTGTGAGTTCTTTATATATTATGGAGATCAACCCCTTGTCAGATGTATGTTTTGCAAATATTCTCTCCCAGCTGGTTGGTTGTTTGTTCATCTTGATTCTGATTTCATTTGTCTTATAAAAGCTCTTTAGTCTGATAAAGTCTCACTTGTTTATTTTTTCTTTAGTTTCCCTAGTCTGGGTAGGCATGTCATCCGAAAAGATTCCTTTAAAACCAATGTCAAATAGTGTGTTGCCTATATTTTCTTCTATGAGTTTTATAGTTTCAGGTCTCACCTTCAGGTCTTTGATCCATTTTGAGTTAATTTTTGTGAATGGCGATAGCACATGGTCCACTTTCATTCTTTTGCATGTGGATGTCCAGTTTTCCCAACACCATTTATTGAAGAGACTTTCCTTTCTCCATTGCATGTCCTTAGCACCTTTGTCGAAAATTAGCTGTCCGTATATGTGTGGTTTTATTTCTGGGCTTTCAATTCTGTTCCATTGATCTGTGTGTCTGTTTTTGTACCAGTACCATGCTGTTTTGATTACTATTGCTTTGTAGTATGTTTTGAAGTCAGGAATTGTGATGCCTCCTGCTTTGTTCTTTTTCTTTAGGATTTCTTTAGCTATTCGGGGTCTTTTGTTGCCCCATATAAATTTTAGTATTCTTTTTTCTATTTCTGTGAAGAATGTCATTGGGATTCTGATTGGGATTGCATTGAATCTGTAGATTGCTTTAGGTAATATAGACATTTTAACTATGTTTATTCTTCCAATCCACGTGCATGGGATATCTTTCCATTTCTTTATGTCATCGTAGATTTCCCTCAATAATGTCTTGTAGTTCTCATTGTATAGGTCCTTCACCTCCTTGGTAAGATTTATTCCTAGGTATTTTATTCTTTTTGATGCAATTGTAAATGGTATTATCTTTTTGAGCTCTCTTTCTGTTAGTTCATTATTAGCATATAGAAATGCAACTGATTTTTGTAGATTGATTTTGTACCCTGCAACTTTGCTGTAGTTGTTGATTGTTTCTAACAGTTTTCCAACAGATTCTTTAGGGTTTTCTATATATACAATCATGTCATCTGCAAATAGTGAGAGTTTCACTTCTTCGTTACCTATTTGGATTCCTTTTATTCCTTTTTCTTGCCTAATTGCTCTGGCCAAAACCTCCAGTACTATGTTGAACAGGAGTGGTGAGAGTGGGCAGCCCTGCCTCGTTCCTGTTCTCAGAGGAATGGCTTTCAGTCTTTCCCCGTTGAGTATGATGTTAGCTGTGGGTTTCTCATATATGGCCTTTATTATGTTGAGGTACTTTCCTTCTATTCCCATTTTATTGAGAGTTTTTATCATAAATGGATGTTGTATCTTGTCAAATACCTTCTCTGCGTCTATTGAGACGATCATGTGGTTTTTATTCTTTGTTTTGTTGATGTGATGTATCACGTTGATTGATTTGCGGATGTTGAACCATCCCTGCGTCTCTGGTATAAATCCCACTTGATCATGATGTATGATCTTTTTAATATATTGTTGTATTCGGTTTGCCAATATTTTGTTGAGGATTTTTGCATCAATGTTCATCAGCGATATTGGCCTGTAATTTTCTTTCTTTGTATTGTCTTTGTCTGGTTTTGGTATCAGGGTGATGTTGGCCTCATAGAATGATTCAGGAAGTGTTCCATCTTCCTCTATTTTTTGGACTAGTTTGAGGAGGATGGGTATTAAATCTTCTTTGAATGTTTGGTAAAATTCACTGGAGAAGCCATCTGGTCCTGGACTTTTATTTTTTGGGAGGTTTTTGATTACTATTTCAATCTCTTTACTTGTGATTGGTCTATTCAGATTCTCCATTTCTTCTTGGTTCAATTTTGGGAGGTTGTATAAGTCTAAGAATTTATCCATTTCTTCTAGATTGTCCAATTTGTTGGCATATAATTTCTCATAGTATTCTCTTATAATCCTCTGTATTTCCATGGTATCTGTTGTAATTTCTCCTCTTTCATTTCTAATTTTATTTACTTGAGCCTTTTCTCTTTTTTTCTTAGTTAGCCTGGCTAAGGGTTTGTCTATTTTGTTTATCTTCTCGAAGAACCAACTCTTTGTTTCATTAATCCTTTCTACTGTTTTTTTGGTCTCAATATCATTTATTTCTGCTCTGATTTTTATTATTTCTCTCCTTCTGCTGGCTTTGGGCTTTGTTTGTTCTTCTTTTTCTAGTTCTGTTAGGTGTAATTTAAGATTGCCTATTAGGGCTTTTTCTTGTTTGTTAAGGTGGGCTTGTATCGCTATGAGTTTCCCTCTCAGGACCGCTTTTGCTGCGTCCCATATGGTTTGATATGGCATGTTATCATTTTCGTTTGTTTCCAGATAGTTTTTGATTTCTCCTTTAATTTCATCAATGATCCATTGGTTGTTCAGTAGCATGTTGTTTAATCTCCACATTTTTGTCACTTTCCCAGTTTTTTTTCCTGGTTCATTTCCAGTTTCATAGCCTTATGGTCTGAAAAGATGCTTGTTATGATTTCAATCTTCTTAAATTTATTGAGGCTTGCTTTGTTTCCCAACATATGGTCTATCCTAGAGAATGTTCCATGCGCGCTTGAGAAGAATGTGTAGTCAGCTGTTTTTGGGTGGAGTGCTCTGTATATGTCTACTAGGTCCATCTCGTCCAGTTTTTCATTTAAGTCTAATATTTCTTTATTAACTTTTTGTCTGGATGATCTATCCATTGCTGTAAGTGGGGTGTTAAGATCCCCTACTATTATTGTGTTGTTGTTGATTTCTCCTTTTAGGTGTGTTAATAGTTGTTTTATGTACATTGGTGCTCCTATGTTGGGTGCATATATATTTATAAGTGATATGTCTTCTTGATGGAGTGTCCCTTTTATCATTATATATTTCCCTTCTTTGTCTTTCTTAACCTGTTTTATCTTGAAGTCTACTTTGTCTGATATGAGTATGGCAACACCTGCTTTCTTTTGTTTGCCATTAGCTTGGAGTATTGTCTTCCATCCTTTCGCTCTGAGCCTGTGCTTGTCTTTAGTGCTAAGATGTGTTTCCTGAAGGCAGCATATTGTTGGGTCTTACTTTTTAATCCATCCTGCCACTCTGTATCTTTTGATTGGAGAGTTCAATCCATTTACATTTAGGGTAATTATTGAAATATGAGGGTTGAATGTTGCTGTTTTGTCACTTATTTTCTGGTTCTTTTGCATTTCCTTTGTTTCTTGTCCCATTTGTTTTGGACTGCCAATTCAGTTTGGTTGTTCTGTCTTATGATTCTTCTAGTTTTCTCTTTATCATATGTGGTTTTAATTTGATTGTTTGTTTAGTGGTTACCTTGAGGTTTGGGCGAAAAATCTTCTGTATGAGATAGTCCATTATCTGATAGCCTCCTATTTCCTTATGCTAAGTCAATTCAGTCACTTTCCTCTTCCCCTTCTAAGTTGCTCTTGTTATACCTTATTCTATCTTGTGTTGTGGCTGTGTGTTTACAGTGATGAGGTTAAATTTATTTTTGGTGAATTTCTTCCTTTGATCTTTCAGTTTAGTATTTAAGTGGTTGCTAACCTATTCCGGTAAAGATCTACTATTTCTCTGATTTTGTCTACCTACTTTTCTCCTTACTCCAAGCTTTGTGTTCCCTTTCTCTTCTTGTTTTCAGGCCTGAGGGCCTTCTTGAGTATTTCTTGTAGTGGCGGTCTCCTGGCCATGAACTCCCTTAGCTTTTGTTTATCTGGGAGAGTTACTATTTCTCCATCATATTTGAAGGATATTTTTGCTGGATAGAGTATTCTTGGCTGAAAGTTTTTGTCTTTTAGTATTTTGAATATATCATTCCAGTCTCTTCTAGCCTGAAAAGTTTCTGTTGAGAAATCTGCTGAGAGCCTGATGGGAGTTCCTTTGTACGTTATTTTTTGTTTTTGTCTAGCTGCCCTTAATATTGTTTCTTTGTCGTTGACCCTGGCTAGCCTTACCACTAGGTGTCGTGGTGAAGGCCTTTGTCTGTTAATATATATAGGCGTCCTGTTGGCTTCGCTTACTGGTATTTCCTGCTCCTTCCCCAGATTTGGGAAATTTTCAGCTATTATTTCCTTGAATAGGCTCTCTGTTCCTCTTTCCCTCTCCTCTCCCTCAGGAATACCTATAATTCTTATGTTACATTTTCTAATAGAGTCCGATATTTCTCGGAGTCTTTCTTCATTTCTTTTTAGTCTTAGTTCTCTCTCTTCTTCCATCTGGAGTATATCTGTATTCCTATCCTCTAAAGTACTAATTCTTTCCTCCATATTGTCAGCTCTGTTCTTTAAAGATTCCAGATTCTCCTTTATCTCCTCCATTGTGTTCTTCATCTCCATCAGCACTGATAGGTTTTTCTTTATGATTTCAATCTCTTTTGTGAAGAAACTCCTAATCTCATTTAATTGTTTGTCTGTGTTGTCTCGTATTTCGTTGAGTGTTTTTATGATAGCTATTTTGAAATCTCTGTCATTTAGTTTATGGATTTCTGTGTCTTTGGGGTTGATTTCTGGGTGCTTGTCATTTTGTTTCTGGTCTGGTGATTTCATATATTTTTGCATTGTGGTTCCTGTGTTGGTTTTGATTTTCCTCATCCTGGAAGTCTCTGGTTGCAATTTCCACCTGCCGCCACTGTCTGGTGGTAAAGGGCTGTGTAGTCTAAGCCCCCTGCGCTCTGCCCCAGTTTTTCTGCTGTGATCCGCAGTTTTGTTTTGTTTTGGTTTGGTTTTTTCCCCACTGCGATCCACGGGTCCAGTCCAGTTTATTCAGGTCTGCCTCGGACCGCTAGATCTGGTCGAGCTGCAGACTCCGGGTTGCGGGGAGGGGGGAGCTCTCTCTTTTGCCCTCTGGGTCCCTGACGTGGGAGGCTTCTCGTTTGCCCCTCTTTATCCGCTCTCTGGGTTGCTCAGATGTTGATGGTAGCCCTGTGGCTCCTCTGAGCCCTCTGTGCGGGAGTTTCCCACTGGCTGAGAGAGCCCGAAGAGCTACAGTTTCCCGCCGAGGGCCGCCCCTCCCCCCTCTCTGGGAGCCGCGCGGACCGGATCGCTGATCTGATGGGGAGGGAGCGGAGTTCTCCTTACCTCTCCCCACTTCCTCCGGGGGCCCAGCACGTTCCGCTCTCAGATGTGCGGCAGTGTGGATCCCTCCGCTCCAGCTTTTCACTGTCTGGGATTCCGTTGTTGGTCTGTGGCTGTTACTTTTGTTGTATCTTGTGGGGGAAGAATTCACGGGAAAGCTCACTCCGCCATGATGCTGACGTCACTATCCTTCCATCACTGAGTTTTGTGTTTTCTGTGTGTTTTTCCTCCTATTCCTTGTTTCTCGAGTGTTTTATCATGAAAGGGTGTTGAATTTTGTCAACAGGTTTTTGTCCATCAATCGTGATGGTCCTGTTTTTTCCCCTTCATTTTCTTGATGTTGCATATTACATTGATCGATTTTTGTGTGTTAATCTACCCTTGTATATCAGGAATAAATTTCACTTGGTGGTAGTGTATAATTCTTTTAATACGTTGTTGAATTCAATTTGTTAGTATTTTGTTGAGGATTTTTGTATCTATGTTCATCAGGGGTAATGGTCTGTAATTTTATTTTCTTTTAGTGTCCTTGTCTAGTGTTGGTATCAGGGTAATTCTGGCGTCGTAAAATGAGTTTGGAAGTATTCTCTCTTTTTCAATATTTGACAGAGTGTAAGAAGGCTTCTTTTTAAAACTTCTTTATATGTATGGTAGAATTCACCACTGCAGTCATATGGTCCTGGGTTTTAATTTGTTGAGAGATATTTTTTTTATATTTCTTGAAATATTAGTGACATATAACACATGTAAGTTTTAGGTGTTCAAGATGATGATTTCTGAAAGAATTACCACAATACAGTGAGTTAGCACCTCCATTCCCTCACATAATTAACTTGTTTTTTCTAGCGATCACTTTTAAGATCTACTCTCTTAACAACTTTCAAGTCTATAATATATTATTGTTAATTATGGTCACCATGTTGTACATTAGATCCCCAAAGCTTATTCATTTTACAGATAGAAATTTGTGCACTTTGACTTACCTCTCCCCGTTTCCCCCACACCCAAGGTCCTGGCAAACACCATTCTAGCCTCTATTCCTTTGAGTTGGGCTTTTTTAGATTTCACATATGGGTGAGAATATATAGTATTTGTCTTTGTCTGTCTGACTTATATCACTTAGCATAATGCCTCAAGTTCCATCTGTGTTGTTACAAAATGCAGGATTTCATTCTCTTGCATGGCTAAATAATATTCCATTATATATTTCATGTATATATACATATGTGTGACATTTTCTTTATCTATTTATCCATTGATGGACACATGGATTGTGTCCACGTCCTCAGTTTGTGATTAATGCTGAAATGAAATAGGGGTGCAGATATCTCTTCAGAATAGTGACTTCATTTCCTTTGCATATACAAGCAGAAGGGGAATTGCTCGTTTATATAGTATTTCTATTTTTATTTTTTTGAGAAAATTCCAAATTTTTTCCATAGTGACTGTAGCAATTTACATTCATACCAACAGTGCACAGTATTCTCTTTTCTACACAGCCTCGTCAACACTTGTTGTCTGTTGTCTCTTTGAAAATAACCATTCCAGCAGATGTGAGGTGATATCTCATTGTAGTTTTGATTTTATTTCCCTGATGACGTGTGATTACGAGCATCTTCTCATGTACCTGTTAACCATTTTTATGTCTTCTTTGGAAAAGTATCTATTCAGGTTCTTTGACAATTTTCATATTGTTTTGTTGGTTTCTTTGTTGTTGAGTTGTAAGAGTTTCTTATATACTGTGGATATTAACCCCTTAATTTGCCAATTATTTTATTTGCTGTGCAGAAGATTTTTAGATTGATGTCATCCCACTTGTTAAGTTTTACATTTGTTGTTTGCACTTTTGATGTTATATCCAAGAAAATCATTGTCAAGATGAGTTTCTTGGGGCTGTTTTCTCTATATTTTCCTCTAGTTGTTTTATATTTAGTGTCTTGCATTTAAGTCTTTAATTCAATTTGGGATTACTTTTATTTATTTATTTATTTATTTATTTATTTATTTATTTATTTTTCCCCCAAAGCCCCAGTAGATAGTTGTGTCATAGCTGCACAGAGAAATCCTTCTAGTTTCTGTATGTGGGACACAGCCTCAGCATGGCCAGAGAAGCGGTGCGTCAGTGCGGGCCAGGGATCCGAACACGGGACGCCAGCAGCGGAGCTCATGCACTTAACCACTAAGCCACGGGGCCTGCCTGGGATTACTTTTAGAGTGTTGTAAAATAGGGGTGCAATTTCAGTTTTCTGCATGTGGTTATCCAGTTTTCCCAACACCAGTTATTGTAGAAACTATCTGTTCCCCATGGAGTCTTCTTAGCTGACTCATCAACTTTTAGCAAAGTGTATGTGTGTGGTTTTATTTCTGGGCCTTTGATTCTGTTCTAATGGTCTATGTGTCTCTTTTTACACCTGTATCATTACCGTTTTTATTACTATAGATTTGTAATAAAATTTGAAATCAGGAATGTGATGCCTTCAGCTTTTTCTTTCTCAGGGTTGTTTTGGTTATTGGAGGTCTTTTGTGGATCCATATGAATATTAGGATTGTTTGTCCCATTTCTGTGAAAAATGTCATGGGAATTTTACTAGGAATTGCATTGAATCTTGAGATGGCATTGGGTAGCATGGACATTTTAACAATATTAATTCTTCTGATCCATGAACATAAGATATCTTTTCATTTCTCTGTGTCTTTGATTTCTTTCATCAATGTCTTATAGTTGTCAGTGTCTAGATCTTTCACCTTCTTGGTTAAATTTATTTATGAGTATTTTACTGTTTTTAATGCTATTGTAAATAGGATTTTTTTCTTTATATCTTTTTTAGATAGTTCATTGTGAGTGTACAGAAAGGCAACAGATTTCTACATGTTGATTTTGTCTCCTGCAGCTTGAGTGAATTCGTTTATTAGTCCTAAAAGTTTGGGGGGGAGTCCTTACGTATTTCTCTATATAAAATCATATCATCTGCAAACAGAGACCACTTTGATTCTTCATTTCCAATTTAGATGTATTTTATTTCTTTTCGTTGCCAAATGTCTCTGGGTGAGACTTGCAGCAGTATGTTGAAGAGTGGTGTTGAGACTGGGCACCCTTGTCTTGTTCTTTGTCTTCGCAAGAAAGCTTTCAACCTTTCACTGTTCAATATGATGTTAGCTGTGGGTTTTGTCATGTAAAACTTTTATTATGTTCAGGTATGTTTCTGTAACACTTTATTAAGAATTTTTATCATGAATGACTGTTGAATTTTGTCAAACTGCTTTTTCTGCATCGATTGAGATTATTTTGTGATTTTTATCTTTCATTCTATTAATGTGGTGTATCACATTCATTGATTTGCATCATGTTGAACTTGATCATGTTGTTTGATTCTTTTTTTGAGTTCAGATAGTTTTGTTATAATGTGTCTTGGAGAAGAAAGTTTTAGTTTGAAATTTTAGGTTGACAGATTGGCTTCAGGACCTTGGATGTGTAAATCTCTCTCCAGATTTGGGAAGGTGTCAGCTGCTATTTTCTTTAAGTAAACACTCTTTTCCTTTATCCCTGTCTTCTCCTCTGGTACTTTAATAATGCTTATCTATTTCTTTTCATGGTATCCCATAATTCACACTGCCTTTCCCCATTCCTATCCATTCCCATTTTTCTTTTTGCTTCTTTGACTGGATGATTACAAATGACACATCTCCTTGTTCACTAATTATTTCTTGTTATAGTTGAATCTGATCTAGAAGCTCTCTATTGAATTCTTCAGTTCACACATTGTGTTCTTCAACTCTAGGATTTCTGTTTGTTTTTCCTTAATGATTTCTGTTTCTATAGTGAATTTCTCACTTGTTCATGCACTGTTTCCTTATTTCATTTAGTAGTCTATCTATGTTTCCTTAGAGTTTTATGAATTTCTCAAAGAGGGTTGTTCTGAAGTCTTTGTCACATAGTTCCTATATCTCCATAGCTTGGTCAGTCATTGAAGTTTTATTCTTTTTCTTTGGGGGTGTGATGGGTTTTTGATTATTCATGATCCTTGTGGCCTTCCATTTGTGTCTGCAAATTTGAGGAAGTAGGCACCTCTTCCACTCTTTACAGACTGGCTTTAGCAAACCAAAGCCTTCACAGTCATCCCATCTAGGGGTCCTGGATAGGCCATCTGGTAGTGTCCAGGTGCAGGCTTGCTGCTGGAGTCCTTGGGCAGCCTGGTACTGGGGTGAGTGGAAAGCTTGGGTCTATGGTATTGTGTCTGGCCCTGGGCACAGCTGGGACCCTGAGTTCATGAGTAGCCCCACTGTAGCCTGGTTTGGCAGGTCCTCATTGAGAGCCTGTAGCCACAGGAGTCATCCAGGGCCATGAGATTTTGCCAGTGCAGGGATGAGCTGAGAGCCTTGGTTAATGGGAGACTGCAAGGAGCCTGGCACCACGAGAGACAGCTTGTGCTGTGGTAGGCCAGATGTCTGGATTCCTGGGAGCCTGCTTGGATCCTGGGGCCACAGGAGCTGCCTGAGGCTGCAGAAGCCAGCAGGCACTGGGTCAAGATGGAAGCCTGGGTTCATGGGAACCTGCCGGTGCCTGGTGCCATGGGAGCTGCCTGGGGCCGCCTGAGTCAGCAAGCACCTGGGTAAACTGGGGGCCTGATTTTGTGGGAGCCTGCCAGGGGCCTGGTTCCATGAGAGCTGTCTATGGCTCCTGGAACTGGCAGGTGATGTGGTGAGCCATGGGCCTGAGTTCCCCAGCAGCTCTTGGGGAGCCTGGTGCCATGGAGTCTACCTGGGGTTGCTGGAGCCAGCAAGTGCTGGAGTGACTTGGGGTCTTGGGGGTGTGGGAGCCTACTGGGTGCCCTGGTACAAAAGCTGCCTGTAGCTGAGTGTTGCCTGTGGCTGCCTGGCATACGCAGGAACTTGGGTGAGCCAGCGTCTGGATTCACCAGAACCCACCAGGAGCCTGGTGCCAAGGACACCACTTGTCAAGGACACCACTTGCCAAGGACACACCAAGGACACCACTTGCCAAGGACACAAGAGCCACCTTGGGCTGTTTAAGATGGCAGCCCCTAGGCTGAGATGGGGCCCTGGGTTCCCAGGAGCCTGGTGGGAGCCTGGTGTCAAGGATGCTGCTTGAGGCCACCAGAGCTGGCATGCTCCAGGGTGAGCCAGGGGCCTGGATTTGCAGAAACTTACAGGGAGCCAGCTAGGTCCACGGGAGTCAGCCTGGCATTGGGGCAGGCTGGCTAAGGTCAGGGAGAGTGGAGAAGTCCCTTCTCGTTGGGAGGTATTTGATTACTGATTCAGTCTGCTTATTTGTTACTGATCTGTTCAAGATTTCTATTTCTTCATGATTCAGCTTTCATAGGTTGTTTCTAGGAATTTATCTATTTTGTCTAGGTTACCCAATTTATGAGTGTACACTAGTTCAGAATAGTCTCTTCTGATCTTTTTCTTTCTGAAGCATCAGTTGTAATGCCTCCTTTTTCATTTCTGATTTAGTTTGAGTCATCTATCTTTGTTTTCCTAGATATTTTATCTAAGGGTTTCTCAATTTTATTTTTTCCAAAACTCTACTTTTACTTTTATTGATCTTCCATACTGTCTTTCAATTTTTTTCCACTCTCCTCTTGGTGACTTCCGTCCTTCTGCTAACTTTGGGTTTCATTTTTTTCTTTTGTTAATGCTGCGTGTTGTAAGTCAGGTTGTTTCTTTGACATCTTTCTTCTCTTATAACGTACAAGTTTATCACTATAAACTGTCCTCTTACTACTACTTTTTCTGCATCCTAGAAGTTTTGGTGTGTTTATTGTTTCTTTCTTTCTTTCTTTTATTTTTTTGCTGAGGAAGATTGGCCCTGTGCTCACATCTGCCAATCCTCTTTTATTTTATTTTATTTTTTTTTTTGCTGAGGAAGACTGGCCCTGGGCTAACATCCGTGCCCATCTTCCTCCACTTTATATGGGACGCTGCCACAGCATAGCTTGCCAAACGGTGCGTCGGTGCACACCCGGGATCTGAGCCGGCGAACCACGGGCCGCCACAGTGGAGCACACACACTTAACCACTTGCCCCACCAGACCGGCCCCTATTGTTTCTTTTTGTATGTTTTGAGCTATTTTCTAATTTCCCTTTTGATTTTTTCTTTGATCTACCTTTTTTTTGTGTGTAAAGAAGATCAACCCTGAGCTAACATCCATGCCAATCCTCCTCTTTTTGCTGAGGAAGACCGGCCCAGAGCTATCATCCTTGCCCATCTTCCTCCACTTTATGTGAGATGCCACTACAACATGGCCTGACAAGCATGCATCGGTGCGTGCCCAGGATCTGAACCCGGGCCACCAGCAGCGAAGCACATGCACTTAACCGCTACAGCACCTGTCAGCCCCCGATCTACTTTTAAGTTTAAGAGTTTTTGTTGAACTTCCACGTATTATGAATGTTCCAGTTTTCCTTCTGTTATTGACTTCTGGTTTCATGCCACTGTGTTTAGAAAAGTTACCTGGTATTATTTCAGTCTTCTTAATCTTGTTAAGACTTGTTTTGTGACCTAACACGTGATCTGTTCTGGAAAATAGTCTGTGTGCCCATGAGAAGAGTGTGCATTTTGTTGCTGTCCAGTAAAATGTTCTGTGTGTGTCTGATAGCTCCATTTAGTATTTAATGTTTTCATGTCTGCTATTTCCTGTTTTCTGTCTGGATATTCTATCCATTGTTAAATGTGGGTCTTTGATGTCTCCTACTATTTGCAACTTATATAAGTGAGAATGCTCTTATTTTGAGAATATATAAAGATCTCTTAGAACTCAATTATAAAAGACAAGTCAATGAAACGGGGTAACCAACTGGAATAGGAAATACATAGATGGCCAGTAAGCACAAGATAGTTGCTCAGTATCATTAATTATTAGGAAAATGCAAATTCAAAGCACAATGTGATACTATTTCATGCTCAAAATGAAGGCTATATTCAACATAATGGAAAATAACAAGTGTTGGTAAAGATGTGGAGAAAGGGAAACCCACATACATTACTGATGGGAAAGTAAAATGATGCAGCCACTGCAGAAAACAACTTGGCATTTTCTAAAATCTTAAACCTAGAATTACCATTGACCTGGAGAGGCCCATGGTAGATATGTCCAAAAGAGCAAACTTGCCCATAGACATTCAAAGCAACAGTGTTCACAATGGTCCAAAAGTGGAACAAACCCAAATTTCTATCCAGTTATCACTGCATAAACCAAATGTGGCCTATTCATAATATAGACTATTATAAGCCATAAAAAGGAATTAAGTACTGCTACATACTAGGCCATGGGTGAACCTTGAAACATGTGTGCTCACTGAAGCCATCCACAAAGGCAATAGATAACATGATGCCATTTGAATGAACTGTCCAGAATAGGGAAATCCATAGGGGGAGAAAACAGATGAGTTGTTTCCATGGGTTTGGGTTAGCAGAAAATAGAGTGTAAATGAGTATGGGTTTATTTGGGGGTGTTGAAAATGTTCTGGAATTAAATAGTGGTGATAGCCACACGACATAATCATTGTGCTAAAAGCCACACAAATGTATACTTTGAAATGCTTAAAACGGTGTATTCTACGTTAAGCAGATTTTCCACATAAAAATTTTGAATTTTTTAAGTTAATCAGGGTATTGGTTAATTTTAAGTTGGTTAGTATATTTAATAAGTGTAATTAATGGAGTTATTAGGAGTATGGCAGGTTGTAGCCAAGAGAGTGAACATCCGACGAGTGCTATAATAAGAAATCCTATGATTATACAAGCAACAATCTAAAATCCAGTCCATTTCCATTGTCCACAACATGGAGAGACCAGCCATGAAAATAGGTCAGTGATCTCGGGGGCCTTTGGTATCTATTCAAAGATTTGGGTAATATTATGCAATATTTTAACCTCTTGGGCCATTTGGTGGAGGTAGGTTTGAACTTCTCTCTTGATGTACACTCAGCAAGTGGTTCTAGGAAAGGCACCAACCCCTCCTTCCTTGGCCAGTATAGACAGTCTAGGGCCAGGCCATTTTCTAAAACCATTTAGGCGAGAGACTCATGAGACTGTTGTTCAAGGGCTAGGATATGTTCTTATGGAGTTGTTGTCCATGTTGTGTTAAGGTTGTTGATACCTCTTAGTTGCCTCAGTTTCCTGATTTTGTGTGGGTAGGGCTACCACACCTGTGCCCAGTCCAGTCAGTCAATCCTAGTAGAACTGAACACCCAGTGCTATAGGACTGACATTGTTTCTGTGGGTTGATGGTAGCTAGTCAGAGCAGGAAACTCAAAGGACCTGCGACCTGAGAGAAGCAGGCTGAGAGAGAGACAATAATGCATTGCACAATATAGCCTGGAGAAAGCTGCTCACGGGGTTGGGGAAGAGAGAAGCTCACTGGATGAGAGCCTTGTGATATCAGCCCACAGTAAAACCCAAAAGTGGATGCTCCTGGTGTGAAATATTCCTTAGGTGTCTTGAGGTAAAACCAGTAATTTGCACCCATTCACTGGTTACCTGTGCTATATGATTTCAGAGGTTATGGTTAACGTGTTTGTGGGCCAAGAGCTGTCTGGGCCTGGGCACAAAATCACCAAGGTGGCCTCAAAGGCTGCCCCAAAATGACCCCTCAAGGAGCAGTTGGGGCAGAAATTGCGGGGATAATTTTGAAGGAAGCCTGGGGCAAAGATGTTGTTGTTCGATGGAGTTGGCTACTAGTGAGTGTCTCCGCAGGGTAAGCCCTTCATCTGGGGTACAGTAGGTGATTGGAGGCCAAGTGACCGCCCCTGTGACTCCTGATTCCCAGTGCACGGGCAGCCCTCTCAGCCCACTGGACATAAATGGTGATGGTGTTTGTGAAGCATCTTGATGGCTGTATGGAAGGTATAGGGGACGTGTGGTGGGAGATGCCATGATAGTGTCGGGAGGAGCTGTGTGTGAGATTACGGTGTTGAAGGGGAAGGATTGGAGGCAGGTGCAGTGGGTGTGTGACCAACAATGGTCAGTGAAAGGACAGCTGGGGTGTAACTGGGGAAATCAAGGACCAACAGAAGTCATGTGTTTAAAACAAGACACCAGGGTCTGCCCAGTGGCTTAGCGGTTAAGTGCGCATGCTCCGCTACTGGGGGCCCAGGGTCGGATCCTGGGTGCGCACTGACTGGCACACCCAGTCCTTGCAAATTTCCCACATGCATTTTACATGCATTTTCTCTTCTGTTGATGGTCGATGAGTTCTAAGGAAATGGTGAAGGCACAGTGAGGAGGAATTGTGGGTTTCTGCACGACTACCTCTAGGAGTGCCGCCCCCTCAACCTGAACAACCACCCGGCACTGCTAGAAATGAAAGACATCCCATCACCATGGATTGGAAGACTCCTTATTGTGACGATGTCAACATTATCCAAAGAGATCAACAAATCCAGTGCAGTCCTTACCAAAATCCCAAGGACGTTTTGTGCTGAAATAGAAAAAAACCCATCCTAAAATTCTTATGGAATCTAAGTAAGCCCAGATACCAAAAATAATCTTGAAAGAAGGTACTAAGTTGGAGGACTGATTCTTCCTGATTGAAAACTTACTACAAATCTACAGTATCAAAACTGCATTGTCATAGCATAAAGACAGACATATTGACCAATGGAAACAGAATTGAGAGCCCAGAAATTAACCCTCACTCATGTGATCAAACGATGTTTGACAAGGGTGCCAAGATTATTCAAAGGGGAAAAGCCCTTTCAACAAGTTGTGCTGGAAAATGTGGATATCTACATGCAAAAGAATCAACTTGGACCCTTACCTAACACCATATACAAAGCTTAATTCCCAATAGATCAAAGACCTAAATGTAAGAGCTAAAACTATAATACTCTTAGAAGAAAACATAAGACAAAACTTTACAAGATAGGATTTGGTAATGATTTCAAGGATATGACCCCCACGGAGCAGCCAATAAAATAAGAAAATACACATGCTGGACTTCATGGATATTAAAAAGTTTTGTATCTCAAAAGACATTATCAACAGTAAAAGCACAACTCACAGGATGGGCGACCATATTTGCAAACCATGTGTCTGACAAGGGCTTAATATCCAGAATAGATAGAGAACTCCTAAACTCAACAACAAAAATCAAACAACCCAAATCAAATTTGAACAAAGTACATGAGTAGACGTTTCCTCAAAGAAGATCTGCATATAACCAATAAGCATATGAAAAGACGCTCATCATCACTAATCATTAGGGAAATGCAAATCAGAAATACAGTGAGAGACCACCTCACATTCATCGATCAAAAAAAAAAAAAAAAAAGATGGCATCCAAAAAAAAAAAGAAGAAAAAGAAGAAGAAAAAGAATAGAACCAGTGTTGGTCAAGATGTGGAGAAGTTGGAACCCTTGTGCACTGTCTTGGGAAGATAAAATATATAGTTGCTGTAGAAATCAGTATAGCAATTCCTAAAAAAAAATTAAAAATATAATTATATAGGACCCAGCAATTTCAATTCTGGGTATATACGCCCCCAAAGAGTTGAAAGCATATTCTTCAAAACATATTTCAACACCCATATTCATAGCATCAGTATTCATAATAGATAAAACATAGAAGCCACCCAAGTATCATAACCGAGGAAGGGCTCGCTGCCCAATGCACCCCTTAAGCCAACCATGAGATACCGCTCTTGTAGAAGGGAAAAAGCTTTATTACGAGGTTGGCCAGCAGGGAGACAGGAGCCAAAGGTTAAATGCTTCTCGCCAATGGGCAGTTGAAAGGGCTTTTTAAGGGCAAAGGAGTGGGTGTGGGAGGTTGGGGGCAGTCCTACGCATTTTGCGCAAGTAGATTTTCATGTTCTGTCATACATCCCACGTTCAAAAGGCAGTGTCCTTAACATGATTGGCAGCTGAGTTCTTGGTCCCCTACGTCATCCTCCAGTCACTTGACTCAAACAGCAGTGATGGTTTGAGTCTTGCCAGCCGTCTTGTGGTCTCACTGGTTCAAACCAGTTGAAACTTGCTCAAGGAGGAAAAACGGAGTTTCTGAAAAACAACTCATGGCCCAAGACTAGATCCTTAGTAAATATATGGAACGTGGCTTAAGAAAGTAGTCTCCAGGGGACCGTTGATAAAAGTCTGGTTGGGGCCCCATTTTATTTTGGGCTTGGTTTTGGGCCCGGCTAGGCTATCTGTCCAGGGATGTATGGATATGCAAAATGTGGTATATACATAAAATGGCATATTATTCATCCTTAACAAAGGAAGGAAAGTCTAAGATATGGCACACCATGGATGAACCTTCAGGATATTACTCTAAATGAAATAAGCCAGTCACAAAAATACAACCTTGTGTGATTTCCCTTCTATGAGGTTGCTGAAATCGCTAGATTCAGAGAGACAGAAAGTAGAATGGTGTTTGCCAGGGGCTGGGAGGAGGAGGAATGGGGAGTTATTCATGAATGGGTATAGAGTTTCAGTTTTGTAGGATGAAAAGACTTCTAAAGATGGATCGTGGTGATGATTGCACAGCAATATTAATGTCTTCAATACACTTAAAACATACTTAATGTATCTATGGGGCCTGATGACTTGTCCTGGCTGAGCACACGCTTGTGCTGTTGCACATCTTACCCCTCACTGTGCAGTTGGGAAACTAGCCCAGAAAGAGGCAAGTACTGGCCCAGACCACAGGAGGTAGTCCGGGTCCCAAAGACTAGACAGAGCTCCAGCTTCCTTGGCCAAGGCTCCGCCCCTTCCCTCAGGTCTCCTTTGGCAATGAGAGGCATTAAGATCTTAGAGGATTGCTGCCCACCCCTCTCCATATGAGATCATTTTCCTCTACTCATCATAGCATGTGCATAGGCACCCCCACTCACACTGAATTCTCATGTGGCGGCCATGGAGGTGCAGTCAAGAAAGAGCTGACCCGGAGGAAGTGACAAGAGGCAGGAGGGAGAGAGATGGGAGGCAGCTCTCCCAGGGGACCATGGCATTCGTTCTCCTAGATACATGCCCAGAGATGGGCAGAGGAATCCCTAAGGTTCCTAGGTTTCTGCCTATCTGTCTGTTCCAGACCCATCCTTGGCCCAGCCTGGGGAGCACAGGACTGGGATCCTGCAGTCCACCTCTGTGGGCACCCAGAACTGTGATGAGTCCATCCTCCCCTTGTGTAGGCATTGGGAACAGGAGAGAATACCTCAGTGAGGGTCCTCCTGTATAAAACGGAGTGCATCCAGCAGGTGACTCCAAGTGTTCCATGCACTCGCAATGTGTCTGTTGGACTAGGTTCTCTGTTCATGACCTACTGTGCTCTGAAATGTTGAGAAGATGCTTTCCACCCACTTGAGATCATTTAGAACTGAGGAGACATGGGGGCATAGGTGGATGAGAACTGGGGATAAGGAAGAAGATGCCAGAGCACTAGACACCAAGTCTAGAGATGAGGGAGAAGACCAGTTCTTGTTGGATCCTCGGGGTCCTCATCTGGAGGCAGGGGGGAGTCATTGTCCTGGTTGAGGTTGGATGCCTCAGGAATGAAGAAGACACCTGGTGGGGGACAGCAAGATGGGGGGAAAGGTAGGATCCCAAGATTCACCCCACTCTCTCGAAGCCGACAGGTCCTGCTCCTTTACCTCTGGGACCCTGGAGAGCCTCTGCCTTGAGGACATCTGAAGAATGGTTCCTTTCTGTTTGGTGGAGTTTTGGTGAGGGCTGCAGTGCTAGTGCTGGCCACCAGGGGGCAGGCAGCCTCTTGTGTCAGTGGTGGCAAGTTAGATTTTGTTTTTATTTTTTTCAGTTGTATTGAGATATACTTGATATACAGCACTATGCAAGTTAACATTGCTGTGTGGTACCTTTGAAAGTTGCTAAGAAAGTAGATCCTAAAACTTCTCATCACCAGGAAAAAATCTTTTATGTTTGCTTGGTGATTGATGTTAACTAAACTTATTTTGGTAACCATTACATAATATACATATACATCAAGTCCTTTCCTTCTCCTGTAAACCCGGAATTTACACGGTGTCCACTGAACTTTTCTTGACCTCCTGGAGCAGAGAAGAGTCAAGCAGAGGTCTTTCTGGCTGTCCCTCTGCCTCAGAAACAACTTGTACCTCCTATTTCTAGTGTTCATCTCCACAATCACAGTTGGTCAGAAGCAGGGAGAGGGGTGCAAGATCTTCCCATGTACTCATTCAGCAGCTGTGCCCTGAGCACTCACCCTGTGCCAGGTGCCCTGGTGGGCCAAAGTGCAGGATGAAAATGACCAAGTGGTCCCTGCCTGCCAGGAGCTCGCAGCCTAGAGGGGAAATGGACAAAAGCAAAAACAGGAGCAAGAAAAGAGCAAGTGCTGTAGAGAAACACATCAGGGGGCTGTGAGGGAGGGCTGGGCGTCACTGGGTAGGAGGGTCTGAAAGGCCTCACTGGGGTGACGTTTTCTGGGACCAGAATGACAAGAGGGAGCCAGCCCTTCAGGGGTCTGGGAGCAGTGTGTCAGGGAGATGGCACCACCGGTCCTGAGTCTCACAGGCAGAAGTGAGTTTGGCCAGAGGAGGTTAGAAATGTGGCCAGTGCAGCTGGAGGGAGGCTGGGAGGAGAGAACAGGAGCTGGGGTGGAAGGTAGGGCCAGGGCCTGGTAGGCTGTGTCAGTTACCTTTCCCTCTCTGACTTCATTGCCCCTAACCTTGCATTTCAAAACTACAAATGTTGACTATCTCACAATTTGTGTGGATCAGCAATCAGGCACGTTTCAGCTTGGTGCCTCTCCCTCAGTGAGTTGAACAGGTTGGTGCTGTGGCCTCAACTGAGGCTCAACTGGGGGACGACTAGCCCCAAAGTTCACTCTCAGACTTCAGGGTTCAGTTTGGACTGAGAGTTTAAGTTTCTTTCTGTCTGTTGGCCTGGGCACACCCGTGCTTTTCTCCTCTATAGGCCTCCACATTGGGCAGTCCCAAAACACTGGTATTTGATTCCTCAGTTACAAGGATTGGACAGAGAGAGAGAGAGAGATGAAACATGAAAGACGGAGTAAGAGGAAGTGAGAGACTTGTGTAGTTAAAATTTAGACAAGACATCCCATCACTTTGGCTGTTATTATGTTCAGAAGCCAGGTACTAACTACTTAGTGGTTCCACGGGGATGGCTATACCATGGGTGGGGCTTACTGGGTACCACTGTGGAGGCTGCCCACCTCATAGGCCAAGATGAGGCACTTGGGTCTCATTCTCCATAAAACAGTAAACAATTGAATGGTTTAATGCCACAGGGTGGCAGTATCTAAATTTCCATTAGTTTCAACCCCTTCATGATGCTGACCTGAAAGTGAGGCCAAGTTGGGAGTGACTGTTCCAATATCACATTGCTAGAACCCAGGCCTGTTTTGAGTGGTGTTCTGTGCTACCTGTCACCCCTTCTTGTTATTCTTCCATCTCTAATTTTGTGCCTTATGTACATGTGACACCAGCCCACAGGGGTAATAGATATTATCTCATATACACCAGGTGAGGTCCCTAGGAAGTAGATTCTAGCCTGATCCCCCTGGTGTAGGTTTAGAGACTGGGGAGGACCTGAGAGGCACAGCGACTATCCCAGGATGAAGAACTGGTAAGTTAAAGGATGTCTGCATTCATCTCTGTCTCCTCAAAGCAAGGACCTGAGTTAGGTTTCTAGGGAGCTGGGGCTAGGGCTGTGTAGGCTCCTTGTGTACAGTTCAGGAAGTGACATGAGAGAGGAGGGTGAGCAGCCTGGGCTCAGGGGGCAGCTCTGGAGAAATCTGATTGAGGTAAGGGGTCCAGGTATAGGAATCTTGAAAAATGACCCCATCTCCTTGGCCCTAGGCCTCAACAGATCTTTGAACTCTGGTAACCAGGCACCCACAGTCCCCCATCCAGCTCACTTGACAGGAGACAGTCAAGAGGCAAAAATGTTTTGTTGTTGTATCCCAACTTTTGCAGGATCTGGGCTCAAAAAATCCCAGAAAAAGAATCTTTTTGATTGTCGCCTACATTGGCTCAGCCCTCATCCCTGACGCCTCTGGGTGTCTGACAGGAGGCAGTGAAGGGTAACATGGGGCAGCCCAGGAAAGGTTAGTGCAGACCAGGACACAACGGTGATCCCACCTGATCAACCCCAAAATCCAGACCCCTCATCGTGTGTTTGTGTGTGTTTGTGTGTCTGTGTGGTGTGGGGAAGGCAGGGTATGTGGGGCAGGCCATTCCTGGGCAGGAGCTGGTTGTTAGGTGTCGGAAGTCTGGTGGGTCTGTCATGTTCATACCCAGTCATGGCTGGCAGCATGAGAAGGTGAGCTGCTCAACTCGTATGTTATTGAGCCCTAGAGGTTTCATCTCCTTCCCTTCCTGACCAGAGTTCTTTGCCAGGATGCCCTCTGTGCCTGAACTGAGGAGCAGACTTTCTCTTGGGGGTTGACCACAGTGGTAGTGTGCAGGCAGCCCCTGATTCCCTCTGGCCCAGCTCCCAGGCAGTCTTTGCAGAACTCCACTCAGGAGGTCATCGAGTAGCTGCCCAATGGTTTCAAGTCCACCAACTCACTAGACAAGGGGCAGGTGCATGAGGCCACCCACAACATCCAGTGCTGCTCTAAGATGAGAAGAGGAGCAGAGGGCCTCCACACTCAGGACCTTGAGATGATGGGGTTGGACCAGAACTAGGGTGGGACCAGTCAGGGGCTGTCTCTTTTTCAAGCTAAAGGGGATGTACATGCAGGAAACCTTGCCTGATTCAGAGCTGAGCTGCTGTGACCCTCTTTCCTTTGACTGGTGTGAGCTTCTGGAGGTCACTGAGGCAGAGCCAGAGGGTAAGGGGGACTGCAGGCTGGCTATTCCTGGAAAGGAAGTGGGATCTTTCCTGTATTTAGAAGGACACATGGAAAGTCAGCTATGTGAGTGAACCTTTCTCTTTATCCCGCTCCAGCGCCAGGTGCAGAGCTTCAGCCAGCAGCAGAAGCAGAGCAGTGGGCAGTGGTGGAGGTAGAGCTGGCTCCAGCTCCGTTGACACCACCCTCTCTAGCACTGGAGCCAGTGTCCCCTCCATCAGCAGTGTTGGAGCTGGAGCAAGGGCCGACATCGGCTGCAGCAGGAGTGGGAGCTGCTGAGCTGGAGTCACCTGGACCATCATTTCTAGTGGGAAGTCCATCTCCACCTGTTTCTAAGAAGCATGAGAAGAAGCCCAACCTACGGCCTTCCCTCCTAAGCTGGTGGTGGAGCAGTTGACCGTGATGGATGTGGTGAGCAGCTGGGCTCTCAGGGTGGGTGGGGTAGGCCTTCACTCTGCCATCATTGCCCCAGACCTCATCCCGTCTCCTATGATCTGGGCCCGAATCCTGGCTCCACCCCTTACCAACCATACGAACTGGGCAACTTTCTGAACCCCCAAACATTTGCTGTCCACCTGCAGACCGTAGAGGTGGACACTAACAGGACCTGCTGCACAGAGTGGTTGTGCCGGCTCCATGAGGTAGAAAAGACGGAAGGGTGAGCAGGGCCTGGCACATCAGTGGGGGAGGGGAACTCATTGTGTGCAGCCAGGTCCCTGATGGCCCAACCTTCTGCTCAGGAGGCTCAACAGCCTCAGGACTTATTAGACACCTGATGTGTACTTCACTATGAGGGAGACAGACAAGGCCCGTGGTTGTAGCTGCCACAGGGGAATGTGCATCAGAATGGGGAGTGGGACCAGAGGGGGGATCATGTTGTTGGAAGATGCCCCCTTGGGATGAGCCAAGCTGAGCCACCATCTGGAGCTTGGAGTTAGCCAGGACGGGCTGGATGCAAATGCCCCTCTCCCTTCCCTGCCAGTATTGGGTCCTGGGTCATCTTCTGCTGGGTGCCTGCAGTGACAGAGAAGAAAAGCCAGGGACTCGAACAAGGCTCAGGCCACATCATGAGTTTCCTGAGCTCCAGCTCTAAATTGTGACCCCTGTGTGGGACTTTGTGGGCTGTGGACACAGAGCTAGGGTGTGGCAATGCTGGGTGACACTCCCCCTGTTCCCCAGGAGCCCTTCCAGAAGGTGGTGCCCTCTCAGTGTCTGGGCTCCACCTGGGGCAAGAGGAACAAGCCCGGCAATGAGCACCTGGCACACACCGTCCGGGCCAATATTGACCACTTCAGAAGGGTGGCCAACCTCGTCATCACCACCTGCCTCGGGGTCCCGAGCATGATGTCCCAGGACAGGGCGAGGGTGGTGTAGCGCTGGATCCAGGTCGCCCAGGTGTGCTGTGGCAGGCCCAGTGGAGCCCCTCTCTGGAGCCTTAGGAACTGCCTCCACCTTTATCAGCTCCCAGGATTGCAGTGTGTGGTCTAAGCCCCTGCAAGTCCCTAGGTCCTTCCTGCCAGGAGCACGCTGATCTTGACTCCAGGTCCCAGTGCGGGAATGGTCACTTCCTACGTGGCTCCCTCCTTGGGTTGAGCTAAAATCCTCCTCCTTGTGAGTGTTACACTTTGGGTCCTAAATGTGCCCTTCTGGGGCTCCCTGAACATCTGCCTAATCCAGGAGGGGAGATTTAAATAGAAGGGGACTGAAGCTAGAGCAGGCAGGGCTCCTGCGCCCCACCTCACAGCTCATTCTCTTCCCTTCCCCAGGAGTTCGAGATCCTGAAGAACTTCTCCTCGCCCCGCACTGTCATCTCTGCTCTGCAGAAAACATCCATATGCCACTTGAAGAACACATGGGGGAAGCTTCCTGGTGGGTAGTGCCCCTCTCCATAGGAGGACCAGGGTGGATGGGGGATATCCTGAATATCTGCCATTGGCCCCTCAGTCAGGTGGGAACTCCTGGGAGGCAGCAAATGATGGGGACAGGGCCTGGGCCTCAGCGGTGGGTCTCTAAGTCTCCCGGGGTCCTTAGTGCACCAGTTCTGCTTCAGGACTCGGTTTCCCTAAATGCCAGGTACTGGAGTGAGCCACATTGGAGATTTTCAAGTGTTTATAGCAACAGAACTCTATGCCCAGTTGAAACTCAAAGTGGTCAAAAGAGAGCTGCTCTGTATAGCTGGGGAATGGATACCCCAGTGACCAACAGGAGAGCCCCCTCCCAGTCCCACGAGACCTTAGCGCTCAGAGGAGCTCAGTGAGAGCACTCCTCCAGGCAGTTTGAATCTCTCAGGTTGTCAAAGAAAAGGATATGCACTTAGACCCCTCACATTATCCCTAAATTTATCCTTCCCTCTTTCCCTTCCCCTCAGGGAGAGCTCTGAAAAATTTAAGGAGAGCTATAGCCAAGATGTGTCCTTGAACAGAGAACTGATGACCAAGGTAGAGTGGAGGCTGGGGGTCTGGAAAGAGAGGAGGGGCTGGGGGGGAGGGGGACTGAGCAAGCTGTGGTTTTGATAATTTCTCACTTGAACTTTCTCTGAAACGTTCCCGTCTATCTTGTCCAGATTAACAAGCAGAGGGATCTTTTCTGCCCATGGGCAGGTGGGGTGCCATTTTTGGGCAGGAGGCCTTGGTCATGGGACACAGTGGTGTTGGCTGGGCTGTTCCAGGGCGAGTTGCCGAGCTGGCGCCATCAGCAGGTCCCTGGCTTCCACTCACGTCCATCCTGCTGGATATAGCTTCTTCCAGGCTGTTGGGTGGTTGGGTGTGTTTATCCCTCAGCCTAAACCTGTCCTCAGGAAGCCAGGCCCCTGCTGCTCCTTCTATCTTCACCATGTCTCCAAGGGGAGGGCACACTGCCTGCCCCAGGGACGGGCACAGCAGGGGATTCCCCTGGCCCAGGTGGACAAACAGGCTGCTCATCCTTGGATCTGAACAGCTGGACCAGAGACAGATGTGTGTGCATTGTGGGACTCCCCCCTGGACCCCTAGAGCAGTCACTCGAGTCAACCACAGGAGTCTCACCTGAGTGCCTGGTTGGCAATGATATAGGCCCCAGGTGGCTTATGAGTAGCGTCTAGGCAACCGGTGGATTCTTAGTGGATCCTGCTGAAAGGACATTAGGAGCTTCATGTAAATGGGGAAGCAAAGCATCCTGTCACCCCCTTCCCTGTTGATCAGAGGTGGCACCTTGTGGGTCCAGTTCCTGAGTGGATAAAGAAAGAGTTCAGTGCAGGCGAATATCCTGAGTGGTTCTTTGGGGAGGAGAAGGGTTTGGCATTGCCTCTGTCCGGCATGGGGGCCAGGAAAAGAATGTGGGAGCTTTCTGCCTGCTCCACCTGGAGGGGTGAGGGCCAGAACAATGATGACAGTCATGCGACAGTGAGTCCTCAGGAAAACCTGTGAGGTAGCTGGAGTTCTCACACTTTCTAGATGAGGAAACAGGCTCGGGGAGGCCAGGCCAAAAGCCCGAGCTCACACCCAGAGTGAGAGTTGGAGCTGAGCTTGTTCTGGAATCATAAGACCTTGCAGGGTGGAGTGGCATTGGTTCCAGTTCACTCGAGTCAGATGTTCAGGGTCAGAGGCCAGTGGTGCTCGAGAGAAATGGGGTGAGGGGAGTATGGTCTCGCTGACACTGTCCTCGACTCTGGCAGGAGGGGCCCTCCACGTTTGCCCCCCGGAGAGCAACCCCCAGAGAGTGCAGGAGAAGCAGCAGCAGCAGCAAGTGAGTATGCCTGTGGGGGATGGGCTCTGCCCTCCCAGCCGGAGGCCTCAAATCAAGAGAGGAGGTCCCTTCCTCCTGGTGCCACAGTGTCTGAATCCCCCAGTAGAAGTGACCAGGAGGGGGGCCTGGAAGAGCTGGTGTAGGATGGATTTGTTGTGGGGAGGGCCAGGGACCGCATACCCTGTGATTTGCCAGAAGCCGGCCCTGGGAGGTGAGGAGGAGGAGTGTGGTGTTCTTGGGGTGTGAAGGGAGGAAGAATTGAGGGGAGGCTGCTAAGGGTCCTAGGCTGCTCCCCGTGGGAACCCTGGGGTGGGCCAGGAGGCTGAGGGTGAGGACTTTTCAGGGGAGGGTCTGCAGGGGGCCGACTTGAGAGCAAGGGCTCATCCCACCCGCACCCCGATGTCACAGGGTGTTGTCCCCTATCTTGGCACTTTCCTCGGTGACCTGCAGATGCTGCACCTGGAGATGGGTGATTATCTCGAAGTGGATGAATCTGAGGACCAGGCAGGAAGGACCAGGATCCTGAGCCTGGGGATGCGTGAGCCCCCGAACTGAGCTCTGAGCTCTCAGCACTTGGTACATCTCTCATGAGAGCCTCACAGCCGCCCCTGGGAGCTGGGGCATCAGGCCCATCTTAGGGATGAGTGAACAGAGGCTCCGCCTGAGACATCCATTCTCGTTCCTCAGGCTGGGGAAGCTCAGAGCTGCCTGATGGCACAGCTGCGTGAGGTTTTATCTGAGCTGGACTCTGCCTGTCCCTCCCATGCTGCCCGTGGAGGGAGAGAGAAGTTGGGACCCCCAAGTCAGGCAGCACATAAGTGGCTGAGCAATCCCCTCTGCCTGAGGCCTCAACCTCCAAGTCTGTCATCAGAGAGTGTTGTGCTGCCAGGTCCCTCAGCCTCCCCCCATGTCCTACTACTCTGGAGCCCAGAGCCCATCCTAGGTCCAAGTCCTGTTTTCTCTGCATGCCCCGCCCCCTCTGGGGACCTGGCAGTAGTGCCACATGAGAGGGGCAGGGCATAGGGAGCTAGTCAGTCTAGGGGGCTCTGTCTGATGGACTCTGGCTGTCTGCCTTCCAGGGGAATGAGATCAACCTTGAGAAGAGGACTGAGGAGCAGCTGTGGCACTCCCTGCAGGGGAGGGGAAGGAGGTGGAAATCAGAGACCCTCTGGGGAGAACAGTTTCTGGCTCCACCCCTTGTATCTTACATTGAGTGGAAGATTTTGGTAGAAGTCGAGACCCATCCAGTTGGCGCGTGGGTTGAGGGGAGGATGGCATCAAGGATATCTTCCTGGAGGAGGGGCTGATTATTCCCATTCTGAGAACAGGTAGAGCCTGGATGGAACTGGAGGGAAGGAGCGTTCCCAGGACTGGTCCTCTGCCCCAGTCCTCACCCCCCACAAGGCCCCTGCAGCATCCCCCACCCAGGCCCTGTCTGCATCCTCTCCTTCCCTCTGGTCCCAGGAATACCGAGTCATGAGGGAGATCCTGCTGCTCCAGGTCGCTGCAAAGAATTATAACAAGACCCCAAGGAGTGATTTGGGGCCTGGTTCCAGGACATGGAGCTGCTCAACGAGAATGAGTGAGGCCGGGCAGGAGTTGGGTGAGGGCAGGGGTGGATTCTCCCTGTTTGCCAGTCCAGAGAGCCTGTCTCAGTGGCCCCCTGGTCAGCCCCAGGCCTTATGGCATGGCGACCTCTGGGACACCCAGACCCCAGCTGCTGAGGTTTCTTTTGACCAAATTTTAGGAACTTTTAGTTTTCTAGTTGAATCTCTGGAATTGCATCAGCTCTAAGTGGGGAAACCAATGTAAAAAGATCAAAACATGCATGTGGAGAGGACAAGGCCCGAGGAAGATCATTTGAAAATGGACTAAAGGCAGGCAGGACTTTCCCTCCTGAGACCCCTCTAGGGGCTCCGTGTTCACCCCTGACCTAGATTTGAATCCTGCTGGGATCCTTGTCCAGGACTCTGAATTCCTTTTCCTGCTTGATTTGTATCCAGGAGGAACGATTTCTGATGCAGCTTTTAAGGCTACTGTTGGGCCTTGTTACATAAACATGACTGCTCCCTGTGAACTAGGATTTTCAGCACCCCTGCCTTCCTTATGCAATTCCCTTTAGGGCAGAAATTCCCTAGAAGGCCCCCAGTCTCCTCCCTGGCTTGGCCTGATGGATCCCGAGTGAGCTCTGCTTTGCCAGGATAAGGGACCATAATCCTGGCCAGTCAGTGACCCTACATGGTCCCTTGCTGTCCAAGGTGAATTCTGAGCTCGTGTCCTTCTGAGGTCCAAGGTCTTGGGCACTCCTCCAGTTTACACACTCAGTGTTGGTGTTCCAAACTCGTCCAAATGGGGAAATTGGGCCCAAGTCATTAAAGTGTGTCACCCCTGAGTGGTTGTGTTTTTTTCCCTAGTCTTGTGCTGTGGTTACATTACAACCAGCTGCTGGGGTGTGAACCCTGTTTGGAGCTTTGAAATATGAGGCATGACAGGGGTGTTGGGAGCTCCAGCAGGGAATGCCACGGAACTGATGATCCATGGTCGTGCATGAACACAGCCTTACCAATTAAAATACTGAAATGTTCCCCATCTGGTGGTGAATAGACACTGCTCTGATCTCACACCAAGAACCCGACCCATGACTAGCAGCTTTCAAAGGGTTACCAAGTGGCATTTTGAACCTCTTCCCTTGGGAACACCCTGTAAGACAAGGGATAGATGAATCGCTTGGCACTTGTGTGTTATCGCCTCCTTTCTGATGGCTGCAAGTGTCACCGAGACACACAGGCTGGACTCTGCCAGGGAAGCCTTCTCAGGACAGCCAGAAGCTGAGGATGAATTCTGGTTCCCTGCATCCCAGGCCCTTCCTGACATGGCACAGCCACCCAGGAATGTGATTTGGTAATGGAAAGACTGGGAAGGCCGTACTTTCCCTCCAAAGAGAAAGAGAAGTGCCAACAGTGAAAGCTTGATCCCTCAAATAGACAATGAAATCCCAACAAGCAGTGGGTTCTTGTCAGATTACTGATGCTGAAAAGGCCTCTTTTGATAATAGCACGATCCCCCAGCTGCCATGTCCATCTTCATGAATCAAATTTCCAACACATATGGATCTAAAAAACTGAGGGAAATCTGGTATTTCCTTAGATGCAACACTGAATTAGCATGCAACAAAGAACATAAAAATGGAGACCTAGAAGTAAATACCTAATTTGAGTACATAGGCATCAAAGTGCTTTTGAAACAATATTTTGGAATCTATTGGAATATTACACAAAAAGAATAATCCACTTTTAGTACGTTTTACTGTGACTGTGAGGGGAAAAACTGAATCATCCCGTGACGTTGGTAACTCGCTGCTGACTTGAAAGTAAAAATAAATGATGTACATAGTAAAAGAAAATGAGAGAACAGCATGAAAAAAGAAGATCTTTCTCTCCTCACCTGAAACTCAACCTCTCACCTCAGAAAGAAACCGCTGTCTATATTTTCTATGTCACACAGCAGAGTTTAATAAAAGAAACGTATTGGTATGTTTTAAAGTTTCAAGAGCTCAAAGCAAGGAAACATTAGGGACGCTGCCAAGAGACCTCACTGAGGTGCCTGCTCCATTTCATCTGCTGTCAGGAAGTCCTTCTTGGCCCGTCACTTTCTCTGCCTCGCTAGCAAGTCTGTCCGCCATCAGTGTTACCACCAGTCTCTCTCCTGTGCTCCTCACTGCCCTTTCCTCCTTCCTGATACCTTCCTCAGTCACCAGAAATTGTTGGCAGTGAAGCTGTGGAATGCCCAGATCAGCTCCTGGAATCATCTCTGTCAAATCTGAAGACCGGCAGGAGTGGGCATGGGACCTGGAGTGCAGACCACCTGCGAGCACACCTGGCAAGGATTCGCCTGTGTGACTAGGTGCAAGTTTTTGCAACGCTTTGGCAAGATTGAAAGGACTTACCAGTTGTCCTGCACTGCTGCAGGCCTGGAGTCCTTGCGGTCTCTCGGGCCAGCAGACCTTGTGGGGCTGGTCCAAGGTGTCCTCCCAGAGACCCGTCACTGCTAGGATGGGATGGGATTCTAGTAACCCATCCCTTGACTATGTCACTGGACATCCTAAAAGGGATGGAGGTGCTTAAACCAGGCTTTGGTTTGGACTGGTTCCCACAGTCACGCTGCTTCCTCTGTGAAGACATAACTATCATCCTTCTTTTCCTCTTACTCTACAAAAATAAATCATGAAATTGGGTCAAATGACAAAGGAAGCCTGCCATTTTAGGACAATTATCATGGCTGTTTTGTACTTCCACCCTCCCTCTATCCTCTTGGGATCTGACCTGTGTCCTGGGATGTCATCAGGCAGATTTGCATCAAGAACAGAAAGCTCCAGGTCAAAACTCAAGGCTACTCCAGATCATTTCTCTCCCTCCATCCTGTTAACACCCCCTCCTTGTTTGAGTGTGTTTCTATTCCTTTCTTGTCCTTGTCACTCTCAACTGTACAAGTCCTGGCACTCCCTCTCAGGACAGTCGGTCCCCAATCTTTTACTAAATCCCAAATCCCACCATTTCTGTGTTTTCTGACTACTCATTTGCTTCATCCATTGACCACTCGGTGTTCATAGAAGTCAAATCAATAGTGACATTGTCAACCAGCCCTTGTTAGCGACTTACTCCCACATCCCAGATGTTCACATAATCCAAATGGTTATGTTCAAAGTAAATAATTCAGAAAACATTCACTCACCACAAATTCCTGATATCTAATACTTTTATTCAAACACTCATACAGTGGATACCTGTCCCTCAAGATCAGAAGTAATGCCAGATCACCGATCCTCACCTTAATTTCCTCCTACCCCTATCAATCCTGGATTCCATGGACTATGAACTCAATAATTTCCTTGGAATAATAAAAAATTCCTTACCACTTAGTTATGTTGTAAACCTCCAAACCCAGAAGATCCCGATTATCTGCCATGCCGCAGCTACTGCTGGTCTTATAACAAGCTGAAGAAAAAGCAGGAAACATGATCTTTTGGTACCACTGTAATTACAAAACCATCTGCATCAACTGGGAAGCACTCATAATGCCTGAAAATTTTGTTCTCTTTTTTTTGTGTTGGGTCAATAACAAAAAGAAAACTCAATTAAAAAATGGACAAGGGACCAGAATAGACTTTTTCCAAAGAAGACATACAAGTGGCCAATAGGTGTATGAAAAGGTGTTTGGCATCACTAATCAGGGAATGCAAATCAAAACCACAATGAGCTATCACTTCACACCTGTTAAGATGGCGATTATCAAAAAAACTAAAGGTGGCAAATGTTGGTGAGGATGTGGAGAAAAGAAACCCTTGTGGGAATGTAAACTAGTACAGCCATTATGGAAAACAGTATGGAGCTTCCTCCAAAAATGAAAACTAACATATGATCCAGCAATCCCACTTCTAGTATATACCCACAGGAATTGAAATCAGGGTCTCAGCGAGATACCTGCTCTCTAATATTCATTGCAGCTAATTCACAATAGCCAAGACACTGAAGTAACCTAAATGTCACTGACGGATGAAAGGATAAAGAAATGGAATATTAGTCAACCTTGAAAAAAAGCAATTCCTGCCATTTTTGACAACATGGATGGACCTGGTAGACATTATGCTAAGTGAAATAAGGCAGACAGAGAAAGGCAAATACTTATATGTGGAATCTAAAATAGTTAAACGCATACAAGCAGAGATTAGAATGGTGGTTGCCAGGGGATGGAAGGATGGAGAATTTGGGATCTGACGGTCAAAGGATACAAAGTTTCAGTTATCAAGATAAATAAGTTCTGGAGGTGTAGGCTACGGCATAGTGCCTACAGGTAACAAGACTGTACTGCATACATCACATTTGCTAATACAGTAGATATTAAGAGTTCTTACCACAGAATAATAGTAATAAAGGAGGTGAGAGAAAACTTTGGGAATTGATGGATATGTTTGTGGCCTTGATGGTGGTGACAGTCTCAAGGGTGTATACTTATGTCCAAATTCATCAAGCTGTATATGAAAAAGTATGACATCATCGTTGATTCTTCTGCATCTTGAAATATGCCAAGTTCTCATCACATGAGAAAATTTTGTAACTATATATGGGGACAGATGTTAAATGGACTTATTGTGCTGATCATTTCAACATATATTCAAACATTGAATCATTAAGTTGTACCTCTGAAACTAATATAATGTTGTATGTCAACTTTACCTCAATTAAAAAAAAACAACAGACAAAATGATTTGAATATTGTAAATGAGTTCAGTGAATCCCTGAAACTGCCCCATTCCCATATGGGAGTTACAAGAAGCAGAGAGGATGAAGTAAGATGGAAGAAAGTTGTACAAAACACTATTCAAATTAAAATCATTTGAGTTGCTATCAGCTCCTTGTGGCAGAGTTCTGTGAGTCCTGATCTTCTTTCACATTTATCTTGGAAAAGTATACTTTCAGACACAACCCATGAAAGTTCATCATTTGCTCTAATACGAAAATCTCAACTTAATAAATAAAACCAAAAGCATCCCTTATGTATGAATAAAGTTAGTGAACTTTACAGAGAAAAGAGCATATTTGCACAATCTCAATAAAGGAAACAGAAGAACTGAATGATGATCGAGTCTCAGTCAAGCTTATCTTTGAAAGCCAGTGAAACCAGGATATCTTTTCAAGGATGTGTGTAGAGCTGTCAGCCTTGGAAGATAGAAATAGTGGCCTCCTCTGGAACAAAGGGCAGGCTTGCTTACTGCCCAGTATAATAGAAATAACACCCCTCCCTGGCGCAAAGGTCAGCAGACTTCCTGTCCATTATCAAAGATTTGAGTTCCTTAAGCTCTGAGCTCTTGCAACCCTCTGCATGTCAGCTGGCTCACTGTGTATCACCCTGTAGGAAGTGGGATTTAGTGAACCAGTGCAAATGCTGATACTCGGGCCACTGTTATTGCTGTGTCGTTAAGTCCTTTGTCTCTGACCCATGGGTCTAGTTTCTTTTGCCAGCATCTATAAGACCATGGTAGGCTGACTTATTAGCTTGCAGGTAAGGTAAAATATCATACCTTTCACGGTTCCTGACAAGCCCTTAATGTAACCAGTACTCTTAGGAACAGAGAGCTATCCAGAACAATATGTATGGATATTCTTCATCGAAGACTTCATGCAACCAAAACATTAATAAGTCTCTCTGATCTCTTTTATTTCTACCCCAAGTAGAAGGAGAGGCACCAAACTATTACAGACCTAGGGCTTGTGCAAGCCACCTGGAGACCTAGTGACCAGAAACTTCTCATGGGGAGCAAAGACAGATGGGCATATTTCCAAAATGGACCCATATGCCTCCTTATCATCCAAAAGACAGTACATTATCTTAATTTATGATGATTTCATTCATTAAAATCTTGTGATGGGCCAAAGATACATATCTAAGAGGAGTGAGACACATGGCAGTTGTAAGCAGATTAACACATTTGGTGAATATCAAACTCTGAACTAAACTTAGTGTTCTAATCAATTATAAGGTACAACAAATTTAATTAGGTCAATTAAATGATATTTAATGGTATGCCTGATTATTACTCTGCAATAATGAACAAGAAACTCATGTAAATAACTATAATTGGTCTTACTTTAAAATATGATAGTCAAGACTGTTTGAGATAAGCTGGAGAGAAGGAAGGGGGGAAATAGATAAAAGTTAACTGCCCTGAAACCACTCTCAAGACCCCTGGATCTACATGTAACCCAGGAGATCGAGGCAGATGGCTGTGTGCCTAGATCCTCCTGCACTGTGGTTCTCAGGGATGTCACGGGGGTGAAGCAGCTTCCTGAATCGTGTTTACACATCCATGTGTACAATACCCCTGACCATGGGGATGAAACACCATTCAATCATCCCTTACACCCCTCTAATTAACAATTAGATTTCAGAATCGTTGTATCATTACATGATAATTTATTCTTCAAACCTGTAGGATGTCGAGCTAAAAGAAAATCAAATTTCAATGGCTTCTTTTCTTTGAAGGACCAAGATGTTCTTTCACACTTGGAATCCGGATTAGAGGATAAATCCATCAAATCAATGGAAACAAGTTAAGAAATGGACAGAGGGATATTTCATTCATATATACACAGTTTGCACTGTGGCAAAAATAGAGTTATATTTTAAAAAATTAGAATTTTTTGAAATTTTAGAGATTTTAAAGACTTTGTTCTGCTTATACTCCCTTTGGTTTACCAAATCAAACTCACTCTTTAATGGGTATCTAGCATTGAGTGCTAATAACAGCAGCTTTTTTAAATTCTTATTTTTCCCAGGTCAAACACCAAGGGTAGAGGTCTTCAAGAGATCAAGTCTAATCTACATATGGGTGTGGCAGGCTTACGTATGGATGTTCAAGCCAGACATTGCCAGAAGAACTACATCTCTTCACCCATAGGTGAGTTTTTACTAGTAATCACAGAAACTTAAGGATATCAAAGGAAATTTTTTATTAAGAACCCAAGTTATAGATTCCTCTCTTAGGTTCATTACTTTGAATTTTTGACTCAAATCATATCTATCAATTGGACCATGTTCAATTCTATGATCTTTAGAAGATGCAGCCTACAGCTGAAGAGAAACAGATACAACACCAATATCTTATCCTCTCTAGCCAAACTGAGAGCCCCTGGAGTCAGCAGTTTTCAAGAAAAGAAGAAGTCATCCGTCTTTGGAAGAGAGACAGTAGAGGCTACTCAAACATTCAACTTTAAATTGTTAACATGACTTGTTAGAATGTGATGGAGCACACCTTCTAAGTTTCATGATTTTTCTCCACAATATTGAGATGGATGACCTTGAAGTCCAGTTTCCCCATAAATGTATTTATTCAATGATAAAATTAATTTCCCTATAATTACCATGAAAATCTTATGTCATAGTGTCTGACTAAAAGGAAACAATGCAAATTGAGCAGTTGAATAGCAGTGTAATTAATTCCACACAAGGATCTTACGGCAGCATTATGTATAATAGTGAAACTGGATGTAATCCCATTTCTATCAAAGAAGAAGTAAACAGATTATGGTATTCCTGTTCTTTGGAATACCTCTAAAACATCTAACATGGTAAGTTAGAATGATGTGCACTGATAAGGGGAGACGTCTTTGATATATGATTTGGGAAACAGCAAATAGCAAAACGATGTAGTTATGTAATTTATGTTAAAAAACTTTATGTGTATTTATAAATTCATAGGAAATTTCCAGAAGAATAAACCCCACCCTGTTAACAGTAGTGGCTTCTGAGTAGGGGAGTGAGCTTTCAGGGAAGGGGATGAAAGGGGTGGGTTTCACTTTATACAGATCTGTGTACTGTGACTTTTTTTACAATATGTATTTCTTTCATAATTAGAAAAATGAATGATGTGACCATTTGGTGCAGGACAACAGCATTATGTTCACCAGTCTCTGTACTGTATGTTACTGCACAGCACGGACTGTAGGAAAAAGCCCAGAGGAGCAATGAAGACAAAGAAGACACGACACCTGCAAAAAGTCAGTGAAGTATTTCTACACAACAAACCTTCCAGGTGAGTGACGGTCAGTATCTTCCACTGCTCCAGCTCTCGCAAGAAACCTAGTACCTTCCCAGGGTAAGCTGGAGGACCACGGCCCACTAGTCCACTCCCCGCCCAGGGCCTGTTTGTGCAGGGTGACTGCCATCAAGCAGACAGTGGACTCAGGATGGGGCCTGTGTCTTTGGGGAGGCTGGTAGAGAGGCACAAAGTCGAACACCAGCTAAGGGCACACACCTGAGAGGTGGAGTTCCAGGTGGAGACTCAAAATGTACCAAGACACTGCATGAAGGAAGCTACTCCACCTCCCTGAGCCTCAGTGTCCCCCCCTGTAAAATGGGAATCACAGGCCTACTTCACAGAGCTGTTGGGGAAGATACATAAAAGTGCCTGTGACAGTCAGTGTCCACATTATTAACAAAGTCGTCTCCAACTTCAGAATAATTGATGAAAAGAGTAATGTTGATGAGACCAAAGACGAGATACCCAGCTTCATAACAGCCCCAGCAGCATGAGAATGAGAGGAGCTCTGAGTAAGCAGGGTTCTTCACAGCTCCACTGGAGAGGATGAACATGGGCTACACCAGGATAAGTCGCTGTTGTACAGTGACTCGTGTAGTGAGGGTGGGTCCCTAAAGACACTGTGAAATACAGTTACACACAGTGGCTCCTAGGAAACAACTAAAAGCAATCAACGCAGCAGATAGGAATAGGAAGGCGGCGAGCAGAGGAGGGTCAGAGCCACAAAATCTGAAGGAAGACACTGAACCACAAGAGCCCAGCTCTGTCAACAGCTGCTGTGGTTGCACCAGGAGATCAAACGTCTGAGACAGCCATTGTGGGGACTGCTGGGAGCACAGTGGTCACTGCGGCCACACCCCAACAGCAGTGCATCGGAGCACACACACCCTGAGATTTTCCTCTCCATTAATCCTTGTTTTAAGATGATGAGGGCCGGCCCCGTGGCTTAGCAGTTAAGTGCTCGCGCTCCTCTGCTGGTGGCCCAGGTTCGGATCCTGGGCGCGCACCAACACACTGCTTCTCCAGCCATGCTGAGGCCGCGTCCCACATACAGCAACTAGAAGGATGTGCAGCTATGACATACAACTATCCACTGGGGCTTTGGGGGGAAAATAAATAAATAAATAAAATCTTTAAAAAAAAAAAAGGGCCAGCCCCGTGGCTAAGCGGTTGGGTGCGCGCACTCTGCTGCTGGCAGCCCGGGTTCGGATCCCGGGCACGCACCGCTTCTCCAGCCATGCTGAGGCCGCGTCCCACATACAGCAGCTAGAAGGATGTGCAGCTATGACAGACAACTATCTACTGGGGCTTTGGGGGGAAAAAAATAAATAAAATCTAAAAAAATAAAATAAAATAAGATGATGAATATCCTCATGTTACAATGTCTCTTTCCAACCCTTGTGGACGAGTGTAATCAGAACCCCCTGAAGAAGGCACAGGCCAGAATAGGATGGAACACTGGGGGCTGAGGGAGTGGCGCTGCACCTGACCACACAGACTATCACCCGGGCCTATTGAACACGAGAGAAGAACCCAAGGATGTGGTCTAATGAGAATTCCCCATCTTGCCACATTCAGAGACACTACAGAGTTTCTCTTCCGTTCTTTACAAAAATGTCGAGGAATTCATGCGTCATTAATTCATAAAGAGGCAAATTCTTCACAAAGTGACAGAGTCCAGATTCCATGACCAGGTTTTTCAGTTGTTTTGATAATATCCCACATTCAGGAATCAGAAATGTAACCTATTGGGATGTGTAATATAAACAAGGACTTTTTTTCATGTAGATCAACGCCCAGATTTTTAGAGATGACATAAATCATGAAAGCTGCTAACCATTCCTCCACAGGTTTCAATAAGACTTTTAAGTTAATTTACCAATCTCAGGAAAAAAGAATTTGGCAATTCAAGCTTTTTGTTTCTGCATTCAAGCGTACAGTACAGGCAAGAGAATGAGCAGAAAAAAATTAACAAGAAGGTCTTGTGCCTGCCCGGTGGCTTAGCGGTTAAGTGTGCACGCTCTGCTATTGGTGGCCCGGGTTCGGATCCAGGCACACACCGATGCACCGCTTGTCTGGCCATGCTGAGGCCACGTCCCACATACAGCAACTAGAAGGATGTACAACTATGACATACAACTATCTACTGGGGCTTTGGGGAAAAAAAAGGAGGAGGATTGGCAATAGATGTTAGCTCAGAGCCGGTCTTCCTCAGCAAAAAGAGGAAGATTAGCATGGATGTTAACTCAGGGCTGATCTTCCTCAAAAAACAAAAGAAAAAAACAAGGTCTTGGTTGCATTTCATCTTTTGCAAATAAGCAGGATATTTTATGCTCTGTTCCTTTCACTACTCTAAACAATTTTTAAAGAATATGGTACATCTGACTATCCCTGGGTGTGTTTATCCTGGAACCTTGCCAGAATCCAAAGCAGAGATGTTAAAGCTGATGGGTTTCAAATGCTGCCCAAGTGCTGTCTACCTTGAACATCCCTCTCCCAAAGCTGGACCACCAGTCTCTTCCTGAGGAATCAGAGTCGTCACCCGTGTCCCTGAGAGACTGGCCACTCAGGCCTGAGCTGAGATTAGGCTATCAATCTAAATGGCAAAATGCTTAAGCTATTTTCATCTTAAGGATGCTGTTTCAGAGGCCCCTGCACTGGAAAGTGTTGGTGAAAATGTTCTATTAGATACTTGCCTGGGAATTGGGTTGTTCTCCGATGCTCTTGGCGGATCCTGGGGAAACCAATGATTAACCTCATGGATGCCTCAACTTCCAAATCTGCGAAAAAGTCAAGCAACAGCCACTGTTACCACCCTGCAAAGCTCTTAAGTTGTGCTTGCAAGAGGGGCCACAAGGGCGAATTTCTCCCAAAAGCTGATGAAATGATGGCACTTTGGCTGCAGAAGGCAGAGGGCAGCAGGCAGAGGAAAGTTTCTGGGATGTCAAACTAGTTCCCATAGGCACTTTAGAGAAGCACCTGGCCCTGGACTAGGTAGGAGGCTGTGGAAAGACCCACAGACATGCAGGTGGGAGGAGGAATCAAGCAACGGAGGGAGGCGGTGTGGAATAGACGTGAGTCCGGCTTCAATTTTGGACAAAAGCAGTTGCACGATGCAGGCCCGCGGCTGCCCATGCAGCCACCACACCCTCCTAACTCCTTGGTCCTTCTCGTCCCATCACATCCCTCTGAGACTCAGTCCACGTGGAGCAGGTGCAGGACCACAGTGCAGAGCACACCTCCTTGCTCCTCCCCTCAGGACTAGGCACTGCCCCGTGCCCAGAGCATCCCGGGAGTTGTAGTCCTGTAGTCCTGCAAGCTCCCAGCCGGGAGCGGTTGAGAAACAAAAGCTCCCAGCATGCACTGCTAGGGGCCCCAACTCCCTCCTTGTCCCTCCACCCCTGGGCCCCACTCCTCTCCTTGTCCACCCCACCCTCTATCATGCCTCTTCTCTCTACCATGCCCACCCTCCATGCCCTGCCCACCGCCTGGAGTATGCGCAACGTGGTTGGGCTGCATCCCTTGAGGCCGGTACTCAGGTAGGGGTGGGGCTCAGCAGCCTGGCTGTTGCTGAGGTTGCTTGCAGCCCTCCTTGAAGCTCCCTGGCCAGTATTTGAAATGTAAATTCAATATCTAAAATGGAAATACCGGGTGACTGGGATCCTGGAATTTGCCTTTTCAAGGCCACTTGTCCTACTATCCCCTCCATCCCTCCAGGCTGCCATGATCCTCCCTCTGGACCCTGTGGTCAGGGTCGCTGCAGAGATCCTCCCTTTGGACCCCGCCTGCCTGAAGGGCCCATACCTTGGTCAGGAGTCTTAGAAGGACTGCCGTGAGCCATGTCATAAAAAGGAGAAAACATCACATTGGACAGCCCCAATTCCTGCATATACAGACGGGAAACTTAGGTGCACTGGTAAGTGACTCCTAAGCCACTTCAGGGGACCACACGCACGCCCCTTCTCCAACGCTGCACACAGACTTGTTCACTGGACTTCCTTATCCCAGTGTGGACCTCGTGGCCTCATTAACACAGGCAACAGCACTGAAACTTCCCGTTGGTCCTTCCCACAATGTCAGGGAAGTTTTTGTAGGAAGGTAATATTCAATTTCTGCTCTACTATAGGGCTGGCTCCTTGGCAACCAGTTTTAATATCCCTTTTTAAATATAACCTCAGAATCACAAAATAGTTAAGCAAAATAATTTGTTGCTGTTGGGGGTTATGGTGATAACTCTCTGAAGTTATTTTTCCATTTAGCTACTCTGACTCCAAATACTACAGCACCACATGCTTCTCAGACTGGTGGATGCACAGCTCCACTTCTTTGCAGAGAGGATGCACAACAGCAGAATATCCGTGGCCCGACTTTCTGGAGCATCAGTATTACTACAAGATTTAGAAAAAGCAAAGTTAGGTCATTTGCAAGGTAAGGAATTAAAAACTGAAAACTAAGATGAGGTGGGAAAGTCATATACCATTAATAGTTGTCAGTAATCTGTGCCTGAAATGTCAGACTGTCTCTGAGACCCTATTTCCCATTGTTTTAAATAGAAAAAATTAGAAGGCATAGCAAATCTATCGAAAAATCCTACCAATTTCCTAAGTCACGATATGACACTTAGACATAAGTTATGAACATCATTGCTCCTTGTTTTCTTCCTCATTCAACCCAGTCCCACAGGTCTTGAGTGATTGCTGTGAACACTGCACTGTGCTAGATGTCAAGGCCTTGGTGAGCATCATTATGGGGGTGGACGTTGATGGAAAAAGATTGCATCATAAAAACTCAAAGCCATGCCACTTGCCAAATTGAGGCAATAATGGAAAGACCTAGGGCGCCAAGGAAGGGTGAGGGCATTAATAGATACTTGGGAGTATTAAAATCCATCTAATGGTGTCATGAGTGAATGTGTTCCACTTTAAAACAAAACTCAGCTGTTGTTCTCAGATATTGAGTTTATCTTTGTGCAAATATGCAGGATTTAAAGTGTTTATTGATGTATAACATGCATACAGAAATATATGCAGAGGTCATCCGTGTAAACCTCAAAAAATTATTACAAAGTCAACACACTTGTGTGACCAAGAACTAGCACCAGCTTCATTCAGGCCCTGACAATCCCTTTCTCCCTCCTTCCTCCCCAAAGGTAACCAATATCTTACCAGCAAACACTGTATATCGAGTTTGTCTTCTTATACAAGTGTTTTATTACAGGAAAATTTAAACAATATACAAAATAAACAAAATAGCATAGTAGGCCCATCACCCAACTTCAACAACTATTAATCATCTGCCATTTTTGTTTTATCCAGACTCCATCCCATTCTCACCTCAGTTTATTATTCTTTTAGTCCTTTTTGTGTGTGTGGGGAGGTAAGATGTACACACACTGAAAGGCACAAATCTCAATCGTACAGTTTTAGCAAATAAACATGCCCATATAACCTTCACCCCTTTAAGAATAATGTATTTCCTTCACCCCCAGAAAACTCCTTCCTGTTCCTTCCCAGGCAATTTTTTCCTTCCCCTGAGGCAACCACTGTTCTGTTTTTTTCACCATAGGTTCATCTTGGCAGAAATCAGCCCACATGTATTGTTTTCTGTCTAGCTTGCATCCCTCGGCATGAGGTAGATGAGATTCACCCAGCACGTGTGTGTCAGCGTTTGCTCCTCAGCACGGCTGAGGGCGTTCTGCTCTGTGGATGCCCCGAAGTGGGCTCGTCTTCCTCCTGGGGACGTGCAGATCATCTCCTGTGAACATTCTTGTACAAACCCTTTTTGTATGCTGTTTAATTCCTTTATTAGCATTTAAGTGACACACCTTTGCAGTTTTTAGTGGTTGATCCAGATAACAATATGCATCTTTAACATATCACAGCCTACCTAGACTCAATAGTGCACCAGTTTAACCAATGTAAAATATGGGAGCCTTGCTACAGAACAGTTCCATTTACCTCTGTCTGTCCTTTGTGCTATGTTGTCATAAATTTTACATCTACCCATGTTATAAATCCCACAATACAGTGTTATGATTTTTCTTTAAATAGTCATAGGTCTTTTAAAGAAGTTAAGAGAAAAATGTTAAGTATTGGGAGGGAAATGCTTCGAGGATCTGCAAATGTACTGTTTCTTCTCTAAGTTTCACTCACAGTTTTTGCATTCATCAGTCAGTCTTGCCCACAGTAATTATTACTGTGGTGTTCTAGTGGCGATTTTCTATTTCATGCTATCCAGCCGCGTTTATTATTTGGAATTCTGTGAGGAAGATTCCCCTCTCCCTCTCCCTGCCTTCTTCCTGTCTTTCTCTCTTTCTTCTCCCCCCCTTTTTTTCTTTCTTCCTTTCTTATTTAATCTTCTTTATATCAGTATAGACTCATGGATATTTATTTTATTCTCTGGGTAATAATCCAATGCTACCATTATTTATTTTGTTGCTCCCAGTTTTCCAGCTTGAGCCGTTGAGAAGTCTTTAAGATTGATTCCTTTTGGTTTTTTTTTTAAAGATTTTATTTATTTATTTTTTCCCCACAAATCCCCAGTAGATAGTTGTATGTCATAGCTGCACATCTTTCTAGTTGCTGTATATGGGACATGGCCTCAGCATGGCCAGAGAAGTGGTGCGCGCCCGGGACCAAACCCAGGCTGCCAGCAGCGGAGCACGCTCACTTAACCGCTAAGCCACAGGGCCAGCCCAGATTGAGTCCTTTTGACACATCTCATCATTTTCTGTGGTTTTTTTTGAAAGCACTTTCCTACTTTCTGGCACTACAAGAAGCTCCAGGCTCATATTGTATTTCCCATCCCCAGATTTGAATTAGCCATTTCTCCAAGAAAACCTGGTTCTTTTTATTGAAGAATGATATTTAGAAACCAAAATGTGGGAGCTAGGTGTGACCATTGATACGAGGGTGTCACTGCTTCTAGACCCTCTCAGCAGAGCTTGGAAATGTATGTATGAATGTAAACTCAGGTATACACATCTACCTATCGATATATCAATCTATCAATCTATCTATCTATCTGGATAGATATATTAAAAGAGACATGTATTCATACTGATACTTCCAACTCCAATCCAGCACCACAGAGTTTATTCCAGCATTCTCCTTTTGTTTATTTGTAACTTCTTTCACCAACAGTGAGAAACTTAACTCCAGTTATCTACAATATATTTACTAATGTGTCAACTAGTTTCAGAATCGCTAATCCATACCCTTATGAAAAACAAATTTACCACCTAGAGTACAGTGTTTTTGTACAGTACTTTAGTTTTACAGTATCCCATCAAAACACTGTCTTCCAAAGTTACTTCGGTCAGGACCTTTCATCCCCACCCCTTCTGTGTGGTTATGTCACATGCTTGTAACACAGTGAGGTACATTTGTCACTGCATTCCATCTGAGTTCCCCAGCATCCTGATTGATTTTTAAAATTTGCAGAGTAAAATTCACTCTATGCGGTGTACAGTTGTATGGGTTTTGACAACTTTACGGTCATGTATCCACGTCCACGGTACCACACAGCGCTGTTTCTTTCACTCCCAAAATTCTCTCATACTGTCTCTTTGTAGTCAACCCCTTCCCCCACTCCATTCCTTGGCAACCACTGATCATTTTCCATCCCTTAATGCTGTCTTTTATAGAAAGTCATGTAAATGGAATCATATACTATATAGCCTTTTGAATCTGGCTTCCTTCACTTAGAGATATGCATCCAAGATTAATCCTTGTTGTTGTGTGAATCAAGAGTTTATCCTTTTTATTGCCAAGTAGTATTCTAATGTACTGATGCACCACAGTTTCTTTCTCCATTCACCTGATGAAGGACATTTAGTTTGTTGCCGGCTTTTCACAATTATGAATAAAATGGCTATGAAGATTCATGCAAAGAGTTTTGTTTAAACATTAGTTTTCAATTTGCTTCAGTAAATCTCTAGGAGTGGGATGTCTGAGTCATATAATAAGTGTATGTTTAACTTTATAAGAACCTGTTAAGTGTTTTCCGAATGCAACTATCATGTAGCATTCCCAGTTCTAGTTGCTCCTAGTCCTCACCAGCACTCTGTAGTTGCAAATTTATTTTTTATTTTAGCCACCTAATAGGTGTGTGGTATCTTATTGTGGCTTCTGCTTCCTTTTTGAAAGTGAGTTCTGCTAAATATAAAATCCTGTGTTGACTTTTGGGTTTTCTTTCTGCACTTGAGAGATGTCATTTTGTTGTTGATTTGTCTCTTTTGTTTTTGATAATATATCATCCATCATTCACATTATTTCTCCCTGTATGTAATGTCTTCCCCTGTACATATGTATTTCCCTGACTACTTTCAAAATTTTCTTTTTATCTTTGGATTTTAGCAGCTTGACTATCATGTGCCCAGGTATGGTTTTATTTTGTATTTTATTTTGTGTGTTTCCTGACTTTCTTGGATCTAAAATTTTAGATTTTTCACCAAATTTTGGAAGTTTTATGCTATTACTCATTGATTTGCCTTTCTGCTTCATTTAATTTTTTGTCTCTCCCCTCTCTGATGGGGACTCACTCATCTCACAGGTCTTAAGGCTGTCTTCATTTTTCTCAAAACTTTTATGTTCTTTTCTTCAGACTGGATAATTTCTATTGCTCTATATTCATGTTTCTTCTACTGTTTCTAATCTACCAGTAAACTCAAAAATATTTTCTGTATTTCATCTTCCTATTTGGTTCTTTTTTGTAATTTCCATTTCTCTGCTGAATTTCTACATCTGTTCATTCATTATGAGAATATTTTTCTTTACCACCATGATCATCTTTATAAAAGCTGTTTTCTCATCCTTGTCTGCTAATTGCAACACCTTGGGAATAGTTTCTACTGCCCACTTTGGTCGTATATGGATTATATTTTCCTATTTCTTCAAATCTCATGATTTTTAAAATTATGTACTAGAAACCATGGATGATAGTTATAGAGACTCTGGATTCTATTGTATCCCTGTGAAGAGTGTTGTTATTTTTCTAGCAGAGAGTTAACTTGGCTGGACTGAAACTCCAATCCTATCTCCTTTACGATGGGCATAGCTGAAATCCTCATTCAGTTCTTTCATCTTCCAACTGCTGTTTTTACACTACGCCCTCTGGGGCCTACCCTGCAGGTGTGTTGTTCAAAGATCTGCCAATTTGCTGTGTGTGGGGGGGGCAGACTTTCATACATATTTTAAGATTTTCCTCTTTGTGGTTCCCTCCCTTCCAGAATTTCTCCCCTAACTTTCCGGCTACTCTGTCAGCCCCAAAATACATCCTCTAACATTACAAGTAATACTATAGTTTTTCCCGTCTGGGCCATGTACAGATTTTGGAATGCTTTGAGGCAAAAAACTCAAGCTTGCAAATATCTCCTGGTAAAATTCCCATGATTCAAGGGAAGACTCCCCTTCAGTTCTGCTTGCCTTTGGAAGAGATTTATGCATACATACATATACACATTTATTATATGTGTATTACATATAGATACATGATTCTATATAAATATATATAATATTTCATGCAGATTTTATCATTGTTATCTGTGAGAGTGTTAGTTCAACAAGCTACTCCACTAGTACTGGAAGCTAGACCTCGGTTTTGTTTCTTTTTTGCATTTTATATAAATGGAATTATAAAATATATAGCCTTTTGAATATAATTTCTTTTATTCAGCATTATGGTTGTGATATTCATCCATGCTATTGCATGTAGCTAGTGTTAGTTCATTTGTTGAAAATAATTAATGTTGTTAGATGGTCATAAAATATGCATAACATGAAATTGACCACTTTATCCATTTTTAAGTGTACAGTTCAGTGACATTCAGTACATTCACATAACTGTGTAGTGATAACCTCTAACCATCCACAGATCTATTTCCACCTTGCACTGAAACTCTGTGCCCATTAAGCAACAACTCCCTGTTGTCCCTCCCTCTTGACCCTGGGAACCACCATTCTCCTTTCTATTCCTATGAATTTGACTACTCTAAGTACCTTATATGAGTGGAACCATGCAGTATTTTTCCTTTTGTGTCTGGCTTTACTTCACTTAGCATAAAGTCCTCAAGGTTCATCCATGTCATAACATGTGTCAGAATTCCATCCTTTTTAAGGGTGAATGGTATTCCACTGTGTTTTACACAACAATTTTGTCAACTCATCCATTTATGGACACCTGGCCTGCTTCCAGCTTCTGCTTATTTTGAATAATGCTGTTAAGACCACGGGTGTACGTATATGTCTTTATGTATGCGTTCAGTTCTTTTGGGTTTATACCCATATATGGTGTTCTGAGATTCATTTTTTCACATGTGGGAGGGTTCCCCACACCTCCAACAAGCAATTCTGGGAATGCCAGATGGTTGTAAGATAATTCAACTCAATTTGATGCTGTCAACCCAGAGATACATCAGATTCCACAGTTTAAGGGCTCAGTCCTATAAGACTGCACACTCACCCAACCTCACCTCAACTTCAGATGCCAGTTACAAGCCCAGGCTGTTACCTGTACTTCTGACTGAGTGACTGTAAACCAGAGATTCCCACAACATCCTCCTTGGGTTTGATTAATTTGCTAGAGTGGCTCACAAAACTCAGAGAAACATTTACTAGATCACCAGTTTATTATAAAAGGATATAACTCAAGAACAGCCTGATGGAAGTGGTGCATAGGAAAAGGTATGGAGAAGGGGCACAGAGCTTTCATGCCATCTCCAGGTGCACCACTCTCCAAGCACTCCTTGTCATTGCCAATCTGGAAGCTCTCTGAAACTCATTCTATTGGGATTTTTATGGAGGCTCCCTCACGTAGGCATGATCAATTATTAACTCAGTTTCTAGCCTCTCTCCCCTCTCTGGAGGATAAGGGATAGGACTAAAAATTCCAAGCTTCTAATCGGGGCTTGGTCTTTCCGGTGACCAGCCCCCATCCAGGAGCCATCCAGGAGCCCACCCAGAGTTGCCTCAATAGAAGAAATGATTCTCTTAGTGTTCTTATCACTTAGGAAATTACAAGGGTTTTAGGAGCTCTGTGTCAGGATGGGGTCAAAGACAAATATTAGAACAAGAGATGCTCCTAGTGTTCTTATCATTTAGGAAATTACAAGGATTTTAGGAGCTCTGTGCCAGGAACTGGAGACAGAGATCCATAAATATATTTTCTGTTATTTCAGAACCCATAGGTAGAATTTCTAGATCATATGGTAATTCTATTTTTCATTTTTGAAGGAACTGCCATACTGTTTTCCACAGTTTTATATTCTCACCATCCAAGCACAAGGGTTCCAATATTTCAAAATCCTTGCCAACACTTGTTATTTTCTGATTTTGTGATAATAAAACTATTCTAATGTGTGTGAAGAGGTATCTCAATGTGGTTTTATTTTGCATTTTCCTGATACTTAGTGATGTTGAGCATCTTTTCACGTGTTTACTGGCCATTTTATGTCTTTGGAGAAATGTCTATTCAAGTCCTTTGTGCATTTTTAAATTGGATTGTTTTTTTATTGTTGAGTTGTGGGAGTTCTTTATATATTCTAGATATTAATCCCTTATCAGATATGTGATTTGCAAATATTTTCAACCATTCTGTGGGTTGCCTTTTTACTTTGTTAATAGTATCTTGTGATACAGAAAACTTTTGCATTTTGATGAAGTCCAATTTGTTGTGTTTTTTTTGTTGCTTATGTCTTTGGTGTCAGATGAAAGAAATCATTGTTGGCAATGGCATTTGGACCCAATGACATGCAGCTTTTACTCTGTGTTTTCTTCTAAGGATTTTATAGCTTCAGCTCTAATATTAGATCTTTGATCCATTTTGAGTTAATTTTTGTATACGGTGTAAGGTAAGGGTCCAATCTCATTCTTTTGCATGTGGTCATCTAGTTTTCCCATCACCATTTGTTGAAAAACTTATCCTTTCTCCAATGAATGGTCTTTGCACCCTTGTCAAAAATCATTTGACCATATATGCAAAGGTTTATTTCTGGGCTCTCTATACTATTTCATTAGTATATTGTGTGTATTTATGCCAGTACCACACTGTTTTGATTACTTTGTAGTAAGTTTTGAAATCAGGAAGTGTGACTTCTCTAAATTGTTCTTCTTTTTCTACATTCTTTTTGCTATTTAGGGTCCCTTGAGAGTCCATATGAATTTTAGGATAGATTTTTCTATTTGTGCAAAAAACATCATTAGAATTTTTACCTCCTTGAGTAAGTTGATTCTTAAGTATTTTTCTCTTTTTGATGATATTGTAAATAAAAATGTAAAGTTTTTAAATTTCTTTTTCAGATTACTTATTATTAATGTATAGAAGAACAACTAATTTTTTCATGTTGATTTTGTGTTCCACTACTCTGCAGAATTTATCAGTTCTAAAAATTTTTTTGTGGAATTTTTAGGGGTTTCAACATATAAGATATTATTTGTAAACAAATATAATATTACTTCTTCCTTTCCAATTTGGATGCTATTGCTTTCTTTTTCTTGCCTAATTGCTTTGGCTAGAACATCGAATACCATGTTGAATAGAAATGGTGACAGTGGGCGTTCTTGCCTTTTTCCTGATCTTAGAAGAAAAGCTTTCAGTCTTTCTCCCTTGAATACGATGTTCTCTGTGTATTTCTATATCTGGCTTTTATTATGTTGAAGTAGCTTCCTTTTACTCTGAGAGCTTTCTAGTGTTTTTAACATGAAAACATGTTTAGTTTTGTAAGGCTTTTTCTGCATCCATTGAGATGATCCTGTGTTTTTTTCCCTCATTCTGTTAATGTGCTTTATTACATTGATTCATTTTCATATATTGAAACATCCTTGTATTCCAGAAATAAATCCCACTTAAAAATGATGTATAATCCTTTTAATATGCTGCTGAATCTGGTTAGTTATTATTTTATTGAGGATTTTTGTATCAATATTCCTCAAAGATACTGACTTGTAGTTTTCTTTTCTCTTAGTGTCTTTGGCTTTCATATCAGGGTAGTGCTAACTGCATAGGATGACTTTAGAAGTATTCTCTCCTCTTCAACTTTTTGAAAGAGTTTGAAAAGAATTGGTGGTAGTTAATTAAAAAAAGGCTTTGGGCACACAAATAAATTCAGCATAAAATAAATACAAATAAATATTTTTTTTAAAATGTGAAAAAGACTTTTTCTTAAAAAAAATAAAAATTAAGCAAGTACATCCCTTATCACTTTATTTCTAAAAGGGTTTTTTAACCTAATAGTAAGCAGAAACAAATAGTTAAAATTAAAATGACTCAAGTCTTAATTTCTTTCATTGCAAATTTTCTGACAGAAGTATATGGTGCCATCATGTATGACATCTTTTATGAAAAAGTGGTCATTTTTTGTGGTATTTGAGAATATTATGAATTTCCCCAGTGGCCTTTGACAATACTCTGATATGCAAAGTTATCGTTTCAACATTTATGTCTTATTATTGTCCTTACCAAATTAACAAATTCTATCAGGTGCTAATTAATCAACTACTTTTCATATGATTCAGGTTCTCCGCCAACAACTTCCATAACCATCAGGATATTCTACAACTTCTGCAAGAGTAACAATTTTACCTTACACTGTATTTGTCTCATGTGGTTTAAAACATCCAGAAATCATTGATAAACTGACCCTGCCCAAACTAAAGCATGGTGAGTTATAAAAGATGGTCGCTGTTAAGTGGGGAGGGATTGCAGGTTGAACTTAATTTTATAAGTGGTCAATTTATTACAATATATTGTTCTATTATCTATTTCACTTCTTTTTTAAAAAAAGTGATATTTGAGGGCACTTAGATAATAAAAAGTTGAGACGATAACGAACTGATATACTCTGTAAGCTTGAAATGTTTTCAAGCATAAGATACAATAAGAACTAAAACTAAGAAATGACAGAGGAAATAGAGATAAGAGGATGAAATTGCAAAACTGAATCTATAATAATATCTCAATGGCTAGCGCTGTGGTGCCAAGAAGGTGGTGAAGTCAAAGAATTCGTAAAGATGATAATAGACTGCAAAGAAAAAAGACTGAAATTTTTGCAGAGAGAATTTTTACAGCGATATTACAGATAGAGAACAGGGAAGAGAAGTTGGAGTGAGAGACTATCTTCTTAAATTACTTCCACTGTAGAGAACAAAAAACCAATTTGCTGAAATCTTTATTCCCTTCTATGACCCTGTGGAAGATCAAGATTTGGCCACCCTGAAATCTATCTCTTTACCTTGGTTGTTTTCTCTGAGGGCATTTGACCTCCCCCACTAACTGCCTAAAGTATTTAAAACAAAACATCTGTTTCAGGAAGGAGTTATTATCATGATGGCTGTAAATATAATGTACAATAGATGTTACAATAGAAAAGACACCAACAAGCCCATCTTATCAGAAGTTCTGTCTCTGACCATATTCTTTGGATGGCCCTGCAAGGAGTTGCCAGACAGACATTTACATTTATAAGGGAAATCTCCATTTGTAAAGGTATCTGCCTCTCTGAATTGGGAAGAGGGGGAATGACCTCATTTCTAGAAACTTATCAATGTAAAAGGTGAGGCCTTAAATCTGCATAATAACCTCACTCTTGTTTACTGTGCTTTAGTGGTAATCTCCTGTAACTGACTCCCCCCACCCCCAACATCTTCCTTTGTCATTGGCTGAACATGATATTTAAGATGAGAATTCTGCTATTGTGTTGAGAAACGCAGTGTCTTTGCTTTCTCCCATGCATACATGTTATTAAACTTGGTATTATTTTCTCCTTCTAACCTGTCTTGTTAATTATTTGGCCAGCCATAAGAACCTTAAGGAAAAGGGCAGAGGGAGATTCTCCCTCTATCCCGACAACACTATCTTTACGTGCAAAATCTCAGCCCTGAATGAATGTCACATTCCTCCTTTTGCATCCCTGGGGAACAGGGCAAATAAGCTCATCTGAAACCTCAGCTGCCCAGCCTGTGAAATAAGGCCGGCCATCCATTCTCACAGAGGAGCCAACTGGAGGTAGGATTTTTGCTTCTGAATTCAGCTAAACATCTTCAAAGAATTTTATCTGTCCTTCCTTATCCAGGGCTATCAGTGAAGGGCTGGCTGGCTTTTAGAGAAGACCAATTCACAGTCAGCTGAGACATTTTCTGTTGGGCTCTCTAGAGAAGGCTGTGGGGTTTGTCAGTAAGAGTCTATATCTATATGGGTTATATATTTTTATTTTATTCAGAGATTTATGAAGAAATTTACATGGTAAGTATTACTTATTATCAAGAAAAATGGTTGTGTATTCTCTGGTCATTTAAGCAAAATCCTCCTTTCAGGGTCCACCCATAGACAAAGCCCAGATTTAATCTCTGTGGGAGATCAAGATTTGGCCACCCTGAAATCTGTCTCTTTACCTTGGTTGTTTTCTCTAGGGACATTTGACCTCCCCCACTAACTGCCTAAAGAATTTGACATGGTGGCTCCTTCCTAGAACAGATCTATCATGACTGCTATAAAGATAATGTAGGATAGAGGTTACAATAGAAAAGGCACCAACAAGCCCATCTTATCGGGAGTTCTGTCTCTCTGGCCACATTCTTTGGATGGCCCTGCAAGGAGTTGCCAGACAATCATTTACAAGGGAAGTCTCCATTTGTAAAGGTATCTCCATCTCTGTATTGGGAAGAGAGGGGGATGAGCTCATTTCTAGTGACTTATCAATGTGGAAGGTGAGGCCTTGAGCTACATAATAAACCTTACTCTTGTTTACTGTGCTTTAGTGGTAATCTCCTGTAACTGACTCCCCCCACCCCCAAAATCCTCCTTTGTCATTGGCTGAAAATGGTATTTAAGACGAGAATTTCTGCTATTGTGTTGAGAAACGCAGTGTCCCTGCTTTCTCCCATGTATACATGTTATTAAACTTGGTATTATTTTCTCCTGCTAACCTGTCTTGTTGATTATTTGGCCAGCCAGAAGAACCTTAAGGGAAAGGGCAGAGGGAGATTCTCCCTCTTCCCCCGACAGTTTTGGCGTAGTCGCCAGGAGCCACACTGGCTGGCAAGTTGCCTTCTCTGGCTGGAAGACCTGCCTTCTCCCTGGACTACTGCAGATGGTGAGATACGGGAACGCCTGACAAAAGCCGGCAAAAGGTAAGACTTCTTACCATGTCAGCCTCTCAGAATCTCTATCTGCGGAGTCTGGCGGAAGGAAATGGTGAGAATTTTTTCTCTCTAAATTTACATTGGCAGGAGAAAATATTTGGGAAACTAGTTTCTTGGGCTTTTAGTGACTCTTGGTTTAAATTTGGTAGAGTACTCTTGGTTTTGATCTTGATCCCTTTTCCTCCCAGAGTAATCTCTGTCTTGTTCTGTGTCCTGAGAAAACTTGGCTTTGTGACCAGTGAGAATCTTCTCCTTGGTCTCCACCATACGGAAGGTGCATTTACCGGGGTGCACCTCGGTGGCCAGTCGAGTAGACTGGGGTTCCGAACTGTCTCTTTGTCTGGCTGTGCCAAGCTCTCAGGGGAATTTGTTATAAAGGGCCCAGTCCATAAGGGCTTTTGTCGTCTTTACCTTCGTTGCTTGTTAGTGCTGGAAAAATCCCATTCCAGTATCGCCTGCCCGGTGTCACAGATTAGCGGGTCTGTGACTGGAGGCGTCCCACACTATTGTGGGAGATCGGAGACATCATCCTTACCGCCTGTGCAACGAAGGTCTTTACTTTCTCTGAATATCTTTGGGAGTGAATTCTGTGGATCACGGGGGCTACATCATCTGCGCCCTCACCAGGGACTCCTCTTTGCGTCCATGGTAGATTTATTCTAAGCGTGGAAAGTTACCTCCGGGTCTTTCCTTAAAAAGTCTTATTGGTTCGAGTCACTATTGGAATAAATATACAAATGAAGATCCTACTCGTCAATGGCCAGACGATGGATCCTTTGAATTGGAAAAACTTCTAAATTGGGGGAAAAAAAAATGTTTTGAGAGCTCTCACATAATTAGTTATTTGGTACCTAAGAAAAGGCCAAAAAAAAAAGGAAGGGAAAAATTTGACTAGCCTTAAGACCTTGACTCAGGTTACAATTGAATTGAGAACATGTAAAAGTGTAAGTGTTGATAAGATTATAAAGGTTGGAATGTTTGAGCTAATTTTACATAGAGGTTACATCAACTTTGCCTGAGTATGTTTTAAAATGTCTGACTGGGAATGCTTCCATTGTCCAAAATTATAAGACCAAGACCTATTGATAAAAATCTTAATGATAACTATGTTTAAAGGTATAAGAGGTGATAAAATTTACATGAAATTTTGTAGGAAAAAACTGATGTTATTTCTATTACAGAACTGGTTAACAAAAATAGTAATTTAAATGATGGCTAATTTTATCTGAAGTCTTATGAAGTCTTATAGGCAATCTAAATAATTATTGGGAACAAGTAAATAGTTGTGAAAAAGATAAATGTTGGATGAACTATAACAATAATTATGTGTTATGGTGGTTAGAGCTTCCAAACTCTTTTTGGTGACTTTTAGAGTTTTGCTAAAATTTATGATAAAAAATTCTCTGAGTATCATCATTTCCAAATAAGATAAGATATTAGACATTGATTGCTAAATGTACGTTTGTCTACTTTTGGCTTTTCATTACAGGAAAACTAAAAGGTGTTTTGGGTCTATTGGTAAACATGTGTTTTATTAAAAGATTGTACTATAAAGTAACATGTTTCTAGAAGTTATGAAGTGTTTATAAATTTTCCAAGCCACAAGATACTAATGTAAAAAAAAGTTTATAATTGTTTAGTTTTTACTTACAAATTAAGGTTTCTAAAGGTTAAAATTTCTAATTAATATATGTGATTGAAGCTACTAAATATTAAGAAAAATATGTCTGTGTACAAGGAAAGTAAGATGTATAAAGAAGGTGCAAAGAATGGAAATATTTTGTTTGGTTAAGAAAGATAAATTTGTCCTCAAGTACTAGAAGGGAAAAGAAAGACATGGGACAAATTCTAGATGTAAAAAGAAAGTTATAGAAGGTTTGTGGAAGAGGAATTCTGGAAAAGGAGTTTTTGTATGGTCAAGTTGGCTAAGATTGAAATGAATTTAATTAAGTAAATGAGTTTTAATAGCAGAAGTAAGCTGGTGCAAAATTGAAATTTCTCGTAAAAAGGTAATTTGCTTAAACTTGATAAAGAGGTTATAAAAGATTTTTCTTTACCTTTGAGTAACTCTACCTAAAAAAAAAAAAAAAAAAAAAAACCTGTTAAAATAATTTCCTACGTTCAAAAGACTGAGGTCTCGCTATTAAGGCTTTTTGGACTGTTAATGTTCTGTTTGCTTTGATTATATTTTTGACAAGCTCCACCAAAATTCATATCTTAAAATAAGTCTTTTTTTCTTTGAGAATTTTCAAAGGGCCCTGAAACTTCTCAAAGAAATTTGCTTTCTTCCTATAAGGAGGAAGATACTAAACTTATTAGGCTTATTCAGTATGTTAAATTACATAGAAAACATTGTCAGACAAGTGAAGATAAAACCTTCTTAGGTGGTATTATGTGGGCAAATGTTATTGATATAGGTGTTTTAAAATTGTATAACATTGCTGAAATTCTGATCTGTCCTGATTATCAGTCATAATTCTGGTTATTATTATTTTAAAGTGTTGTATGTCACAAAATTAACCAAATTTCTTTGTCACTTGCCATTTTGAGGTCTTGTTGTTTACAGACTCATTTCTTTGCTCTAATGTTTTTGCAAAATATGTTTCAACTTCAGAAAAATTCTTGGAAAGGACTCTGACATTTACACTGAAGTACAGGCTTCTGGTAAACTTTCTGATCATAAAGCTAAACTTGGTAAGAAATTACAGACATCTGATGGAGAGACTGATAACTTCATGAAGCTGCTAACAAAAAGATTGAGATCAAGAATGGATTACACGGGACTGAATAAACTGATAAGGATGCTTATAATTTTTATGATTTTTCATTTGAAGTATTGCTGAATTTTTAATGTTTTTTCAGATTTAAGGAAAACTTTTTCTTGTTTCTCCTGAGCTAGCTATGATGTATAACAATTTGATAAATGATATTTTTGTAAGTAAAATGGAAATATTTATCTTTTTCTCTCTACCTGATCCCTCCAGGATTTGGAAACTCTTAGTAAGTGAGTATTGTTGTTTTCATGGCAATATGGTTATTTGCATAAGTTCAATAAGAATCTGTTCCCCTTATAACAAGACACAATTGGAAACACTTGTTATATTACCAAGGTTGTGACTGGAACATCATATTTGCGATATAACCATATAGCTTTTGAGGAATGAAGATTGGACTTTATGGAATAAAGACACGTGGAAATATTGGCCTGGTACCTTATGTTCCAAGCAGCACTTACCAGGATAAATAAAGAATGTTACTTGTCTGGCAGGTACAAGGAACCTTGAAATATTTGGGGGGAACCTTGGAAGAGAGGAATTCACCCAAATCTGTAGGTATTGCAGGCAAAGTCTGATGACAAAATCCTTGGCTTGGCTTTCCTGGCCTCGAGAGTCTTTTGAAGTTCAATGTGAGATTCCTTACAAAAAGTTCCAGCAAAGCAGATTTAAAAGAGCCTATGTGATCAATTGCTATTCTTGCTGTACTTATGTAAATAATTGGTCCAACTCTATTGAAACTAGACTTATTTTGCAAATTACTTAGTTTTAATTTGGCTATCTTTGATAAAAATGAGGGTGATTTTAGAGAAAAAAAATTATGTTTCAGTAAAAACTATAGTATACATTTGCGGATATTAGATCCTAGTTTTGTTAATTGTCTTTTGAGGTTTTTGTTTTATATCTGTTGACGGGACTGGATCCTGATTTCTTCTAGTCTCCTGAAATATCTGGCTACAGATGTCCAAACTAACGTTTTAGATTTTTTCCATCATTTTCATTTGAAATCACTAAAAACTGAACCTGCCCTTTTTCCTGAAGCCTTACAAACTGAAGCTGATGGACTTGATACAAACTTAAGAGATTACTTGATGACATCATCAGAGACATTTTAAACTGCAAAAGATGCTTTGACGCTGACATCTGAAATTCTTCTTCACTGGCTGTCCTCTGAACTCAGAAACTGTTTTACAACTTGCTCCAACCATTAACCTTGTTTTTCTTTTGTTTACATAGAAATACTTCTATTAAATACTTGATTGTTTGCTTCCACAATATAGGCGTAACCTTGAGAGCCCACCTGCATCACCACCTTCCAAAATGAACTTAATTGAACTGATCTATTATCAGGACTAAGAAATGTGTTCAGTGAGATGAAACAATCTACCAACTCAGCTTCTGGACTATGAAACTTCTTTAAGTTTCAAAAGGACTGTGAAACTTTTAGTTTCAAAGGCGGGACTGTGGGAGATCAAGATTTGGCCACCCTGAAATCTATCTCTTTACCTTGGTTGTTTTCTCTAGGGACATTTGACCTCCCCCACTAACTGCCTAAAGAATTTGACATGGTGGCTCCTTCCTAGAACAGATCTATCATGACTGCTATAAAGATAATGTAGGATAGAGGTTACAATAGAAAAGGCACCAACAAGCCCATCTTATCGGGAGTTCTGTCTCTCTGGCCACATTCTTTGGATGGCCCTGCGAGGAGTTGCCAGACAATCATTTACAAGGTAAGTCTCCATTCGTAAAAGTATCTCCCTCTCTGTATTGGGAAGAGAGGGGGATGAGCTCATTTCTAGTGACTTATCAATGTGGAAGGTGAGGCCTTGAGCTACATAATAAACCTTACTCTTGTTTACTGTGCTTTAGTGGTAATCTCCTGTAACTGACTCCCCCCACCCCCAAAATCCTCCTTTGTCATTGGCTGAAAATGGTATTTAAGACGAGAATTTCTGCTATTGTGTTGAGAAACGCAGTGTCCCTGCTTTCTCCCATGTATACATGTTATTAAACTTGGTATTATTTTCTCCTGCTAACCTGTCTTGTTGATTATTTGGCCAGCCAGAAGAACCTTAAGGGAAAGGGCAGAGAGAGATTCTCCCTCTTCCCCCGACATCTCCAAGTATCTGCCAGGCATTCTGTGGTCAGTGGGAAGCTCTCAATTTGGCAGCCTGTTCTCTTGTGTCCTTTGCTGGACACAGCAATCTTCCATCTCTTCAAGGTACAACTAGACAGAGGCTCAAAGGACTTGACATTGGAGAAATGTACTTTACATTCTCTTTCGACTTCTACACTTTTCCAAATGACTCTCAGCATTTCCAGTAATTGTGCAGCAGTTTACCCAACACTAAGATTCTCACTATAAAAATTAAAATAAATAAATTTTGAAAAGGAAAAAAGTGATCTTTGCAATTTGTACAGAATCTGTATAATGGGTGCATCCTTATAAATGGAGGAAAAATAACAAATTTAACTATTTTGATTAGTTAACACAGTAAGTAATATACTTTATATATTACTGATTTTGAGATTATTTGTATTTAAAAATACTGCTTCAAATCCCTAAATTATTGTAAGTGGTAGAGTCTGCCATTATATACAACAAGTCAGCCAAAACTCCTCCATTCCTGTATAATCCTATATGTGGGTAGTAATGGTTAGTTCTTATAGATTGTTTGAACACGTGCATATCACGAAATACAAGTGGCCATTAAAAATTAAAATGTTCACCAAATACAAGATTATCTGATTCCCAGAAAAAGAAAACAATATTGTAACATTAAGGCTAAAACTATCAAAAAGGAAGCCAAGATACACTCAAGTAAAGCTTTTGCTGAAAAGTTAATTGGCTCATCTTTGAAACTTTATCATGTTTATTATGTAAGCAAGATACTTTCAGAGCCTAAAATATAGAAAGTGCTTATTGGTAAGTTAACATTGTGATCATTTATTTTGTAAATGTTAATATGAGAGACGTAATTCATTTTCTACTATATTCAGATTTTCAAGTTCTGCTAAATCTAAGGCCACATTACTGGCAAGTTGGGATACCTCTAGACATCTGAAAAATATGAGTCCTACACAGAAGCTTATACATTCTCTATTCATCAGGTTCTAAATTCTAAAACATTCTAAGGTTTTGGATCAAACCAATGGCATTCAGAATTTACAGTAAGGTTGCACGTGCAATACATGATCCTATAGGAAGAGACATCCAGATTTTAAATAAAGGAGATTGTGCACAAAAATAAAATATATTTTCACGTCTGAAACGGGATTATAAGAAAGAAGGGACTCTCAGAATATGTGCTAAGTGGTAAATAAGTTACCAAAGGGTCTCTAAAAGAGAACATATTGTGGAAAAAAGAGCTTAAACGCAGAGAGCTAAAATGGCATCTCTGGAATCCTTACGGTGAAACAGACACTGAACTACTTTTGCCTAAAATTTAAAATGCATCTTATCCTCTAAACAAATACCACGTCCCTGGCATGCAGCTTACCGGGGCACGGTGACGTGTTTGAATCATTTTCTAATTCATTGGCTCTTAAACTTGATGGGCACCAGAAGCACCTGGAGGCCTTGTTGAAACCCAGATTGCCAGGCCCCACCCCAGAGTTTCCAGTTCTGCGGATCTGCAGCAGCACCTGAGAATTTGCATTTATACCCAGTTCCCAGGTGATGCTGATGCTGCTGGTCCACGGACCCCACTTTGAGAACCACAGCCTAACTTACACCCTATATATTGTTACCAAATCCATTATTTCATCCTTTGGCTGCTACTTTTCCTTTATCACATCAGCACCTTAGCTCCGAATCTCCTCACCTAACAATGGGAATACTTGGAGACTTTAACAGCTGGTCCTCCTTTCCGGCTCAGTTCTCCCTCTTCCTCTCAAAACTACATTCTCTTGCCAGGTAACTGTTCCTTAAACATCAGTTCATCATAGATCTTCCTTGCTCAAAATCTCATGGCTCTTATGCTGAGCACAAGACATTTTAAATTCTCTACTTTGCTCATAAGGTCTGTAATAGCCTATAGAATGTGGACACCCTGATACTTACCCTGCCTACTATAAAGGAATATGTGAGGATTACATAAGATACAGTCAGTTCTCGTTATGCACAGTGTGACATTCTATAAAGTCACCGTGAACACTGAATTGGTGAATATGAACCACTGCTACTACAGGAAATGCAGGGTTAGGTTGCTGCAAGCCTTAGTTACATTTTCTTCGACTGATCAATACATAACCTTATTTTCTGTGTGTTTCTCTTTAAAGTCACCTTATTTAAGATATATTGGTGATATATTAACATTGAACTCACACCGACAGCACTGTACCTCCTGTCTGAAAGAAGCTTGTTGAACGCACATACTTTCTCTGTAAAGGCTAAGCCTCTTGCCCTGAGGAACACCAGGCAACATTGCAGCACTACACATGGGGGATACATTAAATAGCAAAGTCACCAACACAAAGCACAAAAGATAAGAAAGGAGGCACTAAATAGACCGCAAGAAGGACACTTGTTTACAGTATGAGCTGAAACGAGGGCAGAGCGTCACCTGGTTCCCCTCCGCTGGGAACGTGCTCATCCAGTGAATAAATTTTTCACCACTTTGTGCATATCTGCAAATGGACATGAAAGCCCTGTGAGTGTTTATTCGGAGGCTGCCAGTACATTGTAGTTAGTGGACAAGTGTACAAACACGGAATCCACAAATAATGAGGATCAACTATATTATGAAAGCATCTTTTCAAAACCATAGTATTGCTCAGATATAAGAGCAATAATGATAACATAACAGCTAACATTTTAGTGCCTACTATGCGCCAGCAGCTCTTCTAAGCACTTTACATAAGTTAATGCATTTAAATCTCACTAAAACCCTATGAGACAGGAGTAATCATTAGCCGCATTTTATAGATGAGGAAACTAAGGCTCAGAGAGTAAATACTTTGCACCTGTTCCCCAGTTAAAAGTGGAATAACTGGGATTGGTACCCAGACAAACTGGTCCAAAGCCCACAGCCTCAACCACTATGGTAGGAATGTGAGCGTATTTTCTACCACTCCCTGAAAAGCCCCTTCTGCTCCAGCCAGTGTTGTCTCCCACATATTCACTCATCAAACATTTTCTGAGTGATCCAAAGGTGTCAGGTACTGTGTTTAGATACTGGAGGGACAAATAGAATGTCAATGCATATAATCCATAACCGATCTATAAATCAAAATTGGGTTGAGTTTATGATGAGCCAAACTTTGAGGGTCATATAGCCCAGGAGAGTCCTTTCACAAAGAAATGGAGCACTCCAAAGAAGTGGGGTGTGCAGAGTGGTTATATACCATCAAAGAGCACGTATCACATGTGATTGCAATGTCCCTTTTACAGTAGTCATGACGTTGACCTCTCGGCATGTCGATTGATGGACACAGTGGGTATCAGGTCTGCTGTCTCTATGGGCGTGGCTGTTGTCTCGAGTTGGGTCATCACAGGATGAGCACAGCAATCAAATCCTAGCCTAGGGAGAAATGCTTATCCTTAAGGAAATACCAATGTGGGGAAAGTTGCATTTACATCTTAAGGGCTTTGCTTTTGTCTTTGGGACATGTTAATTGTTTAAAGCAGATATACAATGGATGAACAGAGGCTACAGGCCCCATTTGGGGAAAAAAAAAAAAAAACAAGGTCAGGCCCAATTAGTTTTACACTAAGTGGCTTCCTCATGTGCTCCAATATATCCTATTGCTCGCCATTTATTCATCAAGAAGTAGGATAGTCTCCGCTTGAAGAAGCTCACTGTCTATGAGACATGAATAAAACAACCGTTATGGAAAAGTAGATAAGTACAGGGGTCCAGAGTGGGGACATCAAAAGGGGTCTCCAGATGGAGACCTCTCAGGAAAAGCGTCCAAGAGGAAGGAACATTTGACATGAGTTTAGGTTAAGAAATAGGAATTAAGTTGATCAAAAAAGTGGGTAGGAGGACAGAAGAAACACATATAAAAATACAGATATAAAGGATGCTAAAGCTTTCACAAAATTGGTGTATTTTTAAGGCTGGAACAAAGCAAACATGTAGGAAACAGTGTGTGATGAGGCTAAAGATGAGGACAGCAAGAGAAAGCCTGCGTGTCCAGCTCAGGAATCTGAATGATCTCTCAGATGCTCTGAGCAGTCATTGAAAGAGTATAAGCAGATGTCACATTTAAACAAATTTGGATTCTTGAAGGTAACTCTGGAGGCATTGTGGAGGAAAGATTAGAAGAAATTAAGACTGGAAGTAAAGGGTCCTGTTGGGAGATTAGGCAGCGATCCAGATAAGATAGGCCTTGGCTTAGGCGGGCGGTCTGCAGGTGGAGGAGGCCAGGAGGTGTGAAGCAGTGCTGGGCTCCTGGAGGAGGAAACTGAGCTGCCTCTCAGTCACAGGAAGACTGTGCCTGTCATGGCCTCCCCACCCCCATGCCCAAATGCCATGTTCCTTTCTATGCCTGTACCTTTCCCCTCTTCCCCCATTTGAAATCCTCACTCTTTCTTCCCTCCACCTGCCCAACAGTGGTCCCTTTGAGGACTTGATCTAGTTCACCTCTCCTAAGAAGCTGTCCTTAATTACAATTTCTGGATAACATTCCCATTTTTTTAAGTTCTATAATACAACATACACTAATACCTTGGTAGAATCTAATTACATCTTGCAAACCATTTCATGTACGTGGGAGAGCTTGGAACCTTATAATTCTTTGTATTTCCCTCAATACCTACCACAAATACTTTGCATATATAGGTCAATAGATGTCCAGTAAAGTTCAATAAAGAAGCACCCTTTATTAGCTAAAAACTTTTATGAGCTCAGTTATTCCTTTAGATCAGCTGCTTGAACCATCTGTCTTTCTCCACAGGTCAACAGTGTTGCCCAGAACAAATGAATTTTACACCTTCTCAAACTCAATAGAGCAAAGATGGAACTTCATTCCCCCTGCAAGCCTTACTGCCCTAGAGAAAAGCAAAAACAACGTGTGACATCTAATTTTTTCTCCACATTCTCATCTCAAATTGCAACTGTTTTCCAGATGCTAACTGGTTTTCATTCTTAAAACTGACAGAAAAGTTTCTCATTATTTCCGTTTCTTTTTTTTTTTTTTTGTGAGGAAGATCAGCCCTGAGCTAACTTCCGATGCCAATCTTCCTCTTTTTGCTGAGGAAGATTGGCCCTGAGTTAACATCTGTGCCCATCTTCCTCTACTTTATATTGGATGTTACCACAGCATGGCTTGACAAGCGGTGCATCAATGCGCGCCAGGATCTGATCATGTGAACCTGGGATCGCTGCAGCGGAGCGCATGCACTTACCCGCTGTGCCACAGGGCTGGCCCCTCTCTTTATTTCTAAAGCTGAAATGTTTAAATCATTCTCTGGGCTAGTTGGAGTTTCCATAAAATGAAAATATACATTCCAGAAAAATCCTTAACTTTCCAGAATAATCCTTAATATATTATGGTAAACACCTTGGCAAAATGTCACTGATTTTCAATGTCAGTGCCTCCACAAGGGTATCCTTGCATTGCCTCCCTTCCCAACCACCTCTCACTTTGCCCCTCCCCAGGCTCATGGGCTCAAAGTGTTTACTGAGCACTAAGAATGATCAGAGTCTGAGGGAGACTTCAAGGATGACTCAGCCATGTTTTCTGACCCCAAGAATCTCTCTCCATCTCTCCTTTAACCTCTATTTTTCTTATTCTGGTTTCTACTTTAGTTGTTTACTTGTCTTGTGAATTGATGTTTTGTGGTTTATAATTACCATGTAAATCCATATTACTTTTTGCCTTCGAGTTTTGAAAGAGCTCACATTAAACAAGGTTTTTTCCCAGCCCTTTGATGTGTCTAATACCTTCCAATGCAATTCAAGTGGCTTCTTGTTTTTATGTCTCCATCATTATTCCTTCAGAATTATGTTCACCCCACACTTGTGATCTGACCAATGCTGCTTTACTCTTTAAACTTTTCTATGCCGAGACTCACGTGAGGAATCCCTCAAGCACCATCAACTAGGCGAACCCACATTCCCACATCTGTTTCCTTGATTTGTTCCTAAATAAAGAGTTTCTTTTTTGTGTGTGTGAGCAAGATCAGCTCTCAGCTAACATCCATGCTAATCCTCCTCTTTTTCTTTTGCTGAGGAATACCATCTCTGAGCTAACATCTATTGCCAATCCTCCTCCTTTTTTTCTCCCCAAAGCTCCAGTAGATAGTTGTATGTCATAGTTGCACATCCTTCTAGGTGCTGTATGTGGGACTTGGCCTCAGCATGGCCAGAGAAGCGGTACGTCAGTGCGCGCCCGGGATCCGAACCCGGGCTGCCAGTAGCTCAGCTTGCGCACTTTAGCGCTAAGCCACGAGGCTGGCCCAAGATGTTTCTGAAAATAATAATAAATTGTATAAAAAGCACTATCACAGATACCTTAAAGAGAACAAATGGAAAAGAATATTCAATTCCTCAGATAGGTTTGCAATCAAATGAGACATTGAGGGGACCAGGGGGCACTGATCAGAGCAGGATCCTAAGAGAAGAGTTTTTTAAATCAATTTCAAATGAGGTTAAAACTGGAATGAGATAGTATTTTACCAGTTAGCTGAAATCATACACATTTTTCTGACCTTTGAGAGTTTATTTGCATATAAACTGTACATGTGGGGTAAGAGAAGGCTGATATTGTTTAATTTCTTTTTATTATTCAGCACTTTGTAATAGATGTGGCTATTCACAATTAATAAATATCATAAAGTGGAGAGACCCAACTTTCAACTGCCTGATATTACCAATTCTTACACAAAGCTAGAGTTTTAAAGATCAAATTTCATTCTAGTTACCTGTCAACTAGTCCATTTATATCAGAAAGATGCTCAGTTTTAGGAAAATACTTCAAAACACAAATTTTATATGTAATTTCAAAAGCAAAAACTTAGTTAAAAACTGGGTGGTAACCCGTTTTGCTACCATATATTAATCTTTAGCATGGGAGCAAACATTTTTTGAGAATATAATTCATATTTGCCTTTTGTATATTGTAGAATGTTAAAGGATTTACAGTTTTAATCGTATTTCAAATACCAGAGAATAAAAAACAGAATTGTTTCAGTTTTATGAAATAGTTTTTTAGACATAGCAGATTTTCACAGCATATTACTTGAAAATAAAATAATCAGTTAGTGAGGTTTAAGCAATGTGGTTTTATTTTAAACTTGTTCCTTCCATAGGAGCATCAAGAAAAGCCCTCCAGGAGTAGTTGTCGCTCTTTCCCTCCACATGAGCACCAGGTGCGTTTGCTTTAAGCATCAGACTCTCGGGCAACACCATAGCCCTCAACTCCGTTTAGTTGAGAAAAGGCTTTATGAGTCGTGTGTTTTTTCTAGGGGTATGGAGCTCCCAGACTTATTAACTACAGAGAGAGTGTAAGAGTCAGAACACATTCAATAAACTCCAGTGTGCTCAGGTGAGAGGATAGGTGCCTGAACTCACATCTGAAGAAGAACTTAGAGGATGCTTTCTCACTCTGCTTCGTGCCTCTGACTAAGCAGTCCTGGACATCCCCGTTACGGCCACGGAATAACACAGGCAGCCTTGATGGACCAGAAATCCTCCTATGTCCATCATTTGTACAGAGCAAACTGGCTTAAGACCTCTCGTTTCCTGCTGTAGTGGTAATTTACAGACATACAGAACTGCCATCTAGTGACTAAGAAGAAAACAGCAAGGTGCTTTACATGGAAAATGAAATTGTGAGTTTTTTAAAAAAGAACAGTGAAGCACTAAAGTTGGTAAAGTTGACACAATGTGACACACGAAAGTTATAGTAAAACTGAAAAATGTGTAGGTGAAGTAATCAGTTGTTCTCTCTGCCTCTAAAACATGTCTTGACATCTGACTCATAAATAGCATAGTTTAAATATAATAGAATAACTTTGGAAATAAACTTCTCATCTCATCTCATCCAGTGATGCTGGCCAGAACTGGTATTAAATAGCCAGATGGGGAGTACCCATGTTGAAGTACCATTTTTATCACAGTGGAGAGAATAGGAGGCATAAAACCCAACAGACTGATGTTCTGATCTTCCCTCTCACCCTTGATCAATTTTGTGAACATGGTCTTATTTTGTTTGTGAGGAAGATCAGCCCTGTGCTAACATCTGCAAATCCTCATCTTTTTTTGCCGAGGAAGACTGGCCCTGGGCTAACATCCATACCCATCTGGTTCCACTTTATACGGGATGCCACCACAGCATGCCTTGCCAAGCGGTGCGTTGGCGTGCGCCCAGGATCCGAACCGGCGAACTCCAGGCCAGTGCATCGGAGCGAGCACACTTAACCGCTTGCGCCACCGGGCAGGCCGCTAAACATGGTTTTCTTTATCAGTTAAATATGAATTATAATAGTTACTTTAAAGGATTACTGTAAGAATTGCATGAGGTAATACAGTAAAGGGACGGGTGTAGAGTAATAGTTAATTCTCCTGCCCTGTCTCTCTTCTATGAAACATGCACAAATCATCTAAGAAGAGAACTTGTCTATACAATAAACTTATGACAAAGATTCAATGGTTCTAGAAGTAAGGGCCACCATTGTTGAGGGCTTAACCTCAACTGCTTCCAAATACCGTTAACTCTCAATTAATTTTATGTATTTTGTGTCTTCCAGACACTTCACTGGCTAGAAGGAAATGAGAAGGTGTGAAATTTAAATTGATGTATTTCACCCTTGAATGTCCAAGCTGTAAAATCAGGTGTTTTAAATCACCTAGTTCATCAGGTTTTCTGCTTATTATTATATATTTTACCATGGTTCACAGCCCGAGAAAAATAGAAAATCATTATAATTTTACACACCTGAATATATATCTTGACTATTACAGCTGGAATCTTAATATATAGAACAATGTTGTACATGTTTTCTCCTTGTTGATAGTACAGAGTACTTTTGTCCAGGTTTTCTTTGGCATTATCATATACAATGAAGAACTCAGTAATATATGCCCTGGAGATAAGGATTTAGAAAAATCTAACATACTATCCTAGTCATGCCACAAAATATGCTATAAAAATAATGAGAGGATATTTTGAAGGCATTATTTTTCTTAATTATTTCCAACTTTATGTCCCTTTACCTGTTTTTAATCATTCTGCATCTTATTCACTATTGGCTAATCATCTCACAGTAATTAAGTAACCCTCAGTTGAGTCCACCATGCCTCTTCAAGTGCCCCAGCCTGATGTCGGTCTCAGCTCTGACAAAAGAAGCTGGGAAAACCTGTTTTGTGGCACTATTCTTAAGGATATCTTTACTCTTACAATAATAGCTATATTTTTGAAAGACACCAGTGGATTATAAAATCAAGTACTCGACCCATGTTGTATCCTCATTTTGCCTCCAGGGGGAGCACAACTTTCATGTGTAATGCAGGGCTGCTGCTTTATTGTTTCCTTTCAAGATATTTTATTACTTGTAAAACATGTCGATGTAAATAATCCATAATCAATCTATAAATCAAAATTGGGGTGAGTTTATTATGAACTAACTTTTGAGGACCATGGCCCTGGGCCTTCCTTCCCTAAAGAAGGAAGGGCACCAAAGAAGTGGAGAGTACAGAGTGGTTACATACCATCAAAGAGCATGTATCACATAGGATTGTAATGTAACTTTTACAATAACCACAAGATCGCCCTGCCAGGTTGCCCTGCTAGAATAGCTATTGATGGACACAGCAGGGAGCAGGTCTGCTGTCTCGATGGATGTGGCTGGTGTCAGGTCTGTTGTCTGGAGCTGGGCGGTCAGAGGATGAATGCAGCAGTAAAATCCCAGCCTAGGGAGAAATGCTTATCCTTAAGGCAATGCCAATGAGGGGGAAGCTGCATTCTTATCTTAAGGGCATTTATTCTTCTCTTGGAGACATGGCAAAGCAGATACAGAATGCAGGCAACTAGACCTTTTGGAAAAACAAACTCAGGCCGAGTTAGATTTACTCCAAATCGCTTCCTCATATGCTCCAATATATCTTATTGCTTGCCATTTATTTATCAAGCTCAGGGCGTGTCTTTCAAACAGAAATCATCGAGAATAGCATGAAGTAGTCACTTACCTACAGATGTCACTGTGGTAACAGAATATTAACAAGTAGCTTTCAAATATAACCATTTTCCCAAATATTGTATTTCACTGAGTTAATCAAAAAGGCATTCTTCTGTCTTATACTCAGAAATCTCAACTCTGAACTTAACACTAGATGTAGCCAATTTTGAATAAAGACCTTTAACATCAAAGCCAGCCAATAGATCTTGTTAAAGCAAATCCAAACTTGGGAACACTTTTGTTTTCAGTCACATGTAAATCCTCTCAAACTCAAAATAGGGTCCCGGCTTTGTGCAGATGGAGAAAAGCTTCTGTTCCTCTTTTTCTATTCAGATAGTGCAGGGAAGAGCCCAAAAGATCTCCTGGTGGAACACGAACAGTTCTTTACATTAGAAATGCAGGCAGTGTTTCCTAGCTTCTTTTCTATAGGCCGAGACATGCTGACCTGCCCAGAGGAGCAAACTTCTGGGCTCCAACAGTAAACAAGACCATGTGCAGTTTACCACAACAATGAACTACAAAGATGTATCAGGAAATATTTTGAACATCAACACCTAAGCTTTCAGTTTCCCTCTGTCTAATTCCATGGCTACCTGAACTGAATTCATTCTCCATCCCCATCCCTTTCATGATAGTTTTTATCTCCTTAAATCAGCATGTTATAACATCTAAGAGAAATTTATCAAAACACTTTCTTCAAAATAGCTAACTGAAATATAAGAGTTGTAGAGGGTCAAGATTTTAAGATGAACGTGATGTACAGAGTAACTGTGCTACAAAATAAAAAGAAAATAAATGAGAACAATAAGAAAAGGAGGAAAAAAATGATAAGGAGAAGGAATATAACAGAGAGTAAAAGTAAGAAAGAGAGAAAAAAGAAGAAAGAAGGTGTAGGAAAGAGAAAGAGTCAGGAGAAGCATGAGAAATGGCAAAAAGGGGCACGAGCAGAGGGAAGACACCATGTTCAGAGGGAATGACAAGTCAACTGGCTTCTGACCAGGGCTCATGTCTAGAGTCACTGGCCTGCATTTGAGAACTCCACTCAGTTCTAACATGAACAGAATGATCACTCCTCATGCAAACTCTGGTGACACTGATTACCAGAGCTGTCTTCTCCCGGGACCTGCTGGAGCTTTGGGAACTGCCTCTGTCAGCAGCTCTGGGACTGACAGAATCCCCATTAAATACTCATAAACTAGGATGGTGGTGTTTTTTTTAATTACTATTTTTTTAAAATTTTTATTTATTTATTTTTTCCCCCAAAGCCCAAGTAGATAGTTGTATGTGATAGCTGCACATCCTTCTAGTTGCTGTATGTTGGACGTGGCCTCAGCATGGCTGGAGAAGCGGTGCGTCGGTTCGCGCCTGGGATCCGAACCAGGGCCGCCAGCAGCGGAGCACGTGCACCTAACTGTTAAGCCACGGGGTCGGCCCACAATGGTTGTTTTGAAAGAGTAACCCAGTAAGAGCTCTCTCAAGGGTACATTTAATCCTGCCAACTCCTGCACTCACCCATCTGAAGAATTAAGAAACTAAACTTTTTTTTTTTTAATTACTGTGAATAAAAGTAAGAGAAAACTTTTCTGGCAAAATTTTAAATGTTCCATCTGCTTTGAAGTTACCTCACAAAATTCTGAGCATAACCTAAAATTCTGGGCTCCCTACAGTTCCAAACATGTTTCAGAAATGATCTCTTTATCATCACAACGTAAGACTATGCCTTATAAAACAAAATAAACTTGGATGAGTTTTATCTTGTAGAGAGAAGGCAGCAAGAAAAAGAGTAGGATGTGCCTTTCTACTATGAAGGAAAATAAATAAAATCATCAAAATATACAAAATATGCCTCTAAAACTGAATGAAACGGTCTCTAAAGAGTTTTACATTTTAAGTAAAAATGCACCTATATGAAATTATACATCAGTTTGTCTAAAATCTATTCCACTTAATAGAAGAATTCATTCAGTTTCATTTAAATAGCATGACTAATGATTAGCTGCATAATAAGTGGTAGATATTTTAATTCTGATATACCATGTACTTCCACCAATGAAGGTGGACTTAAACTTGTAATTTTCCTAAAAGGGGCCAACCAGATGTTTTGCTTATTTGATTATTTAATAGTATGGATCTGCTCCTCATTGCCAATGAAGGATGTCTACACACAGGCTTTAGCTTGCATATGTAATGGGAAATGCAGACTGAGTTTACAAAAAGAAAAATTGAAAATGCAGCATTGTCTTTAGGAGATGTGGTCGATCTGTTCAAGAACATTTTCTCCCTTGGTCAAGTGAGAAGATGAGAGAGAATGCTGTCGGCCTCTTCCTTGGCCCCTTATAGAATTCTGCGTTACCTCAATTGAACGTGTCCTAAAGTGTTTGAACTAAACTCGGAAATGAGTCGATGATACTGTATTTGCATTACGTCACACAGAATCTCTTTCATTAGGCACCATTCAAAACACTTTTTGGGACATTAGAGGCCAGAAAAGTATTGCTTCTCTGAGAGACTGTTGCTTTTAATCTCATGGACATGAGATGATACAGAATTGTTCCCATTTCCCTTTCTACTTGAAACCTGAGGGATACATTTCCAACTACCTTTAAAAACTGCAGGTCCTTCTGAAACACATTTCAGTGTACTGGCTTACTTCAGCTTCATTTCATTGTTCCATCCTAAATTCCTTTCAGTTTGATCTATTTTCCTTTCTAATCCTTTTGTATACCTAGATATTTAAAAGCTGCTCAAATCTATATTGGAGAAAAGTTGGGTTACAGTTCTTTCAGACAGCATGTAAACCCAATTTTTAGGGTTTCTACACAAAAAGTTTCTGCCGTGTTTCTACCAGCTCTCCTTCTATATTTTTTCCTCCAGGATTTCCTCTGACAAAATTGACGTTCTAAAAGCCAGTCCTCTGTTCATTCTCTTGGCCAGTCACATTTTCATAGAAAGATAAAGGACTGGATTTTCCAAAGATGCAACAAGAATGATCAAGTCCTGATCCACACCTAGATATGCTGTTCCTGTTCTCCAAGAATTTTAAAACTAAAGTTAATTATCTCTTTCATTTTATCTAAATCTATTAAATAACCTTGGCACTGAGCCTCTAAACTGGTCCACAGGCTGCTTCAGGAGACACAAAACTCTCTCTCAAATGCTTGCATTCATGTGCTTAGTAGGTATTTTATTTATTTAGATCTTATGCCACAAAAGAGCTTCATTTATTCACTCAAATACTTAAGTATACACTATGTGCCCAAAGGTCTTGAAATGTTGGCAGTCTGCAAGGAAAACAGATATATATGACCAGATAAATTACACTACAGAAATAATTTGAATGAAAGAGATATGAATAAACTGCCGTGGGACTCCAGGAAAAGAACCACAATGGGGAGTGGACAGGGTTTGTACCATCTAAGTAAAGGAAAATGAAGATAGAGAACATAAAAGGAAAACAAGATAAACGAAAAGATTTTCTTCTTCTTAATGTTTCTGCCACCAACTTTTGGAGCACACTGCTTGCTGATGTCCTTTCTAGCCAATCTTATCCTTCAGCAGGCTTCTATAGACTTCAAAAATTCGATTGTACCAAGCTGGGCTTCTCCGTGGAGTCAATGCCAACTATGTAGGGAGTCAGGAGGGGAGCAAAAGATTCACAGGACTCTGCAGGCCTTCTGCAGCTCACTGGTGTGGAGGGGCACCAAGGCTTCACCTTGGCCTCTGTCTCCAAGTTCACATAAAGGAGGGTCCGTTCCTTCCTCGATATATGAAGGTGGAGATAAACATCTTTCTCAGACGGGATTATAGAAAAATTAAAGTGAGAACCATGAAAAAGGCAGAAGAGGTAGCACCATGAATCTGAAGAAACTGGACATGTGAATTAGTAACCAGTAGGAAGAAGAGCTGAAGACAAAAAAAAAAGGCAAAAAGCAAGTTCTCAATTTTCTAAGATGGAAATGCAAATCTTTCTTCTTCAAAAAGAAAAAAGTCATTGAACCTTTTCCTTTAAAATAAAATTGGAAGGGGTCACATGTTGCAAATAGTGGTTTTAACCATGATGTCACTACACAATAATGTGTAGCAATCAGTTGTTAGGTGCACTGCAAATAGTTCACACCTTAACAATTATGTTACCAAAGTTTGCAATTGATATATATATTTTAGTAAATAGTAGACTGTGTGCAAAGTTGTCACTATATTACTGATAGTGTCACTCTTACAACTGAAAACATGACTAGGAGGGAAAAGATGGTGTGACCTCAGATTGCTAGAGTCACAGCAAGAAAAGTCAAGAAAGTGCCATCAGGTCATTTGGACAAAAGGATGCTATATGGCTGTTGGGTTTATAACAGATCTACTTGAGAAAAACAAGTCACTACATTAAATTATTTTCTAGTTACCTCCATCACCCTCTCCAAGAACACATATTTTAAAATGAGACAATATATTACATGAAAAATTACTTGCTCTGTCATTTTGAAAACTACATCAAATAATGAAGAAAAAACTAGGTTACAAACAGCCTGGTATCAATTCCAACTACCATCTTTTACCAAACTAAAACTCTAATTATCACTAATTAACTTTCAATCTAGATCTCCTCCAGTATACAAAATCAATAACTTAAAATGTTTGATAACTTTTTTTAAATTGCCCTAAAATTTTAGAGGATAATATAAATATATCTCTTGGAAAAGTTGAGAAAGATAAAGACACTAGGAAAGGAAATGATGAAAATATTACCCTAATCAATGATGTAAAACACAAGATATGAACAACTGTTAAAAAGAATTCTCTATGAAATTGATCAATTCTACTATCTCTACATCTGGCTATTTCCTATCAGTAATTTGATGCATAAACAAATAGAATAGTGTATTTCATGGGATCAATTCTTCTAGTTGTGTGCTTTTCCTTTTAAAACTTCATATGCTTTTATGTGCTTGCTTTATTTTCAGGTGGTGTCACATTAGAACACCCTCATCTCTGAAGATCTTTGCATTAAGGGACTCTACCTTGGCCCTTGATCAACTGTACTCAGAGTTATGATAAACTCAGAGACCTACATGGAACAATGTTTCCTATGTCTTATCTCCCATGAGTTGTTCATGTCAGGGAGTATAGTCCACCAAGTAAACACTAAGCAGTGTCTGAAAAGCATCGGATACTAAAAGGAGGACATGCAGGGTTGGGTGTGGGCCCCCATTCAGTGCCTCAGTGCAAAGAAGAAAGAGATAAATGCATCCCTCCAGAGACTGGGATAAAAACAGGAGATTATGAGCACGAGGCTCCCTCTGAAGGCCTTTAAGCAGGGACCTGGAATAAAACTGTTTACACTGTGGAATATTGTTGGTTTTACAGGGAACTCATGAGGAAGATAGGACATGAAATAATGATAATTAAAATAACAGCAGCAAACACTTCTACTGAAGCAGGCACTGCACTCTGAATGTTAATTCTGTGCTTGAACATACATGAACTCCCATAACCCTCAAAATATCCCGACGTAGTAGATGTTGTTCTTCTCATCATTTCATAGATGAAGAGACTGGGTACAGTGGCTGGAAAACTCAGCCAGGTTACAAAGCGGATACATGGCCGAGCCCAAGCTCAGTGCTCTTCTGTGATGCTCTTGGACTACAACTCCAAGTGAAGTCTCTAACGACTATCTTTCTCTCTATAATCCAATGGGGGAAACATCAAAATTCTTAACTCTAACACCCATGCTATCATTTAGGAAATGTTAGTGAGGAAGAGATTTATGAATAGTAATAATGCCCTTCTATTTACTCTTCACTTATAGATCAGACATCAATATTCCTGATCAGTCCACCAAGAAGAAACTGGGACATTATTATGCCAAAAAGAAGAAAAAACAAGGAATAAAACAACCAAATTCCTTTAAACATCATTACACAAATGTGATTCTTAATTCCATATGACAAATATAAAGTGCTTTCCTGGTTTGGGGCTCCATAAAAAGCTGATGTTAATATCATGTTATCTTCCCAGCCAATAACACAAAATACTTTAAGACAACAAAAGGGAGAAAGACAAAAAACAACCCAACAGAAAAATAAATATTACATCTGAACGCTGTACAATTTTTTAAAGATTACTTAAGTGTTAGATTTAGTAAAATTTGTATCTCTATCTTGCCTCTCCCAGTTATCTCTGAAGGTAAAGAAAAGGACTAAGAAAAGCACAACGAAGCCAGTTAGGGAAGCGAGTCAGCGGGAAGAGGTGAGGTGGCCGCCCCTCTGCAGACAACAGACAGAAATCTCCCCTGGGAGCCGTCTCAGACCTCACAAGGTGTGGAGCTTTGACCTCGGGCAGTGGCTACAGCTGGACGCCAGCAGCAGTGCTTCTCACACTTCAGTCTACACGATAATAACTGGACAAGTCCAGTGTCCCTTCCCCGGAATTCTAACTCAGCAGCTTTGAAGTTGGGACACGAGAATTTTCCATTTAAGAAGCCTAAGAGTGATTTTCCTTGAGTTATTGGCAGATTATGACCAAAGTCATACCTTGAAGAGAAGCACAAACTCACTACCCAGTATGCACTGCACATATACTTTGTGTCACACACTCTCAGAACATTCCCTGCCCCAGGGGGTCCCACCTGCTTCAGCATCCTAGGGCCTGTGTTCTTCGTCAGGAGGTTCCGAGGGTGGCAAAGCAGACAGGACTCACCTGGGAAACTGCCCTTCTGTGTAATTCAGTGAGTGCGTGGGCTGCCTGCAGCCCAGGTATAAAATGGGTCTAGCTATATTTAAAAATAAATTTCTTTTAAATTTTATTGAGGTCATATGGCTTATAACTGTGTAAATTTCAGGCGTACATTACTATATTTCAGTTCTGTATAGACTGGATCATGTTCCCCACCAATAGTCTTGTTTTCATCTGTCACCATACATATGTGCCCCTTTACACCTTTCCCTCTTTCCCTCTGGTAACTACAATCTGTACTCCTTATCTATGTGTTTGTTTATTTTCCAAATATGAGTGAACTCAATCAGTATTTTTCTTTGTCTATCTGACTCTTTTCACTTAGTATAATACCGTCAATGTCCATCCATACTTTCACAAATGGCATGAGGTTGTCTTCTTTATGGCTGAGTAGTATTCCATGGTATATATGTATATATATCACATCTTTATTCATTCTTCCATTGATAAGTACTTGAGTTGCTTCCCAGTGTTGGCTATTGTGAATAATGCTGTGAAGAACATAGGGGCGCATACATTTTTTGAATTACTGACTTCATATTCTTCAGATAAATATCCAGAGGTAGAATAGCTGGATCTTATGGTATTTTTATTTTTAATTTTTTGAGTAATCTCCATCCTTTTTTCCATTGTGGCTGCAGCAGTTTGTATTCCCACCAGCAATGTATGAGGGTTCCCTTTTCTCCACATCCTTTTCAACACTTATTATTTCTTGCCTTTTTAATTATAGCCATTCTGATGGGTGTGACGTGATATCTCATTGTAGTTTTGATTTGCATTGCCCTAATAATTAGTGATGTTGAACATCTTTCATGTGCCTGTTGGCCATCTGTATAACTTCTTTGGAAAAATGTCTTTTCATATCTTCTGCTCATGTTTTGATCAGGTCGTTCATTTTTTTGTTGTGGAGTTGTTTGTATTCATTATATATTTTGGAAATTAACCCCTTGTCAGATATATGATTTGCAAATATTTTCTCCCAGTTGTTAGGTTGTCTTTTCATTTTGTTGACAGTTTCCTTTGCTGTGCAGAAACTTTTTAGTCTGATGTAGTCCCACTTCTTTATTTTTCCTTTTGTTTCCCTTGCCTGACAAGAGACAAAGACAGACATTACATAAGGATAAAAGGGACATTTCACCAAGAAGACATAATACATTAATATACATGCACCTAACACAGGAGCAACAAACTATATAAAGCAACTATTATCAGACTTAAAGGGAAAAATTGACAGCAACACAATAATTGTAGGGGACTTCAACACCCCACCCACATCAATGGATTGATCATCCACACAGAAAGTCAACAAGGAAACAGTGGCCTTATATGAAACATCAGACCAGATGGTCTTAATAGATATATATAGAACATTTCATCCTAAAACAGCAGAATACACATTCTTCTCAAGTTCATATGGAACATTATCAAAGATAGAAATACGTTGGGAAACAAAGCAAGCCTCAATATTTCTAAGAAGACTGAAATCATATCACGCATTTTTCTGACCACAAGTGTATGAAACTAGAAATCAACTAGAAGAAAAAATTGGAAAAGCCACAAATATTTGGACAGTAAACCACATGCTACTGAACAACTATTGGATCAATGAATAAGTCAAAGGAGAATTCAAAATATACCTAGAGACAAATGAAAATGAAAAACAACATATGAAAACATATGGGATGCAACAAAAGTAGTACTAAGAGTGAAATTTATAGCAATACAAGCCTACCTCAAGGAATGAGAAAAAGCCCAAATAAACAATCTAACACAGTATCTAAAAGAACTAGAAAAAGAAGAATAAACAAAGTCTAAAGTCAGTAGAAGGACAGAAATAAAAATCAGAGCAGAAATAGATGAAAGAGAGGCTAGAAAAAGAACAGAAAAGTTCAATGAAACTAAGAGCTGATTCTTTGAGAAGATAAGTCTCTTTCTTTAGAGGTAGAGATGGCATGTGGGCCGAGATTATAAGATCAGAAAATCCAGACACTCAATCGGAGATCTCCCTGAACTTTAAGCATCTTTTAAGCAATTTCTTAGCATCTTTACTACATTCAAATATGCTGTCCCTTTAACATCTGTTTGAATACGTGTGGCAAAGTCAAAGGACAGCGTATACTAGGCACCACAGGATGATAATAGCTTCCCTGCCTTCAACAACAAAAGGTCCAGGAAACCGAGTTATCTTGGGTCCAAGTTGGGAAGTGTTTTGGAGAAATATAGTGAAAAAGTAAATAAACCAGACAAGAATGAAAGAATTGGACAGCGATCTGCTGGCAAAGAAAACTTTTCCCAGCTACAGGCCAATAGAATCTGGACAGAATGAGACGGCTCACAACTACACCTGGCACCAGGGAATAAAGTGGAAATCTCACAAAGGAGGCCACTTTGAGGCCTATAAACACCTTGCAAAGCTACTCATTAGGGTTTCAGAACAACAACATGTTTAGGGTGTGTGTGCTCAATATCCGCACGTCCCGGGTTCTCCTCATGATATCTGCCTTACCTATATGTATATTCCCCGAAACCTTTGTGGATTATAAAGCAAAGCGAAGAGAGTAAGAGTGTGGCAGAGGTAAAGAGCAAATTAAAAGCAAAAAACATACTGTAGTCATCATGTTGAGACTATAAAGTAAACTGAATTAACTGATGGACAGGAGATGCTCTTTCTGTAATTTTTTTAAATAAATTAAGAAATTCATAAAATATTCTTCAACATTGACGGTAATATACAACGCATAGATGAGTTAGTTCAAGCTTTACCTTCAGGGACAGTCATTGACCCTAATAGAGAATTCAGATTCCAGGGGTCAGCTAGTCTTGTATCAGAAAGTGTCACATTTCAGACCTGGCTGTGCGTTTCAGCTATTCACGTCTCTTTAAGCTGTTTAGTCATATCTAGGGCCGGCCCCATGGCTTAGCGGCTGGGTGCACGCGCTCCGCTGCTGGCTGCCCGGGTTCGGATCCCGGGCGCGCACCGACACGCCACTTCTCTGGCCATGCTGAGGCCGTGTCCCACATGCAGCAGCTGGAACGATGTGCAACTATGACATACAGCTATCTACTGGGGTTTTGGAGGGGAAAAAATAAATAAATAAAATCTTTAAGCTAGTCATATCTTGATAACCACCACAGGCTTTGCTACTTAGCTTACTGAATATCAGAAATAGCTTTTCATTGGTGAAATGAGTGGTTCGTTTAATTAGCATGAATTTAGAAATGAGCTCTCATTGGTGAAACTGAAGGGATTCTGTATATGTGGATTGGCCAAAACATCAGAGAATATCCTCATACTTAGAGGAAGAAGGTAAGAGTCGGGCAAGCGAGGATGTCAGGTGTGATGTCCTGACAGTGCTGCGCCAGCTGCTGGTTTAGGAAAATGTCTCCCTGCCTGTTGCCAGCCATTAGGCACAAGATCTTGCCTCCTTCATATCTGTATCATGTGAACCTTTCATGGAAGGTGTAGCCGGGCATCTATCCGGGTAGCAAGCTGCACATCACCTGATGAATGGACTCTTGCCTAGAGCGCTTCATCATCCTAATACAATGCCACTCAGTCTTGGACATCTCTGCCTCCATGTAAAACAGGCGGCACCAACAGCCAAAGAGATAAATGGTTTCACTTAGGATTCCACGTTCACCCCAATACAATGTATGCTATAAGCACTCTATACAACCCCATGTAAACTATATATATATGGAAAGTTCAGTTGGTCCTCCAGGCTTTCAGACACGCCCCAGGGCTCTCACACATTACAGTGCTGTGATGTAATCTCAAAACCTCTCCTTCACCTCATGGCTCCAGTAGCAGAAAATAAGGAAAACACAATTTCTTTTATGGCTTTTTAGTGTCTACAGATGCCCTCTCTTCAAGCAGACTATCACTTATATTTTTCTACATGCCTCCCGTCCACCCCCCAAATTCGTCTCTCCCTGTTTCCTGAGTCAAGCTCCACTCCACTAGAAGGCCCTCCCTGGTCCTCCCCTCACAGAGTCTCATCAATCAGTAAAGTCAGGTTGAAGCCCCAGCTCACCTGGACACCTCTGGAATCAACACACAGACACGGCACACCTGCATCCCTCGCTTTGACAATAATGTTGTGCTGTCTGGAAGGGTAGCGGCTTAACACTTTCATGAGTGTATCTTATCTTCCCTCAAATGCACTGAAAGTCTCTTCAGCATGAGAAGTGTGCACACTTGTCCTGTCAATCCCCCCACTCTTGACAATTTCATGATGACTGCATAACAGCCACTTAATGTCTATTGCATGAACACGCTTGTCAGGTAGAAAAATAAATGAAATGGTTTGTCAATATGAGCAGCAGCTGTAGCTGGTAATCTAATTTTCCTCATTTGCTTAATAAGGTACCAAAAGATACCCATAAACTTTGTGGGTTTCATTTGAAAAACCAAGGTAGCAAGTTACCAATTATATCGAAATCTAATGGCAATTACAGAAGATAAAGAAAAATACATAGTAGATAAAAATCCTAGGATATCATCAATACCGGCGCCCGCACAGATCTCCTAACTTTACAAGGCCTCAGCGTTCTCATCAGGAAATCATGAATGATACCCGCCCTGGCCCTGTTCATAGGGCTGGTGTGAGGCAGGAGCAAACACTATACGGAAAGAGCTAAGACAATGACAGCTGTTATTCAGAAACAACACACCAGGAGTACCACTCATTTTGACATTTTAAAAATCTATGTTTAGGGCCGGCCCCGTGGCTTAGCGGTTAGGTGTGCGAGCTCCACTGTTGGTGGCCTGGGTTCGGATCCCGGGCGCGAACCGACGCACCGCTTCTCTGGCCATGCTGAGGCCGTGTCCCACATACAGCAACTAGAAGGATGTGCAACTATGATATACAACTATCTGTTGGAGTTTTGGGGGGGGGGAAGGAGGAGGATTGGCAATAGATGTTAGCTCAGAGCTGGTCTTCCTCAGCAAAAAGAGGAGGATTACCATGGATGTTAGCTCAGGGCTGATCTTCCTCACAAAAAAACAGAAAGAAATGTAGTTATTTTCCAAGTAGGGTAATAAGCTTCTTGTCTACAGACACTATATCCTATAACCCCCGTTTTCCCCAGGATATTACATATTCTGTATACATAACAGACACACAATGAGTACTAAGGAACTGATAAATAAATGGCAAGCAATAGGATATATTGGAGTACATGAGGAAGCCATTTGGGGTAAAACTAATTTGGCCGGAGTTTGTTTTTACAAAGGGGCCTGTCGCCTGCATTGTGTATCTGCTTTCCCATGTCCCAAAGAGAAGAGAATATGCCCTTAAGATAAGGATGCCCTCATTGGCAGAACCTTAAGGATGAGCATTTCTCCCTAAGCTAGGACTTGGTTGCTGCAGTCATCCTGTGACCACCCAGTTTGAGACAACAGACCTGACACCAGCCAAACCCATCGAGACAGCAGACCTGCTCCCTGCTGTGTCCATCAATAGCTATTCTGGCAGGGCAGTCTGACAGGGTGATCTTGTCACTATAGTAAAAGGGACATTACAATCCTATGTGATACATGCTCTTTGAAAGCATATAACTGCTCTGTACACCCCACTTCGTTGATGCCCTTCCTTCCTTAGGGAAGGAAGGCCCTGGCCATGGTCCTCAAAATGCAGCTCATAATAAACTCACTCCAATTTTGATTTATACATTGATTATGGATTATTTACGTAGACATTTGTTGGTGTAGTCATGGCAGGATTTCAGAGAAACCAACCAGAGACCACCTGGAATCTACACTGAACTGGCATTGGGTACCAATAGGGGCCCACTGTGCCCTCCAGATCACTGCATTTTTCAGGTGACCCAAGTGAGTTCTCCTGAAACCTGGACCTCCTTATTGTAAGTCAACAGTTCAGAGTTTATTTGAGCTGTTTTCAAGGCTTAAGGCTAGGTGTCTTAAGGGGGTACTGGTACATTCCCTAGGTCAGAGGAACCTAGGGCGGAATTCCTAGGAACGAGAAACCCAGGGGGAATTTCCTTGACCAGGGGAGCCTAGGGGGCACTTTTGGAGTGAATGGGGGAGGCTGACCTTTTTAATTTGGCTTAAAATTGGGAAGAATTGTGTTTATAAGGTCTGAACAAAATTGCTTGATAGAGAAATGAGAGACTGAATCTGTTCAGCTCCGAAAAAAAGGGACATTGCTCCTCCCGGCCTTTTGGGCATTCTCAGACCTGAAGCTGTAAAACTGCTAGAAGAAAACATAGGGAAGAGGCTCCTCCACATTGGTCTTGGCAATGATTTTGTGGATATCCCACCAAAACTGCAAACAACAAAAGAAAAAATCAACAAATGGGACTACATCAAACTTAAAAGCTTCTGCCCAGCAAAAGAAACAACCAACAAAATCAAAAGGCTGGGAGAAAAGTTTTACAAACCATGTATCAGATAAAGAGTTAAATATCTAAATTTTATAAAAAATTTATACAACCCATAACAAAATTTATAAAGAACTCATACAACCCAATAACAAAAAAGCAATCCAATTGAAAAATGGGCAAAGGACTAAGTAGACATTTGTCCCAAGACGACATCTAAATGGCCAACACGTACATTAGAAGGAGCTCAATGTCACTAATCATCAGGGAAATGCAAACCCAAAGCACAAAGAGCTATCACCTCACACCTGTAAGGGTGGTGATCATCAAAGTGACAAGAGATAATAAGTGTTGGCAAGGATGTGAAGAAAAGGAAACCCTTGTGTGCTGTTCATGGGGATTTAAACTGGTGCAGCCACTATGGAAAAGACAGTGGAGGTTCCTGAAAAAATTAAAAATAGATACACTTCAGTGTATTTATCCGAAGAAAATGAAAACACTAACTTGAAAAGATATATGCACCCCTGTGATTATTACAGAATTATTTATAATAGCTAAGATATGGAAACAACCTAAATGTCCATCAATAGATGAATGGATAAAGAAAACGTGGTATGGGCTGGCCTGGTGGCATAGTGGTTAAGTGTGTGTGCTCTGCTGTGGCAGCCCGGGGTTCAGATCCCTGGCGCGCACTGCCTCACCGCTTCTCAGGCCATGTTGTGATGCAGTCCCATATAAAGTGGAGGAAGGTGGGCACGGATGTTAGCACAGGGCCAGTCTTCCTCAGCAAAAAGAGGAGGATTGGCACATGTTAGCTCAGGGCTGATCTTCCTCACAAAAAAAAAAGGAAAGAAAATGGGGTATATACTTACAATGGAATATTATTCAGCCATAAAAATGAAAAAATCTTGCCATTTGCAATGTCATGGATGGACCTTGAGGTCATTATAGTAAGTGATATAACTGAGACAGAGAAAGACAAATACCATTTGATCTCAGTTATACATACAATCTGGCTCTGCAGTTTCTCACCAAACTGCCACTGGCAGGCCGAGTCAAGTACCAGTTTTCTTTAGTGAATCCAAGGGAATGCCTCTCAGAAAAGGCTTTTAACTGCAGTGTGTCTTGGAATTTATGTGTGAGACAGTCTTAATTCCTAGAGCTGAGAGAGGTTCTGCACGGTCTCAGATCCAGAAATGGAAGACAGAGATAGTTTGGCTCAGCTCTAGGGACAAGACTCTAAGGGCTCTGCAGTTTCTTGCCAAACTGCCACTGGCGGGCTGAGTTGAGAACTGGCTTTCTTTAGTGAGTCCGAGGGAATGACTCTCAGAAAAGGCTTGTAACTGCAGTGTGTCTGGGAAGTTATGTGTGAGAGAGCCTTAATTCCTAGAGCCGAGGGAGGTTCAGGTCAGTCTCCATTTTAGGAATGGAAGACAGGGATAGTTTGTCTCAGCTCTAGGACCAAGCCTGTAAGGGCTCTGCAGTCTTCCTGCCAAACTGCCACTGCCAGGCCGAGTGGAAAATGGGCGTTCTTTAATGAATCCGAGGGCATGTCTCTTGGAAAAGGCTTGTAACTGCAGTATTAGTGGTGGCTGTGTGCCTTGGCAGTTCTGGTGAATGGCTGAAATTCAGTGTTCAGATTATTCAATGTTATGATTTGGGATGTTCAAACAGAAACGGAGCCCCCTGTTCTGTGCCCAGATGAGAATTTATAGAGATATCATGAAGAGAAGTTCAAATTCAGATACAAAATTCAGTTGATTTTCTATATACCAACAAATAATTGGAATATGAAACAATACCGTTAACAAGACACACACATACACAAAGAAATCCTCAAGTGTAAATCCAATAAAATATTTACACATATCTGTGGAAAAAAATATGAGACACTCTTAAAAACAATAAAGGAAAAATAAATCGATTGAGATATATTCCTTGCTCATGATCAAAAGTCACAATATTATTAAGATGTCAATTCATCTTAAATTGATCTAAAGATCCAGTGCAATTCCAATAAAAATCTCACCAAGCTATTTTGTAGATATTGAAGAACTCATTTGAAACCTTGAGTGGTCTAGACAATCCTGATGAAGAACAAATTGATGAACTCACACTTCTCAATTTCAAGATTAATTACAAAGTCAAGAGACTGTGATATTTTACAATACTACAATAATCAAGAGACCGTGATTTTTTTTTTTAATTTTATTTATTTATTGTTTTCCCCCAAAGAACCAGTAGATAGTTGAATGTCATAGCTGCACATCCTTCTAGTTGCTGTATGTGGGATTCAGCCTCAGCATGGCTGGAGAAGCCATGCATCGGTGCACGCCCGGGATCCAAACTGTGATATTTTAAAATGAATGGGGCTGGCCCCATGGCTTGGCGGTTGCGTACACGCGCTCCGCTGCTGGCGGCCCGGGGTTCGGATCCCAGGCGTGCACCGAAGCACTGCTTCTCTGGCCATGCTGGGGCGGCGTCCCACGTGTAGCAGCTGGAAGGATGTGCAGCTGTGACATACAACTATCTACTGGGGCTTTGGGGGAAAAATAAACAAATAAAAATTAAAAAATAAATAAAAAATAAAATGAATAGACATAGAGGTAAATGAAAAAGCACGGAAAGTCCACACACAGACCTCTGCAAATACAGACAACTTGATCTTGGTCAAGACAATAAATGCACTCCAACATAAAAAATAATAGTCTTTTAGGTCTTCAGTCATCATCAACCATGGTGATGATAAAAAAGGACGACCCTATGGAAATAAATGAACCAAGACACCAACTTTGCACCTTAGACATATATTTTCTCAAAATCACTCATCAACTTAAATATAAAATGTAAAACTGTAAAAATCATACTGGGAAACAGGAGAAAATCTTCATGATATACAGTTTGATGATTAGTTTTCATATACAACACAAAAAGCACAATCCATGAGGAAAATAATTGATCATGTGGACTTGGTTAAATTTAAACTGTCCAATCTGGGAAAGGCGGCATTCACAGAGTGGAAATACAAACTCCTGACTAGGATAATACATTTGTAAAACACATATCTGCAGAAAGACCTGTATGCAAAATATTCAAAGAACCAATCAAATGCTGCAACAAGAAAACAAACTCCCGAAATTAAAATAAATAGACCAAAATGTGAATACACGTTACCAAAAATATATATATACATGGCAAATAAGCAAATAAAAATTGCTCAACAACAAGGAATTATTGGAAAATAAAATCCATTGTGCATTAAGAAAAAGCAAATTAAAACACCAATGAGATACTCTACTCTTCTAGTAGAATAGCTAAAAAACAAAAACTGACAATACCAATTACTGGTGAGGGGTTAGGACAATAAGAAATCTCATTCACTGCTGATGGGAATACACACAATACAACCTCTTAAGAAGACATCTTGCTAATTCTTGTGAAGCTAAATATAGTGTCACCATATGGTGCACCAATTGTGCACCAGTGTATTTCTCCAACTACTGTGAAAATATACATCCACACACAGACCCCTAAGAACATCTAAATAGCAGCTTTATTCACAGTGGCCAAAACCTAGAAGGAACCAATATGTCCTTTAACAAGTGAATGACACCCAAGCGTGGGACACTGAGTGAAAACACTTGAGGCACACATGGGCTACAGGCACAGGGTAAGGAAACACACGAGTTCAGACAAGGGCTAGAGGAACAGTAGATGAAAACACTGGTTGTCTAGATAGGCTGGAGGCACAGAGAATGTAGACAAACACGAGCTGGCATGGGCTGAAGCACAGCGGACAGGCACACTCAGGGGTGGAAAGGGATGCAGACACATGGAGTGAGAGAGACATGTGAGGTCTGGTATAAAATGTGGGCACAGGAGATAGAAACACTCGAGGAAATGTATGCGCTGCAGGTACATGAGAGAATTACATTAGTTGTCTGACATGGGTTTTAGAGAGAGGGGATGGAAACTCATATGGGTTGGCAAGGGCTACAGGAACAAGGAATGGAGAATTTTGAGAGGTGGTATGGACAGAGGGGAGAGAAAATCTTGACAAAACAAAAGGGCAGACATGGGCTGCAGTCATATGAGATGGTGACACTCGACACAAGATATGAGCTTCAGATAGAGGGACGGAGACACACAAAGGCTGGCATGGTTGCAGACCATGGGCTGGAGACGTTATGGGGCAGACATGGCTTGCAGCACAGAGTTTAGTAACACACTAGGGAAAACAAAAGATACCAGCTACATCTGTGTGTAGCCTTAAATGAATGTATGAGTATGGAAGAAATACAGGAAATCCACAATCTCAGCTTCTGTCCCAAGAATTAAAAGAGAATAACACTGGAAAAAATACAGATAGGAAACAATAATAAAGATAAGAATCAATGAAATAGAAAAATACTAAAGAAATAAATCAGGCTAAAAGTAGTTATTTTTAAAATATTAATAATGTTAATAAACCACTAGCAACACTGATTAAGGAAAAGAAAAAGAAGTGAAACACAAATGACCAGTATCAGAAATCAAATAAGAAGTATTGTCTACAGAGTGCTTAGATCTTAACGAGATACACCATTTTGTGAAATACTTAGCACTACGAATTAGACAGCAAAGGTCAAAATTCACTTTATAAAAAACCCATATACTGAAACTGACACACAAAAAAACATAAAATAGGAAAACTGACATATCTACTAAATAAATTGAATTGTTAGAACGTCAAGCCAACTAACCAACAAGAACAACAAACACTTTTCACAAGCAAAACTTTAGGTCTGGGATCATTAACTATTCCAGACAGTAGAGGGAGGGAGGAAGGAAAGGTTCAGATTCCAGATTAGACTGAACACAAAAGTAGTATAGATTTTATTCACATTGAGTACAGTACAAAGATGATTCTTTACCACACAGGACCTCTGAAGTCACCTTTCCACTATACTACCCAATAAATTGAACCTAGAGAAGAACTGGAGAAAAAAAGCACAACACTTAATAAATATTTTTAATACAGTAAAGAAACTGAGGTTATCTAAACAGAAGAGGAAAAGGTTAATAGGTGACAATTACCATCTTCAATGTATGAGAAAGTCCAGAGAAGGCTAACTTTAAAAAGTGGATATAAAGTGAAAATTATTTAAATAACATGAAGAAAAATTTTATCATATGGCAAAGTAATATAGCAGACAATCAACCAATCAATAAAAAACCAATTAATTAATGTATATCATTGATTAGAGATATTAATATTCAACAGAACTAGTTTCTGGAGGTTGTGGAGTTTTTGTCCCTGGAAACTTCTCAGAAACAAACATTAAGCCATTTGTCCTGGATAGACTTTAGACTTTCTCCTGCTGGGGTTCACGACCCCTTCAAGTTTCTTCTGTAATTTTAATCTACTGCTAAATTAAATGAGAGAAGGCATGGTGAAGTCAAATATGAGTGTGGTCTGGGGGGTTCATTAGAGGAGTGGTGGAGAAACAGTGAACACACATGGGATGCCATAGGGTTCTGAGAAGCAGAGGAATAAAAGTATGTAAAGGGCTTGAGACATATTAGGTCCTCAGTAAATAACCATTGTTATCACTAATAATTTGTTTCCAATAGTGTAGATAAAAGAAAGTTGGCTATTCTGTCAAAAAAAATCTTACTCAAAAATATCTTAATTGACTGAAGATTAAATAATCAAAGCTGGCTTTGTTTTTAATATTCTTTTCTAGCCAGGTAGGGGTCAAGGGAAGCAAGCAAAGGAATTGGGCGACACTTAGGAGAGTCACAAACCTTGAACTTAGCGTAATCTTTGCTTTAGTCTCTTACAATTCAGGAGCCTCTAGATCCAAATGCCAACACATTGAAGTTGTTGGTGAATCTTGATTAAGATTTTGATAGTTTTGGCTGTCTGCTCAAGGAAAGCATCCTTTGAAACCTAAGGTTTCTAAGCCGGTGGTTCTCAATGTGTAGCTGGTTCAGGAGCATCACCTAGGAAATGGTCAGAGACATAAATTCTCGGGTCCGCCATCCTACCGGATCACAAACTCTGGGATGGGCTCAGCATTCTGTGTTGTAGGGGACCTCCACACAGTTCTAATGCACACTGGAGTTCGAGAACCACTGTCTTAGGAGAAGCCAGTCCTAGGTACAACATAGGGTTAGCAAGGATTCCTCTCTCACGAGGGCTTCTCCTGAGGCCCCATGGACAAAATAAGGATTCTTTTTTATGGTTCTTTTTATAGGAAGAACTATCCGCTCAACTCCAGGCAGCCTTCTTCAGGAATTTTTCCAATACAACCAGGAGGTCTGAAATTTGGATTCAAAAAAGAAAAAAATATAAAAAATTGGTTCAACGTTCAAGAAATTTTCCTGCTTCAGATTGAGGGTGGAGAAGTAGCTGAAATAGAGAAAATTTTCCCAGAACACTGATCTATCATTTCTTGATGGAAACCACTGACTTCTTTCAGTGGAACTAAACAATGACCAGGAAGGTTATGGTTAGTCTGATGTGTTAGAGGAGAAAGCACAAAGAGGAAAAAAAAAAAAAAGGAGAGAGGGAGGGTGAGGAAGGGAGATAGAAACAGCGACAATCAGTCAGAGGTAGTGAGAGGCGGGGTAAAGGAATAGAAGATGCAGAGGGAGAGAAGCAGGTGCCGCTCGGTAGGAAACACACCTGTTGATACTGTGCACGTGTGGCTTTCATAGAAAGGTGTAAGGTTTCTAAAAAGCAAAGAAAATAAAAACAAATCCACCCAATATAGTAATTTGTCCTAAATATTAATTGATCAGGTCTGATCACGCTGATGTCTTCCTTCTCCTTTATTTCATTCCTGTCTCAAAGTCTATGTCCTGCCCTTGTCTAAGGCTTCAGAAACACACCACAATTCAAACTTTCACAAGGTGAACTGTTTAAATCATTTCACCTTCTTCTTTCCTTGCCCTTCTGCACAAAATAGATGCCTTACACTGTTAAATTACCTTTCAGTGCCTTTCAAAAAAACTTTAAAAAATTTGATTCTTAAAAGTACAGTTTTAGATTTACAGATAATTGAACAGAGAGTACATAGCGTTCCATACACCCACCGCACTGCCCCTCTCCTCTCCTCCAAGCCCCATCTCCCCTATTATTAACACCCTGCATTAGTGTGATACATTTGTTATAATGAATGAACAATATTGATACATTGTTATGAACTACAGAGCCTAGTTTGAGGGTCACTCTTTGTGTTGTACAGTTCCATGGGTTTTGACACACATATAGTGACATGTAGCCACCATTATGTACAGAACAGTCTCACTACCTTAAAAATCCTCTAAGCATCAGATTAGCTGTTAATGGCTTTTTAAAATATTAAGTTGTCAGAATAACGTAAATTTTTACGATGAAAAATGTTCCACAGGTGCTAAGTTTTGTTAGTCTCACTATTATGATCACTATTAGAAATAATGGAAAAAAAATGAATCCCTATATAAATAGCAAAAATCATAGAATTTGAAAGATAAAAAGATCTTGAAGATGAGGAAACCCCATATTCTTCAAGACCCTGCCCTCCAGTCTCTCAGCTTTCTGTGTCATTTATCTGCCAAATCCACTGAGGAGAAAGAAAGACATCGATAAAGAAAAACAAAGCAAAAAACAAATTTTGGTTCTAAGTGGTCCTCTTGAGCCCAATTTAATCAAATACGGATTCTTTTTTATTGCCTATTTGCATCAGGAACATAATTACTAGCTGGAGCCTAATTTGAGAACATTCATTATGAATGAAATGTCATATCTAAGAACAGAATGGAATTCACTGAGGCTTTATTCTTGGAACATTTGTAGGATTAAGTCAGGACACACTGTGAGAGTGATAAATAAGTTCTGTATATTTTTCTTCTCCAAGACCATGGATTTCAGCCACACTTTATACCCATGTACTTTGCAACAATGAAAAACAATTAAACAATGACCTTGAATATTTAGCCCTCAGATTCATTAGTCTTTAAAATATAAATTGAGCAATTTAAATGTAGATGACTGAAAGACTATGGAGATTTCTAGAATGTCACATTAGGTCCTTTAGAAGTGAAGAATTGACTCTATAAAACATTTCTATTCCTTGTCATACCTTGACAATAGTGCTACTGTGACTCTGTTTTAAAGAGGATAATGGCCGGCTTTACTTTAATTTACACGTTTTTAAGTACGTGTACTTAATATTTCTCAGTCTCTTGAAAACTTTTATCATTAAACTCAAACTTCATTTAAATCACCAGACCTATTTGATGAAGTCAACATGATGATTTACTTGCAAACTCCTCAGAAAATTACTAATTTAACCTTACTTTGGATGATCCATTCTAGAACTCAAACTGGATTTGCCAGGCCCGTCGAAACGGCTCATAGCTCTGTGTTTGTACATTTATCTGGGAAGATGTCAACTAAGGGTAATTGTTCTTCCCAGATGCTTTCTTTACCTCAAACAGCAATACTTCCAAAGTTTTAATGAAAATGTGGACAATTTGATGAAAACCAAGTGACTTGTTTGTTTTAGCATGCCAATGAGATTAAGAAAATAAGTATTTTAATTATTGTTATTGATTATAAAAATCAGAAAACAAACTTCTTTGTCCAAAGACATTTCTGCAAGTGAAATTGTCTAAAAAACTGACAGCTTGCCTCCTCTTTTAACCACTAAACCATAAGAAATGTAATACCGTGGGCAAACACTTGAGCACTGTCACCTGCACAAGTCCCCAGCGCTGTCACCCCATCAAGGCCACAGATCAGGGTGAGGAGTTGGCGGAGGGGAGACGGCTTCGCACTCAGCGTCTTTCCTTCCTGGGTCAGAACTCGGTCCCAGCTGCTCGCTGTCTAGTCTTCTGGGGAAGCAGAGAATTCTTCTGGGGACACGACACACTTCAGGTGTTAAGAATGTCATCATTCTTTTTAAAACAAATGTTAGATCATGTGACGCACTTCTCAGGACAGGAGGAGCTGCCTCAAGGGAAGGCAGATCTTCTCCAGGAGCTGACGGTCATCCAGGGAGAGCAGAGTCAAGGGCTGCAAAGCGCCAGCCAGCTCCTGCTCGCGTCTCATGGACACCTCGGTAACCACGCTCCCATGCCCAGGCCGTGCCCCCCCCCAGCCGTTCTCATTGTAGCCTCAGAGGCCCGCGCATGCGCAGAACCGGCGCTCAGAGCGGCAGAGGGGCCGGCGAGCTGGAGAGCTGCGTGACGCGTGCACTGGAGGCAGGGTCCCTGGTGCGGAGGTGGGGGCTGCGCTGGTTTGTGTGTGGGGATTGGCAGTTTCTGGATCCTTCCTCCAGGATTTTCAGCGCTGTGGAGCTCTCCTTTCTGCAGTGTGGAGGAGCGCTGGGCAGGAGGCGGCGCAGAGGTAGGCGGTGGGCGGTGGGCGGCGGGCGGCGGGCTCCGCGAGGAGATCTCCGCCGCTGATGGCGGGAGCGCGGTGTCGGGGGCGGCGGATGGGGACGGGGCTGCTGGCGGGCTGCCTCAGGCGGGGGAGCCAAACCTCTGTCCCTTGGAGGAGCAGAGGAGCGTCGCCTGGCCGGCGGGCCCCTTTGCCTTGGCGGGGCCCCACCTCGGCAGGGCCTCCTGCCCACCCAGCAGAGGTGCAGGGGGCGGCAGGGAGTCGCCTGCCCTCTGTGTGCGCCCTTGAGTTCACGCTCCGCCAGGACCCCGTCTAGGCCAGGTCGCGACATGCCGGGGTGAACACTTTCCTTCAGAAGACAGCCAGTGGTCAGCGCTCCTCTGCCTGACTCCGCGCAGGCTATTGGGCTCCTCACTGCGTTCTTTAAACAAATAAGCGTTCCTACTTCCTTGGGACCACCTTTATAGAAAAGCCTAATCCCATTAATGGTTTCTGATAATTGACTCTATATTTGCAAGGGGAACTTTGAAGCCTGTGAATTGTTGTAAACTGCATTTAATGAAAGGAGCTTCAAACAATCCTTGGTGAAAATTATGTAACTTCCTAATAATAACTCACCTTTGGTTAAGATAGATTAATGACTGATTAATTGATGATTGACATAATGTGTATGGAATTTAGGTTTCAGTGGAAAGGTTTTTCTTGGCAGTTGGTGCTAAAATTAAAATCGGAGAAGGAGGAGGTTTTTAGAAGTAGTATGTAGTGTGTGTTTTGTCTCCGTACTCATTTAGAATCGTAAGAATTTAGATTTGGAAAGCCCATAGAACAAGAATTTTGAAATTTTGATTTGACTGACATGGTGAAAGGTCAAAAGGCCAAATACGGTAGGATTTCATTTATATGATATTCTAGAAAAGATAAACCATAAAGAAAGACAACAGATCGTTAGTTGCCATTAGTTTTAATATTTAGTTAATTATTTAATTTAATAGTTTAATCATTAGTTTTAATATTTCTGATTAAAAAAATACATTTTAATGATAACATCCTAATTATGCTTTTGGATGATTACAGAAGTTAATAACCTATTAAATTCTGCAGTAGGAACAAATGCTTGTTATTGGTGTCTTTGAAGTGTAAGTATTGGTGGTACTGAAATTTTTAACTAAGATTTTGGATTCTGAACTACTGGTTTTTTTACTAGATCATGTTGGACGTGGCATATTACAAGCTTCAAAAGGCTCTTTAAATTATTGTAGCAGGCTGAAGCTATTAAATTGTAATGTAAGAGCTTTATAGATGAAACAGGCAAAATACAAAAAGCCATTCATCATTTTATCTTTGTTAAAAAATCAAGTAAATCTTATCATATACATGAATGACTTTTGGCTAGACAGACCTGAACTTGACAAGATGGACTCATTAGTATGGGGAACTTGTTTTGGAATGTTAAAATGGGAGAAGGTATATTAGTTTTACCTGAGGGTGACCCGAGTCAATATGGTGGGTTTAGCTGCTTATATGCTCTTTCTGAGTTACGATCTTGATTAACAAGCTGGTCATAGACACACCAACAAATTTGGACCATTTTATGTATCAACATATTAAGAAGTCCTATTTCTCTGATAGTTTCTGATTTCAGGGTATCTGGGAAGAACAGTTTCTCAACATAGGTACTTTGGAATATAATTTTTGATAGTTGGCTTATTGAATCATAGAATCGTGGAGATGGAAATAATTTTAGTGGTTGTAGAGCCTAAACTCTTCATTTTCCAGGAAATGGAAAGTGAGGTTTCTTGAGTTAAGTCATCCATAGTCTGACTGCTACTTAGTGGCAGAGTTGGAAGTAAATGCTCGGATGCTTGTCTCCAGATTCTTAGTACAGTGCTGTCTGTGCTGTATACATACTAGTAAGGAGACAAACTAATGAGTTGCCTTCTCAGATCATATATGTAGCCAGCAGGGTTGATTCTTTCCCATATGCATTTTTTCCTTTCTTTTTAAAATAACTACTAACTACAATTAATTCATTCTCCTACCATGTCTAATGACTATCTTTATGTGTGTCTCCTCAAGCACACATGGATTCCCTAGAATGGACACCTGCCTGTGAGTGGATTGCTGGGCCAAAGGCTGATGTGCATCTGCAACTTGACGAGCTGCAGCCAAATCACCCTCTGAAGTTTTAACAATTTCCTTTCCCACCAACAGTGTATGGGTCATCCTTGCCCTGGGAATTGTCAGATTGACATTGTCAGATTTTTAAAGGTTTGCCAATCTGATGGGTGAGCAATGATGTATTTGTTTTCCTCTTGTTACAACTGTTTTGACAAATGCAGAGAGCTGTGCCACTACCACATTCAATATACAGAACAGTTCCAGCACCCAGAACTCCCTTCAGCTGCTCTTTTGTAGTCAACTCTTCCCCCACCCTTAACCCCTGGAGACTAACGATCTGCTGTCTTTCCCTATGGTTTGTCCTTTCTAGAATATCATATAAATGGAATTCTACAGCACTTGGCCTTTTGAGTCTGGATTCTTTCATTTAGCACAATACATTCATTTTAGTGTTCATCCATGTTGTTGCCTGTATCAGCAGTTCCTTCTGTTTTATTGCTGAATGTAGTATCCATTGTATGAATGTACCACAGTTTATCCATCCACCAGTTGACGGACATTTGAGTTATTTTCAGTTTTGTCTTTTTTGACTATGAATAAAGCTGCTATAAATCTTTGCAAACAAGTTTTTGTGTGAACATAAGTCTTCTTCTCTTGGGTAAGCACTTAAAAGTGGAATTGCTGGGTCACATGGTATGTGTATGCTTAACTTTATTTTAAAAACTGTGTAGCAAAGTCATGGCCCACAAATGTGTCTTAATCCCTGGAACATAGGAATATATTAGTTTACTTGCCAAAGTTGAATTAAATTTGCAGATGGAATTAAGGTTGCTAATCAACTGACTTCAAAATAGGGCGATTATCCTGGATTATCTAGGTGGGCCCAGTGCATCACAAAGGCCCTTAAAAGGGAAAGAGAAGCAGCAGAGTAGAAAAAGATGCAACAAGGGAAGCAGAGCCAGAGAGATGCAGAGTTTCTGGTTTTGAGGGTGGAGGAGGGGGGCCACAGCCTAAGGAATGTGGTGGTCTCTAGAAGCTTGAAAAGGCTAGGAAATGGATTAACCTTTAGAGTCCCCCAAAAAGAACCTAGCTCTGCCAACACCTTGATTATAGCCCAAGGAGACCCATGTCAGACTGTTAACCTACAGAACTGTAAAACAATAAATCTGAGTTGTTTTTAAGCCATGAAATTTGTACTAATTGGTTACAGCAGCATAACAAACTCCACTTTAAAACTGTTTTCCAAAGAGGCTGAACCACTTTGTGTTCCCGCCAGCAATGTAGGAGTGTTCCAGTTACTTTCCATCCTCATTAACACTTGGTATGGTCAACCTCTTTAATTCTAGTCATTCTAATAGGTACGTAGCAGTATGTCAATGTGGTTTTTATGTGCATTTTTCTCATGATTAATGACGTTGAGCATCTTTTCATGTGCTTATTTGCCATCTGTGTATCGTCTTTAGTGAAGTCTCCAAATCTGTGCCCATTTTAAACTTGGATTTTCTTATTGCCGAGTTTTGAGGGTTCTTTATAGTCCTGTCAGATATGTGATTGGCAAAAGTCTTCTCCCAGTCTGTGGCTTGCCTTCTCCATCCTCTCGCCAGTGTCTTTGGAAGGTCTGTGTAACGTAACTCGAGAGGCTCCACATGACCTTGTCTTCCTTCCTTGGGAAACAGAGTGAGGTTGGATCACCTGAGTCCAATCAGAAGTTGATCAGAGTTTGGGCCGGGTCTCACTTTTAGTAAACCCAGCCCTTCCGCTTTCCCCGGTTCCTGTTTGCTGTGCTCCTCTCCCTCGCACAGGGGTCTGGTTCTAAGTCTGGTAGATCTCTGTCTCCTCTGGTTTGGGAGGCCACAGAAAATCCAGCTATGCCCTTCAGACATTTCAGCACAGCTCTCCATCCTCCTACCTTACATCGCTTCACAATATGGCAAATTCCCTGAAGGTCAGACTAGCAGTATGTTTGACTTAGGCCACTTCCACCACTGCTGGAGGTTTCACTTTGCTTTGTGGAAGCTTTTGGCCTAGTTCCCCAGATTCCTGTGTGGCACCAAAACTTAGCACAGGTGCTGTGAGGAAGAGCAGTTTGTGTGTCTGAAAGCCCTCAGGTTTCCTCTGCCACACCAGTCCTGCAGAATCACTACAAGTTTGGCTAGTTTCTCTTTTCCCTAGCCGAGACTCGGACTGAGCAAGCCCGATCCTCGGCAAGCACCCTGAATCAGAAAACGCCTGCAGGAGAAAGAAAGATAAAATTCCTTGCTCACATAAAAGTGTTTTTCTTCTTTCTGGAGTTTTAGTTGGTTGGTTCTGAAGCTCTCTGATGCTCTAAAAATATATCTATAATTTATCTGGCTTTGTCCAGTTTTGCAGAAAGTGTGCTTTCCTGTCCTAGTCTCCTCTAAAACAGAAGTTCCCTTGTCATTAGTTTTTAACTCCATCAGTTATACATTGTCAATATTATTATTGTTTGGTAAAGTCATGCTATCAATGATTTATTCAGATGTTTACCCTTTTTTATCCTGATGATCCATTTTTACATCTTAGCATTTCTTCTATCAATTTTTTGTTAAAGTACATTCATTTTAATTTTCATTTTTTTTCCTTGAGTAATATTAGCTCTGTGCTAACATCTGTGCCAATTTTCCTCTATTTTGATGTGTGTCACCACTGTGGCATGGCTGATGTGTGGTGTAGGTCCACGCCTAGGATCTGAACCCATGAACCCAGGCCTTGGAAGCAGAGCGTGCTGAACTTAAACCTCTACACCGGGTGGCTGGCCCCCTTAAAGTACATTCATTAGAAGTTCCTTAATGAGCATTTGTTGGTGGTAATACTCTTAGTACATGTTTGCATAAAAATATCTTTAATTCACCCCAGTTCTTGAGATATGGTTTGATTGGGTATACACTGAAAGTTATTTTCTCTCTGTACCTTGAAGATTTAATCCAACTCTCTCTTGCCTTCCATTGTTAAGAAATGTATCATAGGTCTAAATGTAAGTCTCTGTAAGTGTTCTGTTCCTCTGTGGGGCTTTGAATATCTTCTTTTGTATTTGGTGTTCTTTGGTTTCCCTGGATGGATCTGACTCTAGATTTTTTTGTTTTAATTGCGCTTGAGATGTGTTCAGCTGCCTGAATCTAGAATAGAAGTCTTTTATCAATTCTGGAAATTTCTTTTTGTGTGTGTGTGTGTGAGGAAGATCAGCCTTGAGCTAACATCCATGCTAATCTTCCTCTTTTTGCTGAGGAAGTCCGGCTCTGAGCTAACATCTATTGCCAATCCTCCTCTTTTTTTTTCCCCCAAAGCCCCAGTAGATATTTGTATTTCATAGTTGCACATCCTTCTAGTTGTTGTATGTGGGACGCTGACTCAGAATGGCCTGAGAAGGGGTGCATCGGTGCGCGCCCAGGATCCAAACCTGGCCCATCAGCAGCAGAGCACGTGCACCTAACCGCTAAGCCATGGGGCTGGCCCTGGAATCTTCTGTTATTATGTCTGAATATTCCTTTAAATCATATATATATTTACATTATTTGTGAATAGCTTCTGTTGGAATATGAATGTCCTTTTTCTTGTGTCTTAGAGGAGGAGAGTTCAATAGGGGAAGCTCACTCTGCCATGATGCTGACGTCACTCTCTTCTATATATTTATATGATTTAATTCAAATATATATACACATACTTATTTATACACATTCAATGTATATTCATTAAATATATATTATATAATTCAACATATTGTTCAATATAATGATTTATATTATTCAAAAAATGTCCATATCTTATTTCTATATATGATCCTGTACTTGACCAAACTCAAGCCAGGCTCCATTGAGCCCTCTTCTTGACTAGGTCTCAATCTTGGTCAATTATAACTATGGCCTCTCAGCACAAATCATTTCACCCCCCCCACACACACACACGTTATAAGACTTAAATGCTGACATAGTTTCTAACAGCTCAAATCCACATCCTTAGGATGACCCCTGCCCCCTTAAAGTGCCTGCCAGAGAAAGCTCAAGGCAGCCAAAAGAATTGACTATTTGTTCTGGCCAACACTCGATCATTGGCCCCTGACATCCTTTTCTTAGAGTATTTACCCAAAAGTGCTTACAACTGTGAATATTTCCTCTGTCCTTTTGAGTTATATATGTGTCTCCAATAACCCAGGAGTGCATTTCTCAAGGTCCTGAGAGCCATTCCTTGAGCTGATGACAGGGTGTCTGTCTCCCAGACTCTGTGAGAGGAGAGAAGTGAAACTTTGATCATTTCCAACCAACAGACACAACTGGCCAGATCACACTGCACTGACCAACACTGTAACTTTCCCCTCCCTGCCTCGACTGAGCCCCTGCTCACCCCTCTGCCTGCTCCCTCATTCTCCCTTTCAAATGGCCAGTCACTTCTGTACAAATCAAATTGAGTTCAGTTCATCCTGTTCCCTCTTCCCTATTGCAGTGGTATATTACTGATTAAAATCTGTCCTGACCACTTTAACTAGAGTCTGGCTTTGTGTATACTCTATATTTATCACACATACAGATAATCTCATGCATATGCATATATATGCATGTACCAACATAACCATGGGCCCTCCAGGACCAGTTCAACTGACTCCTTCTTATCAACAGAGTAGTTAAGCGTTTTCTTTCAGGAACTGAGACCCCTAGTCCAGTTAAGGCCAGTTGAGACCACCAACCCATCAACTAGGCCTGCGCAAATGCTCAATAAATGACATTTTTTATATCAAGAAGCTAAAAGCTCCATCCTCAGATCATCATAACACTGCCAATTTCTGAACAAACATCCGATGAAGAGCAACAAAGCTTGACTTTGCTTGTGAAGATCATCAATTACCTCACTTCTCCTTACTTCCAATCATCTACCTCCACATGTCAGACCACCCTGCCCTTCATCCCATAAATTGTGCCCCAAGCCCTGGATCGGGGAGACAGATCTGAGACAGACACATGTGCCCTGTCTCCTTGTAGATAAGTCTCGCAAAATAAAGCTACAATTCTTTTCCCAAAAGCTGATGCCAGAATAATTGGCTTTTTTAATGTGCATTGGGAAAGAGAACCCCAATATTGTGCGGTAACATCAATACATACATATACACTTAATGGATGTTTTATCTTTTTTTTTTTTTCTTTGCTGAGGATTCACCCTGGGCTAACATCTGTGCCAGTCTTCCTCTGTTTTGTATGTGAGTTGCCACTACAGCCTGGCCACTGATGAGTGGTGTAGGTCCACGCCCAGGAACGGAGCCTGGGCTGCTGAAGTGGAGTTCTCTGAACTTAACCACTAGGCCATGGGACCGGCCCATGTCTAATTGTTTTGAAGATGTTACTAGATATGCAATTGAAGTTTCACTATGATCTCTGGATTTCCTTGCTGCTCCTTTAGTCCCTCACTTCAGTGTATGTGTTTCTTGCTCCATTTTTCATGCTAGAGGAATTCTTCAAATATCAAGTGGTCCTTGGCTACCTGTTCATATTTCTGTGACGGGAAGAAAACAGCTGAGTAGGATCTCTGTGGGCCTGATGGAGCCTGTGAATGTCTGAACTCAATGTTTCTTCAAGGGTGTTGAGTGTTGAACTAGTAACAGGCAAACAGTGTTGGTGCCCATGCTAGTCTGTAACAACGTATTTATTCCACACATTCCTACAATGACAGACATCATCTGAACACATGGAAATGCTGACAACACACCCACACACACTATTTGCAAATGACCATCAGCATTCAGACTGTAAACTACACCTGATAATGCACACTGATACTCAGAACATACACACAAACTCACACACACATACAGACCACTCAGAGCCCACAGTGACTTGAATTCTCTAAACACACAGACATCAACAAAACACACCTTCTGAGTAGTTTTAAGCCATGAAATTTGTGCTAGTTTGTTACAGCAGCATAACAAACTCCACTTTAAAACTGTTGTCCAGGGGCCGGCCCCGTGGCTTAGCGGTTAAGTGCGTCCACTCTGCTACTGGTGAGCTGGGTTCGGATCCCAGGCGTGCACCGATGCACCGCTTCTCTGGCCATGCTGAGGCCGCGTCCCACATATAGCAACTATAAAGATGTGCACTGATGACATACAACTATCTACTGGGGCTTTGGGGAAGAAAAAAAGTAGGAGGATTGGCATGGATGTTAGCTCAGGGTTGATCTTCCTCACAAAAATATAAATAAATAAATAATGGACTGTTTTCCAACCACTTTGTGTTCCCACCAGCAATGTAGGAGTGTTCCAGTTACTTTCCATCCTCATTAACACTTCTTATGGTCATCCTCTTTAATTCTAGTCATTCCAATAGGTACGTAGCAGTATGTCAATGTGGTTTTTATGTGCATTTTTCTCACGATTAATGACGTTGAGCATCTTTTCATGTGCTTATTTGCCATCTATGTATCTTCTTTAGTGAAGTGTCCAAATCTGTGCCCATTTTAAACTTGGATTTTCTTATTGCCGAGTTTTGAGAGTTATTTATTGTCCTGTCAGATATGTGATTTGCAAAGGTCTTCTCCCAGTCTGTGGCTTGCCTTCTCCATCCTCTCGCCAGTGTCTTTGGAAGGTCTGTGTAACGTAACTCGAGAGGCTCCACATGACCTTATTTTCCTTCGATGAGAAACAGAGTGAGGTTGGAGCACCTGAGTCCAACCAGACGTTGATCAGAGTTTGGGCCGGGTCTCACTTTTAGTAAACCCAGCCCTTCCGCTTTCCCCGGTTCCTGTTTGCTGTGCTCCTCTCCCCCGCACAGGGGTCTGGTTGATCTCTATCTCTTCAGGTTTGGGAGCCCACAGAAAATTCAGCTACACCCTTCAGATATCTCAGCGCAACTCTCCAGCCTCCTACCTTACATCGCTTCACAATATGGCCCATTCCCTGAAGGTCAGACTAGCAGTATGTCTGACTTAGGCCACTTCCACCACTTCTGGACGTTTCACTTTGTTTTGTGGAAGCTTTTGGCCTAGTTCTTCAGATTCCTGTGTGGAACCAAAACTTAGCACAGGTGCTGTGAGGAAGAGCAGTTGTGTGTTTGCAAGCCCTCAGGTTTCCTCTGCCACACCAGTCCTGCAGAATCACTACAAGTTTGGCTAGTTTCTCTTTTCCCTAGCCGAGGTTCTGACTGAGCAAGCCAGATCCTCGGCAACCAGCTAGAATCAGAAAACGCCTCCAGGGGAAAGAAAGATAAATATCCTTGCTCACATAAAAGACTTTTTCATCTTTCTGGAATTTTAGTTGGTTGATTCTGAAGTTCTCTGATGCTCTAAAAATATATCTATAATTTATCTGGCTTTGTCCAGTTTTGCAGCAAGAGTGTTTTCCTGTCCTAGTTTCCTCTAAAACAGAAGTTCCCTTGTCATTAGTTTTTAACTCCATCAGTTATACATTGTCAATATTATTATTGTTTCGTGAAGTCATGCTTTCAATGATTTATTCAGATGTTTACCCTTTTTTATCCTCACGATCCATTTTTACCTCTTAGCCGTTCTTATATCAGTTTCTTTCTTCTTAAAGTATATTCTTTTTCATTTTTTAAGTTTTTTTCCTTGAGGAAGATTAGCCCTGGGCTAACATCTGTGCCAATCTTCCTCTATTTTGTATGTGGGTCACCACCATGGCATGGCTGATGAGTGTTGTAGATCCACTCTTGGGATCCAAACCCACGAACCCAGGCCTTGGAAACAGAGCGTGCTGAACTTAAACCACTACACCAGGTGGCTGGCCCCCTTAAAGTATATTCTTTAGAAGATCCTTAATGAGCATTTGTTGGTGGTAATACTCTTAGTAAATGTTTGCATAAAAACATCTTTAAGTCACCCTAGTTCTTGAGGTATGGTTTGATTGGATATACACTGAAAGTTCTTTTCACTCTGTACCTGGAAGATTTATTCCAACTCTCTTTTGCCTTCCATTGTTAAGAAATGTGTCATAGGTCTAAATGTAAGTCTCTGTAAGTGTTCTGTTCCTCTGTGGGGCTTTCAATATCTTCTTTTGTATTTAGTGTTCTTTGGTTTCCCTGGATGGATCTGGCTCCAGATTTTTTTTTTTTAGTTGTGTTTGAGATGTATTCAGCTGCCTGAATCTAGAGTAGAAGTCTTTTATCAATTCTGTAAATTACTGTTATTATGTCTGAATATTCCTTTAAATCATATATATATTTATATTATTTAATTCAAATATATATAAACATACTTATACATATTCATTATATATTCATTAAATATATATTTATATTATTTAATTCAATATGTTATTCAATATAGTGATTTGTATTATTCAAAACACATACATATATTATTTATATATGTAGTTTCCTGTACTTGCTGTTTGTACTGGGAGAAACACAGAAGAGATAGAAACAGACTGGATTAGTCTTGTCTGAACTCCTATCACGTAGGACTTGAATCATTCAACAAATGAGCCATTAATGGCGGCTATACCACTGGGATCACTTCTCCTTCCTTACCGTCGCCTCCCCTCTCTGCTCCCACTCTAGTTCCAGGGCACGTTACCTGTGGCTCCTGAGTGCTGCTCCTTGGCCTGGAATGACCTTCCTTCACCCCATCCACCCTGTGAGCTCACCTTACCCTTCAAGACTCGACTCCAGTGATGCCTCCTTGGGAAGCCCTCCCTGACATTCTATCTCCCTAGACCTGCTCTAGGCCACCACCCTGCCTCCTGCCCACGTCCATCACTGCTTGGCACCTTGCTGGGCCCCCTTGTCTGGACTTCATGTCCAGCCCAGCCCCTCAGGAGGGGAGGAAATGCTTAGGCTCAAGGCAATGGAGCAGATTCCTGGACTGTGGTGACACTGCCCACCCCAGGAGAGGTCATTCTTTGGGCCTCTTCCAGCTTGGGCCCAATGCAGCTCAGGGGGAGCCAGGACACAGGGAGGCTGGCTCTGGGCTCAGCAGATCACAGGGTCGGCCTAGGGAAAAGGCACAGGGGGCCACACAGAGGGGCTCGGGACAAAACTCCAAGTCGACAGTACCCTTGCTAAGGGCAGCAGGGGCAAAGGCAGCTGCGCAGCCCGCAGGACGTGCTGGCGAGACTTTCATCTGCTCAGAGTCCCAGGGCTGGATAGAAGGAACTCAGGAGGCCCATCTGAGGTGGAGGTCACCTTGGGGGCATGCAAGCAGAAGCTGCGAGTCCCACAGCAAGTCGAATCTGAAGAGGTGACTCTCAAATTCCTTGCGGCTCTAACGTCTCCGAGTTGGAAGTCAGTCCCCTCAGTCACAGCCTCTAGCTGCCCCCTCACAGGGCTGTGTCTCTCAAACACCGCTCCCAAGGAGAGTGGAGGCTGAGGGTGAAGGCAACCTCCTACCACTGAGAACCGTTGTGATCACAGCCTCCCGCAAGGGGCCAAGGATGATGAAAAAGGGACAGAGGGACTGACCCACACGACTTCTCCTCGGATGCTGAACATGCTTGTGATTCACCAGGCCAATCAGTATCTGTCCCCATCCTCCACTCCTCTCTCCCCAAAAGGACATGTCAGTGTTTACTATGACATCCACAGACACATCAAGGGCATCTGGGAAGAATCATGTGTACATCTGGAGAGAAGGGAACTGTGAAAACCAGTAATATCTGCATCCATGTGTGCAGATACTGACATCCACATACAGCTGTCACATTCCTCCAGCAGCCCTGGAATACTCTGCAATCACGCTGGCAGATTTTGGCACAGGGTAGCCAAACCAACTTGTGGTGTCCCCAAGTGCCACCACTGCTAGGGTCTACCATGAGGGTGGGAGGAGGCAGGGTGCCATGCCCCATCTCACAAAAGTCTGGCTGGTGTCCAGGAGGGTCTCACAGCCTTCAACAATCATGCCCTCCAAGGCTATGTTTTCCTGGATGCTCTCTGTTTCATTTACTTCATTGTGCATTATCCTGTGGAGAGAGAAAGTGTCAGAGACAGGCTGCCCCACCTCTCAGGGAGAAGGTAATGCCAGGCCTCTGGCCAGACCTAGGAAGAAAGCCTAGGATTCTCAGGTGGAGACTGTGTTCACAAAGGGGGAGAGAGCATGCATATTGAATGCTCGCTCTGCCGGGCACTCTATGGGCATGATCTCCCATCATCCTTTTGATAGCCCAAGGAGACAGGTGTTGGAAATGTAAATGGAGATTAATAGCTAGAAAGCAGGTCTGATTTAAAAGTCTGAACCACGTGGAACAGAGATGGCAAAACTGGGAGGACAGGAGTACAGGAAACAAGCTTTCTTCATTACTCTGATCTCCACACCACTAGGGGCTTATCTCCATCCATAGAACTCCACCCACCCATCCTTTCTCAGGGCCTTTGCACTTAATGTCTCCACCCCTCCCCCAATGCACTTTATACAGTTGCTTCCTTAATGTTCGGGCCCTGGAATGACTTAGTTTTGGAGCACCTGGCAATCCAGCTGGCTCACGGAAAGACTGACTCCAGTAGGCTCCAGCACGTCTTGGGGGGAGCAAGACACAACTTGCCCCTTAATCTAGAAAGAAGGACAACTCTCTTATTTGTCCTGTTATGACTGCCGCAACACCCCTCCTCCAGGAGGTGGCGCCATTTAACTGCTTTTTAAAAATAGCATTGGCGGTGGGGCCGGCCCCGTGGCTTAGCGGTTAAGTGTGCAAGCTCCGCTACCAGTGGCCCGGGTTCGGATCCCCGGTGCTCACCAACGCACCGCTTCTCCAGCCATGGTGAGGACGCGTCCCACATACAGCAACTAGAAGGGTGTGCAACTATGACACACAACTATCTACTGTGGCTTTGGGGAAAAAAAGGAGGAGGATTGGCAATAGATGATAGCTCAGAGCCGGTCTTCCTCAGCAAAAGAAAAAAAGAGGAGGATTAGCATAGATGTTAGCTCAGGGCTGATCTTCCTTACCAAAAAAAAAAAAAAGCAGTGGTGGGAAAAGAAGCCTGTGAGTTACCAACTTTGCTAAGAGCCTTGGTGGGTTTTCAGGAGTCTTAGGAGGTTAGTAATCATGTGGGGAGGAGCTTCTAGAGAAAGTACCCCACCTACTCCAAGAAAAGCACAAAACCTCTTATTTGTCTGCTGATGCCTCAAATTCTACAACCATGACCAGATCACCAAGAGGGCTGGTTAATGTGTGTGGTAGTAAACACTGTCCAGTTTAACCCTCCCAGAAATGAGAAATGACACTGGTCGAGCTGGATCTCTAATTAATGAACTCAGAGTGATGAGCAAATTACTGGGCCCCTCCGACCCTCAGTTTGCTCACCTGTAGAAGGTCGGAGTGAGGATGGAAGAGAATGCATTTCACGTGCTGACCTCAGGCCCCGCATACGGCAGGCGCTTGAGTAAAGGGCCATGATCACTGTTGCTATTGTCACTGGTTGCAAAGGTGTTATTATAAAACTATTATTATCCGTTGTTTTCTGGTTATCAGACTGGGGCATGGAGATGGGGTCTCTTCCTTAGGAGCCTCAGTCTGTCTCTCCCAGCAATGCTCTTCCCAGCAGCCCAGGCCCTAGCCCTCTTCTGGAAGGGACGGGGCACAGGGAGGCACCTTTCAAGGATATGCTAGTTCCCTGGATATAGACTCATATTTGGAGGTGAGCAAAAGTAAGCAGAACCATTTCTTTTGACGAGGGTGGGGATTTTGCTGAGGAGGGCTGTATTTGCTGCAAACAAGGGGGCGATCCCACAGTAGCAACACTAGTTTCACTGTTAGACAAGTGCCAGCTGCAGCTGCTCAGGACTCCTGCCAGCCCCGACTGGGGTTTGTGCTGAGAGCCACACCGTCCACGCAGCTGGGGAGGAGTTCCCTGGGCCGCAGGCTCCCGGGGGAACTGGAAGTGACGACCTGGGTTACAGTGAGCCCAAGAGATGAGATTCAGGAGAAAAAGCGGGACAAAGGCCAGAGGTAGGAAAGATCCAGCCCCTGAGGAGGAGTGTTTCTGAGCACAGCCGGGGAGGGTTGGTTATCTGATGGCTTCATGCCAGGCTGGGAGCTTTCCTCAGTCCTCCAAGGGGAGAGAGGAGCATGAAAGGGCTGCTGTCAGGGCGATGGGAAAACTCAATTCTGTGCCATTAAGGTTGTGTTCAGGCCAGATGCAGGTGATCAGGTGGAACAAAGGATGAGCAGGCTTTGGGAAAGGGGATCAAGATCTTAGGATAAATGCCTTGGCACCCATGTGCCTTCCTCACTACTGCCCGCACCAGGACAGGGCATCCCACAGGGATGAGGAGCCTCGCTGGATCCCCAAGTCTTCTCCTTGGGGCATGAGAGGACTGGGGTCCCCACCCCACAAGGTTTTCTGTTAGTCTGCAATCACGCTCTGATTACATCTGCTCCCTGAATGAACCTCCACTCCGGGGCCTGTGCTCTGCCCTAGTCCAGCCTGGTCCTCCCACTGCCAGGCTGGGAGACATGGCCCTACTGGCTGCCTTTTGCTGGACACGGGAAGACATTTAGGGCACTGAGTGGTTGGCAGGGCTGGGGACTGTACCCCACATGCTGCAGAACCACACTCCCTTGCAGCTTCTGGCAGCCCATCACTGCGTATGAGGCTGCTCATCATCTCTTGGCCTCCATAAGGTGCAGACCCCAGGGCTCAGCTCTTGGTACGCACCTCGTTCCTGCCTAAACTCACTCCCCTGGTGATCGCACCACTCATGTGACTTTAAATACCATCTCTGACCTGATGGCTCCTGAATGGCTCACTCCCTTACACTCCAGACCCAAACGCCCTCCTCCCTTCTTGTCCTCTCCACCACTGTTGTCCATCTCAAGTTCAACACGCCCCCAGTAAAGCTCCAATGAAGCAAGAAAGACTTCCCCTCCACACCTGCCCCTCCTGCACCTTTCTCCATCTTGGTTAGCAGCAACTCCAACCTTCTGCTTGCTCAACCAAAAACTCTCGAATCACTCTTGACTCCCATCTTCTCTCTCCCCACATCTAATGCATCAGAAAATCCTGTTGTTTCCATCTTCAAAACACACCCAGAATCTGAACCTCCTGCTCACCTTCATACCACCACCTGGTGTAGGCCACCGTCAACTGCTGCCTGTGCTGTTGTAGGCGCCTCCTCCCTGATCCCTCTGCTTCTGCCCCAGCAGAGGAAGGTTCCCCCTGGGCTTTGGGGACTGAAAGAGGGGCAGCAGAGGGGCCTTGACCAGAGGGCTGGGGCCTCTGACACTGGACAAGTCATGGGCTTGTCCACCCATGACACTGCCTGCTGTTGACTGCAGCCTTTGGCACTTGAAGGCCCATCACCCAGGACCCCCTCTGAGGCTCCTATACCACAGGTTGTGACACACTGGCACTGGAGAACAGAGGAAGTTGGCAGAGTGCCTGTGAGTCCCTTGGCGGATCCCCACCCTGGCAGGTGGGCCCACGTCAGTGCTCATGGCCCTTCCTCGAACCCCATCTGTGCCAGGGACAGCACACCACCCACACAATCCCACCAACTGACCCCTGGGCTTGAGCTGTGAACTCAGATTTCTCCGTGTCCCTGCTTCCAGGTGGGAAAGGCTGGGGGTCCCCCAACACCCACCCCTTGGGATCCTAACCTGAACATGACATTTTACCATCTGGGGTTCAGCAAACTCCCGCTGGGAAGCATCCTCAGCCCTGGCCTGTCCACCGGGGGGGGCACCTGGGAGCTGGGTTCACCCAGACAGCCCCCCCAGTTTAGCCCTGGCGTTCTCCAAGCTGTTGGCTCGATGTGCTCGTGAAAAGTGGGCCAGGATCTCGTGCAGTGTCAGAATGTGCCTGGGAATCTGCAGCAGGGAGAGGCAGGGGGACAGGGACAGAGGCAAGGATGGGGGAGTACAGAGGGACAGGGAGACAAAGGCAAGGAGAGAGACAGTGATGAAACAAGTCAGAGATAGAGCAACAATGGAGAGAGGGAGAGAGAGACACCAAGTGGACCGAGAATGGTACTCGCAGCTCCCAGCACTCCCATGAGCAGGGCTGAGGACAGACATACACAGCACTTCTGATCTCAGACTCTAACGTGGAGGCTCTTCCAGGGTCTTGTCTGGGCCAAGAGCCCAGATCTTGAGGCTCTAAGCCGGCAAGCAGAAGGGCCTGGAGGTGGGCTCAGGACCAGAAGCTCCCCCTCACCTTTCCACACTGCCTGCTCTGTGAAGCTGGACAGGTCTGCTGTCCACTGGGTCAGGGGCTGGCTCTAACCCCATTCTCCAGGCAGCCCAGAGCTGGGGCCTGTTAGGGTCTGGGGCCTCCTGGCCATGGCCTCCTGGTGCCCCCAGTTGTAGCTTCCTCCCAGCTGGGGCCCTCACTGCCATGGCCCCCCAGCAGGCTCCCCAGGCATGTGCCCTCAAGGACAGGGCTAGGTGCCAGCTGGAGCATGAGGTCAGTGAGGAAGGTCTCCAGAAGTATCTCCTTGCAGTCAGTTTGGCCTCATAGTGCTTCAGCAGCTTGTCAAAGTCACTGTTCTGCTTGCAGTGGGCCAGGGTCTGCAGGCTGTACTGGTGACTGGAGACCAACTCCTGATAGAAATTGACCATGGGCAGCAGGATGGCCAACAGGTCTGCTCGGTGGGATGCCCCACAAGCCCTTGGTCACCCAGCCCCACCCACGGAGGTCAGGGCCAGGCTCAGACCTCCCACCCAGAGACACCCTTGCCTTTGGGGATGACTGGCACCACTGCCCTATCCAGGGCCAGATAGGTGGCCCCAGGCATCGGGACGACATCAGAGTCACAGATCTTTATAGAGATGGGGCCCCGACTAGTCTGACTCCTGTGTATTGGAAGGTCGGAGAGGGCTGTTGTGGGTGCTGTGGTGTGCCTCGCCGCCTGAAGGGTCTGAAGGGCCACCCAGCTCTGGATCTTTGGGGGGGTTGGCTGAGGTCTCTGTGGTAACTGAATTGCAGCTCCACATCCCCCTCGGCCCTTTCTCCCCCATGAGGCCTCCCTCCCAGAGTGCCCCGCCAGTGACAGAAGTGTCCCATCCGAGGTCATAAGGTGAGTCAGTAGCTGGCTTGGAACCAGGTCTCCTGAGTCCCCCATTCCAGTGCTTCCCTCACATGACATGCCCTCCCGAGTCTCGTCCCCTCAGCTGTCTGTCCATTTATCCACGTGTCCCTGTCCTTCCATGCCTCACAAGGTTCAGCAACTTGGGTCTGCTGCTGGCCTGCTCTGTCCCAACCTCTTGGAAACACAGTCCCCTGCCTTCCAGCCCCCGAAAGCCCAGCCAGTCTCCCCAAACCTGCCCTTCAGTACCTGATTAGCAGGGATGGGTCCACTGAAACCTCTGCTTATAAACTCCATTAAAGAAAAACATGCCTCCTTTGCCATAAACTCTAAGTGGGAGCTTACACAGGGCATTCCACTACCCAAGGGACGGCACCTTCAACCACGTAAATACAGGAAGTGCAGACCTCGTCTTTCTAGGGCCGCTTCCCATTGTGACCTTGGGGAAAAGCGGGGCTCTCTGACTTAGGGAAAGTGAACAACAAAATGTCACACTCAGTGTGGGAGAGGCGCGATGCAGGGGTCCTGCTGTGCAGCCCTCGGGGCCGTCAGGGCGATGCGCCCAGCTCAGAGAGCAGTGACGCAGGGTGGAAGGATTGGGAGCCTTGACCGTGCTTCTACTTTTTGTTTCAGTCATTCTACTTTTGGAAACCTGTCCCAAGGAGATGCTCTCTCATATGAACATTTCAGATGCAGAGATGAGTGTTTCTAGTAACAAAAATTTGCAACAACTTTAAGAGCCAAGGATGGGAGATGGCTGCATGGATGATGGCATGCTCACAGGTACTGGAGGATCATACAGCCATCAAAAAGCATACTTTCAGCATGAGAAAACAATTGTGCTACAATCTTAAGTAAAAAAAAAATACACATTACGATTCAAATTCAATATTCATATGTGTGACATTATGTAAATAAAACGGGGAAAAAACCCAAGATGTGTGCATAGAAAAAAATTAGAAGAAAACACAACAAAGTGTTTACAGTGGTTATCTTTGGGAAACAGAACTATGGTTGATACAGATTTTAACATTTTCTGCTTCTCTAGATTGTCAGATTTTCTCATATTATTTTTAAAAGGGAAATGTAGATAAGAAACTAAAAATATATTTCTTCCTCCTAGAAAAACAGCTTTTGCCAACTTGTCTTTCCTCTTCTGCTCCCTCTGAGGGATTCTGTGTTTTTAAGGGGCCGCTGTTACACTCGGGGAGGATGGAAGTGCCGCCAGCCTGGAGGATTGGGCCCTGGAGAGGGACTTCTCAGGTGGAGGCGGGAGCAGGAGGCCTGGGGACCTCTGCCAGGGCTGCCTGCTCATCCAGGCCCCAGTGGGCCAGCTGGAGAGGCAGGCCTTCAGCCCTTGGTAGAGATCTGGTGCAAACACACGATGGCCTCACTGACAGAGGAGGCACAGGGTAAGCTCTGGCCATGGATTTCCTGCCCTTCCAAGGGGCCCTCGCCCCCAAGTCCGGCAGAGCTGAGGGGACCAGGAAGAGGGCAGGGGCTGCCACCACCGGTGGAACTCTAGCAGCAAACACCTTTGTCAAGTGACACCTTATGTGAAAACCCCATCAGCGGGATGGACTATGTAACTTGTGAGGCCCAGTGCAGAGAAAATATGCAGGACCCCTTCTTTAAAAAATGACAAAATTTCAAGATGGTGACAGCAGACCACTAAACCAAACACAGACTTTTGTAAACATGGGTCACACGCCCCAGAAGCTGGCAGAGGATGGCAGCTGCTCTTGTTGCCAGCCCTCCTGGCACCCTCAGTGCACACCTGCTGGGGTGACCCTAAGGAATCTTAGAGGAACTCAGGGCTCTGGAGAATTCAGAGGAAATGCCACTGATGATGTGAAAAGAGCTAGGGCTTGAGACCCACGCAGAGCAGGCTCAACTCGCCTTATGCTGCTTCTCAGCTGTGGGACCTCCAGCAAGATGCCTAACATCTCTGAACCTCAGGTCTTTCCCGTAAAATATGAAGGTGAAATGAGGTCACCCCTGTATGTAATGGGAAAATTTGAGGGCTTGGTGCAGAGAAGGTGCTTGGTAAATGCTAGCTCTCCACCACCCCCTTTTGGGGGAAAACTTAGAAAAGCAAAAACACCCAGATTCTCCCAAGCACCTGCCCTGTCACCACCTAAAGAGCCCTGGGGATCATGCCTCCTCACTGGCAGCTTAGCACCAGGCTGGGTAATGGGTCTCTGAGCACCCTCCAGCCACATTTGCCGTGGCTCCCCTCCCAGCACCCTCTTCCCCGCCCATGCTACCCGGCCAGCCAGCTCCAGAACACAGCCCGAGTCTCCTCTCCTAGGATGAGCTGTAAGGATGCCAGAGAGACTTTTGCTACTTCCTGCAGCCCCCTCCCCTCCCAACTGTTACTCCTCTGCCCCTGCTGAACACCCTCAGCTCCTACCACCCTGGAGACCTGGGAACCTCCCCAATGTGTCTGGGATTTGAGCTGAAGGACAGAATGGAAGCCAAAGGGACTCTGTCATACACCCCATTTGTGGACAGGCAAACAGGCTCAGAGAGAAAGAGTGAAACCCCTGGGAGTCATGGCAGCCCCAGCCTAGAAGCCTGTCCCCCTCTCCCTGCAGTGGTCTCTGTCTTTCTCTGCCACACCAGATGCCCCTCCCTGGTCCCCTTCTCCACATGTGCTCTCTGCTCCATCTCTCTGTGATGACCCAGCACTTTGGCTGTTGGAGGCCCCTGGTGTTGTCCTCCTTGGGGAGCTGTCACAGGGGGCTGTGCCCTCTCCCAGCAGTTTGTGCGCTGAGGGCAAACCCCACCCTGGGGTCTCACTGAGTACAATAAGAGCAGGGGGTGGAAGGTGCTGAGTGGGCGCAGAGACAACCCTGAGCTGTGGGGCAGACATCCAAAGATAGTAGCTCAGGAAATCACAAACATGCCACAGAGCCAGCTCGCCTCCCTTTTCAGGGCTTGTGGCTTTGTCCCCTCAAGACCACTTGCTGAACTGCAGGATGAATGGGCTCTGACAATTGAGCGAATGGAGCACTTTGAAAGCAAAATGGGACAGTTACCCGCTCTCCACTTCCGGGTTGCTAAAACTACCCCGGCCTGTGCTTGAAGAGCTGCTGAAAATATCTAATGGAGAAATATTCAGGGCTGATGCAGGCTTTTCTGTTTTTTCAATTCTCTGAGAACCTTGGCACATGAAATAATGGTTGTTCTTAGATCTGAACTCTAAAGAGCTAAGGGACTCACACACACACGCTTGTGGAACGCTCAGAGACTCGTGGATGCCCAGTCAGCACCCTCACTGCCCTCATGTCAGCACCCCCATCCCAGTCTGCTCTCTTGGACAGTTCTGGGATTTGCACGTGGTATTCTTTTCTCTTTAGGATGGCAGGGTGTGTGTGTGTGTGTGTGTGTGCAAATGTAGTCTGTATGTTAAATTGATGGTGCTCTTCTCAGAGACATCTACAGGACACCTACTCCCCAGGGACCAGAGCAAAAACCAGATGCAGTCAGGTCAGGCTCTCTGCTCCCTGCAAAAGCAGCACTGGCAGTCTGGGAGCCTAATTTAAGGATCGGGCCAGGTGGGCAAAGCTCTGGAAAGTTGTGAGCCTGGGGACCCTGCAGAAGCCTTGGGACACAGTCCACCCCTGCTATGAGCCAGTGTCAGGTTGGCGGCAGGAGCACCACCCCCACTGACCTCGCAGAGGCTGCCTTTCCCTTATCCTGCAGGTCCTTTCTGGGGATGCATTTGCTTTGGATCTGGGTTGGCTTGGCTAACATCCAAGCCTGCTCAGTTGACCTTTGTCAACGATGGCCATGGAGAGTTGGGACTTTGGCTTATACCCCAACTCTCCGGCTACAGTCTAGCTCTGGTTGCCCAACCTGGCCCAATGCCTGGCATCTCAGCTGAGCCCTGCCCACTTGCCACCCCACAGTCTGGCCTTCTTGGCCCATCACAGTTGAACCCTCGTTTGCCACACCCCTTAGGTGCACTGCTCGTTGGCTCCTGCCCCACCCCACTCCCCTCTCTAGAGACAGTGTCTTTAATCCAGAATTCATTTAGTCAGTGCAGTCATTGATGGAGGAATTAGTCCATGGTTTTCTCTCTTTTGTTAGCAGTAAAGGTTTTGCTAAAGATCTCTGTACTTCTTTCTTTTTAAACAGCTGCCACACAACTCAGTTCTCTCTCTTTCATTCTCGATTCCCTCTGACCTGTTCCAAGCCTAAGAGATGCCCATCTCTGTCTCCCTTTGTGCCAATCCTGTCAGCATGTCCTGATGGAGTCTCTGTGGTGGGCACCATGCTGGACAGGGGTGAGACACAGCCAGAGATGGATAAGTCAGATCCCTTCCCTGGAGGAGCTTCCAGCCTAAGAAGGGGGTCAGATACCCACAGAGGTAACTTATACTCCAACAAGGTGAGGCCAGACCAGAGGTGCACACCTACTGCACTGGGAGGGTCTCACCATGGAAGCCACAAGCACTACCCAGAGGTTTAGCAGGACAAAAAAGGAGCCCAATTGGGCTGGCCCTGTGGTGTAGTGGTCAAGTGCACACGCTCTGCTGCTGGCGGCCTGGGGTTCGCATCCCGGGCCTGCACCCATGCACCGCTCGTCAGGCTATGCTGTGGTGGCATCCCATATAAAAGTGGAGGAAAATGGGCACAGATATTAGCCCAGGGCCAGTCTTCCTCAGCATAAAGAGGAGGATTGGCGTGGATATTTGTTTAGGGCTGATATTTTTCACACACACAAAAAGGAGCCCAGCAGGTGTGTAATAGAATGGAAGGAATTGGAGCAGAGGGGATGGTGTGAACAAAGATGCAGAGTACGACAGGGTGTTGAGTGCAGGGCAGCAGGGTTGGGGATGGCAGGAGGAACGTGGAAAACAAGACTCAAGGCACAGAGTGGGCCCTGCAGAGAGGCTGACTGGGGAGGGGTCAAGGCGGCCCTCTCCATGACAAAGTTGGTTTGCAAACCTGATTCCTCGGCTACAGTTTTACCTTAAACTCTGAACTAAAGATCTCTGCAGTTTCTTGCAGAGTCAACCTTCCAGGATTCTGAGTGCTTCCAAGCCAGGAAAATACCACGACCATCTCTAAACTCCTACCCTGCCTTCTAGGGTTGCTTGAGCCGTCCCAACTTACTTCCAATCATAAATGGGAGAAAAATAGCTATTAAAACAATGAAATGGTGCCAAACTGAAGATTCTAGAGGAGGGGAGGATTCTTCTCAGAGGAGGATGCTCCCTTTGTTTTAGATGGTCCTTGGAGCTTTCTGGTTACAAAAGATGAGGTCCAAGAGGCCTATTAGGTGGGAGAGAAGAGACTGAGCAGAGCTTGATAGTTTTGCTTAATAAATTTTGTGCATACTTTTGTTTATGTGTCATCTCCCATTACCTCTAGGAAGAGATGGCTATGGGTGGGGGCTCCAGGGCTGGAGAATATAGAGGTAGTAGAGACACGGCTGATGTCCTCGAAGTGTGACCTGTGAACAGCCTGCTTAGAAGGGCCTAATACCTGGTTTAAAGCTCTGCTGTTGCTGCCCTGAAATTCTTAAGAGCCCTGCACTTTCATTTTGCACTGGACCCAGCAAAGTATTTAGGTGGTCCTGAAAAAAGGTATAGAGAATCGTATATTGTTAAATGATTAACCACCAGCTCTCTCAAATAAAAACTCTGACTGGTAGCACCGGCCGATTTCCATGGTGTAAACATTCCTACTTTGGCCCATTTTAAGCTACCAAAGGGTGAATAACAAGCTTGCAAGATTCTTGAAAATTTCACAAGTGACTTGCAAGTTGGTATGAGCCAGCTCCAGCACATCACTGGACGGGGACGAGGGTCTTGGCAGATAAAGGGATTATGAACACCCCCACCACCAACAAAATGGCAGTTGGGAGCGTGTGGAGAGAGGCCAGTGTGAGGAGAGGAGGTCAGCAAGAAATCCCTGTAGCAGAAAAGGCTGAGTGACAGGAGGGCAAGTATGTCTTCTATTCACATTTAAGCTGTTTTCTGTTTCAGTACTGGAAAACCCCTTGACTGTATCTAAACCATTCAGAAAGTCTGGTCCATACTTGGCTGGTGTCAGGGGCTTGGGGACTGAAGTAGGAGCCAGTTGGTTGTCATTAGGGCTTTCCTGGATACTCTGGTTCTCCTCCTGGGACAAGGCAGGACTGTACAGCCCAGGCCCCTGAAGTCCGGGTGTGGTCATGTGACTCACTTTGTCCAATGAAACGTGAGCAGAGCTGTCAGGCATGATTTGCCATGATCCTTCTCCTGCCATGGGACTGGTGAATTTCCTGATGGTGGAGCCCCATCAGACTGTGTCCCTGTCTCTGAGTGAGAATATTGTGGAGCAGAACACACAATGGACACACAATGTGAGAGAGAAAGCAATCTTTGTTGTTTTAAGCCACTGAGATTTGGAGGCTGTTTGTAATTGCAGCAGAATCTAGCTCCACCTGATGGGCACGTGGAGTGACCACACGGGGGCAAGGAGCAGTCAAGACTGAGTGAAGACAACCACTGTAAGAAGTGATATTAGAAGTCAGGAGAGCAGAATTGGAAACCAGACATGGCCAGGAAAATGAAAGACCCTGAAAATCCTCAGGAATATGTGGGATGGGGCTTGAGGAAGTTTTCTGGCTATCAGGTGGACCATGAGAGCTTGAGGCCATCCAGGTGACACAGTGGTTCCTGAACATGCACCTTTTAGATGGCCCGTCTCCCCAGCAAGGAAGGAATCAGTTGTGGGGCAGGTACAGGTCAAGGATCTACAGCCAGGTGACCCAAGGTTAAGCCTGGATTCCAGTGCTGGAAGTGACCTTGGAGTGACCTTGGATAAGTCCCTTCCTCTTCTGTGGACCTCAGAGTTCTCAGATCCCTCCCAGCTCTGACGTTCTAAGACACTCTGTCTTTGTCATGGGCGTCACTCTTCACTTACTTGTCTCCTTGGCACCTCCTGCCTACCTTATGGCCTACTTCCTGGGAAATGTGCTCTGTTTCACCTTCCTGGAGCCCCTCCAGAGCACACAGATGCCCTCTGCCCTGCAGGATGTGTGTGTGTGTGTGTGTGTGTGTGTGTGTTAGAGAGAGACAGAGAAAAAGAGAGAGACTACAGCCAGAAAGCTTTACCAAGCTGATCTTTTAAAGTCTTGTTTAAAGAAATCATTTGCCCTGGAGAGTAATGTACTCAGTTGGAAACGTTGTTCCAAATTCCCACCAAAAAGGCCTCTGCTGCCACACTGACACACACACACACACACACACACACACACACATACACACATACACTTTCACTCAAAACTGACCAGTTTGGTGCTCTCCAGCACCAGAGAGGGCCTTGCCCTTTGCACCCACCCCTTCTCTGGCCTATCAACCCCCGAAACCTTTCAAGGTCATATGCGACATGAACCCGCACCCTCTTTGGCCATAAAGTGACTCATTTTCTACCTGGGTTCACACCGAAAGCTCTATTATGGTGCCAGTCACACTTTACCACAATCAGACCTTAAGTGAAGAAACTTCTCTTTACTGCCTACCACAGAGCCTGATGTCCATTCATTCAGCAAGCCCCTACAGAATACCTACTATGTGCGAGGCAGAAGGGACACAGTGATAAAGGACACTCCTGCCTTCAAGGAGGTCCCACCAGGCTGGGTGGGGGACAGACACCCAAGGACCTGGTTCTGACGTGGCATGCTGAAGGTGGGAAAGCCGAGTGAGCAGGGGGCGTGGAGCACATTCTGTGATGAGAGTCCCCAGGAGGAGGCATTCGAGCTTGGTAGGATTCCACCAGGCAAGAAAGCATGGGGGTGGCAGGAGCACTCCAAACAGAAGCCCCAACATGTGCCAAGGCCAAGAGGTGCACAGCTCATGACCAGGGACACTGGCTGGAGCCCCAAGTGATGGGGAAAGAGGAGCCTGGGGCAGAGGATGAGGCAGTGGTCAGCTGATCTTAGGCAGTTAGTGAACGAGTGATTGAGTGAATGAATGACACCCTTGATCATGAAGCCACTAATCCGGTGCTGGTCCCTAGACCTATTCCCTGGTCCCTAACAAGGACTCAACTTGGCTTCAGGGATATGTGTAGGGCTAGGATAGATCTCAGAATGAACCAGATGGTTTAGACATGGGACAAGCCCTCATCCCAGGAGCCATGTGAGAAGAGGCTACGAGTGGCAAGGCTGGCAAGTAGACACGCAGACCTGGGTTCTAGTCCTGGCTCTGCAACCTCCCAGCTGTGTGAGCTTGGGCAGGTGACTTGAGTTCTCTGAACCTGCTTCGTCTTTTGATCCTATGAAGATGGCTATGGGGACTGACTAAGGAAGCTTGTCTGACAGTGCCTGGTGCAAGGTAGAGGAGGCGTGTGGAATCTTAAACTTTTGTTCAAGCTCAAGTTCAAAGCTGATGTGACCATTAGTTCAGAGCTTGGCAGCGGCACCATAAGGTGGAATTGGAAACTTTGGATCTTTGAACATTCCAGGCAGAGCTGGCTTCAAGGGCGTGTGATGGGGTCCTATGCTCAGAAGACCCCATGCTTGGGGCTTCAAGTTCTGCAGTTGCCACCCTGAAGTTCTTAATCATTTCTCTTTGAATTTGTTTTCACAAGTAACATCTGATGGAACAATGGAGCACACCCCAGGGGCGTGGAGCCTCAGCCCTCATGTGTTACTGCCTCCTGCTGCCTCCCTGGGATGGTTTCTCAGCTGCTCGCTCCCCACACGCCCGCACCCCAGAACCCATGACCTCGTCTACCCTCTGTCTGGGAGCAAATGGGTTCAATCAGCTAGGAAGACACACCTCGCACTGTGAGTCACCCTCCACCCTCTGCAGGGGCCTCGGGGTAGGTGCAGAAAGGGTGAGTGCAGTGCACACCCGATGGTGTCTCAGGGCAGAGTGAGGAGACAGTGTCTGGCACTAGGTGGGTGACTCAGCACCGGCATCTTGCCCACCCCTCATCTAGGTACCAAGTGTATCATGGCACAGAGGTTAGAGGAGGTTGGAGGTTGAAATTGGGGGGTCGCCTGTCTGCCATGGGTGGATTGGTGGGCTGTGAGAAGGGGAGGTCGACTTCCCCGACTCCACCCAGGGCCTTGCATTTTTCCCTTGCATCAGGCCCTACAAATTATGCAGCCAACCCTCGTTAGAATCTATGTTTCCATTTTCCCATCCTCAGCTCAGAGTCCACAGTCCTCGTGTGATGTGGCCAAATGGCTCTGAGCATCTGATGCGCACTGGTGAGATGAGGGGGGAGAGGCAATCAGATCATTCGGTGCTGGGGTAGACAGCTGGTGAGGGGCGTCTAAGGGACAGAGAGCCAGCGCCTCCCAAGCTTTAATGTAAATGGCAATCGACTGGGATGTTGTGAAAGTGCAGATTCTGATTCTGGAGGTCTGGGCAGGTCCTGAGATTCTGCATTTCCAACATGCTCTTGCTTCATGGACCACAGTTTGAGTAGTGAATTTCTACAAGGCTTAACCTAGGAGCAGCGTGGCCTCCAGACTCATGCCCGGTAAGCCCCTGTAGGAGCTCTTACAACAGGCAGAAGGAACGAATGCTTGGAACTGAGCCAGGATTCCACACTATGACGACCTACCCGGGACTCTGTGTCCCTGGACTCCAGCTGATAATGTGGGGATGCTTAGTCAATGTGGTCATCAGAAAAGTAACTAAAAACTCGCCTATAAATAACCTCACTCAATCCTCACAACCTTGCCAGGCAAGTATAAAAAGGTTGTTTTATAGATGAAGGAATGGAGGCACAGAGGATGGGGGGATGTACTCCAGGTTGCAACTGTGAAGTGGCAGAGGTAGGATCTGAACTCAGATCTAACTAAAGTCCTTCCCACTCTGCCAGCATCACTAAATTTAAGTTTCGAGGCTGGCATAGCTGTGACTGGAAGCTGCTCCCCCTGCCCATCATGTGCCCCCTGGTTCTGCAGGAGCCTGGAGTGTGAGGTGTTGGGACTGTGCCCTGGGCTTCCCAGCCAGCCTCCTCTGCACCGCTAGCCAGCAGTCAACTGTGCCTTCAGCCGCTCGATATTGATCTCCCCATCCTCGATCTGCTGCCGTAGCTGCTTGGCCACTGTCTTCTCGCCTCCACGATCTGCAGCAGGTGCAGGTACTCCTGCATCAGCGCTTCTTGCTCCCTGGCCAGGGTCTGGGAGCTGTGGACAGTCAGACGTGGTAAGACACTGTCTTCTTGTCCCCCAGAGATCCAAGCAGAAGTGGGGCTCCCCCACTGACTGCAATTAGAAGATCCTAACTCCCAGACCTGGTGCACAGGGCCTTGACCTGGCTGCTGTGCTGTTACTGACTGCTCTAGCCCCTTCTCCAACTCCTCTCTCACACTCTGACCTCTGGTCCCTCTAACTGATCCTGTTCTCTCTCCTCCCCCTCCAATCCACCCCCAGGCCTTTGTACAGGCTCACTCTCTTGTTAAGGGTAATGCATCTGGTAACTTTAAGTTAAAGTCAACTCTCAAATGGATGAACAAAGCCCAGATGAAAGCACATCTGTTTACAACACGGTTCACTGAATATTTTGAGCCCACTGTTGAGACCTACTACTCAGAAAAAGAGATTCCTTTCAAAATATGACTGCTCACTGGCAAGTGCTGTGATTCCCATGGAGAGACTGATGCTGGTGTGTGCCCTCCTCCACACACACACAGAAGTTAGGAAAAGTCTTATGACTCACATAGTAGAGGTCTCTGAGGAGAGCAGGGCCAGAATCACATGCAGTTCTGAAATGGCTTGAGGGAGCAATGAAAGGAGCCTGGCCTGGGTTTTTACTGTGGTTTGGGGTTTTTAAACAAAAAATCTTCAATGAAATTTGTCAAAGATGGTAACGCATATTTTATTCAGAACCACTGTGATACGCAGAGACCCCTGTGATGTGATTCACAGCGGGGGAGAAATGAGATTGGGCTCGACTCTAAATGCAGCATGGGCAAGTGGGTTTTCACAGCCAGGCAGCATGGTGGGGGTCAGGGGATGGAAAATTACTAAGAGAAAGTCAAGTGTTGGGGTTTCTGGCTAACCTGACCTAATAGGATTCTTACCAGAGACAGGCCAGAGTGATCAGACACCACCTGAGGGATGGTGGAGGAGGAGGAGGAGCCTGAGCAGATCTCAAGTGTGATCAGACATTCGTGTGTGGGTTCTGGTTAAACTGACTTTGTAAGGTTGTTGCTAAAACTGGATTTTACAAGGAAGTGCACAGACAGGCATACAAGAAAGTTCAGGGGCCTGACTAAAGTTTGGTCAAAGCGAAAAATCTTTGCCAGGGCTGAGACCAGGGCAAGACTTCTGCACACAGACAGGGATTGTGTGGTTGGATCCGAAGCCAATGCCAGAGAACAGAGCCTCTGGACTTGTTCCTCAGCTTGTCCAGGTGTGGACACGAGAGGAAGAGGGAGAGGAGAGGCATAAGCTGTCAGCATATATCAAAAAGTGTGGAGTCTGACCGCTCATTACAAGGACAAACATGCGTACAAAAATATGCATTCACAATGGCGTGTTTTTTTAGAAAGAAACACCAACAGGAAGCTCAAGAATGATCAGAACTGTGCACTGGGGGTGGCTGGAGGGGACCCAGAAGTGTTGGCAGTGACTTTTCTGAGGTTAGACTTTTCTATCTTACAGATTTATCTAATATAAATAGAGAAATTTACACATACCATGTTTTCCCATTTCATAGCTTTTCTTTAATTTTAACTTCTGTACATAGGAAACCATTCTAAGATTTAATTCCTTTAGCACACTAACGGTTACAAAAGAGTAACCATACGAAATGACATTTTCATATCTCTCGCTAAGTAAAAGGACAAGCTGCATCCTAGTTTGTCCTCCACTGCGTCTCACACAGGCAGGATTTTCAGGAATCAGTGGCATATTATAATGCAAGAGGGGTTTGGGTTTAGCTCCTTAAACATAGTGGGATTAGTTTGATTAATTTTCCTCACATCAATTAAAATAGAAAGTCCATTGTTTTAGTTTTTTAAATCTCAATGTTCTCTAGGGACAAGCACATGCAAACACTGATGTAAAAATGAAAATGCACCTGAAAACTTCAACACATTCATTTCACATCTTGAGATTCTCTTGCCTAAAAACAAAAACTCTATTTAGTTCTACAATTTTCTTGCCTTACTGACACTATATCTCTCCATCAATTCACATTTTTAAGCCCAAGAAACTCAAAATGTTATTTCTCATACAGGAAATAAAATTACAAAGAGCTAAGGGAAACCAGAAATATAGGGCTGCGCTGTTCAATCGATACAGGAATCTAAAGGAAAGAAACACAAATATTGGGATCAGCACAGATAAGCTGCCTGCTTCCCACAGGACAGAAGGAAAGCCACATGCAGAAAGTTAAACACATTCTAAACTCTCCTGGTAGAGACAGAAGCCCTGGAGTGGGTCAGTCCCTGGTGCAGAAGGGTGGGGATACCTGAGCAGCCACAAGAATGGACTCTGGGAGCTCATACACCCTCCCCTGCCCGGGGAGGAAAAGAAGGGCTCCCTCTCTCAGCTTCCACTCTCACAAGCGAGGAGACTCTCGACAGGATGCAGTTTAATGTTGTAACTCAAATGAACCCTAAATTCATAAACTCTAATACAGACACAGAATTCCTGACATTCACAGACTTTCTCAATGTGAACAAATTACACTCTGCGGGCCCCTACACTGTGGGTGCAAAACTCCACCCTACGTGTAGACACAGGCTCAAGGGAAGCAAAGGGACAACCTCAGGAAGGACAGCAACTCCCTCCCCCTGTGCAGGTGCCTTCCCAGCTTTCCGGGGCTCTGTAGCTTCTCTCAGCAGAAAGACTCCTTCTGCAGTGAGTATGAGCAGGGAGGACACCCAGGAAGAAGGTGTGGGCCTCAAGTACTTCTCTGTGCAGGCTCAAGGGGGGCTTATATTAGAGACCCTGACCCCAGGCCTCTGCTCCCAGTCACGTTGCTTTGGACCACAGTGACCTTGTAAATGGCAAACCCAGTGTTTGAAGAATCCAGCAAATTCACACAAACCTACACTTTAATAGAAAGGAGAGAAGAAAGTTGTAAAGCATTTTTCTAGTTCAACAAGAAAAGCCACATGTATTTATTACTTTCAGAAAATAATGTTAATTAACTATTTCCGTGGAAAGACATTGTTTTATAAACAATTAATCATATTACAACTTGCTGTGCAATTGTAAGCCTTGGAATTCCATTTGAAAATACTGCATCACAAGGAAAAGAACAGAACTAACAATATGACTACACACACTCAGGGGAGGCAGAAAGGGAAACAAGAATTTTTAACACATACAATGTAATACTAGAATCTTTTTTTTCCTGAAATTTACCTATTTCTTGCCTCTTTGGAAATATTTTATACTGCTTTTCAAGCCCACTGATTACATAAACTTTAACTTTTGAAAACCTGAGGCTCCACTAAGTGAGTAAATCTTTTCAAGGTGACAAACCCAGGGAGGGGCAGTGCAAACAGGCCAGAACACCCAAGAAAGTTGGCACAGAGGAACCTCTACTCGAAGGCCTTCCCATAGGATGTCTGTGCCAGGAGGGAGCCTGGGAGGGGCACAGGGACTTCATACGACAGATTCCAGGTGGCCATTCTTTGCTCTCCTCTCGTGGAAAAGAGCCACAGACAAACTATAAATCTCACAGTCAACTCAGCCAAAACCAAACTCCTACAGGTCCCCACCAAGCAGGACCTCCCCAAGTCTCCCCAGCTAAGTTTCTTGACTCAGGCCATAAACTCAGCACTGACTTCAAGTCCTCCCTCCCCAGCCCCACCTCTCACCACTTCCCATCTGTACACAGTCCTACTGTCTCGATCTCCAAACACACCCAGAATTCAACCTCCTCTCCCCACCCTGACCTACATCCCCAAGGCCTCTTGCCTGGCTTATTGCAACAGCACCCTAACTGGTCTCCTTGCCTCTGCCCCGGCCCCTCTGTGGTATGTTCTCAACAGAGCAGCCAGATCAAGTCTGCTAAACCTATGTCCAGCCATGTTACTCCTGCTCTCAAAACCTTCCAAAGCGTCACCATCTCATTCAGAATAAATCAATGCCCGAGTCCTCGTTATGACCAACAAGGGCTGACAATTGGGCCAAAGTCACAACTCTGCTTTCAGCTCCTGCTGCCGTCACCGGCTGTGCCCTGGCCACACTGGCCTCCTTGCTGCTCCCAGAGCAGGCCACTTGCTCTTCCTCCTGCACTGCTTTTGGGGCTTGTTCAAAATCTGCCTCTGCGGTGAGACCTTTCCTGGCCCTCCTGGCTACAACTCCACCCCCCTCCAGGCTGGCACACATCACTCTCCCACATGAGCCACACCATTGGTGTCACATCTAGAACGTCACCCAGGGCATGCTTTTTGTGTTTTGCCCACTTCTCTGGCACCAGGGTCTAGGACAATGCATGAACCAAACCTTGCGCTCAATAAGAAATGTAGCTTAATGAATGGATAACTATAAAAACTACCAGGAACTGCCTAACCCTTGGGCAAGGAAGGCCGAATCTGTAAGAACACCAGGGGCCAGGAGAGGCTGGTCAACTAATCAGCCCTAAAAGGATGCACAGCGTCATGTTAGAAAGAAAACTCCCCACCACATCCTACAAATACCATACATGTTCTTATCAGCATCAACAGAGGCTTTCAAACACAAACACCTTTTCTACTTTGAAGCAGCCTTCCGTGTCTCATTACCACTCATCGCATGTCTTTTCCTGACTTTACCATGATGACTTTCATATCTAAGGTAATATAACTGATATTAAACTGTGTTTTCTACCTTAACCAAGTCTCTCCTGGGAATGGTCGTAGGTATGTAAGCGGTAATAACCTGAGAACAGATGGAGAAGTAAATAATTCTATTCCTTCCCCCACCATGTGCCCCCAGCAAACAGTGTATCACTGTCTGATTCTTTACCTTTTTTAAACAAACGTCACCAGAAATACATCTGCTGAACATGCTCCTTTGGAAGTCAGGGCTACTGTTTCCTCCAGCCACCTAACACGTTTAAGTTGCCAGATGCCACAAACCATTGAAATATTGCCTACTAGTCTACCGTACAGTTCCCAAACTGAGATTTCAGTAAACTTACGTTGCAGCTGCCAGGAAAAGAAAAAGGAATTAAAAACAATGCCATCCATGAAGACAGATGGAATTAAACCAAATGGAAGTCTTCCTTGACAGATGCAGGGATACTTGAAAGCAAATCACTCCTTACAAGGAATGAGGGGACTAAAATTGCTGTGGCAAGAAAAAGAGAGCCCGTGTACAAATGCTTCCAAGGCAACTTGCAACAATCCAAAATATCTTGCCAGGAAAAATTAATGAACTGTCTCCTCTGGAGCAGAAATGTGCTAGTGATGGTGCTCAGGACAGGCGACCCCAAGATGCACCATTCTGGCATGCGGATTATTTTGAGCTGAAGACAATAAAGACTCAGAACACTCAGGAAGAACATTTGAGTTTCCCCTCCCAAGCTGCCTAAAGAATTTAACATAGAAGACCTGTTTCAGGAAGAAGCCAATATCATATGATGGCTGTAATATAATGTAAAATAGACGTTGCAATAGGAAAGGCACCAACAAGCCCATTTTATCAAAAAGTCTGTCTCTCCCTGGCCACAGTCTCTATAGCTTGCCCTGAAAAGAGTTGTCAGACAAACATTTGCATTTCTATCTCATGTGAATTGTCTTCTTCCCCTCTGAAATCCCAAACCACTACCCCTCCAACACCTTCCATGCCTTTAGCTACAATACAATACTTAAGCAAGCAGCTTAGACAGAATGATGAGCTGCTCATTTCTGAGTTTATCCCATGTATACATGTTATTAAACTTAGTATTATTTTGTCCTGCTAACCTGTCTTTTCATTATTTGGGCAGCCATAAGATCTTTAAGGGAAAGGGCAGAGGAGGATTCTCCCTCCTGCCCAACACTAGCATTGATCAAAGCACCAATACCCCACCCCTGCCACCCAACACATTGTATTAGGACCCCAAGAAGTTAAGACCCGACGAGATGAATTGTTTCTCTTTCTCATCACAGAAAAAGAAGTTGGAATGATCTATCTGTTAACAGAATCATGCGTGTGTTGTGAGCATTGGAGTAGGTTCCTCCACTCCAGCCTACAACATAACTTCAGAGGAGTTAGAGAGCTTCCACTTCTTAACTCCTGGAGGGGAAAGGAAAAAGCCTCCCAAGAACCAGCGCCTCAGCCTCTCTCAGTGCCCCACCTCCCCTCCCCGATGCCCCACTTCCCCTCCTGCCCCAGCGGCCGTGGGCCTGTTTGGCCGGCACCCCAGCCCTACCCAGCGCTGCCCCTTCCCTCCCCGACCCCACACTGCCCCTCTCGCCCCAGCAGCTGTGGGCCTGTCAGGCCCGTGCCCCAGCCCCGCCCTGTGCCCCTGCCTTTCCACACCAATGACCTGCTGCCCGTCCTGCCCTAGCAGCCGTGGGCCTGTCACGCCGGCGCCTCAGCCCTGCCCAGTGCCACCCATCCCCTCACCGATGCCCCACTGCCATTCCCTCCCCAGCGGCCATGGGCCTGTCAGGCCGGTGCCCGAGTGCTGAGAGTGGAGGGAAAGAGTGTCCAGACCTGCAGGGACCAGGCTGTCAGATGCACTGGTCTCACTACAGAAGCTACCCTCACCCACTCTGCACAAGGACCAGCTCTGCCCCGCGGCCTCACTCCAAACTGCGCCGGCCAGTCCCAGCAGCCGCGGGCTCAGGCGAATGCAACGTCCTAGGCCATCCAGTGCGGGTGCGCCCTCACCTGTGTCCCTCTTTCCGCTGCCCCAGAGAATAAGCAGAGTGTGATGGGCTGCTGCTGGGCCCAATCTGGCGAAGCAACGCGGGAGGGGCCAGAAGTGGGCGGAAGTGCATCGTTTGCCATCCTGACATATGGCAATTCCCCTCGCGGAAGGCCAGCCTCACTCTCGCTACCCCGCAGTCTGCATCCTTCACTCAGAACACCGCAGCGGTGACCCATCGGGACAGCCGAATAAACGAGTTTGGGCAGCACGACCCTGGGGTGGGTGTGTCAGCCGGCATTTTGCCTGGGCCTGCAGGCACGGCAATCTTGCTTTACTGAGGACGGACGGGCGTGCGCCGCCATCTTGCCATCCTGCGAGGCCCGGGGACCAGCTCCCACGTGCTGCAGAGTGTCGCCACAAGCCCTTAACCTTGTGGCGGTCCTGCTGTGGGGTGGTGAGAAGGGGGCCAGAGCCTGGTGGCACGACAGCCTGAGGCCCGGGATGGTGATCGCTGCACTGCTGCGAACCGCTCCCACTGCCGGGCAACAAGGAGAAACTGCTGTCACCTTCCACAGGTAACTGGCCACTGCCGCCTGGTCAGCCCGCCTCGAGGTTCAGCCTGAGGCAAGCGGCACTCTGTGCTCAGGCCCTCAGGGCTGGTCCAGCAGGTGAGTCAGCACCGGGCACTGTGTGGCCTTGGTCTGTGCCACCATCTCTACTCTGGGTGCCTCGGGCCACTGCGGCCTCCCCATGGCCACCAGCACCCACCTTATGGCCTCCACCACTCTCTCAGTCCCACCCCATGACCACCCTGCTCTCCATTGATTTGGGCTGAGGCCTACAATGTCGAGAAACAGGGTATTCTGGAAACGCTCTTCCTTAGGTCACTATCTTCTGGCATTTGCTGTGACTTTTCTGCTCTTTTGATGGCAGTGAGCCTGCCTTGATCTCTGTGATCAGGAATGTGGCTGAGCAAAAGCTGCTTGTACCTCCGGGATGGACGCACCTCCCAGATGCTCTGTTGCTAGACGGGTCCTGGCAGTGCAGGGAAAGGTGGCTCTGCACTGGAGGTGAGTCCTGGAGAGGCATCTGACAGCGAACTCTGCATTTGACAGCATCCTGAGTGGTGGAGGGCGTGGCCCACTCCTCACCCGGGGGCTTACCCTGGGGACTCGGGGAAGGGGCTCCTCTCTTCGCTTCTTCCTTGGGCTCCGACAGCATGGTGAGGAGTTTGCCTGCCCCCTGGCTTGGCTCCCTTCATGAGGGCTTCTGGAATTCAGCCAGTTCAGTGAGTCCTTTCCTGCGGACTCCGCACTGGAGGTCCCAGAACAGTGCACTGAACACATTTTACTTTGAAAATCTCCTGGCAGATCTTTTTGTTTTGCATTGCAGGTTCTTGTTGTATTTTGAAAGAGCTGAATGCCACTTGTCTGTAGAATTATTGAAGGTTTACAGTGGTTTGTTCTAAGTCGGAAGTTGTTACAATCTATCCAAAGAACTAGTAACATGAGCTTGTTTCAGAGGTCAGCCACCCTGCTTTCTTGACAGTTCCTTCAGAGCCTGTGTCCCATAAGTTTTGTTACTGTTTTTGAGAATGAGGCAAAGCACTGCAGAGAAGGTTGCTCTTGGCATGTGTCATTGTTTAACGTGGTCTGGGGGCAAAGGAGGTGGTGGTCCTTTGGTAACTAGTCACAAAGCATTGAGAAAGGTTAGAAGGTCATGTTGCTTGGAACACCCTGAGGACCTAGTATCCACCTGGTCTGGTCCACAGCGGACTCAGGGGGGCTAGATGACCTCAGGTGGAGCAGAAATCCCTTGAGAGAGACCCCCCAAACCCCCATGGGCAGAGTTTGGTCTAAATAGAGAATTTACCTTAATGCGGAGAAGAGATGATGAAGTGTCTTGGTCAGTACCTTGCAGGAGCTTGTTGCTTTGTACAGAGAACAGCTTTCCTCGTGGTAGGGGGAGGACAGGAGGAACACGGAACCACAACTCTTGGGGCTGACCTTCTCCTGGCGGCAGTCCTGCATACCTCAGCTACTTGAGCAGAGCTGGGGCCAGGCGACCTGCTGAGTGCCTGGGAGGCTCTGCTGGCCGACACCTGGCCTGGCTTTGAAATAAGGGGACCAACCTTCCCCGTTTTAGCACCAAAGTCCTGCATCCCAGGGACAGCAGGAGGGTTGGACAACCATGAGCTTCTAGGAACTATTTCTGAGGCTTCCTGAAGCCTTTCCTGTTGTCTTGATGCCATCCTGTGCTATCTGCCCAAGTGTCTGTGTCCCTACAGGGCACTTACCACAGCCTGGGAGGAGGTATTCACCTTTCTTCCTCCTCTGCCTTACAGATGGTCAGTTTCCTAAGGTAGACAGTGGGTCTTTCATCTTTCTATTCCAGTAATAACTTGCAAGCAGAAGGTGCTTCTTAAATCTTTACTAAAGGTTTAAATGGGTAATGTGGCTACAGGTGTGGGTGTTCCCAAAAACACTTGTTTTGTTTCTATAGTTGATTATTTTAGGGGTAGACATTTAATTCTTTCTTTCCAGTAACTTTTTCATTTATCCTTGCAGGCTCCACATAAAGGGCTCAATGTCTGGTTCAGTGGTTAAAAGCTGTTCACAGGGATGACTGGACCCCACTAAGCAGTCTTTCGTCTGTAGTGAACGTTTCACCAAAAAAAGCTCTTGGAAAGGCTGGATGGTCAGTACTACATGCTCAAGCCATGGCCGTGCCCTCCATCTTCCACCTGACTCAGAAGGGGGGGGGCTGAAGTCCGTGGCCACCCCAGGAGAAAGGACACCAGGAAGGCCACCGGGGGCCTGAGGAACATGCGAGTGAAGCAGATGGGAAAGGAGCTGCAGGTTCATCGTTGTCCTTGAGGGAAAACCTGAAGGCCCAGCAGGGCTCCCGCAAGTTGAAGCGAACCACTGTGCAGGGTGACCCTGCTCCCAGGGCTGCCCAGGAAGCCGCCAGTCAGGAGCAGGTGCAGAGTCGCTGGAAGGAACTCCAGGATACAGTGTGGCCTCCACAGCATCAGGCAGCCAGGGAGATGCAAACACGTCTGCTATGGATGCTGGCAATGAGACCCCCCTCTTCCCAGCCAGGGTCTCTTAGGTAAGAGTGGCATTTCCATGGGTGACTTTATCCCTCAGGATCTGGGGTGTGCAGATTTATTGGCTGGCAACTTTCTTACACTTTCTTCTCAGAGCACACTCGAGAAAGCTCATCTGTCCCCCACGAGGCTGTTGACCGAAAGAGGTTGAAGAGAGATGTGGAGCCCAGCTGCAGAGGGACCAGCCTTGTGCCTGACTAGGGCTTGGCCCAGAACCCCCAAGTTCATCATTCACAATGATGCCTCAGAAAGCATCCCAGAGCCCCTCCACCCTCCAACAGATGTCACCTTAAAGCCAGACACAGAAGCTGTGCAGGGCAAGCACAGCAACACTGGCCCCACGTCTCTCAGAAAGGTCATCCTGTCAGCACTGGGGGCCCAAGAACTCCTCAACTCGCTGCACTCCTACTGCTTCTGCTCCCGGGGGAACAGGAACACAGGTGCCGCCTGTGGGAGCAGGTGGAGAAGAATGGCGAGCTGAAGAGGGGCAGCCGCCGACAGCCAGGTGCACACGCTGCAGGAGGAGCTGGACGAGCTGAAGGGAGGGGGCTCCCTGCCTTAGCAGCCGGCTGCCCCCAGCCGAGGTCAGTGCCGGTGCTCGGGGTTCCCCCACTGCCTGCTCATCATGAGGGGTTTCCTGCTCCGCAGCAGACGGCCCCTGAGCACTTCTGTGTGCAGCATGCCTGCTGCTGTCTTGGGAGAAGGCTCTGCTGGTAGCTGCCCCTTGCAGACAGGGAGCCCAGGCTGCAGAGCTCACCCCGCCAGTTCTAGGGCGCTCGAGAGGCAGCGGTAGTTGTCAAGGTTTAGCCGCTGGGAAAGAAGGCATTGCAGGTCTGCTGGGAAAGCCAGACCTACACAATGAATGGTGCCTGGATCCTTGTTTTTCCACTTGAACAGGAGAAAATCAGCTTCTGTTGCATCCCTCACACAAATGTAAATTCCAATGAGTTAGGATCTAAATGTAAAATAAAATCGACATAGTAACTATTAGAAAAGTTATAGGAGACTCTTAAAGTCATGGGGAGGTTCTTTCCATTCGTGTTTTAGTGAATATCCATGAACTGAAGTCATTTTGAACATTTTAATAATTTCTTTAAAATTTTAAACATCTTTTTGAGTAGAGTACATTCTCTTTTGTAAATATTAAAACACTACAGAAATATATAAGGTAAGAAGTGGTAAAAACTCCTATTTCTCACCTACCTCCCAACTTTTATTCCTTGTTGGTAGTAAAATTTGGTGTGTAATCTCCTCAACTCTTCCCTGTGCTTTACATGCATATTTCTCCAGCTGTACAAATAGGTTGGATATATTTTTGGTGTATTTATTGGCTATGTTTCTGATTTTCCCGCTCTCTTACAGTTTAGTAGTTGTAAACATTGGTTTCTCGATATTCCTTATGTATTGAGGGTACCATCTTTTGCCTGTTATACATCCATGGAAAACATTTCCCTACCACATAGTTCATTTAATCTGGATCAGTGCTCGTCTTCCCAGATGTCAGTAACACTTCAGGAGGGAAACGGCTCTATGTGACTGGCTGTTCAGGATCTCCGGGACCCCCAGGGCAGCAACCATTAGGACAACACAAAACAAGAAACAAAACCCATCCTGCGTGTTTCCAGATGCATTCTGGTGGAAGGACAGCTCCAGTTGAGGACCGCTGATGTCTTGGTCAGAGTTATCCACTATGTTCTCCTATCACGTTACAGCAGTTTCTGTAATTTCTTGTACCTGATGGTACAGTTTGGTGTCTTTGTCTGTTCCTCTTGGTCAGACTACGCAAGGTTTCTCACTGTTACAGGTCTTTCCAGAGAGCCAGCCCTTAACTCCATTGCTTAGGTCTGCATTGTTTTTCCCGCCTCGTGAATCCTCACTTCATTCGGCTGTTGTTGGTTTTATTGTGGTGTTATTCTGGCTCCTGGAGGGAAGTGCTCAGCTTCTTCGTGTAGAGTTGATATTCCCTGATACCTGCAGTGGAGGCTGTGTCTCTTCTGTCCCTTAGTCTCCACGCCATGGATTTGTCTTATGCTGCTCTCAGTGCTGCTCATTTCTAAAGAGTTTGTCCTGTCTGTCTGGATCCCCTCTGTAACCTGAGAGATTTAGAAGGGTGTGGACAGATTTTCAAGTGGATAGGTTGGGGGAGGGGAGCCAATATTTTGTGATTATTTTTTATTTTTATTGCTTTAAGGTCCCGTAATATGGTTACTTATAGATTTCTGCTTTTTGGACTCTTTAGAGATTTCACTGTGGCTTAGCACACAGTCCATTGTGGTGACTGTTTCATTGTGGTTTGAGGAGAATGTTTCCTCTCCACTAGTTTCTTATGTTGTTGTCCCTCAGGCTGAGGCTAGATCTAGCTTTTTTGTGTTTGTCAACAGATCTGTTTCCTAACTTATTGTATCACTTAAGGGGAAGAGGAAAGTGACTGAATTGACTTAGTATAAGGAAATAGGAGGCTATCAGATAATGGACTATCACATACACAAGATTTTTTGCCCAAACCTCAAGGTAACCACTAAACAAATAATCAAAGCAAAACCACATATGATAAACAAAGAGAAAACTAGAAGAATCATAAGACAGAACAACCAAACTGAATTGGCAGTCCAAAACAAATGGGACAAGAAACAAAGGAAATGCAAAAGAACCAGAAAATAAGTGACAAAACAGCAACATTAAGCCCTCATATATCAATAATTACCCTAAATGTAAATGGATTGAACTCTCCAATCAAAAGATACAGAGTGGCAGGATGCATTAAAAAGCAAGACCCAACAATATGCTGCCTTCAGGAAACACATCTTAGCACTAAAGACAAGCACAGGCTCAGAGCGAAAGGATGGAAGACAATACTCCAAGCTAATGGCAAACAAAAGAAAGCAGGTGTTGCCATACTCATATCAGACAAAGTAGACTTCAAGATAAAACAGGTTAAGAAAGACAAAGAAGGGAAATATATAATGATAAAAGGGACACTCCATCAAGAAGACATATCACTTATAAATATATATGCACCCAACGTAGGAGCACCAATGTACATAAAACAACTATTAACAAACCTAAAAGGAGAAATCAACAACACAATAATAGTAGGGGATCTTAACACCCCACTTACAGCAATGGATAGATCATCCAGACAAAAAGTTAATAAAGAAATAGTAGACTTAAATGAAAAACTGGACGAGATGGACCTAGTAGACATATACAGAGCACTCCATCCAAAAACAGCTGACTACACATTCTTCTCAAGCGTGCATGGAACATTCTCTAGGATAGACCATATGTTGGGAAACAAAGCAAGCCTCAATAAATTTAAGAAGATTGAAATCATAACAAGCATCTTTTCAGACCATAAGGCTATGAAACTGGAAATGAACCATGAAAAAAAAACTGGGAAAGTGACAAAAATGTGGAGATTAAACAACATGCTACTGAACAACCAATGGATCATTGATGAAATTAAAGGAGAAATCAAAAACTATCTGGAAAAAAACGAAAATGATAACATGCCATATCAAACCATATGGGATGCAGCAAAAGCGGTCCTGAGAGAGAAACTCATAGCGATACAAGCTGCTATTTTTTTTAAGTAAACACTCTTTTCCTTTATCCCTGTCTTCTCCTCTGGTACTTTAATAATGCTTATCTATTTCTTTTCATGGTATCCCATAATTCACACTGCCTTTCCCCATTCCTATGCAGTACCGTTTTTCTTTTTGTTTCTTTGACTGGATGATTTCAAACGACACATCTTCTAGTTCACTAATTATTTCTTGTACATGGTTGAATCTGATTTAGAACCTCTCTATTAAATTCTTCAGTTCAGTCATTGTGTTCTTCAATTCTAGGATTTCTGTTTGTTTTTCCTTAATGATTTCTGTTTCTATAATGAACTTCTCACTTGTTCATGCACTGTTTCCTTATTTCATTTAGTAGTCTATCTATGTTTCCTTAGAGTTTTATGAATTTCTCAAAGAGGGTTGTTCTGAAGTCTTTGTCTCATAGTTCCTATATCTCCATTGCTTGGTCGGTCATTGGAGTTTTATTCTTTTTCTTTGGTGGTGTCATGAGTCTTTGATTATTCATGATCCTTGTGGCCTTCCATTGGTGTCTGCAAATTTGAGGAAGTAGGCACCTCTTCCAGTCTTTACAGAATGGTTTTAGCAAACCAAAGCCTTCATAGTCATCCCATCTAGGGGTCCTGGGTAGGCCATCTGGTGGTGTCCAGGGGCAGGCTTGCTGCTGGAATCCTTGGGCACCCTGGTACTGGGGTGAGTGGAAAGCTTGGGTCTATGGTATTGTGTCTGGCCCTGGGCACAGCTGGGACCCTGAGATCATGAGTAGCCCCACTGGAGCCTGTTTTGGCAGGTCCTCTTTGAGAGCCTGCAGCCACAGGAGTCATCCAGGGCCATGAGTGTTCGCCAGTGCTGGGATGAGCTGAGAGCCTTGGTTCATGGGAGACTGCCAGGAGCCTGGCGCCACGAGAGACAGCTTGTGCTGTGGTAGGCCAGAAGTCTGGATTCCTGGGATCCAGCTGGGATCCTGGGGCCACAGGAGATGCCTGAGGCTGCAGAAGCCAGCAGGCACTGGATCAAGATGGAAGCCTGGGTTAATGGGAACCTGCCGGTGCCTGGTGCCATGGGAGCTGCCTGGGGCCGCCTGAGTCAGCAAGCACCTGGGTAAACTGGGGGCCTGGTTTTGTGGGAGCCTGCCAGGAGCCTGGTTCCATGAGAGCTGTCTACAGCTGCTGGAACTGGCAGGTGGTGTGGTGATCCATGGGCCTGAGTTCCCAGCAGCCCCCTGAGAGCCTGGTGTCATGGAATCTACCTGGGTTGCTGGAGCCAGCAAGTGCTGGAGTGACCTGGGGTCTTGGGTTTGCCCTGTTACAGAAGCTGCCTGTGGCTGTGAATGCTGCCTGTGTCTGCCTGGAGTAAGCAGGACCTTGGGTGAGCCAGGGTCTGGATTCACCAAAGCCTGGTGCCAAGGACACCACTTGTGGTCACAAAAGCCACCTTGGGCTGTTTAAGATGGCAGCCCCTAGGCTGAGATGGGGCCCTGGGTTCCCAGGAGCATGGTGGGAGCCTGGTGTCAAGGATGCTGCTTGAGGCCACCAGAGCTGGCATGCTCCAGGGTGAGCCAGGGGCCTGGATTTGCAGAAACTTACAGGGAGCCAGCTAGGTTCACAGGAGTCAGCCTGGCATTGGGGCAGGCTGGCTAAGGTCAGGCAGAGTGGAGAAGTCCCTTCTCATTGGGAGGTGTTTGATTACTGATTCAATCTGCTTATTTGTTACTGGTCTATTCAAGATTTCTATTTCTTCATGATGCAGCTTTTGTAGGTTGTTTCTAGGAATTTATCTATTTTGTCTAGGTTATGCAATTTATGTGTACACTAGTTCAGAATAGTCTCTTCTGATCTCTTTCTTTCTGAAGCATCCGTTGCAATGCCTCCTCTTTCATTTCTGATTTAGTTTGAGTCATCTTTCTTTGTTTTCCTAGATATTTTATCTAAGGGTTTCTCAATTTTATTTTTTCCAAAACTCAACTTTTACTTTTATTAATCGTCCATACTGTCTTTCCTTTTTTTTCCACTCTCCTCTTGGTGACTTCCATCCTTCTGCTAACTTTGGGTTTCATTTTTTCTGTTTTTAATACTGTGTGTTGTAAGTCAGGTTGTTTCTTTGACATCTTTCTTCTCTTGTAATGTACAAGTTTATCACTATAAATTTTCCTCTTAGTACTACTTTTGCTGCAGCCTATAAGTTTTGGTGTGTTTGTTGTTTCTTTTTTTTTTTTAAAGATTTATTTATTTATTTTCGCCCCAAAGCCCCAGTAGATAGTTGTATGTCATAGTTGCACAGCTTTCTAGTTGCCGTATGTGGGATGCGGCCTCAGCGTGGCTGGAGAAGCGGTGCGTCGGTGTGTGCTCGGGATCCGAACCCGGGCCACCAGCATCAGAGAGCACGCACTTAACCGCTAAGCCACAGGGCCGGCCCATATTGTTGCTTTTTGTGTGTGTGTGATGAAGATTGGCCCTGTGCTAACATCTGCCAATCCTCTTTTATTTTATTTTTTGCTAAGGAAGACTGGCCCTGGGCTAACATCCGTGCCCATCTTCCTCCAGTTTATATGGGATGCCGCCACAGCATAGCTTGCCAAGCGGTGCGTTGGTGTGCACCCGGGAACTGAGCCGGCGAACTACGGGCCCCCGCAGTGGAGCGCACGCACTTAACCGCTTGTGCCACCAGGCCGGTCCCTATTGTTTCTTTTTGTATGTTTTGAGCATTTTTCTAATTTCCTTTTTGATTTCTTCTTTGATCTACATTTTTTGTGTGTGAAGAAGATCAGCCCTGAGCTAACATCCATGCCAATCCTCCTCTTTTTGCTCAGGAAGACCGGCCCTGAGCTATCATCCTTGCCCATATTCCTCCACTTTATATGGGATGCCACTACAGCATGGCCTGACAAGCATGCATCGGCGCGTGCCCAGGATCCGAACCCAGGCCGCCAGCAGCGGAACACATGCACTTAACCGCTACAGCACCTGTCTGCACCCTGATCTACTTTTAAGTTTAAGAGTTTTTGTTGAACTTCCACATATTATGAATGTCCCAGTTTTCCTTCTGTTATTGACTTCTAGTTTCATGCCATTGTGTTTAGAAAAGTTACTTGGTATTATTTCAGTCTTCTTTAATCTTGTTAAGACTTGTTTTGTGACCTAACATGTGATCTGTTCTGGAAAATAATCTGTGTGCCCTTGAGAAGAGTGTACATTTTGTTGCTGTCCAGTAAAATATTCTGTGTGTGTCTGATAGTTCCATTTAGTATTTAATGTTTTCATGTCTGCTATTTCCTGATTTTCTGTATGGATATTCTATCCGTTAAAAATGGTTTTTGAAGTCTCCTACTATTTGCAACTTATATGCGTGAGAAGGCTCTTATATTGGGTATATATAAAGATCTCTTAGAACTCAATTATAAAAGACAAGTCAATGAAACGGGGTAAGCAACTGGAATAGACATGTCTCCAGGAAATACATAGATGGCCAATAAGCACAAGATAGTTGCTCAGTATCATTAATTATTAGGAAAATACAAATTCAAAGCACAATGTGATACTATTTCACGCTCAAAATGAAGGCTATATTCAACATAATGGAAAATAACAAGTGTTGGTAAAGATGTGTAGAAAGGGAAACCCACATACATTACTGGTGGGAAAGTAAAATGATGCAGCCACTGCAGAAAACAGCTTGGCATTTTCTAAAATCTTAAACTTAGAATTACCATTGACATGGAGAGGCCCATGGTAGATATGTCCAAAAGAGCAAACTTGCCCATAGACATTCAAAGCAACAGTGTTCACAATGGTCCAAAAGTGAAACAAACCCAAATTTCTATCCAGTTATCACTACATAAACCAAATGTGGCCTATTCATAATATAGGATATTATAAGCCATAAAAAAGAATTAAGAACTGCTACATGCTCGGCCATGGGTGAATCTTGAAACATGTGTGCTCACTGAAGCCATCCACAAAGGCAATAGATAACAGGATGCCATTTGAATGAAATGTCCAGAATAGGAAAATCCATAGGGAGAGAAAACAGATGAGTTGTTTCCATGGGTTTGGGTTAGCAGAAAATAGAGTGTGAATGAGTATGGGTTTGTTTGGGGGTGTTGAAAATGTTCTGGAATTAGATAGTGGTGATAGCCACACGACATAATCATTGTGCTAAAATCCACACAAATGTATACTTTGAAATGCTTAAAACGGTGTATTCTACGTTAAGCAGATTTTCCACATAAAAATTTTGAATTTTTTAAGTTAATCAGGGTATTGGTTAATTTTAAGTTGGCTGGTATATTTAATAAGTGTAATTAATGGAGTTATTAGGGGTAGGGCAAGTTGTAGCCAAGAGAGTAAACATCCGACGAGGGCTATAGTAACAAATCCTATGACTATACAAGCAACAGTCTAAAATCCAGTCCATTTCCATTGTCCCCAACTTGGAGAGACCAGCCATGAAAATAGGTCAGTGATCTTGGGGGCCTTTGGTATCTATTCAAAGATTTGGGTAATATTATGCAATATTTTAACCTCTTGGGCCATTTGGTGGAAGTAGGTTTGAACTTCTCTGTTGATGTACACTCAGCAAGTGTGGTTCTAGGAAAGGCACCAACCCCTCCTTCCTTGGCCGGTATAGACAGTCTTGGGCCAGGCCATTTTCTAAAACCATTTAGGCGAGAGACCCATGAGAGTGTTGTTCAGGGGTTAGGATATGTTCTTATGGATTTGTTGTCCGTGTTCTGTTAAGGTTGTTGATACTTCTTAGTTGCCTCAGTTTCCTGATTTTGTGTGGGTAGGGCCACCGCACCTGTGCCAAGTCCAGTCAGTCAATCCCAGTAGAACTGAAAACCCAGTGCTATAGGACTGACATTGTTTCTATGGGTTGTTGGTAGCCTGTCAGGGCAGGAAACTCAGGGGACCTGCGACCTGAGGGAAGCAGGCTGAGAGAGAGACAATAGTGCGTTGCAGAATACAGCCTGGAGCAAGCTGCTCAGAGGGCTGGGGAGAGAGACGCTCACTGGCTGAGAGCCTTGTGATATTAGCCCACAGTGAAGCCCAAAAGTGGATGTTCCTGGTGTCAAATATTCCTTAGGTGTCTTGAGGTAAAATAATTTGCACCCATTCACTGGCTACCTGTGCTATATGATTTCAGGGGGTATGGTTAAAGTGTTTGTCGGCCAAGAGCTGTTTGGGCCTGGGCACAAAATCCCCAAGGTGGCCTCAAAGCCTACCCCAAAATGACCCCTCAAGGAGCAGTTGAGGCAGAAAGTGGGTGGAGCATTTTGAAGGAATCCCGGGGCAAAGATGTTGTTCAATGGAGTTGGCTACAACTGAGTCTCTCTGCAGGGTAAGCCCTTCAGCTGGGGTACAGTAGGTTATTGGAGGCCAAGTGACAGACCCTGCGACTCCTGATTCCCAGTGCACGGTTAGACCTCTCAGCCCATTGGACATAAATGGTTGTGGTGTTTGTGAAGCATCTTGATGGCAGTGTGGAAAGTATAGAGGACGTGTGGTGGGAGACGTCATGATAGTGTCGGGAGGAGCTGTGTGTGAGATTACGGTGTTGAAGGGGAAGGACTGGAGGCAGGTGCAGTGGGTGTGTGACCAACAATGGTCAATGAAGGGACAGCTGGGGTGTAACTGGGGAAATCAGGGACCAGCAGAAGTAATGTGTTTAAAACAAGACACCAGGGCAGGCCCAGTGGCTTAGCGGTTAAGTGCGCACGCTCCACTACTGGCGGCCTGGGTTCGGATCCCGGGCGTGACCGACGCACCTCTTCCCCAGCCATGCTGAGACTACATCCCACATACAGAAACTAGAAAGATGTGTAACTATGACATACAACTATCTACCTGGGCTTTGGGGAAGGAAAAAAGGAGGAGGATTGGCAATAGATGTTAGCTCAGAGCTGGTCTGCCTCAGGAAAAAGGAGGAGGAGAATCAGCATGGATGTTAGCTCAGGGCTGATCTCCCTCACAAAAAAATAAATAAATAAAATAATAAAACAAGACACCAGGCCCTAATAGAGCCACTTAGCCTAAGTCTCACGTCAACAAGCCGAGATTTAATTAGACTTTTTGCCCTCCCAGGAATAGAATCATAAACCAGTCAATTGGGAATCGCCTGATGAGCAGCAGGTAGGTCACCTTCCTAATAGAGCCCTGCCATCCCCTAAAGGAAGGTAACCTTGCAGTAACCAACCCTCTTTTTGGTGTAGTGTAATTTCCTTGTTCCTGCTCCCTTCTGCCTATAAAAGTCTTTCATTTTGTACAGCTCCTTGGAGCTCCTTTCTCTCTGCTAGACTGGATGCTGCCTGATTCATGAACTGTTGAATAAAGCCGATAAGATGTTTAAAATTTACTCAGTTTTATTTTGTTTTGTACCAGTTTGGTGGCAGCAGTGGGATCCAAAGGAGACATCTGATGGCTTAGGGGATGAGAAACACAGGCATTGGTACCCGCAAAACCTTTGAGTTCTCCATCTTTGTCAATGATTCTGAGAGCCGTGGGTAAGTTCCTCTCAGCAAGTGCTGTAGAGAAACACAGCAGGGGGCTGTGAGGGAGGGTTGGGCGTCACTTGGTAGGAGGGTCTGAAAGGCCTCAATAGGGTGACATTTGCTGGGACCAGAATGACAAGAGGGAGCCAGCCCTTCAGGGGTCTGGGAGCAGTGTGTCAGGGAGATGGCACCACCGGTCCTGAGTCTCACAGGCAGAAGTGAGTTTGGCCAGAGGAGGTCAGATATATGGCCAGTGCAGCTGGAGGGAGGCTGGGAGGAGAGAACAGGAGATGGGTTGGAAGGTAGGGCCAGGGCCTGTTAAGCTGTGTCAGTTACCTTTCCCTCTCTGACTTTATTGCCCCTAACCTTGCTTTTCAAAAATACAAATGTTGACTATCTCACAATTTGTGTGTATCAGCAATCAGGCACGTTTTAGCTGGGTGCCTCTGCCTCACTGAGTTGAACAGGTTGGGGCTGTGGCCTCAACTGAGGCTCAACTGGGGGAGGACAAGCCCCCAAGGTCACTCTCAGCCTTCAGGGTTCAGTTTGGACTGAGAGCCTGAGTTCCCTTCTGTCTGTTGGCCTGGGCACTCCCGTGCTTCTCTCCTCTATAGGCCTCCACATTGGGCAGTCCCAAAACACTGGTATTTGATTCCTCAGTTACAGGGATTCGACAGAGTGAGAGAGAGAGATGGAACATGAGAGAGGGAGTAAGAGGAAGTGAGAGACTTGTGTAGTTAAAATTTAGACAAGACATCCCATCACATTGGCTCTTATTATGTTCATAAGCCAGTTACTAACCACTTAGTGGTTCCACGGGGATGGCTATGCCATGGGTGGGGTTTACTGGGTGCCATTGTGGAGGCTTCTCACCTCATAGGCCAAGATGAGGCCCTTGGGTCTCATTCTCCATAAAACAGGAAACAGTTGAATGGTTTTATGCCACAGAAGGCAGTATCTAAATTTCCGTTAGTTTCAAACCCCTCATGATGCTGACCTGAAAATGAGGCCAAGTTGGAAGTGACTGTTCCAATATCACATTGCTAGAATCCAGGCCTGTTTTGAGTGGTGTTCTGTGCTACATGTCACCCCTTCTTGTTATTCTTCCATCTCTAAGTTTGTGCCTTAGGTACATGTGACACCAGCCCACAGGGGTAATAGATATTATCTCATATACACCGGGTGAGATCCCTAGGAAGTAGATTCTAGCCTGATCCCCATGGTGCAGGTTTGGAGACTAGGGAGGACCTGAGAGGCACAGGGACTTTCCCAGGATGCAGAACTGGTAAGAAAGAGGAGGTCTGCATTCATCTCTGTCTCCTCAAAGCTAGGACCTGAGTTAGGTTTCCAGGGAACTGTGGCTAGGGCTGTGTAGGCTCCTTGTGTACAGTTCAGGAAGTGACATGAGAGAGGAGGGTGAGCAGCCCGGGCTCAATGGGCAGCTCTGGAGAAATCTGATTGAGGTAAGGGTCCCAGGTAAAGGAATCTTGAAAAAAGACCCCATCTCCTTGGTCCTAGGCCTCAACAGATCTTAGAACTCTGGTAACCAGGCACCCACAGTCCCCCAACCAGCTCACTTGAATGGAGACAGCCAAGAAGCAAAAATGTTTTGTTGTTGTATCCAAACTTTTGGAGGATCTGGCCTCAAAAAAACCCAGAAAGAGAATCTTTTTGATTGTTGCCGATGTTGGCTCAGCCCTCCTCCCTGACGCCTCTGGGTGTCTGACAGGAGGCAGTGAAGGGTAACATGGGGGAGCCCAGGAAAGGCTAGTGCAGGCCAGGACACAACGGTGATCCCATCTGATCAACCCCACACTCCAGGCCCCTCATAGTGTGTGTGTGTGTGTTTGTGTGTCTGTGTGGAGTGGGGAAGGCAGGGTATGTGGGACAGGCCATTCCTGGGCAGGAGCTTGTTGTTAGGTGTCGGAAACCTGGTGGGTCTGTCACGTTCATACCCCAGATCATGGCTGACAGCATGAGAAGGTGAGCTCCTCTACTCGTATATTATTGAGCCCTAGAGGTTTCATTTCCTTCCTTCCCTGAACAAAGTTCTTTGCCAGGATGCCCTCTGTGCCTGAACTGAGGAGCAGACTTTCTCTTGGGGGTTGGCCTCAGTGGCAGTGTGCAGGCAACCCCTGATTCCCTCTGGCCCAGCTCCCAGGCAGTCTTTGCAGAACTCCACTCAGGAGGTCGTCGAGTAGCTGCCCAATGGTTTCAACTCCACCAACTCACTAGACAAGGAGCAGGTACATGAGGCCACCCACACCATCCAGTGCTGCTCTGAGATGAGAGCAGGAGCAGAGGGCCTCCACACTCAGGACCTTGAGATGATGGGGTTGGACCAGAACTAGGGTGGGACCAGTCAGGGGCTGTCTCTTTTTCAAGCTAAAGGGGACGTACATGCAGGTAACCTTGTCTGGTTCAGAGCTGAGCTCCCGTGACCCTCTTTCCCTTGTCTGTTGTGAGTTTAGGAGGCCACTGAGGCAGAGCCAGAGGCTAAGGGGGACTGCAGGCTGGCTATTCCTGGAAGAGAAGTGGGATCTTTCCTGTATTTAGAAGGACACATGGAAAGTCAGCTATGTGAGTGAACCTTTCTCTTTATCCCGCTCCAGAGTCAGCTCCAGAGTTTCAGCCAGCAGCAGAAGCAGAGCTGTGGGCAGTGGTGGAGGTAGAGCTGGCTCCAGCTCCGTTGACACCACCCTCTCTAGCACTGGAGCCAGTGTCCCCTCTACCAGCAGTGTTGGAGCTGGAGCAAGGGCCAACATGGGCTCCAGCAGGAGTGGGAGCTGCTGAGTTGGAGTCACCTGGACCATCATTTCTAGTGGGAAGTCCATCTCCACCTGTGGCTAAGAAGTGTGAGAAGAAGCCCAACCTACGGCCTTCCCTCCTAAGCTGGTGGTGGAGCAGTTGACTGTGATGGATGCGGTGAGCAGCTGGGCTCTCAGGGCGAGGTGGGATAGGCCTTCCCTCTGCCATCGTTGCCCCAGACCTCATCCAGTCTCCTATGATCTGGGCCCGAATCCTGGCTCCACCCCTTACCAACCATATGACCTGGGCAACTTTCTGAACCCCTAAGCCTTTGCTTTCCACCTGCAGAGCGTAGAGGTGGACACTAACAGGACCTGCTGCACAGAGTGGCTGTGCCAGCTCCTTGAAGAGAAGGAAGGGTGAGCAGGGCCTGGCACATCAGTAGTGGAGTGGAACTCACTGTATGCAGCCAGGTCCCGGGTGGCCCAACCGTCTGCTCAGGAAGCTCAACAGCCTCAGGACTTATTAGACACCTGATGTGTACTCCACTACAAGGGAGACAGACAAGGCCCGTGGTTGTAGCTGCCAGGGGAGAATGTGCATCAGAATGGGGAGTGTGACCAGAGGGGGATCAGTGTGTTGGAAGATGCCCCCTTGGGATGAGCTGAGGTGAGCCACCATCTGGAGCTTGGAGTTAGCCAGGACGGGCTGGATGCAAATGTCCCTCTCCCTTCCCTGCCAGTATTGGGTCCTGGGTCATCCTCTGGGTACCCTCAGTGGACAGAGAAGAAAAGCCAGGGACTCTCACAAGGCTCAGGCCACATCATGAGCTTCCTGAGCTCCAGCTCTAAACTGTGACCCCTGTGTGGGACTTTTGGGGATGTGGACACAGAGCTGGGGTGTGGCAATGTTGGGTGACACTCCCCCTGTTCCCCAGGAGCTCTTCCGGAAGGTGGTGCCCTCTCAGTGCCTGGGCTCCACCTGGGGCAAGAGGAACAAGCCCAGCAATGAGCACCTGGCACACACCGTCCGGGCCACCATCGACCACTTCAGAAGGGTGGCCAGCCTCGTCATCACCACCTGCCTCGGGGACCCGAGCATGATGGCCCAGGACAGGGTGAGGGTGGTGGAGCGCTGGATCCAGGTGGCCCAGGTGTGCTGTGGGAGGCCCAGTGGAGCCCCTCTCTGGAGCCTTGGGAACTGCCTCCACCTTTATCAGGTCCCAGGATTGCAGTGTGTGGTCTAAGCCCCTGCAAGTCCCTAGGCCCTTCTTGCCAGGGGAATGCTGACCTTGACTCCAGGTCCCAGTGCGGGGATGCTCACTTCCTACCTGGCTCCCTCCCTGGGTTGAGCTAAAATCCTCCTCCTTGTGAGTGTTACTCTTTGGGTCCTAAATGTGCCCTTCTGGGGCTCCCTGAGCATCTGTCTCATCCAGGAGAGGAGATTTAAATAGAAGGGGACTGAAGCTAGAGCAAGCAGGGCTTCAGCGCCCCACCTCACAGCTCATTCTCTTCCCTTCCCCAGGAGTGCAAGATCCTGAAGAACTTCTCCTCGCCCTGCACTGTCATCTCTGTTCTGCAGAAAACATCCATATACCACCTGAAGAACACATGGGGGAAGTTTCCTGGTGGGTAGGCCTCTCTCCATAGGAGGACCATGGTGGATGGGGGATCTCCCGTATGTCTGCCATTGGCCCCTCAGTCATCTGGGAACTCCTGGGTGGCAGCAAATGCTTGGAACAGGGCCTGGGCCTCAGCGGTGGGTCTCTAAGTCTCCTGGTGTCCTTAGTGCACCAATTCTGCTTCAGGATTCGGTTTCTCTAAATGCCAGGTACTGGGTTGAGCCACATTGGAGATTTTCAAGTGTTTATAGCAACAGAACTCTATGCCCAGTTGAAACTGAAAGTGGTCAAAAGAGAGCTGCTCTGTATAGCGGGGGAATGGAGACCCCAGTGACCAACAGGAGAGCCCCCTCCCAGTCTCACAAGACCTTAGCCCTCAGAGGAGCCCAGTGAGAGCACTCCTCCAGGCAGTTTGAATCTCTCAGGTTGTCAAAGAAAAGGATTTGCACTCAGACCCCTCACATTATCCCTAAATTTATCCTTCCCTCTTTCCCCTCTCCTCAGGGAGAGCTCTGAAAAACTTAAGGAGCACTATAGCCAAGACGAGTCCTTGAGCAGAGAACTGATGACCAAGGTAGAGTGGAGGCTGGGGGTCTGGGAAGAGAGGAGGGGCCACGGGGGAGGGGGACTGGGCAAGCTGTGGTTTTGATAGTTTCTGACTTGAACTTTCTCTGAAACGTTCCCATCTATCTTGTCCAGGTTAACAAGCTTAGGGATCTGTTTGGCCCATGGGCAGGTGGGGTGCCGTTTGTGGGCAGGAGGCCCTGGTCATGGGACACAGTGGTGTTGGCTGGGCTGTTCCAGGGCGAGTTGCCGAGCTGGCGCCATCAGCAGATTTCTGGCTTCCATGCACTTCCGTCCTGCTGAATGTAGCTTCTCCCAGGCTGTTGGGTGGTTGGGTGGGTTTATCCCTCAGCCTAAACCTGTCCTTAGGAAGCCAGGCCCCTGCTGCTCCTTCTATCTTCACCATGTCTCCAAGGGGAGAGCACACTGCCTACCCCAGGGACGGGCGCAGCAGGGAATTTCCCTGGCCCAGGTGGACAAACAAGATGCTCATCCTTGGATCTGAACAGCTGGACCAGAGACAGATGTGTGTGCGTTCTGGGACCCCCCCTGGACGCCTAGAACAGTCACTCGAGTCAACAACGGAGTCTCACCTGAATGCCTGGTTGGCAATGACATATACCCCAGGTGGCTTATGAGTAGCGCCTAGGCAACTGATAGATTCTTAGTGGATCCTGCTGAAAGGAAGTTAGGAGCTTCATGTAAACAGGGAAGCAAAATGTCCTCTCACCCCTTCCCTGTTGATCAGAGGTGGCACCTTGTGGGTCCAGTTTCTGAGTGGATAAAGAAAGAGTTCAGTGCAGGGGAATATCCTGAGTGGGTCCTTGGGGAGGAGAAGGGTTTGGCATTGCCTCTGTCCCAGCCTGGGGGCCAGACACTCTACGAGACTGGGGCAGGCAGGAGCCATTCAACCAGACTCCCAAGACACCACATCCTCTCCATCCATGCCTCAGCCCACGACCAAGCTTCGAGAGCTCAGGGGTCAGGACTGTTGTCAGTGGTGGGGCTGGGGGTTAGGTGAGGATGTTGGAACAGTGTCTCTGGCTGGGAGGGCCAAGTGGCTTCTCCTCTGTGGCCCCTGAGCAACTCACTTCCCCTGTTTGGGCCTCTGTCTCCCCATCAGGGAAATGGAAGGATGGTGATCGTGTGGTGCAGGCCTCACATGGGGGTGATGAGGTAAGAGGGAAGAAAGGAATGTGGGAGCTTTCTGCCTGCTCCCTGGAGGGGTGAGGGCGAGAACAGTGATAACAGTCATGCGACAGTGAGTCCTCAGGAGAACCTGTGAAGTAGCTGGAGTTCTCACACTTTCCAGATGAGGAAACAGGCTCAGGGAGTCCAGGACGCAAGCCCAAGCTTACACTCAGAGAGTTGAAACTGGGCTTGTTCTGGAATCACAAGACCTTGGAGGGTGGAGTGGCATTGGTACCAGTTGACTCGAGTCAGATGTCCAGTGTCGGAGGCGAGTGGTGCTGGAGAGAAATGCGGTGAGGGGACTATGGCCTCACTGACACTGTCCTCGACCCTGACAGGAGGGGCCTTCCACGTTTGCCCCTCGGAAATCAGCCCCCATAGAGTGCAGGAGAAGGAGCAGCAGCAGCAGCAGGTGAGTGTGCCTGTGGGGGAGGGGCTCTGCGCTCCCAGCTGGAGGCCTCAAATCAAGAGAGGAGGGCCCTTTCTCTTGGTGCCACAGTGTCCGAATCCCCCAGTAGAAGTGACCGGGATGGCCTGGAAGAGCTGGTGCAGGATGGGTTTGTTGTGGGGAGGGACAGGGACCGCATACCCTGTGATTTGCTAGAAGCCTGCCCTGGGAGGTGAGGAGGAGGAGTGTGGTGTTCTTGGGGTGTGAAGCAAGGAGGAATTGAGGGGAGGCTGCTAAGGGTCCTAGGCTGTTCCCCGTGGGAACCCTGGGGTGGGCCAGGAGGCTGTGGCTGTGGACTTTTCAGGGGAGGGTCTGCAGGGGGTCGACTTGAGAGCAAGGGCTCATCCCACCCGCACCCCAATGTCACAGGGTGTCGTCCCCTATCTTGGCACTTTCCTTGGTGACCTGCTTATGCTGTGTCTGGCGATGGGTGATTATCTCGAGGTGGGTGAACCTGAGGCCAGGCAGGAAGGACCACGATCCTGAACCTTGGGATGCGGGAGCCCCCGAAATGTGCTCCGAGCTCTCAGCACGTGACACATCTCTCCTGGGAGCCTCGCAGTGGCCCCTGGGAGCTGGGGCATCAGGACCATCTTAGAGATGAGTGAACAGAGGCTCCACCTGAGACACCCATTCCGGTTCCCCAGGCTGGGGAAGCTCAGAGCTGCCTGATGGCACAGCTGCGTGAGGTTTTATCTGAGCTGGACTCAGCCTCTAACTCCCATGCTGCCCATGGAGGGAGAGAGGGGTCGCCCCCCCCCAAGTCAGGCAGCACATAAGTTGCTGAGCAGTCCCCTCTGCCTGAGGCCTCAGCCTCCAAATCTGTCATCAGAGAGGGTTGTGCTGCCAGGTCCCTCAGCCTCCCCCCATGTCCTCCTTCTCTGGAGCCCAGAGCCCGGCCTAGGTCCAAGTCCTGTTTTCTCTGCATGCTCCGCCCCCTCTGGGGACCTGGCAGTAGTGCACCATGAGAAGGGGTGGACATAAGGGGTTAGTCAGTCTATGGCATTCTGTCTGATGGACTCTGGCTCTCCACCTTCCAGGGGAATGAGATCAACCTTAAGAAAGGGACTGAGGTGAGCAGCTGTGGCACTCCCTGCAGGGGAGGGGAAGGAGGTGGAAATCAGAGACCCTCTGGGCAGAACAGTCCCTGGTTCCACCCCCTGTATCTTACATTGAGTGGAAGACTTCGATAACAGAGAAGTGGGAGACCCATCCAATTGGCGGGTTGGTTGAGGGCAGGATGGCATCAAGGATAACTTCCTGGAGGAGGGGCTGATTATTCCCATTCTGAGAACAGGTAGAGCCTGGATAGAACTGGTGGGAAGGAGCGTTGCCAGGACTGGTCCCCTGCCCCACGCCTCACCCCCCACAAGGCCCCTGCAGCATCCCCCACCCAGGCCCTGTGTGCATCCTCTCCTTCCCTCTGGTCCCAGGAATACCGAGTCATGAGGGAGATGCTGCTGCTCCCAGTGGTTGCAAAGAATTACAACCAGAGCTGGAGGAGTGATTTGGGGCCTGATTCCAGGACATGGAGCTGCTCAACGAGAATGATAGTTGAGGCTGTGCAGGAGTTGAGTGAGGGCAGGGGTGGACTCTCCATGTTGGCCCGTCCAGAGAGCCTGTCTCCATGGCCCCCTGCTCAGCCCCAGGCCTTATTGCTTGGCGAACTCTGGGACACCCAGACTCCAGCTGCTGGGAAGGCAGTGGGGGGACACCTGAGGTGTGGCTCCTGGTAGGCTCAGAGGTGCCTCTCTGCCCTGTAGCTACAGCCTGTCCTGCCTGCTGGATCCCCAGATCTAGTTGGCCAGCAGAATATTCAAGGCAAAGAAGAGCCCGCCATCATCAAGTTCAGGGGTGAGTGAGTGTCTGGGCTGGGGTGACTGACTCCTAGGAGTTCAGTAAAGCTTTGAGCTAAGCGTGTCCTTGGGGAGTCCGATAGCTGGCACTGGGATCCCAGCTCCACTACTGAGCAGTCCTGTGACTGGGGTGACTCTCTTCAGCTTCCTGAGACTCCGTTTCCTCCACTGTGAAATAGGTGATAGTAAACGATTGCTCCCGTGGCAGGGACAAATGGGGTACTGGTGGCTAACAGCACTGAGCACAGGGTCTGCAGCACCCAGTGCAGTGGGGACAGGGTGGGTGGCCATGATTCTGAAGGAGGCCCCCCAAGATAACCCGACACTTCTACTCAGCCCCCAGGCCCCAATACCGAGCCCCATACCAGTGGCCGATCACAGCCGCATCCTCAGCAGCGGGGACACAGCTGGGAAGCTTGCGATGCACCGGGCCAGCTCCTCCCACCTGACAGGAAGGGGAGCATTGTAAGCTCATTCCTGGAGTCCCCTGAAGCCCAAGAGAGAGAGGACGACCCCATCTCAGCTCCCTGACATCCCCCAGCACCTATGAACCCATTGGGGAGGGACAGTAGTTATTTGTTGTAAATAATAAATGCCATGTTTGAATATTATATTAAAGTCCTGTTCCCTTTACAGCCTGGAACTTGTGGTGTGGTTCTGTCACTTTCTGTAGGCATGTGAGGGAGACACAGAATCTCACATTTCTCCTTGAATCAAGAACTCTTCCGGGTCATCAGCTTATTGTATGTGGGAGAAGGGAGAAGGGCCAGCCCCTTCTCTGGCTAGTGGGGACAATCCCAAGTCCCCCTAACACGGAGGACCAGTTCATTTCAGTATCATTCAGCTCCTCCAGGTGCAGACACAGCCCACCACCCCTTCTCCTGAGATTTAAAGGTTGAAGGTACTTTCACAGGCAGAGAAAAAAACCACTGAAATGTGGGTAACTTTAAAACAGCACTACGCAGGACCATGTCATGCCACAGGCAGGGGCTGCCTTCCTAATTCTAGAGGAAGAGGGAATGTTTTCTGCTTCTCTTCTTGAGGTTTCTTTTGACCAAATTTTAGGAACTTGTTGTTTTCTAGTTCAATCTCTGGGAATATATCAGCTCTAAGTGGAGAAAACAATGGAAAAAGATCAAAACGTGCACGTTGAGAGGACAAGACCCGCGGAAGTTCATTTGCAGATGGACTAAAAGCAGGCAGGACTTTCCCTCCTGAGGGGCCTCTAGGGGCTCCATGTTCACCCCTGACCTAGATTTGAATCCTGCTGGAATCCTTGTCCAGGACCCTGAATTCCTTTTCCTGCTTGATTTGTATCCAGGAGGAAAGATTTGCGATGCAGCTTTTAAGGCTACAGCTGGGCCTTGTTACATAAACATTACTGCTCCCTGTGAACTAGGATTTTCAGCACCCCTGCCTTCCTTATGCAATTCCCTTTAGGACAGAATTTCCCTAGAAAGCCCCAAACCTCCTCCCTGACTTGGCCTGATGGATCCCGAGTGAGCTCTACTTTGCCAGGATAAGGGACCATAATCCTGGCCAGTCAGTGACCCCACATTGTCCCTTGCTGTCCAAGGTGACTTCTGAGCCCGTGTTCTTCTGAGGTCCATGGTCTTGGACAATCCTCAAGTTTACACACTCAGTGTTGGTGTTCCAAACTCGTCCAAATGGGGCAACTGGGCCCAAGCCCTTAAAGTGTGTCAACCCTGGGTGTCTGTGATTTTTTCCCCAGTCTTGTGTTGTGGTTACATTACAACCACCTGCTGGGGTGTGAACCCTGTTTGGAGCTTTGAAAGATCAGGTATGACGGGGTTGTGGGGGGCTCCAGCAGGGAAAGCCACGGAACTGATGATCCATGGACGTACATGAACACAGCCTTACCAATTAAAATACTGAAATGCTCCCCATCTGGTGGTGAATAGACACTGCTCTGAGCTCACACCGAGAACCCACCACATGACTAGAAGCTTTCAAAGGGTTACTAAGTGGCATTTTGAAGCTCTTCCCTTGGGAACACCCTGTAAGACGAGGGCCAGATGAATCGCTTGGCACTTGTGAGTTATCGCCTCCTTTCTGATGGCTGCAAGTGTCATCCAGACACACAGGCTGGACTCTGTCAGGGAAGCCTTCTCAGGACAGCCAGAAGCTGAGGATGAATTCTGGTTCCCGGCATCCCAGGCCCTTCCTGACACAGCATAACCACCCAGGAAAGTGGTTTGGTAATGAAAAAACTGGGAAGGCCATACTTTCCCTCCAAAGAGAAAGAGAAGTGCCAACAGTGAAAGATTGATCCCCTAAATAGACAATTGAATCCCAACAAGCAGTGGGTTCTTGTCAGATTACTGATGCTGAAAAGGCCTCTTTTGATAATAGCACGATCCCCCAACTGCCGTGTCCATCTACATGAATCAAATTTCCAACACATATGGATCTAAAAAACTGAGGGAAATCTGGTATTTCCTTAGATGCAACTCTGAAGTAGCATGCAACAAAGAACATAAAAATGGAGACTTAGAAGTAAATATCTAATTTGAGAACATAGACATCGAAGTGCTTTTGAAATATTTTGGAATCTATTGGAATATTACACAAAAAGAATAATCCACTTTAAGTAGGTTTTACTGTGACTGTGGGGAAAAACTGAATCATCCCGTGACGTTGATAACTCTCTGCTGACTTGAAAGTAAAAATAAATAATGTGCATAGTAAAGGAAAATGAGAGAACAGCATGAAAAAAGAAGATCTTTCTCTCCTCACCTGAAACTCAACCTCTCACCTCAGAAAGAAACCACTGTCTATATTTTCTATTTCACGCAGCAGAGTTTAATAAAAGAAACGTATTGGTATGTTTTAAAGTTTCAAGAGCTCAAAGCAAGGAAACATTAGGGACGCTGCCAAGAGACCTCACTGAGGTGCCTGCTCCATTTCATCTGCTGTCAGGACGTCCTTCTTGGCCCCTCACTTTCTCTGCCTCACTAGCAAGTCTGTCCGCCATCAGTGCTACCACCAGTCTCTCTCCTGTGCTCTTCACTGCCCTTTCCTCCTTCCTGATACCTTCCTCAGTCGCCAGAAATTGTTGGCAGTGGAACTGTGGAATGCCCAGATCAGCTCCTGGAATCATCTCTGCCAAATCTGAAGACCGGCAGGAGTGGGCATGGAACCTGGAGTGCAGACTACCTGCGAACACACCTGGCAGGGATTCACCTGTGTGACTAGGTGCAAGTTTTTGCAACGCTTTGGCAAGATTCAAAGGACTTACCAGTTTTCCTGCATTGCTGCAGGCCTGGAGTCCTTGCGGTCTCTCGGGCCAGCAGACCTGGTGAGGCTGGTCCAAAGTGTCCTCCCAGAGACCCGTCACAGCCAGAATGGGATGGGATTCTAGTATCCGGCCTCTTGAATATGTCACTGGACATCCTCAAAGGGTTGAAGATGCTTAAACCAGGCTTTGGTTTGGACTGGTTCCCACAGTTACACTGCTTCCTCTGTGAAGACGTAACTATCATCCTTCTTTTCTTCTTACCTTACAAAAATAAATCATGAAATTGGGTCAAATGACAAAGGAACCCTGACTTTTTAGGACAATTATCCTGGTTGTTTTGTACTTCCACCCTCCCTCTGTCCTCCAGGGATAGATCTGACTTGTGTCCTGGGATGTCATCAGGCAAAGTTGCATCAAGAACAGAAAGCTCAAGGTCAAAATTTAAGGCTACTCCAGATCATTTCTCCTCCCCCATCCTGTTAACACCCCTCCTTGTTTGAGTGTGTTTCTATTATATTCTTGTCCTTGTCACTCTAAACCGCACAAGTCCTGACACTCCCTCTCAGGGCAGTCGGTCCCCAAACCTTTACTAAATCCCAAATCCTACCATTTCTGTGTTTTCTGACTACTCATTTGCTTAATCCATTGACCACTTGGTGTTCATAGAAGTTAAATCAATAGCGACATTATCAACCACCCCCTGTTAACGACTTACTCCCATATCCCAGATGTTCACATAATCCAAACGGTTATGGTCAAAAGTAAATAATTCAGAAAACGTATTCACCCATCACAAATTCCTGATCTCTAATACTTTTATTCAAACACTCATACAGTAGATACCTGTCCCTCAAGATCAGAAGTAATGCCAGATCACCGATCCCCACCTTAAGTTCCTCCTACACCTATCAATCCTGGATTCCATGGACTATGATCTCAATACTTTCCTTGGAATAATAAAAAATTCCTTACCACTCATTTATGTTGTAAACCTCCAAACCAAGACGTTCCCAATTATCTGCCATGCAGTAGCTACTGCTGGTCTTATAACAAACTGAAGAAAAAACATGAAACATTATCTTTTGGTACCATTGTAAAAACAAAACCATCTGCATCAACTGGGAAGCACCCATAATGCCTGAAAATTTTGTTCTCTTTTTTTGTGTTGGGTCAATAACAAAAAGAAAAATCAATTAAAAAATGGGCAATGGACCAGAATAGACTTTTTCCAGTGAAGACATACAAGGGACCAATAGGTGTATGAAAAGGTGTTCAGCATCACTAATCAGGGAATGCAAATCAAAACCACAATGAGCTATCACTTCACACCTTTTAAGATGGTGATTATCAAAAAAACTAAAGATGGCAAATGTTGGTGAGGATGTGGAGAAAAGCAACCCTTGTGGGAATGTAAATTAGTACAGCCATTATGGCAAACAGTGAGCTTCCTCCAAAAATGAAAACTAACATATGATGCAGCAATCCCACTTCTAGTATATACCCACAGGAATTGAAATCAGGGTCTCAACGAGATACCTGCTCTCTAATGTTCATTGCAGCTAATTCACAATAGCCAAGACACGGAAGTAACCTAAATGTCACTGATGGATGAATGGAAAAAGAAATGCAATATTAATCAACCTTGAAAAAAGAAGGAATTTCTGCCATTTTTGACAACATGGATGGACCTGGAAGACATTATGCTAAGTGAAATAAGGCAGACAGAGAAAGGCGAATACTCACTTATATGTGGAATCTAAAATAGTCAAACTCATACAAGCAGAGGTTAGAATGGTGGTTACCAGGGGCTGGGGGGATGGATAAATAAGGAGCTGATGGCCAAAGGATACAAAATTTCTGTTATCAAGATAAATAAGTTCTGGAGATGTAGGACAAGCATAGTGCCTACAGCTGACAAGACTGTATTGCATACGTCACATTTGCTAATAGAGTAGATATTAAGAGTTCTTACCACAGAATAATAGTACAAAAGGAGTTGAGAGAAAACTTTGGGAGGTGATGGATATGTTTGCGGCCTTGATGGTGGTGACAGTCTCAAGGGTGTATACTTAGGTCCAAATCCATCAAGCTGTATATGGAAAAGTAAGACATAATCTTTGATTCCTCTGCACCTTGAAATACACCGTGTCCTCATCACAAGAGAAAAAAATTTGTAACTATGTATGGGGACGGATGTTAACTGGACTTATTGTGGTGATCATTTCAACATATATACAAACAATGAATCATTATGTTGTACCCCTGAAACTAATATAATGTTGTATGTCAACATTACCTCAATAAAGACAATATAACAGAGAAAACCATTTGAATATTGTAAATGAGTTCAGTGAATCCCTGAAACTGCCCCATTCCCATATGAGAGTTACTGGAAGCAGAGAGGATGAAGTAAGATGGAAGAAAGTTGTACAAAACAGTAATCAAATTAAAATCATTTAAGTTGCTATGAGCTCCTTGTGGCAAAGTTCTATGAGCACTGATCATTCACCTTTTCTTGGAAAAACATACTTTCAGATCCAACCCATAATAGTTTCATCATTTGCTCTAATAAGAAAATTTCAACTTAATAAATAAAACCAAAAGCATCCCTTATGTATGAATAAAGTTAGTGAACTTTACAGAGAAAAGAGCATATTTGCACAATCTCAATAAAGGAAACAGAAGAACTGAATGATGATCGATTCTCATTCAAGCTTATCTTTGAAAGCCAGTAAAACCAGGTTATCTTTTCAAGGATGTATGTAGAGCTGTCAGCCTAGGAAGACAGAAATAGTGACCTCCTCTGGAGCAAAGGGTAGGCTTGCTTACTGCCCAGTATAATAGAAATAACACCCCTCCCTGGGGCAAAGGTCAGCAGACTTCCTGCCCATTATCAAAGATTTGAGTTCCTTAAGCTCTGAGTTCTTGCAAACCTCTGCATGTCACCCGGCCCACTGTGTATCACCCTGTAGGAAGTGGGATTTAGTGAACCGGTGCAAATGCTGATACTCTGGCCACTGCTATTGCTGTGACATTAAGTCCTTTGTCTCTGACCCATGGGTCTCATGTCTTTTGCCAAGATCTATAAGACCATGGTAGGCTGACTTATTAACTTGCAGGTAAGGTAAAATATCAGGCCTTTCACAGTTCCTGACAAGCGCTTTAAGTAACTAGTAGTCCTAGGAACAGAGAGTTACCCAGAACAATATGCATGGATGGTCTTCATAGAAGACTTCATGCAACCAAAACTTTAATAAGGCTCTCTGACCTCTTTTATTTCTACCCCAATTAGAAGGAGAGGCACCAAGCTATTACAGACCTAGGGCTTGTGCAAGCCACCTGGAGACCTAGTGACCAGAAACTTCCCATGGGGAGCAAAGACAGATGGGCATATTTCCAAAATGGACCCATCTGCCTCCCTATCATCCAAAAGACAGTACATTATCTTAATTTATAATGATTTCATTCATTAAAATCTTGTGATGGGCCAAAGATACACTTCTAAGAGGAGTGAGGCACATGGCAGTTGTAAGTAGATTAACAGATTTGGTGAATATGAAACTCTAAACTAAACTTAGTGTTCTAATCAACTATAAGGTACAACAAATTTAATTAGATCAATTAAATGATATTTAATGGTATGCCTGATTATTACTCTGCAATAATGATCAAGAAGCTCATATAAATAACTATAATTGGTCTTACTTTAAAATATGATAGTCAAGACTTTTTGAGATAAGCTGGAGAGAAGGAAGGGGAGAAATAGATAGCTGCTCTAAAGCCACTTTCAAGACAGCTGGACCTACATGTAACCCAAGAGATCGAGGCAGATGGCTGTGTGCCTAGATCCTCCCTGAACTGTGGTTCTCAGGGATGTCACGGGGCTGAAGCAGCTTTCTGAATCGTGTTTACATGTCCATGTGTACAATACCCCTGACCATGAGGATGAAACACCATTCAATCATCCCTTACACCCCTCTAATTTACAATTAGATTTCAAAATCATTGTATCATTACATGATCATTTATTCCTCAAACCTGTAGGATGCCGAGCTAAAAGAAAATCAAATTTCAATGGCTTCTTTTCTTTCAAGGACCAAGACGTTCTTTCACAGTTGGAATACGGATTAGAGGATAAATCTAAGTCAATGGAAACAACTTAAGAAATGAACAGAGGAATATTTCATTCCTATATATACACAGTTTTCACTGTGGCAAAAACAGAGTTACATTTTAAAAAATGAGAATTTTTTGAAATTTTATAGATATTAAAGACATTGTTTTGCTTATATTCCCTTTGGTTTACCAAATGAAACTCACTCTTTAATGGGCATTTCTAGCATTGAGTGCTAATAACAGCAGCTTTTTAAAATTCTTATTTTTCCCCGGTCAAAGACCAAGGGCAGAGGTCATCAAGAGGTCAAGTGTAATCTACCTACGGATGTGGCAGGCTTAACTATGGATGTTCAAGCCAGACATTGCCAGCAGAACCAAATCTCTTCACCCATAGGTGAGTTTTTACTAGTAATCACAGAGACTTAAGAATATCAAAGGAAATTCTGTTGGTTTTTTTTGTGTGTGTGTGAGAAGGACCAGTCCTGAGCTAACATCCAATGTCAATCCCCCACTTTTTTGCTGAGGAAGACCGGCTCTGGGTTAACATCCGTGCCCATCCTCCTCTACTTTATATGGGACACTGCTACAGCATGGCTTAAGAAGCGGTGCATCGCTGTGTGCCTGGGATCTGAACCGGCAAACCCCGGGCCGCTGCAGCGGAGTGTGTGGGCTTAACCGCTTGTGCCACTGGGCAGGTCCTCAAAGGAAATTCTTTATTAAGAACCAAAGTTATAGATTCCTATCTTGGGTTCATTACTTTGAATTTTTGACCCAAATCATATATATCGATTGGACCATGCTCAATTCTATGATCTTTGGAAGATTCAGCCTACAGCTGAAGAGAAACAGATGCGACACCAATATCTTATCCTCTCTGAAGTCCAACTGAGAGCCCCTGGAGTCAGAAGTTTTCAAGACAAGAAAAAGTCATCCTTCTGAACAGAGAGTAGAGGCTATTCAAACATTCAACTTTAAATTGTTAACATGACTCGTTAGAAAGTGATGGAGCAAGCATAATACCTTCTAAGTTTCAAGATTTTTCTCCAGAATACTGAGATGGATGACCTTGTAGGCCAGTTTCCCCATAAATGTATTTATTCAGTGATAAAATTAATTTCCCTATAAAATAATTCCCATAAAAATGTTAAAAATATATCATAGTCTCTCACTAAAAGGAAACAAAGCAAACTGAGCAGTTGAATAGCAGTGCAATAAATTCCATACAATGATCTTACTGCAGCGTTATGTACAATAGTGAAACTGGATGTAATCCCATTTCTATCAAAGAAGAAGTAAACAGATTATGGTATTCCTGTTCTTTGGAATACCTCTAAAACATTTAAAATGGTAAGTTAGAATGATGTGCACTGATAACGGGAAACGTCTATGATATATGGTTTGAGAAACAGCAAATTGCAAAACGATGTAGTTATGTAATTTATGTTAAAAAACTTTATGTGTGTTTATAAATACATAGGAAATGTCCAGAAGAATAAACCCCAGCCTGTTAACAACAGTTCCCTCTGAGTAGAGGAGTGAGTTTTCAGGGAAGAGGATGAAAGTGGAGGGTTTTGCTTTCTATAGATCTGTGTAATTTGACATTTTTAACAGGATGTATTTCTTTCATAATTAGAAAAATGAGTGATGTGGCCATTTTGTGCAGGGCAACAGTATGATGTTCACCAGTCTCTGTACTGTATGTTACTGCACAGCACGGACTGTAGGAGAAAGCCCAGGGGAGCAATGAAGACAAAGAAGACATGACACCCGCAAAAAGTCAGTGGAGTATTTCTACATAACAAACCTTCCAGGCGAATGACGGTCAGTGTCCACTGCTCCAGCTCTCGCAATAAACCTAGAACCTTCCCAGGATAAGCCGGAGGACCACGCCCAACTAGTCCATACCCTGCCCGGGGCCTGTTTATGCAAGGTGACTGCCATCAAGCAGATAATGGACTCAGGATGGGGTGAGAGGCGGAGTTCCAAGTGGAGATTCAAAATGTACCAAGAAATTTTGTGAAGTGAAGGAAGCTACTCGACCTCTCTGAGCCTCAGTGTCCCCCCACTGTAGAATGGGGATCACAGGTCTACTTCACAGAGCTGTTGGGGAAGATACATAAAAGTGCCTGTGACAGCCAGTGTCCACATTATTAACAAAGTTGTATCCGACTTCAGAATAATCGATGAAAAGAATAATGTTAATGAGACCAAAGACGAGATGCCCAGCTTCATAAGCAGCATGAGAATGAGAGGAGCTCTGACTAAGCAGGGTTCTTCACAGCTCCACTGGAGAGGATGAACACGGGCTACACCTGGACAAGTCAATGTTGTACAATGACTCGTGTAGTGAGGGTGGGTCCCTAAAGACACTGCGAAATACAGTTACACACAGTGGCTCCTAGGAAACAACTACAAAGCAATCAACACAGCAGATAGGAATAGGAAAGGGGCAAGCAGAGGAGGGTAAGAGCCACAAAATCTGATGGAAGACACTGAACCACGATGAGCGCCCAGCTCTGTCAACAGCTGCTGTGGTTGCGCCAGAAGATCAAACTTCTGAGAAAGCCATTGTGGGGAAGCTGGGAGCACAGTGGTCACTGCAGCCACACCCCAACAGCAGTGCATCGGAGCACACACACCCCAAAACTTTCCTCTCCATTAATTCTTGTTTTAAGATGATGAATATCCTTATGTTACAATGTCTCCTTCCAACCCTCGTGGACGAGTGTTGTCAGAACCCCCTGAAAAATGCACAGGCCAGAGTAGGATGGAACACTGGGCGCTGGGGGAGCAGCGCTGCACCTGACCACACGGACTATCACCTGGGCCTATTGAACACGAGAGAAGAATCCGAGGATGTGGTTTAATGAGAATTCCCTGTCTTGCCACATTCAGAGACACCACAGAGTTTCTCGTCCATTTTACAAAATAACATTTTACAAAAATGTTAGAGAATTCACGTGTCATTTATTCATAAAGAGGCAAATTCTTGACAAAGTGACAGGGTCCAGTTTCCATGACCAGGTTTTCCAGTTGTTTTGATAATATCCCACATTCAGGAATCGGAAATGTAACCTACTGGGATGTGTAATATAAACCACGACTTTTTCTCATGTAGATCAATGCCCAGACTTTTGGGGAGGACATAAGTCGTGAAAGCCCCTAACCACTCCTCCACAGGTTTCAATAGAACTTTTAAATTAATTTACCAATCTCAGGAAAAGAGATTTTGGCCATTCAAATTTTTTATTTCTGCATTCAAGTGTACCGTACAGCCAAGAGAATAAACAGAAAAAAATTGACAAGAAGATCTTGCTTGCATTTCATCTTTTGCAAATAAGCAAGCTATTTTATGCTCTGTTCCTTTCACTATTCTAATCAATTTTTAAAGAATACGGTACATCTGACTAACCCTGGGCATGTTTATCCGGGAACTTTGCCGGAATCCAAAGCAGAGATGTTAAAGCTGACGAATTTCAAATGCTGCCCAAGTGCTGTCTACCTTACACATCCGTCTCCCAAAGGTGGACCACCGGTCTCTTCCTGAGGGATCAGAGTCGTCACCTGTGTCTCTGAGAGACTGGCCACTCAGGCCTGACCTGAGATTAGGTGATCAATCTAAAGGGCAAAATGCTTAAGCTATTCTCATCTTAAGGATGCTGTTTCAGAGGCCTCTGCACTGGAATGGGTTGGTGAAAATGGCCTACTAGATACTTGCCTAGGAATTGGCTTGTTCTCCTCTGCTCTTAGCGGATCCTGGGGAAACCAGTGATTAACCTCAAGGATGCCTCAACTTCCACATCTGCAAAAAAGGCAAGCAGCAGCCAATGTTACCACCCTGCAAAGCTCTTAAGTTGTGCTTGTAAGAGGGGCCACAAGGGCGAATTTCTCCCAAAAGCTAATGGAATGTTGGCACTTTGGCTGGAGAAGGCAGAGGGCAACATGCAAAGTGGAAAGTTTCTGGGATGTCAAACCAGTTCCCATAAGCATTTTAGAGAAGCACCTGGCCCTGGACTAGGTAGGAAGCTGTGGAAAGACCCACAGGCATGCAGGTGGGAGGAGGAATCAAGCCACGGAGGGAGGCGGTGTGGAAGAGGGATGAGTCTGGCTTCAACTTTGGACAAAAGCAGTTGCACGCTGCAGGCCCGAGGCTGCCCATGCAGCCGCCACACCCTCCTAACTCCCTGGTCCTTCTCGTCCCATCACATCCCTCCGGGGCTCAGTCCACGTGGAGCAGGTGCAGGACAAGTGTCTGCAGCCAATGATGGTTTTGCCCTCAGCCAAGCACACACCACCCTGTTCCTCCCCCTAGGGCTAGGCACTGCCCTGTGCCCAGAGCATCCTGGGAGTTGTAGTCCTGCAGCCCTTCAGGCTACCTGCTGGGAGAAGTTAAGAGACAAAAGCTCCCAGCATGCACAGCTAGGGGCCCCAATTCCTGCCTCGTCCCTCCGTCCCTGGGCCCCAATCCTCTGCTTCTCCACCCCACTCTCTACCCCGCCTCTTCTCTATACCACACCCACCCTTCATGCCCTGTGCACCCCCCAGAGTATGCACAGTGAGGATGGACTGCATCCCTTGAGCCCGGTACTCAGGTAGGGGTGGGGCTCACCAGACTAGCTGTTGCTGAGGATGCTTGCAGTCCTATTGGCAGCACCCTGGTCAGTATTTGAAAAGTAAATTCAATATCTAAAATGGAAATACCGGGTGCCTGGAATCCTGGAATTTGCCTTTTCAAGGCCACCTGTGCTACCATCGCCTGCATCCCTCCAGGCTGCCATGATCCTCCCTCTGGACCCTGTGGTCAGGGTCGCTGCAGAGATCCTCCTTTTGGACCCCACCCACCTGAAGGGCCCATACCTTGGTCAGGCATCTTAGAAAGACTGCCCTGAGACATGTCATAAAAAGGAGAAAACATCACAGTGCACAGCCCCAATTCCTGCATTGTACAGACAGGAAACTCAGATGCACTGGTAAGTGACCCCTAAGCCACTTTGGGTAACCACACTCATGCCCCTTGTCCGACGCTGCACACAGGCTTGTTCACTGGACTTCTTTATCCCAGTGTGGACCTCTTGGCCTCGTTAACACAGGCAACAGCACCAAAACTTCTCGTTGCTCTTTCCCACTATCTTAGGCAAGTTTGTGTAGGAAGGTAATATGCAATTTCTGCTCTACTATAGGGCTGGCTCCTTGGCAACCAGTTTTAATATCCCTTTTTAAACATACCCTCAGAATCACAAAATAATTAAGCAAAATAATTTGTTGCTGTTGGGGGTTATGGTGATAATTCTCTGAAGTCATTTTTCCATTTAGCTACTCTGACTCCAAATACTACAGCACCACATGCTTCTCAGACTGGTGGATGCACAGCTCCACTTCTTTGCAGAGAGGATGCACAACAGCAGAATATCCATGGCCCGACTTTCTGGAGCATCAGTATTACTACAAGATTTAGAAGAAGCAAAGTTATGTCATTTCCGAGGTAAGGAGTTAAAAACTTAAAACTAAGATGAGGTGGGAAAGTCATATGCCATTAATAATTGTCAGTAATCTGTGCCTGAAATGTCAGACTGTCTCTGAGAAAGAAATCTGAGACCCTATTTCCCATTGTTTTCAATAGGAAAAATTAGAAAGCATAGCAAATCTATCGAAAAACCCTACCAATTTCCTAAGTCATGATATGGCACCTAGACATAAGTTACGAACATCATGTGCTCCTCGTTTTGTTCCTCATTCAACCCAGTCCCACAGGTCTTGAGTGCATGCTGTGAACACTGCACTGTGCTAGGTGTCGAGGCCTCGGTGAGCATCATCGTGGGAGTGGAACTTGCTGGAGAAAGATGACATCATAAAATCTCAAAACCATGCCAGTTACCAAATTGAGGCAAGAATGGAAAGACCCAGGGGACCACACAGGGTGAGGGCATTAATAGATACTTGGGAGTATTAAAATCCATCTGATGATGTCATGAGTGAATGTGTTCCACTTTAAAACAAAACCCTGCTTTTATTCTGAGATATTGAGTTAGGATCTTTGTGCAAATATGCAGGATTTAAAATGTTTATTGATGTATAACATGCGTACAGAAATATATGCAGAAGTCATCCATGTAAACCTCAAAGAATTATTATAAAGTGAACACACTTGTGTGACCAAGAACTAGCAGCAGCTTCACTCAGACCTGGACAATCCCTTTCTTCCTCCTTCCTCCTCAAAGGTAACCAATATCTTACCAAAAAACACTGTATATCAAGTTTGTCTTCTTATACAAGTGTTTTATTACAGAAAATTTCTGTTTTATTACAGAACAATATCTGAGAGCATTCTGCTCTGTGGATGCCAGAAAAATTTAAACAATATACAAAAAAAACAAAATAGCATAGTAGGCCCATCACCCAGCTTCAACAACTACTAATCATCTGCCATTTTTGTTTCATCCACACTCCATCCCATTCCCACCTCACTTTATTATTCTTTTAGTCTTTTGTGTGTGTGTGGAGGTAAGATGTACAGTGAAAGGCACAAATCTCAATTCTACAGTTTTGGCAAATAAACATGCCCATATAACCTTCACCCCTTTAAGAATAGAATGTTTCCAACACCCCCAGAAAACTCCTTCCTGTTCATTCTCAGGCAATTTTTTCCTTCCCCTGAGGCAACCACTGTTCTGGTTTTTTCACCATAGGTTCATCTTGGCTGAAATCATCCCACGTGTATTGTTTTCTGTCCAGCTTGCCTCCCTCGGCACAAGGTTGATGAGACTCACCCAGCATGTGTGTGTCAGCGTTTGCTCCTTGGCACGGCTTAGGGTGTTCTGCTCTGTGGATGCCCCGCAGTGCGCTCATCTTCCTCCTGGGGACTTGCAGGTCATCTCCTGCGAACATTCTTGTACAAAAGCTTTTTGTATGCTGTTTGATTCCTTTATTAGCATTTAAGTGACACACATTTTGCACTTTTTAGTGGTTGTTCCAGATTACAATATACATCTTTAACATATCACAGCCTACCTAGACTTAATAGTGCACCAGTGTAATCAATGTAAAATATGGAAGCCTTGCTACAGAACAGTTCCACTTAACTCTGTCTGACCTTTGTGCTATTGTTTTCATAAATTTTACATCTACCCATGTTATAAATCCCACAATACAGTGTTATAATTTTTGCTTTAAATAGTCATAGGACTTTTAAATAAATTAAGAGAAAAAAGTTAAGTATTTGGAGGGAGATGCTTTGAGGTTCTGCAAATGTACTGTTTCTTCTTTAAGTTTCACCGACAGTTTTTGCATTCACCAGTCAGTCTTGCCCACAGTAATTATTACTGTGGTGTTCTAGTGGCAATTTTCTATTTCATGCTATCCAGCTGCTGTTATTATTTGGAATTCTGTGAGGAAGATTCCCCTCCTCCCTCTCCTTTCCTTCTTCCTCTCTTTCTCTCTTTCTTTCATTCTTTTTTTCCCCCTTTTTTCTTTCTTTCTTATTTAATCTTTTTTATATCAGTATAGACTCATGGATATTTATTTTATTCTCTGGGTAATAATCCAATGCTACCATTATTTATTTCGTTGCTCACAGTTTTCCAACTTGAGCCATTGGGAAGTCTTTCAGATTGATTGCTTTTGACACATCTCATCATTTTCTGTGTTTTTTTTTAAAGCACTTTCAGACTTCCTGGCACTACAAGATGCTCCAGGCTTATCTTGTATTTTCCATCTCCAGCCCTAGAAGTACCCATTTCTCCAAGAAAACCTGCTTATTTTTATTGGAAAATGATATTTAGAAACCAAGATCTAGGAGCTAGGTGTGCTCATTGATGCTAGGGTGTCACTGCTTCTAGACCCTCTCAGCAGAGCTTGGAAATGTATGTATGAATATAAACTCAGGTATACACATCTATCAATCGATCTATCAGTCTATCTATCAATCTGTCTATCTGGATAGATATATTAAAAGAGACATGGATTCATACTGATAATTCCAACTCCAATCCAGCACCACAGAGTTTATTCTAGCATTCTCCTTTTGCTTATTTGTAACTTCTTTCACCAACAGTGAGAAACTTAACTCCAGTTAGCTACAATATATTTACTAATGTGTCAACTACTTTCAGAATTGCTAATCCATACCCTTATGAAAAACAAATTTACCACCTAGAGTACAGTGTTTGTGTCGAGTACATTAGTTTTACAGTATCCCGTCAAAACATTGTCTTCCACAGTAACTCAGGTCAGGACCTTTCATCTCCACACCTTCAGTGTGGTTATGTCACATGCTTATAATACAGTGAGATTCATTTGTCACTTCATTCCATGTGAGTTCCCTAGCATCCTGATTGATTTTTAAAATTTGCAGAGTAAAATTCACTCTTTGTGGTGTACAGTTCTATGGGTTTTGACAACTTTATGGTCGTATATCCACCCCCACAGTACCATACAGAGCTGTTTTATTCACCCCCAAATTTCTCTCATGCTGTCACTTTGTAGTCAACCCCTTCCCCCACTCCATCCCTTGGCAACCACTGATCATTTTCCATCCCTGTATTTCTGCCTTTGCTAGAATGTCATATAAATGGAATCATATACTATATAGCCTTTTGAATCTGGCTTCCTTCCCTTAGAGAAATGCATCCAAGATTCATCCATGTTGTTGTGTGAATTAAGAGTTTATCCTTTTTATTGTCAAGTAGTATTCTAATGTACCGATGCACCACAGTTTCTTTCTCCATTCACCTTATGAAGGACATTTAGTTTGTTTCCATCTTTGACAATTATGAATAAAATGGCTATGAAGATTCACACAAGGATTTTTCCTTAAACATTAGTTTTCAATTTGTTTCACTAAATACCTAGGTGTGGGATATCTGTGTCATATAATAAGTATATGTTTAACTTTATAAGAACCTGCTAAACTGTTGTCTGAATGCAACTATCATCTTGCATTCCCAGTTCTAGTTGCTCCTAGTCCTCACCAGCACTATGTAGTTGCAATTTTATTGGTATTTGCAATTTTATTTTTTTATTTTAGCCATCTAATTGGTGTGTGGTATCTTGTTGTGGCTTCTGCTTCCTTTATGAAAATGAGTTCTGCTAAATATAGGATCGTGTGTTGACTTTTGGGTTTTCTTTCTGTACTTGAAAGATGTGAATTTGTTGTTGATTTGTCTATTTTTTTTTTTATAATATATCATCCTTCATTCACGTTATTTCTCCTTCTATGTAATGTCTTCCCTGGTATGTATGTATTTCCCTGAATGCTTTCAGGATTTTCTTTTTATCTTTGGATTTTAACAGCTTGACTATCATGTGCCGAGGTATGGTTTTATTTTGTATTTTATTTTGTGGGTTTGTTGACTTTCTTAGATCTAAAATTTTAGATTTTCCACCAAATTTTGGAAGTTTTATGTTATTACTTATTGATTTGCCTTTCTGTCTCATTTAATTTTTCTGTCATTCCTCTCTCTGCTGGGGACTCAATCATCTCACAGGTTGTAAGGCTCTCTTCATTTTCCTTCAAAAATTTTACATTCTTTTCTTCAGACTGGATAATTTCTATTGCTCTGTCTTCATGTTTCTTCTACTGTTTCTAATCTACTGGTAAACTCGAAAGTACTTTTTTTTTATTTCATCTTCCTATTTGGTTCGTTTTTATAATTCCCATTTCTCTGCTGAGTTTCCACATCTGTTCATTCATTATGAGAATATTTTTCTTTACCACCATTATCATCTTTATAAAAGCTAATTTCTTATCCTTGTCTGCTAATTGCAACAACTTGGGGATAGTTTCTACTGCCTGCTTTTGGTCATATATGGATTACATTTTCCTATTTCTTCAAATCTCATGCTTTTTTAAATTGTGTACTGGAAATCATGTATGATAATTATAGAGACTTTGGATTCTATTGTATTCCTCTGAAGAGTGTTGTTATTTTTCTAGCAGGGAGTTAACTTGGCTGGACTGAAACTCCAATCCTATCTCCTTTACAGTGGGCATAGCTGAAATCTTCAATCAGAGCTTTCATCTTCCAACTGCTGTT